>NC_138828.1:50712532-51328865 GCF_965183815.1 Platalea leucorodia | reverse complement strand
GGTCCTTTTAAGAGCCACTCTCATGCCTCACTGCTGCAATTCCCAATAAAAGGAAGCAAAACATGAACTACTTAAAAACAACACAGAGTCAATGTGGCTCATTATATGTAGTGAAAATTCAGAGATTATTTCCTTTTTCATGGGCATTGATACAATGACATCGTGGGGTACACTCATCTGTTTCAGGGAAAACAGCCTCCCTGGTAACATCCTAACATTAGCTTTGGGAAGGAAACCATTGGCAAGAATAGCATGGGAACTATTGGGTGAGAGAAAGGGGTGTTACTTGCACAGTCTAACATGGTGAGAGAACACTGCATTTTATGCCAAGTAAGTGATGTATGCTTAATGGTTTCTCGGTTGAAGTGTCTTACTGCTGATGTAGGGACCTGGATATGTTTGCTCATCTCAGCAGTTCTGCTCTGAATATGGGAAAATGAATACAGGCTTCCATTTCTGAGGGCTGGACCAAGCAGCATTACCAAGCAGAGCCCTATGCTTACTGCTACAAACTTGGCAGTGAGCTGTTGCAGGTGATTCAGACGTGGAGCATCTGGGGCAGAACAAGAGTTCAATGAATTCCTGTTGTTTGTTCGGTTGTCAAGGACCTGTAAGTCCTGCTACTCCCTTGCTTAAATATGACAGAGCTCCTGACGGGGAAGTCAGCTGTTTTATTCTTTTCAGGGAATTCCTTGGCATGCCAACAGAGAGATAGTTCTCCTCTTAATACATGTATATCAAGGGGGCTGAACCTCATTCCCCATTTGGAAGCTCTCTATTGAGCGCAAGACTTCGCTCCAACAACTAAAATGTACCATGAAAAAAAATGGGAAAAAGAAGAATCTATACTCTATCTGTAAAATTGTGAAGGATCCTGAGGTTCCTCTCATGCTCTCTTCCTTCCTTGAACAGCATATATACAAGATCAGGCCAAAGCCAAGGGCTCTTCTGTCGCTGTTGGATTAGATCGCTCATCCTAGGGGCACAACAATTACATCATGTAACATTTCTTGACAAAAAACAAATTTACAGCACACTTTCAAGAACAAAAATAAGTTCTACCTCCCCAATGAAGCAGAACTTGACATATTGTGTGGGTTTAAACCCATTTATCTGAAGAGAAGGCTGTTCATATTTGTTTCCTGATTTTAAACCATCTCAAAATTTCTGTCACCTGTCCCAGAATCACCATGATTTATATCTTTAAGCACTGATCTCTGAGAAGGAGAGCATATTCTCATTTAGTGGGAATCCTCTTGAAACAGACATATTAAGTCATCCAGTCCAGTCCCACTCCACATCAGTAAAGCATTGACCATGCTGAAAAGACACGTACATCCTGAAAAGACTACTCATGCCAGGGTTCCAAAATATCTGGCCCCTGACCTCAAACAGCCATCTGAAAGCCTTACATTCCTACTTGACTGTGCAGATACCATATATGCCAGACAGCACATGAAAAATATTTAAAATAAAGAATATGAGACTTCAAGTATGCTCAAACACAACTGGAGTACATTTGGAAAGGCTGATTGTCATTGCTATTCAGCTCTTGCATGTACTTTTGGCTGCAGAGACTTCGAGGAGTAATTATTACATTTAGGCCAATTTTGGGCCCACTTGTGGTACAATTCGGGAAAAGCCAAGGAACTGATGGCAATGAAATCCTCTAACTCCACCCCTTTTTTGTGGAGCCCCATCAAAGGCTAGGGGTGAGATGCCACAAGCAGCTACACCTCCTCTAGGCTGACAGACCAGTATGGCAGGAATATAGACCATGCTTTTCCTAATCACTGGACAGTCACATACAATTTGAATGGTGTAAATACTGCTGTGAACTACAGAGCAGCAGTGCCTCAGCTTTAATATGCTGTCTAAAACAGCACCCTCCCAATTATGCCAGTCATGCTGATATGAAGTGCTGCAACTCCACTTTTTTTTTTTTTTTTTTAACCTCTTGTACCAATGGATTAGCTGAATGGCAGCTGACACCTCTTCAAAGCCTCAGCCTCCCATTGCATATACTCATACCAGAAAATGCATCAAGATCTGCAGGAGTTTTTCCTGCCTTCTTGGCTTTCTACCTCCATCTGTGACCCCTCAGCCCTCGCTCCTGGCTCACAGCAGATGAACTCCTGATACCAGCAGCAGCAACTCCAGCCCAACTGCAAAGTAGCCAAGGAAAATGTCCATTTACCTGTAGATAGCACGAACGTACTCAGAATCCGTATTCTTCTGAGCACCCACATTCCTGCCCATTGCAGTTTCTAGGAGGACAAAATCATCAACAGTTCACGAGTGCAAAGTGAAATGCAGAGTCCCTGTATATAAGTTACTACTGCTACCAGCTTCTGACTGTCACCGCACCATCCCTTCAACAGGTGAATACATACATCCCCTTCCAGGTGATGAGTTCACTTTACATTTCCATGCCCAGGAACCCTGGTCCTCAATACAACCTCACTTCAGACTGCTACCTCTGCCCTGCCCATCCCACAAACTCACCCGCTCAGATGCACACAGGGCACCCTAGGAGAAAGGATCGCCTTGGGACGATGGAAATGCATTCACACAATATGCAGGGACACTCCTCTTCAACACGGCACAGCTGTACTCATGAGCCTCTGCATCATAGCCCCACCACAATAACTGAAGAGGACTTACCACAGATGATATCAAGGGCACACAGAGTGATGTCCATAAAGATATCAAATGGTTCCTTGTCAACATGCTTCTCAAGTTTCTCCAACAAAATACCTCCTTGTTCATTCATTACCTCTAGAAAGTCAGTTAAGATTGCAAAGTGGAACGTGGGAGTTATCATTTTCCTACGTGACCGCCACTTGTCTCCAGTGCTGCAAAATTAACAGGGAGAAGGAATGGTTAAAAATTCCAAGTCAAAAA
This sequence comes from Platalea leucorodia, assembly GCF_965183815.1. Taxonomy (NCBI): domain Eukaryota; kingdom Metazoa; phylum Chordata; class Aves; order Pelecaniformes; family Threskiornithidae; genus Platalea; species Platalea leucorodia. The sequence goes on along the minus strand of NC_138828.1, from coordinate 51,325,961 downwards.
TAAAACCCTCACCACCACAGGAAGTACACAGTAAAAACTGCAGCCTGGAACACCTTCACAGATGGACACACTGTAGATGACTCTTCCATAGCTCTGTCCATAGCACTCCCTAGAAGAAGCAAAATGGAAATATTTCTTGCTCCAGCTCTCTTCGAAGCACAAGCCACCATTTCTATAGCTGCTCTCAACAAAAGGAGATGCCAGCAAGCCTTCAGGCAACACAGCCTTGTGGTTGCTCAGTGCACAGGCTCAGAAGGATTGAGCAGAAGCCATCTGTAGGACAAACTAGCAATTCAGCATCAAGGCATCAACTCATCACATTGTCTCTATGAATCACCACCCACGCTTGCCTTCATCTGCTGACTAGGAAATGAGGATTGCAGAGAACTAGGATCCATGGACATTACGCAAATGACTGCCTCAAGGTCTGGCTACAAAATACTTCCTTGGAGACAGGCAACCACCTCCAACATGTCAGTGAAAGAGCATGCAGCCACAGTGGATGACACCAGCTTCCTGGGGGTTCTTGTTCTCTTTTTGTGAATCACATGCCCCACAGGCACGCAACTGGCAGCTCTGCTTACAGGGTAAGCCATCACACCACTTCTCCTGTTAACCTGCTATTGGGGCACTCCTCAGGCCAGCTTATCTGCTTGCTGTCTACCACTACTGCTCTTAATCACCAGAGACTTGAACATTCTCCTCCGTTATGTTTTTGCAAGCACAAGGAAGTCAAAACACCTCTAAAAGTCTACTGGAGACAAAACAACCAGTAAGGAAGACGACTAACAGTGACAATACAACATCCCTGATGCCCATGGACCTCAACTCTCTGCCATTTGCTACTGACTACTGTTTTCTTAAGGTCATGAATGAAACTCACGATAAAAGGCATTTCTCATGCTCTCACATAAACTTGCACCTCCCACACCACGTGATCACCGCTGGCTTTTACAACACCATGGTCCCATCATGAAGCATGAGGAGTTGACCTCTGAGGGCTCCAAACAGGCAACAAAGCTCCACTGCTAACAGGGGGACCTTGACCTTCTCACAAAAACACGGAAGAGGCACAAAGGCACGAGGGCTGCTCTACACTCTCCTTGCTCTGACTCTTAAATTCTGCATCATCCAGACCAAACCCTCCTTGACCCTCCCAAGACCGGACGACACCAAACCCTTACATCACTGCTCCTCCCTCCCTCCACTCCTGACTTGCGCTCTTACCCAGGACAGGGTGCAGATATTCTCCCATCCTACCCCAAAGCGTCACCAACCTCAGGCCTATCCTACTGGTTTGCAGTGTCACCAGCTGAGATAAGCAATGCACACTGTCACAGTTTTGCCACAGTCCAACCACTTGACACACATCATGACATTAAAAACATCCAGCTGTAACACTGGAGACTAAAAGACACCACTTGCCATAGGACACAACTTCCTAAAACTCACGTTCATTTCAAGCCTCTGGGCAAAAAAGTAACAATGGCCAAATTTGCCAAGAAACAGACAATGCCAAAAGATTTTTATTGGACGTTAGCTGCTAAAGAGCAACCAAGACCATCACAAGGAATAAGACTTCTACAGCTATCATCTATATGTCTGTCCAGAGATACACACAGCATTCCTGCCATCAAGCCCTCTTCCTATCATATATCCTGCAAATTTCAAAAAGACAGCAATGCACCTGCATTTCACTATACCTCGTCAGAAGTCCAGTGCCCAGCCATGGCTGCAGGAATTTGTACAGGTACGATTTTTCTATATGTTTCGAACTGCTCAGAATAACCTGTCAGAAAAATGAAAGGAGAGGAAAAAAAATCACTTGTTAAATGGAGAGATTTCTTCAGCTGAGATTAGTTCACGCAATCTCGGTTCCTCCAGAAAACTGCCCTGAGCCTCAGTAAAATGCACAATATTTCACAAGCTGGTACAAAGGGTATTGAGTTGACACCCTCAAGTCTTTCAGTAAATATCCCAATCCTGACAAACAATGAAATATTCAAAAGTGCCCCCTCCCCTTATCTTCCTGAAAAGGAAAAATCTGTGTTACAAAGTCACAGGCAGAGCTCAGAGAAAACCCAATGGTTTCCAGCCTTAACCAAACTCACAAGAAGTACTATTTCTTCAATAAACACTCCAACAAAGAAACAACTCTATCTTCTCAATTCAGGGACAATCATTGTCAGCAGCAAAACTAACAACTACATTTCATGGCATCAAGACAGACCCGCCAAGTTCTAATGCAGAAGTCAAACAGAAACAAGCATTGCAACCTGCATTTCACAATGTTCTATCCCTATTTCAGTGGTCCCATCTTCCCTGCTATCTGGTTGTCCATTCTGATCTTGGGAACAGAAGCTTTCACACATGTGAAAACAAAGCTAAAGGAGATGCTTCTTTGTATAAAACATACTGAGTTGGTACTTTCATTTGCTGGCCATCTTCAGTATTTTTTTTTTTTCCAAGACCGGGCTTTTTATATTCTTCCACTTTCAGACTTTCTTTAGCACTAGGTCAGAGGACAATCTCAAGTAAAATCAGTCCAAGCCCTTTTTTGCAAAAATTACATTGAGAGAATAGAAACTAACAGGTTGGACACTGCTTTGCATGACAGTAGAATAGACAGGAGACAAGCACACTCACCTCCACACTGTCAGGGTGATACAAAATCATGACAGGCAATGGTCCTATCCAAAGTTTGAACAGTGGCCAACTTCTGAACTCTTCAACATAAACTTGTATTTGTTTAAAAAAACCTGGAATGAAAAAAGCAGATTAGAATTTTAAAAAAAAAAAAAAAAAAAAAGGTTTTTTTGCTGAATAAGCAAGACTTCTTTAATGAACTCTTTTTCACCATATGCCCTGTAATTATGTGTTTGTTGTAGTTTTATCTTGCTACTATGACCAAGCAGCATATTTTCCACCTATCTATGAGCTGTACTGCAGGAGCATTTCTTTACGGCAGCACTCTTGAAGGCAACTCTATTCTAGAGAAACCACTCCTAGCTGTAGATAAGGCAGTTTGATTTTAGCAGTCTCAAAGCACTGCAGCATGGGCCTTCTGTATTGCAGTGCTCTTCACAACAATTAGATCCATATCAAACTTTATCAAGGCTATGCTTACAGCTTATCCTACACTAGTCAAAATGCTATGTCAAGACGCTTCTCTACTTTCCAAGTACAGCATCAAGCCTTTTCCCACCTGAGACCTCATTGACAGCTACTACATTTGTGGTGCACACACAAGTGACATCACGCACAGTAATGGCAGAGCACTGCACAGGAACCAGTATCACTTGAAATGTCTGCTTTCTGATAGCTGGACTCCTGAAGAAAATATCTGGATTTTCTTACACTGTTATCACTTGTCTGCAAACAAATTACTTCTTACTCCAACATGCTTAAATCCTCTCCCTCTCTCACTGCCCAAACCATCAGTGACGGTTTGCAATTCTAGCAGGGGCTTTTAACAGCTAGCCGCTTCAGGATTAAACTCCATTCTTGTGCTTTTAGAAACCTTACTGAAGGGTAAGTGACTGCTTATGGGGCCACTGTAGATATGGCAATTCAGGTATCTCCATCTCTAAGGGCACAAAGACTCATAGGACTATTTATGCCATGGGCCACCTGAGAGATACCACTATTGTCCAGCTGCCAGTTGGACTGCATACCAGTAAGCTCAGCAATCCAGCCAATTCTCCACCCACATTATTATCCACTTACCCAGTCCACATCTTGTCAGTTTAGCCATACAGAAAGCATGGGAGATGGTATCAAAGACCTTGCTGAATCAAATTAAACACCATCTACTGCTCTTTCCTTGCTCACAGATCCAGCTATCTCACCACAGAGGGCAATCAGGTTCATTCTGCAATTCTAGAGAAGGTGGCCACTATCAGGATGTTCAAGGATTAAACACACCTTTGCTCTATCAGAAACCAGATTAAATGACTCCCTCCAAGGCCTCTGCAGAGTTCAAAAAATTCCCCAAATCAAAGGAAAAAAAAAAAAAAGGGAAAAAAAATTAGTTTCCTAACAGATGCCCAAACACAGCATTCCCTAGTCTTAGGCAAAGTTCTAATGACACCTCATCCAAAAGGCTTAAGAGTGTCAGATTATTTTCCTATTTTTAATGTTTTTTCCCCAACATCACCATGATTAAAATATCACAGTGTTCCAGCATTTCTCTACCAGTATCAATAAATAAAATCACCATCAGATGAAGTCATTTTTCTTTCTGCTATAAAACCTTATCCTTTTTTCTAAAAACTACCTTTTATTTTTTGTCACATTTTTAATGAAAAAGATTATAAACCACAAACTTCACTCATTTTTACATAAATAAACAAGAACAAAGACAGATGGTCATGGACTTAACTAAAGCATGGAGGCTATGTGATTCCTGCTAACAAAGGAGATTAGAGGCTCCATAGAACATAAGTCTCCATCAAATTACTTTCTGAAGAGAGAGAAGTGATGTTCTTTTTTGGTTTTTTTTTTTAAGAAGATTTAAAAAGAAGAAAAAAAGAAAAAAATATTTGTCTCTCAGTCAGGCTCATATACACATCCTGACTATGATCCTGCCACTGCTTCCCGAAAGTCAACTCTAGAGAAAGCTGCTTGCCCTCACTTCCACCAAAGATCTCTCATATCTGTATTTAGATATAGGGTTGGATCCAGAAGAAAGATGCGAGTGGGTACCCTTGTGAACAGAGGGACCATGTCTCAGCATGTGTCAGCAGGGGACAATGTGCATGCCCATGCTGTACTCGTCCTTGGCTTCACCACGCTCCCATGACCCAGTCGCTCTCTCTTCTGCAGCATACCTGGCAGCACAGCCAGGAACGCACGTGCACAGAGCAGACTGGCATACACAGGCATCACAAACACACCCAGAAAAGTCTGCTGGTCCACTGACAGCACAGCCAGGGCCATTTTCACACCACAGACTCCTCAAGAAATATGTTTGTGTGCAAAACCGCGTACCAAACAGAAAGCGAACATGTAGCATATTAGTGCCCTCTGAGGCACCTGGCAAAAAGAAGGTACCATTGATCAATACAAGAACAGAAAAGTTTGCTTTTGAGGAATGTACTGCAAATACTCAGCAAGTTCTTTTGCATCTAATGCATAAATCTAAGGCACAGCTAATTCTGAAAACGACCCAGCAACTGAGCATGCTGAAGTCCCTTGCACATACTCACTTGGGGGAAGATAGTTGTTTAAAGAAGTATTTTTCCTTCGCAAGCTAAAAGCTTTATTTGGATCACAGCTAACAGTCACGGGGACACAGTGCTCCGTGTTGTGACACAGCACTTCCTGCGAGAGCACCCAGCACACCTCCCTGTCACAAAAGCACATTCCAGTGTTCATGATCCACCTCACCAACAACTGGAAACGGATCCGAGTCCAGCATCAGCATCTGGAAGCCACTGTCAGATTGAACCTCCAGCTAATCTTTGACTGATAACAACCCCATATTTGTGCAGTTCCTCTCCTTTCCCCTCCACTGCCCACTTCTCACACAGTTCCCCTCTGCGGGTTGCCCACAGCCCCAGAGAGACCTTAAGGTGATGGCACACCCTACAACCCCTGCCAGCCAGCCACAGCTCGACCACCCAAGCGCCTCACCAGTGCTGGCTCCTCCAGCAAAGCCCCACACAGTGCAGGGACCTCACAGCTGGGCTATGATGTGAGCTGCCCTTACCTTCTCCCTCACGCTCCAAGAGTAGAGCATTTCCCAGCACAGGATAGCAGGGGCTGATACCTGGGATTGGCTTCATCACCCACCATCGCTTCCAGTAATCCATCAGGGAGGGCAGGGAGCACACGGCCACAACCGTCAACAGCAGAGCGATGACCCCAGCCCCCAAGTGCAGCAGCTGGGGTCCTCCTGCAGCTCCCTGCATGACCTCCATTGCCACCTCCCAGCCCTCCTGCTCCGAGCCTTGATCCCTACTGGGGAGCTGGCACTGTACCCGCCGAGCTGGCCTGTACCCGCCGCTGCCGTGCTGCAGCAAGCTGAGTGCTAGGACCCAGGCCACGAAAGTGGGAGGCGGAGCTGTCACATGGGCCCCAAGGCACAGCTTCCTGCCAGGAAAATAAACAAAGATTAAAAAACACACATGTGGAGAGGCTGCCTGCAAGCACTTCACTACGACAGAGCAGCCACAGGGAACAGTGCTGTTTCCTTGCTCTCACTTGGCTCCTCTGACTCAAATGAAGAGTGAGGAAGTTCTCCACAGGCCTGTGCAATACCTCAGAAGGAAAAGACACAAACCGCTGTCAAGAGAAAAAACACCTTTTTGCTGATTTGCTGATGGGTTTTCTCAACATTGCCTTTCTCCATCTGTTTTCACATGCTCATGGAACACCATTTTGCCATACAGAACTGCTCCAGTGCTCTCCAACATGATGCCTGAAGGGTTTCAAGTGCTTCAGATGTGGAGCACCTTTCTTAAGTCGGGTTAATGGCTCAAAACCCATGATCAAGAAGAGCACTGCAAAGCACACTGATGCTTCTCAAATGGCCTTTGCTGATCTCACTGTTGAACGCTTAGTCACAGGGTAAAGGGTGCCAGTAACATGACTGGCAGCACCAGCACCTGTATCACAACTTGCAAAGTGCTTGGGTAGAAGTGGTGCCATAGCCACCATAAACACTGCTGCCCTTTCTGCCTCAGGAGGAGCCAGGGTCTCTTCTCACTGCTGCAGGGCTGCTGAGCACCTCTTCCTCAAAGCCTCCAATGCTCAGAAACCTTGTGGTCAAACAGAAGTTCAGTGAAATGGCAGCATGGCTTACACCCAATTTGCAAAACTTCACCCCCTGAATATACCACGAAAGCTTCTTAAAGCCATGGTCACATTTCTCCTGTCTTTTGTACGAAAATTGACTGCACCGACTGCACCAGCATTTTTAGAAAACCAACAAACAGCATAAATAAAGCAGCTAAGATAAGAAGCACAAATAGACAAAGCACAGCACATCAGCAGCTAAGGAAGGGCTGATGACCCTTGGCAGCAGAGAGGAGTAAATTTTGGCACTTTGTTCCTGCAATCTCCCAGCAAAAACTTTATCATAAATGCTGACCGTTGCATTTTTCTGCACAGTAAACAGCTGGAAACAAACTTTGCTACTCTTGCTGTTATTTGTAATGGTTTGTGACAGAAAGCAGAAGATACACACCCTGTCTTGCCAACACATAAGGCAGGCTACACAGCCATCAGTCCCCTCTTCTGTTCAGGTGACACCCCAGGAAGGAAGCAAGCATGCAGGATTAAGAGGCTCACCTTTTGTCTTTGTAACATGAAGATCAGCTCGGTAATTATACTCTCTTCTTTATAAAAAAACCTTGCAGTTTGTTGCCTTCATGGAGCCGATAATTAGATGAAGTGGTTAATTGTGATTCTGAGTTAAAAATCTGTGTTTCTAACTGCTGATAACTCCTTCAGCAGGGGAGAGAAAAAAAAAAAAAGAAAAACAGTGAAACAGCAGGGACAAGGTGAAAAGCCACAGGGAAAGCAGTAGGGAACACAGCAGAACAAACATTGTAAAATCCTGCCAGCAGCTGGCATTGGTGATGCTGCTACTAAAAAAAGGCAGCAGCTACATTGGAAGGAGATGTAAAAGATATAGCAGAGAAAGAAATGAGAGGTCTGGCATATCTGAGGCCTAATTACGTCACCAAGATTTGCAATCATTATGAACCTTTACTCTAAGTTGCAAAAGGAGGATGTTCTGTAGGAGAGGCACACATCTGGACATCATGTCCAGAGAAGGGCAACGAAGCTGGTGAAGGGTCTACAGCACAAGTCTTATGAGGAGCGGCTGAGGGAGCTGGGGTTGTTTAGCCTGGAGAAGAGGAGGCCTTCTCCCATAAGGGAGACCTTATGGCTCTCTACAACTACCTGAAAGGAGGTTGTAGCGAGGTGGAGATCGGTCTCTTCTCCCTAGTAACAAGCAATAGCACAAGAGGAAACGGCCTCAAGCTGCGCCAGGGGAAGTTCAGGTTAGATATTAGGAAAAACTTCTTCACCAAAAGGGTGGTCAAGCATTGGAACAGGCTGCCCAGGGAAGTGGTTGAGTCTCCATCCCTGGAGGTATTTAAAGGACAGATAGACATGGTGGTCGAGGACATGGTATAGTGACGGACTTGGCAGTGCTAGGTTAACGGTTGGACTCGATGACATTAAGGGTCTTTTCCAACCTTGACGATTCTATGATTCTATGATCTACCAATAGGTTTTTCTACCAGATTACGTTTAGCATTCCTTTTTCACCTGGAGAGCTATTTGCTCAGTGTTGGGTTTCAGCAGGCACTCTACGGATTAGTGAATCTTTGCTTTCATAACGCAGTGCAGATCTGCATTTACTCAGCCTCGCACGTAAGTGGAAGCCCATCTGCCCATGCTGACAGAGACACTCATCCTGTCAGGCAGCTATGTCAGTCCACAAGCACAATGGTAACGCAGGCTTCTGCTGGTTCCTAGAATGTAGGTCTGGATTCTTCGATAAGGAAATCGATTAAAATCATCATTACCAGCAAGGAAAACAAAAACCCAAAGCAAAGCAAGGCTAAAATGGATCTGATTCAACAGAAGGACAAAAGAGAAGTACACAACACATTCTGAAAAACTGTGGTGTGCTCTTTACATTAGTCCTTCGCTCCAGCCAAGACACACCTGATGTTTTTGCCATCCCTTGCGAAGCACGCAGCATCCACAGTAAGCAAGACTAACCAGTAGCTAACTTAGTAATCATTACAATTCATTTGCAATTAGGAAGGGCTTTTCTTAGGAAGAGCTTCCCTCTTTCTCAACATACACAATTACAACACGATTAAACTTCAATTACAACATGATTAAACTTCATGTAGGAAGTTACTCGCACTGCAAAAAAGAAAAAAAAAAAAAAACCAAACAAAAACAAAGTCTATTTGTAGTCCACAATAACCATCACCTGCACAAAGAAAAGGCACCACAGCATGTCTCCATTTGAAAAGACACTCTATGGACTCAATCTCAGAGGTCCTTTCCAACCTTAACAATTCTATGACTTCAGCTTCAGATCCTTCTGCGGATTATCTTTCCTCAAACAGGTAAAGGAGATTAACAGCATTTGAGAGACAGAGACCACAGCTATGTTTTTCAGAGATAGACTGATTCCTGTGCTGCTCACCTCAATCAAGCATACCTTGCTATGGTTTCTGCAACCTGTGTTCACTGTACAGCAACAACTGGTCTGTTCTGTAGCCATCATATGGGATTTCTTCACAAGATTAAGTTTTGCATGAATGAATTATCCCCAACAGAATACAAAAGTTTGCCTCCTCTCTAAGAAACCAAAATCTTCCATGCCAGGAAGAAGCATGCCTTGCAACAAAGCAGGTTGCAGCTTGGGCCACCACCCGTCCCCCAGAACACTTACTATTGTAAACCAATTCTGATAATGTACCAGTGATGCTGTCATAACTAATAGACATTAATACTAAGTACCTATCAAAGCATCACACCTATGTTTATTCATCTGTGTGTCAAGGAAAAAGCATACTCCCAAGTTGGATGGCCACAACTCACCCCAAGGTCATGGGTGGAGATTCTGCCCACTGTTCCGTGGTTTGGCTAGACCCTACAGGGCCTCCTCCTTGCTAAACTCTAGCAAGTTTAAAGAAAGCATTTAGCAGCATGCTACACATTACACGAAGCAAGCCAGAGGTCATGGAGCATGAATAAAAAGGTCAGTTTAAGATCTGGAAGAACTTGTGATGGCAGGTCATAGAAACACACAAGACTGCAAATCTGCCCACCTGCACTCTGGCAACATGGAAGATTCGGTGTGTGACATTTGCTCGAGGAAATTCACTGTCCACATTTGACGTGCACACATATAGACAGTGATATATGAACAGCCTGTTACAAGCTGTGGTGGGTTAGTCTTGGCCAGCAGCCAGACATCCACCCATTTGCTCATTCACTCCCCCTTCTCAACAAGACAGGGAGAGAAAACAGGGTGAAAAAGCTCATGGGTCAAGATAAAGACTGGGAGATTGCTTATTAGTTACCATCATGGGCAAACCAGACTCAACTCAGGGAAATTTAATTTAATTTATTGCCAGTTAAAAATAGAGAGTTGGGAAGTGAGAAACAAAGACAAAACTCTGCTCCTCCCTCCTCCTCTTCCTCACACTTTTCTCCTGATCCATGGGCTGCAGCTCTTGAGGATAAACCTGCGCCAGCATGGTTTCTCCATGGGCTGCTGGGGAACCTCCACTCTGGTGCCTGGAGCACCAACTCCTCCTCCTTCACTGACCTTGTTGTTTGCATTGCTGTTTCACACTCTCCTTTTTTTCCCCACTCCTCTTCTGTCTGTCCAGCATTTTTTATACCCTTTATTAAATACATTTTCACAGAGGCGTGACCAGCTTGGCTGCTGGGCTCAGCTATGTCCTGCAGTGGGTCCCTTACAGAGCCAGCAGGAACCCACTGTGCTCCTTCTCTGGCATTTTCTCACAGAGGCCACCCCACCAGCACCCCCACTAAGAACACAGTCACACCCAGCTGAAAAGCCTACTGTGAAACCATTGCAAGACTGAAGGGGAAAATGGGGGTGAAATTTCCTTCACATCACCCCTTAGTGACAACACAGACATCAGCTACAAAGTGATGGATACATGCAAACTATCAATAACATTAAATATCTGGAAAGCATACAGGTGCCTTCCCTTACAATTTTCAGGGAAGAATCGCTCAGGCCTGAACACCTCAGGTCAGCAAAGGTCTCAGCGTCTCTGTGCAGGGCGTAAATTATGACAAGAATGTTTGTGCCTTTTGGTACTTGATATTCTCCTGAGGAGAAAAGGGAAAGGGAGGAGAAGGGTCAAAACAACAGCAAGTAAGTGCCTTTCTATAAACCGCTTCACAGTAAAAAAAAAGAAAAACCCTGCCCTTTACTTAGGAAACCTTCTCAGTACTCTCCTGCAGACCTTCCAGCACCCATCCCAACCACCTCTAGCTATTTAAAGCTCCAGAAGGGCCACAAGACACATTCATACCTCCACTTCTTCAACCTTGATAAAGGAGAAATGGAAACGTACCAAACACCTCATCCAGTTCTCTGGGAACCTTCTTCTGGGCTTCAGGATTATGTCCAAGTAAGTACGGGGCGCAGTTCATAGCCGCTGCTGTTGTATCATGGCCCTAGAGGTCCAGATTTGCAAAGACATTCACTTCAACATTCCTGTGCATAAGTAGGCTTCGTAAATACTTGGGTGTGCAGGTAGTATGGAAAATGAGACTTATTAGTCCCACAACCATGAGAAAAACAAAAATCAAGAGTAAAGAACTCTATCCGACATGCTGATTATCAGGATATAAGATGACCCATGATTCTGTCAGGTGCCCGAAAACTAGCCAAAAGGGAAAAGTGTTAAAATACTTCTGGTAGCCAAACATCCCTCTTCCCTCTCCTCTGCCACCTGAGAACATTCCATTGCTGCTCTAGTAATTAGCAGATCTTCCCTTTCCTTTTCAGCTGCAGAAGCAGATGCTTGTTGCTCTGCTCTTGTCTCCATTCAGAAATCCAGTGACTGAGCTCCATTGCCTGGCAGAGGTCAGCAATCTTCTCTCTTTCACAAAGTGCCAGATGATGAACCACTCTTCACTGTGTGGTTCCCACTTTTGCTGTTACAGAACCAACCCAGCGCAAATTCATCTTTTCATTTAGTCCACAATGTAAGTTCTGGGTTGCCATGAAGTGCAACAAGATGGCAAGGGACCCATTTTGCCATTGTTTCTCTGCATTCTTGTCAATGTCTATAGGGAGGGAGTACTGATGAGAGCAAAAGTATACTTTGGACACACCACTGAAGTCTTAAATGTGAATTTTTAACATTATGTCATCTTTGACCTCAGATTTCTGAAGAAACTGTATCAAACTGACCTGCAACTGTATGAAATCGACCTGCAACTCCAAAGCAAAAGCATTCTGCTTTCTCGGATAACTATACGGTAATATCACCAGTGAGTAAACTTAGTGTAGCCAAAGGAGAAAAATACTAAGCCAGGAAAGTAATTTAAAAATGTTTTCATTTACTCAAAAGAATGCAGTGCTTGACGACCATTTACAAAAACCAGAAATCTTGTTAACAGTACAGATATAAAATATACATTACAAATGCTTTGCCTTGGATTACCAATCCTTGAACATTCATAAAAAGAAGCAAGGAGAACTAGTATTAGTTCCCAAGTAGAAGAAAATGATTCTATTCTTAACTGCACAATTTGGGCAAATAATTAATTTTTTCTCCTCCTCCCTTTCCCCTTCAACAGCTCTTCAATCACATCTACTTAAACTGCTGGATCTCTGATGGAAGGAGGAATCCCTGACTGCAAATGCACACAGTACTAATAGCCAGGGACCTTATCAGGGCTGTGACCTCTGGGCAGAACACAATCCCAGTCTCCTCTTTGATCTTCCCATTTGGGTCTACACAAAGAGGTATGAAATAATGCTTTCACCAGTTAAGTACATATTTTCATGGTAAAACTTTGAAGGCTCAGATATTTCAAAATATGATTAATTTGTACAATAACAGGCAATATTTTATACGAAACCTCAAGAAGTGGGAACAGCCTTACCGACTTGTCAACATGCAGGTTCAATTGCTCACCATCTATAAACGTTTGGCCTGGCAGGGAAAACATTGCTTTCTGTAACCAAAGTTTATCCCAGCAGTTCCCATAGTTACTGATGACTAGAACAGCATAAGCAGAAGCAATGAATGAATTCCACCTCAAAGGAATTAAAGGAAGAAGAAAAAGTAGGGACAGACAATACTTACAAGAGAGAAACTGCAATAAGCAGACGGACTGACAAATGGAGAAACGTTGTAACAGCAGTTAAAGAGGAGATACCACAAACTCCTGTTTACAAGTATAAATTTTATATATGACTGATGTTTGGATAGACTAGAACGTCTTTAACACTGAGGAAACACGAAAAAGTGGAAACAGGACTTCATGGCCTAAACATAACTTATTTGCTTCTATACGTAGAATAACAATTCCCTAAGGAAAGACAGAAAGGAGGAATGCCTGAGAAGAAAGTGCAGCAGCATCTTGACTCTGCAAACAGAACAGACACCTCAACCATTTATTTCATTTTGCTCTAATTTTTAATCTAACCTCTGGTCAGACAACTTTAAAAGAAGGCAATGCAGGCATCCTGAGGATTGCAAGGCTCAACAGAAACCAGCATACTGCACATGTTCTTTGTTACACAAGATACTAGCTGGCAAATTCAGTGCTTCAGTCTTCCATTCAGTGCAGTGGGTTTCTCTTTCTTCCTAAGCTGGGTTAAGAAGCAACCTGAAATCTCTTCCTTGAGGTTGGAGGATTTCTCTGAAAGGATCTGTAGTAATTCTGTGAGCCTAGAAAAGACAAAACATTTTTTGTTAATTGTGGTAGAATCTGAAAGACACTCCAAGATTATGTATGAGTTACTTCAATCAGCCTGCTCAGATCAATGTTTGCTAACCTGCCTTTATTCTTACATCATCTTTTATATAATCATATAATTATTTAAACTCAAGGAACTTCCAAACAAATAAAGGTTACATACAAGCACTCAAATACCTCAGGAACTAGCTAGTCAGCTTTATTTTAACAATGGAACTAAATAAGCCATGTAGGGCTGCTCTCTTTTTCGGTGTTATAAATGGAAGACATAACTGCAAATCAATCTTGATTTTTTTTTTATTTATTTAAGAGAGCTTTATACTTATGTTAAAAATGCACATTTTCAATTTTATTTTTCCCCACATAAAAAGTTTACTAATTTGGTGAAATTATATGGGGGCTGAAATAAAATTTCTATCATGAAACAGTTCACAAACATGTATTTGTGTTGCTACTCCAGCAGCTGCAAAACATCTAGCCTGTACACCATATACTCTTGCCATAATTGTAAATATGCTGAAATCTTAAAAAAAAAATAAGATGAGGCGGAATCCTTTTCCTTCCACAACACAACAACGAAAAGAAGCTTTGCAGGGTTCCTAACAGTCAGTCAGGGTTATCTCAGACCAAGTGACAAGAAACTTCAAAACCAAACTCAAAAGATCCTGCCAAGCATACCTGTTCTTCTTTTATGCCGAGATGGCTCTCCCCGAGCGCTTTACTTCTCAACTGTACTATAGGTTAATAGGTTTTGTTGGCCTTTTGCCTTCCAAGTGGTTCTTACTTTGCCTACCTATTAAAAATCTTTGACCTGTCCCTCTGTGGTTAGCAAAATCCATGGGAGTCAGTGATCTCTTCTGAGGTGTGTCTGTCTGTAAAAAGGAAAGACATACTATTAGCTAGTACGGTATGCTTATCTACTGAAATGGTTTGATTACAGTTTTTATGATCTAGTCCAGCAGAGTGAGTCCTACTAAGCTGCAAAGCTCCAAGCAGTACTAAAACTGCACACTTCTAGTGCATAGACACCCTCAAAGGAACTGTTTGATGCATTAGACTTGAAAAAAATCTCTTCCTCATACACTAGTCCTACTTTTCAAGGTCCCACACCCCCTCCCCAAAGCCTTTTAACATCCTCCTCTCTACAGGTAGCAGGAATTCCTGTACACCAGAAATCAGGAGAGACGCAGTAAATGAGACCTTCTGTAGACCAACACTGGGCATGAACAGAAGCTTCTTCACTTTTCCATGTCTCTATACTTACATTGTAACATACCCTGAATGTGTGAGTTGTGTTAGGCCTTGAAAATTGATCAATAATAACAGTTCTTTCTCTGAGCGGCCGTTGCTCTCTACTGCTAGGCACTGCACTTGACACTCTGCTATGAGCATATCGTCCTCGATGCTGAGAGAATTAAAAAGAGCATTGAGAGAATGCAGCAATTGAATTGGTTAAATAATTTTTCCATTGTCATACAACAAAACACAAGAGAAGAAGAAAAGAAAAATAAGTTTTCAGTAAACAAAGGCACTGATTTAAGGTAACTTAAGGGTATTCAATGTTTTTCAAAGAGATTTAAGACTCTTTCCCAATATTAGTCTATAATCCCCAGAGGCTTATATTAATTATAATAATAATAGACTTTACATGTGTCTCAATTCAAGATATTATTCAGAAGCAATATAATATCAAAATGTCAATTTACTTTCATTGTAGTGATTTAATACTTCCCTATCCTTCAAAAATAGTCCAGTATCAACAAGATTTATGGGTTTTTTCAGTCAGTATCCTTTTCTACTTCCGTCAGCGTAATTTTCTACTTCTTATAACCTAACATTAGTGAATAAAACACTGAAAAGAGCTATTTAAATCCAGATGCATACAAGTGCAAGGTTGCTATCTGGTTGGTTGGCTGCTTTTTCTGTTTTCAGAGGAAAGTCTTACCACCATGATCTGAGGTTTTAAACTGGCTTCTCTTGCGTTCTAACGGTACCCCAACGTAACACACATTAGCATGTTAAGACCATGTATTAAATACTAACCAACACAAACTGTAAAATTGCTCATTTCAACGAGTGACACAGAGCAATTTATTTCCAAACAGCTTTAAGTTCTTCACCAGTACAAAAATGAACACAACTTACAGAGCTCTGCTGCAACGGAGGTACTGAAAGATATTGTTCAACAGCCTCTGAGTTTATTGGCGGTAACTTGTTCCAGGTTGTAGGTGCACGAGCAGAACATAAACAATCCGAGCTGGCACCCCTACAGAATTTTAAGGGTTCCTCTTTTAGGAAAAATCATATTAAAGACTTCTTCACTGAAGTAATATGACATTATTGAGCAGTACATTTCTTTATAGAGCTCAGCTACAGAAAGTAACAGCACCTAATACAGCAACAAAAAAATAAAACAAATGCCTCTGCTCAAAAAACACGGTTCTGCTTGCTTTCTTTTTCTCTCTGAATTCTAGAATCAATAATAAATCTCGGGTTAGTTCTCAAGTATTTTGCAAAATCCTTCACTGGTGAAATTTCAGTAAAATTCTGAGGAAAGCAAAGAATAAAATGAAAAAACTCACAATTTAGTCCCCCTAAGGATTTCATCATTGTACTTATTAGGAGCTTTTGAGGAGAGTTGGTCAGAAGTGAGAGAAGGTAACCTACGATGGCTTGGTAGCTTCCTAGAAGATGCCAGCAGTACCCGAGATGATGAGAGAACACTGTTATCAGCAATTCTCCCCAACCTAGTGTGCACTGAATTTGGAGCACTGGAGGCAATGCTATGCTGTTTGTCTTCTTGCTCATTCCTAGGGAAAAAAGGAAGGAGAACAGGATAGGGAATGAGGATGAAGAAAAAAAAAAGTAAAAGGATTGTTTAAGAGTATCATTATAACCTTTACAAATCATTGTTACATCAGCGATACACACAAAGGCGATGACTGCCTTCTTATTGCCTTTTTATAATTACAAAAGGTCTTTTGCATAATATGAATTATGCCGCATTTTGAAAACGTCAATACCAACACCTACTGTATTTTTTCTACTGTGGCAACATGCCTCTGTTGGAGCGGTTTTGCTTGAATTGTCATCACACCATTCAAATCACTACAGAAGTTGCTGGAGAAACGGTGAACCTAGTAAAAGCAACAAATATGGATTAACCTTTACTTTTTTTGAAGGAAAACCTCAAAAAGCCTGTAGTTAGGAGATATTTTACTTGTTTCTAGAAAGTTTTTAAGATGGTGCAGTAGAATTTGCAGTAGTAGATGGGGCAAGTATGTTGTGTTGCTTATTTTAAACAGATTCTTACAAACAGAACTTGGGTAATTTAGTTACTGAATTGCAACTCAATTTGCAATATAAGTTTCAGCTGAAGCCAAAGTTTGATTCTCTAAAGTTTCCATTTTCACTCAGCACAGCCCAGCCCAGGGGCACAGACCCTGAGCTTTACTTATCTAAGCATTTTACTCCTTCTGGCTGCTGGGACTGCAACAGAACCAAGTGTGCCAGCAGGGAGCACCAAGACTGCTGTGCTCTCTCCTGCGCTTCTTATCTTGCTACCTAGCGAGCATGGGAAAAGAGCAGACAAAATAGAATGAAGTTGCTTGAACTGAATAGAGAGAGATAGGGGTAGGGGGGAACGGAATCAGTGGCTGGAAAAGAAAAAAAGTGCAAAACAGGAGGCAGGAGACAGAGGAGGCGGTGGCAAGCAGGACAAAAAATGACATTTTATCAATACAAACACAAGCTTCCACAAAGACAGGTAAGGCCTAGTGCCAGCACGCTGGCAGACTTAGAGTAGAGTCCCCTTTTGCAAGAGGCAAAGGAAATGAAAAGGAATAAGAGAGTCTGAAACTCACAGGGTTGCAAGTAAAGCACTAAGTTGCAACTTCACATCCCTGCAGTCCAGGGAAGAGTCTCATTTGTTTTCTTAATTCTACCAAGAGGAAATGACTGGACCACAATAAAAGCAGAATTATTTTCTAAGGATGGAATACAGTCTAACAAGTGTTTTTTTTTTTAAATGAGACAATGTAATTTAAGTATACCTAATTGTTTTTAAGGGGGGGGGGGGTGAAGGGAAAAAAAAAGGGGGAAGAAGAAAAAAAAAAAAAGAGCCTTTTCTAGCTTCAACCCGGACTCTGTCCAAAGTTAGCAGAAAAAAGAACACCATTTGACGGAAAGTTATTTTTACCTGCGAGGAAACAAAATGAGACCCAAAAGATACACTTCGTGCTTCAGAGCCTCTGGAAAGAGGAACGCTCCCAGCATCTGCTGTAATACGAACAACTGGCAAATGCGGCAGTTTTGCTGTAACAGCTTTCAGTTTTTCCACCTGTTTGTCACCCTCTGCACAACAGCAAAAAAAAAAAATACAGGAAATAACTTGCTTTTTGTACATTTACCAGCCATCATTTGCTGAGATTCAAACATTACAATGCACAGTACATAAAAGACTTTCATACAGTTTTAAGTTTACATGATATTTAAAAATCTACCATAAATGATGTTTTTGTGAAAGCATTTCCCATTTGTTTATGCTTTCTCTGACACTGACAAACAAGTTGGTCTATACAAGTAGAGTTGGAGGGGGTTGTTTGTTTAAGAAAATACTGCTAAGACTCTTGGAATGTTATTCAGAATTTCCCAAAGATTTTTTTTTAAAGCAGGAAAAAAAAACCAAAAAACAGATAAACAGAAAAAAAAAGTCTATTGATCCTATCCTTGCCTGATAGCAGCTACCCACTGTTTCATTTTGCGTATATACCTCCATCTTATTTCTATTATAAATGCAAATTTTCTACATACCTAGTCGAAATACTTTGATCAGCTATCTATTTGTAATAAGTCGATGACCTTCACAAAGATAAAAGAGCACGCCTATCAACTGCTAAGCTATCTTCCCTGAACTACAATATTGAGCTCCACAATCCACCTGTGGTGTGAAAAGCCCTTTTATATTTCAGTAACACCTGAAATATTAAGCTCTGATGCTACAAGTATTCTGAGAAGTTTTGCCATTTCTTACTTTGTTGTAGACTTATATTTGAGGTTGAGTGTACGTTACATTTGAGGCGATTTCCAAAACCCACCCCCAGGTATTCTTCTGTTACTGTCCTTTTAAAATACATTAAAAGGAGAACTGAAATTTCCCTCAGCCTCCAAGGACAACACATGCACACTAAACAGAATTTCACTTCTAGTTAACTTTCCTAGCTTTTGCTTTTCCTCACCACAGTCTGTTAGAATATAAACACAGAATAACATAAAATAAAACCGCATGCATCACCATTTCTTCATCCTATATTAAACTCATGAACTCCTGTGCTTTCAGCAAGGCTGTCTATCTCGCTTTAACATTCTGACTACCTAGGAGTTCTTTTTATTAATAAAGCTCAAACAATGAGGACTAGGAGACTTTGATTCCTAGGTTCCAGATTCAGATCACATCATCAGCAATCCACTGCTAACAGCATCAATTTGCAACCCGAACCAGTGATTAATATTTTTTTTTAAACATGCTGTCCTCCAATGAAGCTCTTTCAGTCTTCATTTTTCCTTCGTTCTTTTTTTTTTTTATTTTTTTTTATTTTTAATTTTTTTTATTTTTTTATATCTCATACAAAACTCCCTGAAAAACAGTAGGATTGTTTATATTTTAGGTGCAGGGTGGTGTGTGTGTGCACGCATGCACATGCGTGTGGTAAGGCACTACATATCTGACAATGCTGTACTACCAACATGGCTATCTTAAAATAACCACATTTCCCAAGCTTTAAGAAGGGGGAGGGGGGGGATCACTTTCCTGAGTTAATTTGATAAATACGTTATCTAAAAATACCAAATACCTGTGATACTAGTTTCCCAATTTTTTTTAATCAGTTCCTCTAATATTCCAATTACATTGCTCCAGATACGATCAAATACTTCAGAAGCCACGGCATCTTTGATACAGGCATTGGGAGAAACAGGGGGAATGCCACGCTTACTCCTCTTCTCAGCAAGATGCATTTTCTTTTGTTCCCAACTCTCATCATCACTAATAAAGGAAGCAAATTCAAATGAATTCCTGTGAGTTTTGACTTTTTTTTCCTTTCAATACACCGAATGAATAGAAACATACATATGGAAGAAAAGCAAGTCAGATGTAGATCACAAAAAAATTCAAATTCAAATGCACAGAGTACCTATGGGAACAGAACCTATCAAATACATATAATGATTTCTTTTTCTTTTGCTTGGAGGTAAAAAATTAAAAAATCCAGTCAGGGCATTAGAACAGAAAGATCTGCAGCTCTAGAAGGAACAGCTTTATACATGGCACTTAGTCATTTGAAACTAAATCCTACGGTTTTTAACATAACATAAGGCAACTATTGTCTGTTGCATTTGGCAGGAGGACTATAACATAGAACATTTCTTTTATATCACATCCTGTGTACCTGCACACATCTGCAACGCGTCACCACTGATCAAAGACAAACAACTTCAAAGGATTTCTGCAGCCTGACAAGAATAGCAGAGCCCATAGCCTTATGCTCATCTCCCTCCTTTCCACTACTGTGTAGACAGTTAGTTTTTTCTTTTTCTTTTTTTTTTTTTTAACCCTCCCTCTCTTCCTACCTAGGGAAGCACAGTGTAGCAACATTTCCTAACTTGGTCTTCTAATACACTTCTTAGGAAGAAAATTTTATTTTTTTAAAATTATTTATTTAATGCCATGATACTTCCTTCTAAGGAAATGCCATTTTTTTGAGATTTCAAGGATGATCCCAAATTCATGCTGGTTTCTACTATGTCCCTTTCTCTTCTCAGTTACTTCTTTTACTTCTTCCTCAAACTGACCTGCAAACTTCTTAACTATAACTGAGACTTGGCTGAATGGTCCAACTTGCAAAATGACCAAGCTATTTTCATATCAGGCTTTGTAACTCCTAATGTTTTAGTTATGAAGAATAAGATATTTCAGAATCAAATCCTGAGAAGGAAACAAGAAACGACATATCAAGGAGTCACAAAGAAGAGCACCTTCAGTCAAATCCCTCTCCCAAATTAAGTTTGCTTACTTAGCAAAACAAAGTGATACTTCACTCCTAAAAGGATTCTTAATCCTAAATCCTTCCCAAAACGGTAGGCACCCAGGCCTTCTCTTTCAAAAACAGGACTGAAAGGGTCCACCTGGGTCTCAGTCTGGTTTCTCAGTTTTTCAGAGCAACCACGTCTTTTTCCTGTAAATGCATCAAGCTTTAGCACAAAAAGTTATGCTTTGTGCCCTACTAGTCCTACAAAACTTCCCCCCTTGCAGAGGCCTTTTAGAAAACGGCACATTATGGTCTTTATTCTACCCAGAAGCCTAGTTGCTGGAACATTCAACTGGGCCATGGGAAACCTAGATTGCATTGTTGAGAAGACAGTGGCATTACTCCTGTCGTTCACAAGAGCGCTCTAAATGCAGGCTGTATCCTGCGCCTCTCCTCACAAAGCTGTTATACACTGTACAGAAAGAATTTAAGATTCATTAAGGCAGACAATGAGAGCACGTACAGTGTAATGACCCTAAAAATCTTGGTGGTCAAGGCACTCACCTGGGAAGGGGAAGTAGGGATTCTTTCATTCCACTCCCTGTCTCAAAATCAGATAGTCATTCTATTGAATCTCCATGCACAAAACACCTCAAAACAACCAGTGGTTAAGACACATTCCTCTGACACCGGAGATGCAAGTTTTGAACCACTAGAAAGACAACATACCTAATCTTCCACATGCCCAGTGAGTGCTCTGACCACTGTGCTACTGAATACAGGGACAGAAGGAACTGTATTTCACAGAAGAGAAACACAGTTTATGAACCCTGACTGGGCTCACTGATAATTTTTCATTATTTTCTTCAAAAATACATATATCTATTATTTACAGCTCCTTGTTGTCAAAGGCCAGATATTCTTCTATTTTTCCATCCACATCATAGATTTCTTCTTCCAGGAACGAATACATGGATGAGTCAGAGGCAGAAATCTGAGTGGAACTTGAATCTAGTGATTTATGTATCGGAGATGCTGTTGGGATCAGTTTAGAGCCTGAAATGCAGAGCCTGAAAAAATATCAACAAAATGAGAATTAAATAGTCAAAGCAAGAAGAAAGTGCATATTTAATTACACTGAAATGTTTCAGTAATACAAAAGTAATACTTGTACATATTTCTGAAGAGGGAAGACTAAAAAGAAAACACAAAAAAATCAACATACTCTTTTATATTACTAGTACATTCACGGAGGCCAGGTAAACACTTAGTATCCACAGAGGTATCACTTCTGCTCTGAAAATGCTGAAAGCCTTCATCCTTTGGCAATAGGAGCTGCTTTCCTAGAACCCTGAATAAAAAGGAGAGAGTGAGCAATATCTTAGATGGAAACCCACTCCATATGCAAATATCAAGAATACAAATACCTGCAAACAGTAGACAATGCGAAAGCACACTTTACATTTGCTTTGAAAAAGCAATTTATGAAGCAGCCAGGGCCTCGTGTAATACATTAACATTGCCTAGTATTTAAGCCATTAAAGTTAAGCTGATTTACGCAAGATGAGACTCCAGCTTATAATTTTAGAGTTTAAAAAAAAATAGTCAAACTTATTGAAGGCTGATAAAGTAAACACACTTTCTTTCTTATCAAAACTCCCTAAGAAACATTTAAAAATGGATGCAGAAGATAAATAATATCTGCTATCCAACTCCAGTATCCATCAATGTGATCAGAAGTCCTAATCCAAAATCTTTACATAGATAGTTAAGACTAGAATTCAGAAAATGCAAAAAAATGTAACATGCATAATGCACAGAGGCAGAGAGAAAAGGTAAAAGCAACTCTATTTAAATGTACACAAAATTACTCTATAAAATAATTTCTGAACACAGTACAGGTAAATAATAATCACTGCTTACTGAATTGTGTTTCACTAGAATTCACAAGGGATCTTGAAAGAAGTTGCCAGTCACAGCTGTAGTGCAAGCAGCAATGTTCAGACTCATCTGAACACATTTTCTTGAGACTACATTTCACAAAATAGCACTGCATGCCGCATGAGGCTTTAAGCAATAGCCTTTTTTCACTTTTTATTTTGTAAGCCAAGAACAAAAAGATTTCTCTTTAAATAGATCTGATCTTTCTCTTATTGATGACAGTTCTCAAGAATATTTATTCCCACATGCTAAGTATTCATATATCGACATAGCTGTTTTACAAAATTTAAAAATAGGACAGCAAGAAGCCTCTTCGAAGCACAACTCTCAAAGAAATCTGGCATCCCAGAAGCTATTCTTTTGCGCAACTAGTCAACACAAACTGAGTTTTATGGTTTAAGCTTAATAATGAAAATAACTTTTTTGTTTTTCTTTTTAAACCACAGGATGTACCACATCCCTTAGTACAAAACGACACAGAGCTCCCAGATGTCTTCAGTTCACTTTCAACCTCTTGGACTTGGTTGGTATTGCCAGCATTAGATTTGAATCAGAAAATCCTAAGTACAGGGAACCACTTACTTAAAAAAATTCCACCTAGTGAAAATACTCTGAAAATATAGTGAAATGACTTAATATTTTGAATGAATTACACAGCACAAAAACCTGTTTCCATTTTATGCATGTTCTATTAATTTTCATGGTATCTAAAAAAGGCAAAACATGCGTTAATGCTACTGAAAATTGCCTCAGTTTTATTTAACAATTCTCTCTTGTTCCTGACAAAGTGTGACAAACTCTATTACTTGATTTTAGTTTATATTTACTAGTAACAAGCCTCTGCAAATTATCTAAAAGCACTGAAAGCATAGCACAGTTATTGACAGTGTTCTTTTTAATGGTGTTAACAAACTATTGACTAGAAGATAGACACATGCAGGTCCATGTTTAGAATAGCTTAGAGCCACATCATCTCACTAAGAATGACATGCCATCATCTATGAAGACAGGACACGCAGTGCAACACTGACTTCTGTCCCCTGTGTTATAAGGAGCAGTCATCAGGCTGCCTAGACATTTTGCACATGTATGCAAAAATTCTCATTAATCATGTATGCATCCTCATATCTGTTCAGCTAGTGATTGTTGGGTTAATATCACACATTGTATTACATTGATTTACATAGCCTAGGAAGACATTATGGCTGTGCAGTATATGTGAAGCATGTGGTCACGTTCATTTTTCATTCCTTTTTAGAAGAATCAGTAACAGAATCAACACTGAATTTCTTGGAATTTCACAATATGTCTTCATTTACAGTAAAAAAACCAGAATATTTCTTTACAAGATGCATTCTTTACTTAGAAAAAGTCATTGTGAAAATGGTGATTATTTTCTCATTACATCCTGCTAAAATCTTTGTCTGCAACCATTGTATTAAGCAAAATAAAGAGCATTAGCTGCTAGTGCACCACCACCCAGACTTACTGCGTAACTATGGCACAGCTCAGTCCCACAGATCCAGATTTGAATGCAAAGGTGTTACCGATGCCATACTTCAAGAGGAATTCATATGAGGGTACCCCAAAAATTCAAATTAGAGTGATAACTGATTAAAACTAGTACCAGCGAGAAATTTCCTTACCTTAGATGAGGAAATTGTTCAACCCAGTCTGCACATTCTGCCTGCAGGCCCTGAGTTTGGGTGGTCACTTTTCCTTCAAACAGCATTTCATCAATCTCCCAAAATAACTGATGCACTCTCTGTGTGTTGGCTTTATCAAATTCCTACATATTGTAAAATTAATAGCTGTTAGCAAATATGCATACTTATTTGTATTAAAAACCTCACAATATTTAAAGAACATGACAACTTGGACTGATTTGGTTGAGCATCTCAGAATGCTCAGAATGGATCTCCAGACTACCTATTTTGGAGACACAATTTATATACTGCAGTGAAAAAAAACAAACAAACAAACAAAAAAACCAACCAAAAACAACCAGGTAGCTGGCCTGAGCAAGGTGATTTAGCAAAAAGGAACTAGCTGTCTAGGATTAGCCAACAGAAACCACCAGTTATAAAGCGTCTGGACTCCTGGCTCTCTCCCTGCTCCAACAAGGAGCGAAGCATGCACATTGCACCCTCTGCAGCCCACGGCACCAAAGCTCCCTGCTCTTTTGAGCAGCACTTGCCATTTCAAAGCAGCTAAGAGGGCCAAGAGGGGGCACCTTCCTCCTGCATGATATAGCCTGGTGGTTAGGAAACAACCCTCAGTGTGAGAAATGGCCTTCCACACCTCTTCACTGAAGCTACAACTCTGTGCAACCAGAAATGGGCAACTGCAGGGGCATATGGAGGTAGCAAGGAAGAGCCTGACTTCATCCAGTGATGTGGAAACGAGCATTTGGCTGAGGGTTCCTCAGCTGAGGTGCTGTTCATAACGATATTTGGCCACTTATATTAGACACTGAAACACAGAAAAGAGTGATAATACTCAGGGGCCCAAATCACATCTGTTCACTTCCAGCTCAGTGCCCCAACCACTTCAGGCTACAGAAGGGATCACACCAAAAAGGAATGGGAAAACAACTCTCACCCAGGTTATTGTATGATCCAGGGTCAGGCTTTCTCCTGGAGGGCTGGAAGTGACAGATGGGGTGAGTAGCCTAAAGGTTAGGGTATTATGCAAAAGGTATGGCAAAACTACCACTACCAGCCATGGATGGCTTTTTAAAATGAAGGTGGCAGTGACTGCAATGCTTTTGGATTTATCCAATGCTGCCAGCCTGCACCAGGTATGCCTCAGAGGTTAGCCTCCATTAACAGGTTTAACCTCTCTCTGCATCATCTACGAAACAGAACTGAGCTTACTAAGAACTAAATAGTTACTCAGACTGGGACATTTACATGCATGCTCATTAATGTACTTTATGACTCAGAACATTGAGAATAGATCAATTTAGACACTGCCTGCATTAAGCAGTATTCGAAAACACATATTTTATCATTCTCTTGGACTCAGAAACCTAAGCCTACCTTCTTTGGTAAAACAGGTTTGTTTCTCCCAAATTTCATCATTTCATATTTTTATTCCATTTTTCTTTGTTACACATCAGCTACACTGATATCAACTTGCAAACAGAACTATTTTTTAAATATTCAATTTATATACTTAAATCATTAGGCTATAATGAAAGTGGTTAACTTCTCCTACAGGACACATGCTACATGTCCATTTTCTATACAAATTAATCTATTCTACAATATTCAGATAAAGTGTACTGTAAAAGTTTGTGACGTACATCATCCCTCCAGGAGTAAACTGAACTTCTTTCAGTAGACAAACCAGTAGTATAGCTGTTTATTCCAGACCAAGAATTATTCAACTCCGTGGGCGTTGTACGACCACTAGATGAAAGTGATGGAAGTGGTGAAAGTGTTTCACTGTGAAAAGATGACAAATTAAAATGAAGAACACAATCTTTTTCTGTATAAATATTTTAAAAATAATGCAAATGATCACGTAAATGGACAGTGACACGTATTCCTGTTGGATGCAAGATTTTCAGGACATGCTGTTATAGTCAATGTGAAGAGTTGCAAATGTATGTTTTTAAGCAGAATGCAATGAATACATGCTCCTATTTGTACCATTTACTGCCTTAAAAGCAACTCCTTCTACAGCATTACGCTCATGTATATATCATTGCAACTATAAAGGCACTCTAGAATATATCCACACATACAAAAACACACACACCTACCCAGCGTTTCCACCTCTAACAATTTTGTTTTCTCCAGTTCAACTAATGGGCACAGCAAAACTATACATTAAAGATAACATAAGCCGCCTTCAACTCTATTAGAAGCTATCACAAGAAAATTATGCAAAACTGAGCATAACATCTCTACAAATGTTTCAAAGAGCATTGAGTTACATATCTGTACACAATGTTTTTTATGCTGTTAGACCTGGTGCACTTTAAACCTTGAGCTCTGGAATTCCAGCTCTCAGAAAGCTCTAGCTGGTCCCTGCCAGCTACCACCCACCCTGTGATGCAGTGAAAGCAAGGGCAGTCAGACATACAGGCCAGGCAAATCCTAACCAGTGCCAAATGGAATGAAACTTCTTGAAAGTTAATGGACCTGCAACGCTGGTGAGCATTATTTGCATTTAACCATGAAGTCTGACTTCCCCTCCAGGCTTTATCGGTGCCCTTCACTATGCTCTAAAACATGCGAATCCATAGCACAAACCAGGAATAAAGTTCAAACCCTCTAAGCAATGCGTTAGGACAATTTATACCCCGCATTATATCCTGCAATTGTTGTCATCCATGAGAATGACTAGAAGGGACAACTAGTGAAAATTAACATCAATCTTGAAATACCTACTTAAACCAAGAGTCCATTAATGAAGTACTATTTCAGAAGTGAATGCATACCAAGTATAATTGTTGATGGCTTCCTGCACATTTCTCTCAAAAACTGCTGGAAGAGACTCTCCACTTTTTCTGGAAAGACACTGATTTCTGGAACCTCTGGACAGCCCCTTCCTATAAACACAGAAACACAACTCTGGTGAATTTTTCATTCCTATCCATCAACACAAACATTTGCTTGAAACAAACTACCTTGTTTTAAAATAGTTTTTATTTACCTTATTTACACAAGTATTTTTCACAAAAACGTACATTTAATTTGAGACTTATTGTACTCCACAGGCATCCTCCTCCAATTTTGCACTTTAAAATTTGCACGAAGCACACACAAATGCAGCAGCACCTCACTATTGCAGGAACAGAGCAAAGGCACAAACCAGGAATTGTCCACACAGTAGTTATTTAGCTATGTGTCTCTGTTCAATCATTAACAGAGAGCCCATTTTCCCAGACATCTCTCTGCATAAAAAGAAGTTGCAGATATGGTGCCAAGCAAACAGTGGCCTTTACTAGAACAATAAACTCTCAACTTGGCTGCTTTAAGTGAACCAAGATATCAGTACATCAGTAAACATGGGGATATTCTCCATACATTTACAGGCCACAAAGCATCAGTTCCTCCAGTACTGAAGACTCCTTAACACTGCATTAAAAGCCAAGCCACTAACCTTCTAGTATTATGCCTTTCCAGCATAAGAAATGCTAAAACTTGTCTTTTTTGGTTCTCCAAATACCTGAACACATGCTCAAACTTTAAAACCATCTCTTACAAACCATACAGATGAATATTAAGACACAGTAAGGCACAGGAATGCCTGCACTAGCCTTTAAATAATACCTTTTAATGAAGGAAGAGGTTTGGTTGTTTGGGTTTTTTTTGTTTTTTTTTTTTCTTTTTTTAGAAAATGGACACTGTTTATAATCATACATATCTATAATCCTACTAGGTTCTGTCATTAATATGTTAAACCCACCTTTTCGGAACATATACAGATGTGTCAAAGTATTCCTCAGAAACACTTGTACAACAGATTACTTCATCTGTGGAAGTTTCTGTTTTCATCCCATAAAATCCTCAGGTCATAACCGCGAATAGCAGCATGATTGCGTCAAAGTACATTCATGAATGAGTAACCACAAGGAAACAGCTCACAGTTCAAGAATTGTCTTGATTTCTTTAGCCAAGAACTGTAGATTGGCCCTGGAACAGTTAGGATTGCTCTCTCTTCTTCCTGTCCTTTCTGATATTTATCTTGCCTTCTCCCAAAGATTACAGAGATACATATCAAAATCTAACTCCGCACTCAAATGGACGACATTACGCATCCTACTCCTATGCCCTGGCTAATAAGCCACCAAAAACCTACCACAAGTTTAAACTTCTCACCAGGGAAGACCTTGAATTGCAAATTCTTGGAGGCTGGTACACCACCAGTGGAAAGCATCTCTCTGTGTTTGCCCTAAATTTCTTCCCTTTTCCGTAGGCATCTGCTGTTGGCCACTGCCAAAACCAAGAGGCCCTATGAACAGTGGTACAGCCCAGTCCCATGAAAACTTCATTTTGTCATAAGACCACGATCCATCTCCCAGGCAATAACGGTGAGCTCACAGCCCACCTTCTACATGGAAAGCTGGTTCCTTCTGTTCATGTACATCCCTCTTTGCCATTTCATTTGCCATGTTGTTGCCCAGACAGCCTTATAAGGTCTTTCTCAGTTTTTTTCATAGCTGACCCTTGTCCTTAATATTTTTCCACAGCTTAATATCATCACCAAGCCTTCTCACTTCATGGCTCACTGCTTTACCTGGTCAACTAGCTTGAACTGCCCAGGACAGATCACTCAAACACCACTGCAGGAGGAAACCATTTACTGCTACCCTCAGTATCCTACTGTAGTTATTTGCCTGTGCAAGAACCCTTTCCTCTTGTATTCCAGCTGCTTCGTTTACTTGACAGACTTTTGTCAACCCAAGCTAATGACACTGATTGAATCCCCTGCATCTATAAAGCTTTCCGACTTCTCAATGAACCCCAGGTCAGGGGTTTTTTGCAGCTTTGAAGAAAATCTGAACCTACAAACATGAAAAAACATAAATACTACCAACAAAATTTCACGGGCTGTCTCTGTGAAACACAGCATATGCGTTATACTTAGTGGCATAATACATGATATGAGATGGAGCAAAAAAGTGTTTCTGCCACATCATTCCACCGCATGCAGTGGTACTGCTCTTCCTGAGCCCTTCCTGACTCCTTGGAGCACATGCCATTAGAAGATGAGCCAGGAAATGATTGCAAGAAGACAAAACGAAAGGAAAAAGCCCTCCCAGCACATCCATAGCAGGCTTCGCCAGCGCTGGCAAGCGAATGCCAGGCACTGCAGCAGCCAGCTCCCGGCTGCTCTCCAGCCCTGACCGAACTCTCTGCAACCGCAGGCATCAAACGATGACAGTACAAAAGAATAACGCTGTCCGCCTACGCCCGCCAGTGCTTCAGCCGCCCCGGGAGCGCTAGCAAGCCGGCCCCGGCCACCTCCCCGCGGCAGCCTGCAGCCCGCCGCAAGCAGGCGAGAAGCGGGGCGCAGCCCCCCCCGGCCCGGCCCGGCCCGGCCGCCCACACTCACCCCACGACGAGGAGCCCCCGGCCGCTGCCGCAGCAGCAGCCGCCCGGCGGGACGGCGCCCCGCGCCCTGCGCATGGGGGTGCGGGGGGACGGGGGCGGCCAGGCGGCCCCTCGCACCGCCCCCGGCCGCTGCAGGGCGGCGAGGAGGAGGAGGAGGAGAAGGAGGAGGAGGCCGGCAGCGCCCGGCCCGCAGCGCCTCGCCTCCCCGCCCTGCCCTCGCCCCGCGGCACGGCGCAGCAGCGGGTCCCCCCACGCCCCGCGGGCAAGGGCTGGGCCGCCCCCGCCCAGGGCTCCCCACCCAGAAGGGCGCCCGCAAAGTTAAGCCTCAGCCTGAATGGGAGGGGTGCGCATCTCCCCCACCTCTCGCCCCTGAACATACAGCCATAAAAGGCTCATTTAGGGCCCTCCTGGCCAGAGAGGGTTTTTCCCTCACCTTCATAGATGCTGAAAAAGTTACGTGGTGCTGGACAACTGCATAAATTTTTCCTTGTTAATTGAGTTCTCCTCCAAACTATCCCCGTGCAAATCATTGATTTCCCAGAGCACGGGTGGCAGGGCAGAGCATAGGCTGTCAGCTGCAGATTTACGCTAGACCATTCATCTCTAGCTCCAGTATATAAATTCTGGTGTCTACATATTTTGCTGAAAGCCTTTCTCAGAAGAGGATGTACATCTGCTCATGAACAAGAAGAAAATAAGTGTTCTTACTGGGAAAGAAGAAAGGCAGCAGCAAAAATGCTGAAAATTAAGACTGAAAAAGTATGGTGTGCGAAACCTCTCGCTACAGGAAAACAAACAGCAGCATATAATACTTCAAAGTTTCATAACCAAAAAAAAAATACTACACACTAAGAAAGGTGCATGAAAAATGACTGCGCATTTTTCCTCTGATATTTAAAGAATTCTTGCCAAACATAGTTTTAAAAAAAAAAGTTCCACATTCTTCTGACCCAGTAAAACATTAAGAAAGATTTTACTTTTACGTGCGTTGTAACAACTCTCCTTGTCTTTAGCAATCGTTCTTCTGTAAGAGTAGGCTTGTCTGAAATCTCAAACACACACAGAAAAAAGCATAATTCTTTGTCGAGCTACACGTATCCAACAAGCAGCTGAAGATCTAGAATAGCAAGTTGTGCCGAGGCTAAGAAAATGCAATTTTAACCCTAAACCACTGCACATATATATGTCTGTGGAATGCAACTTTTATGAACAGAACACTGTAAATCTCCGAGAACTACAACTGCACTTCCAAGCATATTTAGAGCACAAAGCAAATTATTTCTCTGAAACCTTCTGAAGATTTTCTATATCTTATTTCAAACTACGTATCCTGAAACCCTGTTTTGAGCTAAGGGAACTGAATGCTGTAGTGCTATGCAGGCTCTAAAGGAATTTTGCTCTCATCTCATTTTTGGTAACTTCTGTCCTGAAGACCTACCCACACATGTACAAAAGTAATCTTTAAGAGTATTGTGATTTTTTTTTTTTCATTTTCTAATCTGCTAGAACAAATTAGAAGGCAACACACTGCCTAGCAAAGGGCCAAGATCACGCACCCCTACATAAAGCCCAAGCAGGCAAGCTTTGCAGCAGAGAGAGAGATTTGCACTACCAGTCCAGGGACAATGTGTATTTGCAGGCTTCTCTTGTTCACGTACGCAAGCAGCAGAGGATGGGAAGCAAAAACGCAGATACAAAGTTATCAATCACTTATTTTTTTAATCCTTCTGTTGAGGGTAATGATCATGGGTGTTGCATAACTAATTATCTCACAAAATCACTACCACAAGGAAGACTGACATCCACAGTAATTGCTGGGTGACCACAGCCGACTGCTGTGGTAACCTCAGCTTCCTCCCCCTTCCATATGCCTTACAACTCACACTTCAAAACATAAAAAAACAAACAAACAAACAAACAAAAACAAACAAAAAAACCAAACCAAAACAACAAAAAAAAAACCAACAGCATTTCCACAGTGGCAGAACTCCAGTTTTGTGTCACCTCCAGAAGCACAAAACATTGGAGGCAGCACTGGCTGTTACTTCAGCTCAACAAAAGGGATCAGAGGGGGAACACCTTAGCACAAACAAGGCAGTGGGATAGCCTTTTCTAGCTGAAAAAGTGAAAAGAAGCACATCCACAGCACAGACAACTGAAAGCAAAAAGAAGA
Source organism: Platalea leucorodia (assembly GCF_965183815.1). Taxonomy (NCBI): domain Eukaryota; kingdom Metazoa; phylum Chordata; class Aves; order Pelecaniformes; family Threskiornithidae; genus Platalea; species Platalea leucorodia. The sequence goes on along the minus strand of NC_138828.1, from coordinate 51,294,294 downwards.
AAGAAACCCTGTGATCTTTCCCCTAAATCCCCAAAGCTTGTGGGACAGCCACTTCCCATAGCAGTTTATTAATAAACAGGCACATAACATAATGAAGTGTGTTTAAGCTGGTTCTACTGCATGTAATTTGTTTCCTTTAGAAACAACATTCACAGCACAGAGCAAACGCACAAAAATAATCCTATACTAGGCTGAATTAACCTCAGTCAAACTGCTGGGCATGCTGTTTCTTTCAGACTGCTCTAAGTCACTACATTTTCTTAGAGGAGAGAAAATAATAGTCTCAAACAAAACTGTGTCAAAACAAAGGAAAACATAAGGCTGCTCCTGAGTTTGAATGATGTGAAAAAAGGATCTTGACTGAAATAGAGCAAAATAAGAACACAAATCAGGAAGGGAGAATGCCTGTGTAAATGAAGCAGCTTGTGTCTTTGGGCAAATTTTAAGACCTTTGTTTTGTATTTGTTTATTGTAAAGGGGCATGGGGCAGGTAGAGCCTCGTGGACAGTAAAACAGTCTTAAATTTAGTCCATCTTACATTTATATATTCATTGCAAGACATGCAAGAAACATTTGATTTTTTTCTCCTCGTTCCTGAAGCAACACACAAAATTTGTCTAGTTGCTTAGATCAAAAAGGGATAAATCTAATAAGCCAGCTAAGCACATTTAAAGGCTGCATTTAAAGGTCAAACTGTGTTCCAGAAGCGTTTATACCATCAACGTCAGAATGCTGTACAGAGGTAAGAGAGCCCTTTGGTCTACATTAAGAAGAAAAGAAGGCAGTGTCAGATACAAGGAAAAGTAGACTAAACAAGAGGAAAAAGTGAGCCCGTATGGACAAAAGCTTAAATAAAATAATAAAAAAATAGAGCTTCAGGTTTCTTTTCCCATGACAAATCAGGAAAAATGTGTCCCATCACACATGAAGGGCTTGATATGAAGGCATAACAGAAATTTAAAAGAGAAGTTCCAGGCTTATGAGAACACAAAGGCAAGAGAAATTATGAATATGGAAGGAGAAATGTTCTGAGATTAACTGAAAAAAAGGAAGATGAGGATATGAAGGAAGAGACCAAACATAAGATGCACAAGCCATTACCTTGCATGGGGCTTTAAAGGCAAAGAGCTGGAAGGTGGTATGTGAGGTTTGAGCTCTGAAGGGGGATAGGATGTATGATGCCATCAGTAGCAGATTATTTTCACAGCTAATTTGAAACATAATTAAAACGGATGAAAATCAGAAATTCTAGATGGAAAGGTGTCCTCCAAAGTCAGGAAGAAAAGTTGAAATGGAAATAAACAACAGACTTGGAAAGCCCTCCCCTTTCTGCTCCAGAAGCCCTGCAGCGTAGTATCCTTCAAGTGTTACGCGCAACTCACCTCATCTCTCCCCTCTAAAAAGAAGAGGACGTAAAACATCTCATGTTTTACAAAGGTTTACCTCATGTTTTGCAAATCTTGGCCTTGGAACATAGGTTTTAGCCTTGGGAGCACCTTCCACCACCTCTATGTACTCAAATGCACATACAAAGTCTTTTACTTTGGTCACTCGTAGCTGTAATAGTTACCTAAGTAATGCAAGAGCATAAGAAATGTCAAAATATCAAAATGATACTCCATTTACTCCAATACTTTGTGTGACAGCAGCAACAGAACATACTATTTAGGGGAAGCACATAAATCTGGCCATCATCTATAGTGTATTTCATCCTTCTCCAGCAGTATCCACTATCATGGGTTAACAGATGTTAAGAAACTACATCCCTACCCAGTCCTTTCATATACTTTTAGGACTTCTTGTCCCTCATTTTCCTGAAAACGTTTCTGAGGTAAATACTATTTGCAACATCCTGTTACAACAAATTCTAGTAGTTACTGCCCATTCTGTAACACACACACCCCCCCCCAAACAAAACAAACACCCCCCCAAAAGTGCATCTTTTCCCCTAAATTGTTCCGGCTAATCTACTAGTTTTCCATACATGCTCTCTAACTCTAGCATTGCAGCACCTCATGAGTAACAGGTTCTCGTCCTGGTTGCCCATCACACTACATACACAGTTCCATCACATCTGTAGCAACCACATCCTTAGCCTCCTCGTCTCAAAACTGGCAAGTTTGACTTCGTAATTTCTTGTCTGAAGGCAGGTAGCTATTCCCCCCCGACACATCCCAGCTGCCTTTCTTGAGATGCGAAACCAGAACTGCAGGCAGCACACAAGCTGTAGTATGCTGCAGTGAATGGTACTTTCCACTCTGTGCCTGATGAGGAACAAGATTTTATCACTTTTTCTGGATACCACTGTACACGGAGGCAATCACGCACAGAACTCAGGACATTCTATGATTCTATGAAACAAGCCTTCCAGAAAGCAAAAAGGTTGCACAAAATCTAACTCTTGGTCTCAATCTTTACAATGAGCGAATGTAGGAAAAGGTGGGAGATGAGCTTAAGAGTGGATAAACAAAAATAATGTGTTTAGGGGACTAATAATCAAAACCTATCTTACATAATGCTAACATCGAAAGTAGCAGTTATGACTCAGGAATGAGATCTCGGCAGTGTCTTTGACAGTTAGCTGTGGTAACCCCAGTAGATGCACAGTAAATGAAGCAGAATCATGAGAAATTTAATAATCTTTCATCTAGCCTTCAGCAGAAAATTATTTTAAGACAGCTAGAATATCCATTTTGCCTGTTTGCTTAGAAATGACATGGCTCAATGAGGGGAAAAAAAATCTGCCATAGAAGAAGGTATAGCAAACATTTATCTTCTAAGCTTCCAGCAACACTTCACCTTTAGCATCATTATTACTGAACATGCCAGAGGCTGTGTAGCAGACTTGACAGCTAGCAAAGACACACCCAAATAAACGATAGCACACATCTTTGTTGACGAGTGTCACTCCAGACCCAGAGATGATTTTCATTTCGCTCTCTTCTCTATTAAGGAACATTGTCAAAAGCATGTCAGCGCTTTCAGTCATCTTGCTCATTGTTCAAGGAAGTATTGCCTTCATCTGAACCTTGAAAATAAGAACCTTTACCAGAGTTTTTCTACTGTTAGCCTTTTGTCCTACCACCTGATTGGGCCCTTCCTTTTTCAGAAATGGCACTGACTATCCTCTTACAGACTTGAGTACAATGCCTAGTATTAGGCATTTTCACATTGAATCCTGAAATAGATTTAAGGCTTTTGCAACCATGATCTGTGTTGAGTTCTGCTCCTATCTTTACAAGACAGAGGAATAATAAACTGTTCTGATTTTAAAGCTAGGCTTAGTTCTTTAAACTATATGTATACAGTAAATTTGTTCTTCTACAAATTTTGAATATATTTCAAAATTATAAAGCCTTTAAGATGGCATGAGCTTGCTGAGTATTATATAGGTATTTTTTTAATCTATTTCTAATCTTGGTTCACTGTGAAAATGGAACACAGCTATAATACTTGGTTCTAGGAAATATAAACAATTTCTGAGAACAGGATATGCATATTAAGTACCTCTTCTATTTATAGAAGGAAATCTGACTTTTTAATATAAATGATGAATTAACATTAAGAAAAATAGTCATCCTAATTAACTGCAATAATAAAGAATGCTAATTAGTGTATTAGAGAAAGTGTTTTATTTCTTTCGATCCGATAGGAGGCATTTACTGCTGCAGGATCAAGTGTCTGTGAACAGACAAGGAGGGAGTAGCACGCTAACAAAACACTTGGAAGTGGTCTACAAGACTTTCCCTTTATATTCTTGTTACTGATGTGCATTTGGAAATTCAGTTAATATCTTTTCAATAACAGACTTCTTTCATCAGCATAACATCAAAGAGATCAGAACAACTTTCATTTCAAGCAATGAAGTTGTTTTAAGTCTCTGTTTTAAATACCTTACAAAATTTTGCAGTGATGTCAAGACACTGAGTTTATAATGTTAAAAAAACCAAAACCACATATATCACCACTGCATCTTATCTGCTTTTCACATGATGAAAGCTGTACTTTCACTTTTGTTCACTTAAACTACCAGATAACATTCAATACACTACTTCATCTGCTAGGTTGCCAATAACACTCAGTATCAAACTTCAGCAAGTGCTCCAATACCCTACCAATATGACACTGCAGAAGCCTCTCCCTCCAATTCTGTAGCCATTAGTAACAAAAATGATACAATTGAAATGCTGCCAATACTGCATATGCATCTCTTCCAGTGCTTATTTCAAGTACTAATCAACCTTGCAATAAGTTCCCAGAGCAGCATATCCTTATTTCAATGTTTTTCTTCCATACCAGGAGGCATTAAAGAGCATATTTCACATGTTTTAAAGCACAAGTGCTCACTATGTAAATATGCTGAAATAGAGGTGTACCAGCCAGAGCAGAGGGATTACATGCTGATGATGGACAGTGTTCAGTTAGGTAATCTCCTGCTGCACATCCATGAGAAATCCCTCATGCACACTGCCACTTTCTAATTATTAGGAAGAGCCATAGAGTCACTGTGCTAATCCTCTGTTCCCCGCTGGCTGCAGCCTGTGGGACACGACACCACTGCACCACCCAGCAGCTAACCAGCTTTCACCTCACGTTAGCACCTATGAACTGAACAAACGTGCGCAGCAGCATTCAGGCTGTGTGTCCATACACAGGTCAACAGACAGAGGCAGTTCTTTTTAACATGGGGGGAATTATGTACTGTACACTTTATTTTCAGGTTATAGAAAGATAATAAAGAAACCAAACTTAAATTCAAGTGTTGAACAACGCATTAAAACCTCTGCTGACTGTTGCGATAAGAAGATGGTTTTAGACTGCAGATAGAAGGACAGTAACCAATCTATTCAGAAGAATCTACATGGCCAAAAGAGGATGTATTTTGAAGACTATTGGGAGTTCAGCACACCTACTGGGGAGCGGGAAGAGTAAGAATGTAAAAAACTATCACTCATTCAGAAAGTGTTGTGAAAGGCAATGAGCAGGAGGAAGAGGGGAAATAACAGGAAAAGGAGATGAAAACAATGGAGAGACCATGGAAGTCACTAGAAATAAGTTGTAAAATAGAAAGCAAGACAAAAGGTTTGGGTTTTTTGTGTCACGTTTTAGTTCTTCTATATTACCCGTTGTAGCATAATAACCTGTAATAAACAATCCACAGGAATTTACATTTTGGTGAGGAAAATTAAAGTTCTCAGTATGCTTTTTGTAAGGAATTGGAACACAGTCACATCATTAAAAATGTTAAAATAATCAGTCAGTATGACTTTGGGCTATTGGTCACATTAAATATTTTTACTGGAATGTGTCTTCCTTGGCTACAAACCAGACATACTTTGTAAATATATGTTGACCTCTAAACATGTATTCTCTAGAACTGTACACACAGCTTGCTTGTACCCCATCTCAGCAGCTATGCATTATTTAATGTTTTACTTCTGCACTGCTTAGGTAGTTGGGACACGTTTTAGTGAGTGACAAGTACAGGTTATTGAGGTAGAACTTGTTCAAATATATATTTATTCTCTAGCTAATTAGCTACTTGCTGGAAACTTCATGAGACTTCACTAAAAACTTTACGTTACATATAATAATATAAAATGTTAGGAATTGTTTTTAGTTCCATCCATCTAGAGGAATACTGACTTCCGTAGTACCATGTAAAAATAAAATTTATCTCTAAGCTCTTTTACATTTATTTGCAATGAAAAAAATAGACCATGGCAAACCACCACATTACTACATCTAGTCTTTTAGATTGGTACAACAATGGAAATGAGCAGCTAAATAACACTGCAATGCTCTATCTAGGTTAGTATGCATTATAGCGTGAAAGAGATCTATTGCTTTTAGTGGCTAAAACAGGAGACAGGGAATCCAAGTTTCCATCCTCTTCTGCAGCTCATCAAGTTACTTATACCCGCATTTTCAAAGTTAATAATTTTGAAGGCCAAAGCTTGAGCTACTGAGAAATAAAAGCTGGCGGCAGACACTGACATTTTTACATCGCAGATAAAGCTACCGTTCTCATACCAAGTTCACAAACATTTTTTCCATTTGTTAGAACTATCCTGAAAATGGGGAGCAGTATAATTAATTTCTACAAAATTACCTACTCCTAAACAACATAACAACATAAGCCTTGCCCAGTTTACGTTTAGATCAGCTAAGGGCTGTTATCTCCTCTAGTTATTGCCACATGTTAGGATAGCAATAATGTTTCTTAAAAAAAGAATCTATGTATCTTGGTGTCACCAGCATATTGTGGTAAGTGTAGCATAAGTCATCTTATTATCCTCTCAAGGAATTTCATGATCTTAAATAGCAGAATATATTTTTTCAAGCAACAGTAATAAAACGTGGATTTTTTTTCTCCATTTGAAGACAGATTTATGCATTACTGCTCATTCAACTTGATTAGAAGGATATGAAATCACTATGTAAATAAACAGTAAATGTAAAATCCTACAAAGTACTGCTATAGTTTAGCCCTATACAGTATTAGGACCAGTTGTTGGTAGTTGCAGAGCTCAGAAAACTCAAAGTACCTGGGAAAGACAAGAAGAAATCAGTGCCAGATTTTCACTATTTTGCACTCTCAGTGTATTTTGATTGCTATCAACTTGTCAGCACCTAAGAAAAAAATAGTAAGACATATAATGGATCCTTTCATTTATTAACCAATTATTCCTAGTTAAATGGACATGAGCCAACAATGTGTGCTTGCAGCTCAGAAAGCCAGCCATATGCTGGGCTGCATCAAAAGCAGCATGGCCAGCAGGTCAAGGGAGGTGATTCTGCCCCTCTGCTCTGCTCTGGTGAGACCCCACATGGAGCACTGCCTCCAGCTCTGGGGTCCTCAGCCCAGGAAGGACACGAACCTGTTGGAGTAGGTCCCGAGGAGGGCCACAAAAATGATCAGAGGGATGAAACACCTCCCCTGTGAGGAAAGGCTGAGAGAGTTGGGCTTGTTCAGCCTGGAGAAGAGAAGGCTGCAGGGAGACCTTATTGCAGCCTTTCAGTACTTAAAGGGGGCTTATAGGAAAGATGGGAACAGACTTTTTAGCAGGGCCAGTAGCGACAGGACAAGGGGTAATGGTTTTAAACTAAAAGAGGGTAGATTCAGACTAGATACAAGGAAGAAATTTTTTACAATGAGGGTGGTGAAACACTGGAACGGGTTGCCCAGAGAGGTGGTAGATGCCCCATCCTTGGAAACATTCAAGGCCAGGCTGGATGGGGCCCTGAGCAACCTGATCTAGTTGAAGATGTCCCTGCTCATTGCAGGGGGGGGTTGGACTAGATGGCCTTTATAGGTCCCTTCCAACCCCAACTATTCTACAATTCTATGAAATTGCTATTAATGAAAGTACACTGGCCATTGAAACTGTCTTTAAAACATTTTAAACAGCAATAAAACTTGTCACAGAGGAACTTTGTTTGGGTAAGCAAAAGCTTCCTACATGTAACTATCAATAATATAATATCGTATTCTGTAACTCACAAATTCAAATCTGAACTCTAGGCAAGGAATACTAAAGTTTTTAATATTTAATTAAGATGCTTCTTCTAAAAGCTTAAGTGGAACCATCTAATTAAAAAATGCTAATGTGGAGGTATAGACTTTCCTTGTCAAAGTGATGTATCTTATTCCTTCTTCTACATCTTTCTGGTTTGGTTTTGTTTTTTTGAAGACAGACAATACCTTATCAGAATAAGCTTGACTGCTATGAATAAAATATTTGAAATGCCACCATGCATACAAAAGTATAACAGTTAGGGGATAATTAGGGGATATCAGTTAGAAGTGTTTCAATAGCAAGCCAAAATAAGCATTTTGCTGCACACAACCAGTTTTAATGCAATAGGGTTTACTCTTTATTGCAATACAACCAAGTAGTTTGTCTTAAGACTGAATTTCATCCTTTTATTTTTTTTTAATGATAAAAGTCATCAGCCCTTCAATGGGAATACCGGCTCATACAGCATTATACTTGGCTTTATTTTTGGTACTAGGAAAAAAAACCCAACAAAACACTAGTGGGAAATTATAGGCAACAACACTGATTTAGCTCTGGTATTGTTTATATAAAGCATCAAATACCTTCTAAACAGAACTCTGTCGATACACTTCAAAACAGATTAACCTCCCTATTCCAGAAAAGCTACTATTCTACACAAACACAGAAAAAGTTTAACCCTGAAGAACCTCACAATTTATTCCAAAACAAAACCAAACACATTAGATGGGAGTAGGGAAAATAAAAGAAATACATCAGGGAGGGATTGTGTTCCTACTTGTATTATTTTCACAATGTTACATAGCTTAGTTATCTGGCAACTATAATATTTCAATTCATTTACTATTTGCTAAAATAAATTCATAAATACCTAGGTAAAAGTATGTATTTACAAATATGTATTGTCAATGGTCATCCAGGAAAAAAAAAAATCTAAAGCACCTTTACGTGATGCTGGGACTGGCAGTTACAGTTCAGAAAGCAATCCTGGAGTCATCATGGACTCAATATACAGCAACAACCAAAGCCACCAACAAAACACTCATCACGATCAGGAAGGCTACTGAGACAGAAATGGAAAGTGTCACTTTGCTGCTGTATGAATACTCTGCACAGTTCTCGTCCCTGCATCTCAAGAAAGACATACTGGAGTAAGAGAAGGGCTACAAACATGATTAAGGGAATAGAGAGCCACTTTCAGAGGGAATGCTAAAAAGGCTGGGACTCTTGGAGAAGGCTAAGAGATGATGTGCTCAAGGTTTACAAAATCATAGAAGAGGCAGATAAACTAGAAGACGAACGAATGACTGCTATGCCTTGCAACACAAGAACTAGAGACACTCCTTGAAATCAACAGATCAGTTTAAACAGGCAGAAAAGAAAAACACTTCCCTCCCCCCCCCCCCCCCCCCCCCCCCCGAGCAGGCAGTGATTTTCAAGACATTGTTGCTACTAAAGCTTACAGAAGCAAGCACTATCAGCACATTCAAAAACACATCAGTCACATTCACAGACATCAGGCCCATAAACAGATTTCAAAAGGACTAAATAGGTGCCTACCTTGTAACATACCTTCTCTAATGACTGTGGACACTTGGGAAAAAACCCAATTTCTCTGCCAGGGAACTAAACTAAAAGTAGAGGTTCTAAAACCCATCTGAAAGTTTAACAGAGTACTAAAGAGATTTCAGTCCTAGAGAGTTAAAAACTTACCTTTCCAAAATATATTAATTCCTATTGACATCTGACAAAATATTAATGTCTTTCTGATTGTCAGTAATATCAGACTAGCACAGTTTAGTACTACAGAGGCAGCAATTATAGATGTCCATGTCATATACACAGTAGTGGGGGATTTTTTTGTAAGAGTACAACATACTCCACCAATACAGTAATACAACTATTACTGACTTCGGTAAGCTCTTCTACTTTAGGTATACTATCGAAACCACTTTCTGCTTTACTATACCTTTGCTTCAGCAAAATATCACCGAGTCCTACATCACACCTACTTACATGTTTATCTTCAGCAAAACCTAAACTTCTTCAAGGTTGAGCTTGAAGATTAAACACAGAAGCATCCAAAGTTTCATACCCGTTACAGACCCTTTAGATTTTTACAAGGCAGCGACTGAAATGTGTGCTTTGATGCACAGCTTTAACTTCGGGACAGACTTTGATACAACTCGTACACCTGCCTGTGGTATCTTTACGATCCCTACGCGAGCTCAGCACCCCCTGCGCTCCCTCTGGACTTGGGCTGCTCCCCCTGCTCAGCCTCTCCTCCAAGCCTGCGGCGTCGCTCCCCTCGGGGACAGGGCGGTTTTCTTCCACCCATGCGGGGCCGGGCTCTGACCTCCGCTCCCCCGGCATACAGCCGCCCGCCTTACAAGCGGGACCCTGAGCACAGTCCAACTCTTTGCTCCTTGCAGGCGCCGAAAACAGCTCTCCTGCAAACGATCGCTTTTGCTCTCGAAAATGCCCTTTCCTACCTCTAGCATACCCCTGGGGGAAGGAAACTCCAGCGTCGGGACGGTCAGTACCCCCCAGGACACGCACAGGCGGAGAAGGCCGGGGGAGGGGGGGGAACCCCAGAGGAGAGGGGGCACCCCCCACCCGCAGGTTTCGGGGGCCGCGCACTCACGCGGGGCGCCGCGGGCTGCAGGCGGCCTCCTCGCCGTCGCTCTCCGCCGCCGCCTCCTCCCCGATGTCGGGCAGGGTGACGAGCAGCGCCCTGCCGCCCGCCCGGCCCCCGGGCTCCCTGTCCGCCGCGGCGGCCCGCGGGGGCACCGCCCTGCCGCGGGGGGGGCGCGGGCTGGGGGGCGGCGGGGCGCGGCGCAGCTCGGCGAGGAGCGCGCCCGGGTCCAGCGCCGCCACCTTCATGGCGGCGAGGCGGGAGCCCCCTCGCCCCCCGCAGGCCCGGGCGGCGGCGCTCCCGGGCGGGGCTGCCCGCCGCCTCCCGCCGGCCCCGCGGGCGTTGCTAGGCCAAACAAACCCCGCCGAGGCAGGCACCGCCCGCGGCGGGCTGCAAAAAGCCTGGCAGCCGCCTGGGCAGCCGGGAGGCGTGTGGAAGCGCGGGGCAGTAACCCGTTGCAGCCTGTGAGTCACGGAAATAAAGCGCGGCATTTTCCCTTTAATTAAAATCCCACCTCAACCGCAGAAACCGACTCCATCTGCCAGGGTCACAGGGCCCCGCTTCGCACCCTGCCTTCGCACAGCGCACGCATTTGCGCGCAGAAGGGGTTTAGCGGAGTCAGGGGGCGAGACCGACCCAACGCAGCACGCCTTTTTACACCGTGTCAGGCACCTGCGAGGAGCAACAGCCCACGCGCAAAGATGCTACCGACAACGCCAGGCAGCCTGGAGAGCAGTAGAGGGTGTCGGGATCAAAGACCTTTCTCTCTTGCTACAAATACCAGGCAGCTGGAGGCACGCCAGCAGGGACTAGGGCAAATACCGCACTAGCTTTGCAACGTAGGGTTGTCTGGCTGGATGGAGAGCAGTCACGCCAGCAGCAGTTTGGGGACACTGTAATGGCTGGTATTACGGACAGGGCAAACATTGTGTCAACTCAGAATATGGCAGGTGGCATGGCCCTTGGCAGCATCCAAAAGAACAGCACGGGCTGAAAGATAGTACAGTTCCTGTATACGTACGAGCCCAGGATCATACATCAAGCAACTGGTTGCACTATCAACTTAAAGCTGGCAGCTGCTAGTAGATGACAACCAAGGATACAAAGCAGGGAATTTTATCCCTGCCTTGTCTTCCTAGCACACCAGGGAGTGCAATGAGCTGGCAGAGCAGGGCACACACGACACCAAGTACAGGACTGAGATTTGAAATTGGGATATTCTTGGCCTTTTCTTCTTACAAACTGAAATAAGTATGTTCTGACCAAACCTCATGGAATAGGCCCACATAAACCTAACAGCAGCACGATCTGCATTTATTCCTCACAATGCCAAAAAGCCTTGACAGAGCCACAGTGAAAGTAGCATAATTGAGCACATTGGTGTGTAGTATATTTATCTCGGCTGCAGCCCCGAAGCAACACTGCATTAAGACCTGGAATAGAACCTATTATGAACATCACTGTCTGTAACTTGTTCACTACTCCCTGCCATTCAAGAACCACAGAAACAGTCAGGTTCCACCCCCAATCTACAGACTTGGGCATTCTGTCTCGCTCAAGTCTTCTAGATATTCTGCTTTCAATACAGATGATTCCTCTTTAGTCCTAGGTAATACCTTTGACACTACAAGTTTGGAACTATTTTTCACTGATTTGGTACCCAACTCCTCAGCAAATCAGCATAATATAGTCTGATACTGCCCACCGCAAAGAAACTACCCAGCTCAGATATAGACTCTTAATCCCAAAAGCACTCACAACTTTTCACCACAGTAAGCCCATTTATTTACTCAATAATATTGTCAAACAAACATACAGGAGCAGAGCAGAAGGAGCTAACTTTCAGACAAACAGGGAAAAATTACGTGGAAGTTTTGTCAAGTATAATTGATGATTACCATTGGCCCCATGCTTATTACTTTTGTGGGGTTTTTTTTTTTGTTTGTTTGTTTTTAACATTAGTCTAATTCTCATTGTGAGCCTTTATAATGTCTTTTTCTGTTGTAAATTATTTTAAACTGAATATAGGTACTAAAATAACGGTATAGAAGGCATCATCATATTTTTATTATTTAAAATAATTTTCACTCATCAGCAAGTACTTTTAGTTTGTATTCTTAGCTATTTTACAAAACTAAGCATCCATAACGTATTTCCTTAAGGTTCTGAGACCGATTTTGGGGGCATTTGTAGTAACAAGATTATAGAGTTTAAACCCTGACAAATGACAGTGTGTCTAAGGGCCAGAAAAGACCATTTGATCATCTAGTCTGACCTCTTGTATCACATTTCACCTCGTCATTTCTCCATGCATTCTCTGCATCTTTATGTAATTTTTAATATCCATCTGAACTGCTAACATTTTCTGAACAATTTATATTGCTGTGATATGAGAAATTCTGCTACTGTGTGTCATTACAGATTTAGGAAACATAGGAAACCTTTCACATGTTAGTCTTTAAATAAGAGAAAGAACGATTGACATGGTGCATACCTGGCACCCCATCCTTACCGACTTGCCTCCTCAACTTTCATGGTCTAAGCATGAAGAAAGAATTTGTCACTTCGCCTGAAAAGGTCAGAAAGATGAGACGAAAGCATCACAATGGGGATAATCCTATTACTGTAATTAGGGAATCATCATCTATCACTTCAACTGTAAACAAAGCCTTTTTTCTTTTCACTCAGGACTTCCTGATCAAGTGAAGACAGTCTACACCCCCTTTACTCTTCGGTGCATGCAAAAGCTATTTCATTAATTATTTTTCTCATTTTTGTTTTTTATCATGGGACATACAAACCTATTAAAAACTAATGTTTTTCATCTATGCATATAAAAAAATTACAAGAAAAGTTGCTTAGAATGTTAAGTATTGAACTATCTGAAAGGTGTTTTCTTAAAGCAGTAAAACAGCATTCTTGGAGTAATGGTGGTATTGAAATTGATGAGGGAAATGCTAGGGGAAAAAAGCAATTTAAAATATTCTTGAGCTAATGAAGGATCACACACCTACTCAAAATTGACAATGTTTTATAAGGTCCTCAGAGCAGCAATTAAATATTAACAAAACTATACAAATTACTATTTAGTGTCTAATTTACACTAGACTGTGACTAAACACTCCATAAAATTGCAACCAGTCTCAAACGTTATGAACATCCTTTCAGAGCGCACTTTGCTGGTTCTCAGCTCTCTCCAGATCAAGCTACTAGCCCATATGTTTGAAGCTTAATGCTATGGCAATTGCCAACTAGCCCATGTTTCTGTAAAGTATGTTAAGGAAAAAACAAACTGGATTAATATATAAGAAATTAAACTACAGAATTCTAACTTTCTTCACAATTTTCTTTTTAGCTATCAAAGGCAAAACTATATACAGCCATAAAGAAAAAGGAAACAAAATTTGAAATTAGTCTACTTTTGAAATTTTTCTCCCAGTCTACCTGTAACTGTAGTCACAGTAATATTTCTGATATGTTTAAAACTATTTCTTTTGGGGGGGTTATTTTTTGTTGTTGTTTTTGCTTCACCAGTAACAACAATTGCAGTAATGAAATTACAGTAGCACCACCTCCGCCACAAAGCTGTCTTCTGGTTACGCTACAGAAATATCTATGCCTTTACTCATTTTATACAGGTGCACCAGCTGTGCCTTGGCCATGTTTCACACTGATTTCAAGTTCTTTTTAATGGCCCACATATAGTGTTATGTGCATTCAAAGATTTAAGGTGACATCTCTCAGCATAAATATCCTTCTGCCAGCTCTCTGAATTTCAGTAGGGAAGAGAAAAATTTTTCTTTTTTATCATACCACATTGATTAAATCAGTTGACTTATTCGCCTGAAAATCTGTTTTTTATCATCACCAGTACTAGCCCCACCCAGAAGGCATAAGCAATCCTTCACTGCATGTTCTGAGCAGGCTGCTCAAAGGGTCAAGTTTCTTTCTGTGGCTTTCTCTTAAAACAAAGGTTTTAAAACTCACTTTGAAACTCTGCTATGTTTCTTGGTTTCAACTACAGAAATAGTTTTCCATGTTACTTACTGTGCTTCATATAGAAAGCTTTCCAATTTTAATTTCACTGAATCTCCCCTTGTGTTATGAAAGCAAGCAGCAGCGTCCACTCTAACTTCTACACAGAATTTACTATTTTATCATTATTGCATTCTCTTTTACCTATCCCTTTTAAGTAGACAGTCTATGTCTTTTCTGCACTACATCAGATGGATATTTTTCCTAGGACATCAGTCATTCTCACTGCTTTCCAGAATTTCTACCACATTTTTGATACACAGACTGAAATGACTATTGATCATGATCCATTTTAACATGTCACTTCAGTGCAGGTGAACTAAAATATCAGCAAGACGTGAATATAGACAAGTAAATTTAAATTATAATGACTCTTACATATCTTTCCAGCAAGACAAACTTTTTTCAGGTTTTCTTGAAGGCTTGATAGTTTTCCAATGATAGAAAATACGCAATAAAATGACCCCGTAATTCAAATCTGTACTTTCAAAATTCAGTGCGCTTTACTATTAGATTTAAGTGCCATCATTAATTGCTGATGAAATGCACTGACTCGTTCTTTCTGGGCTGGCCAGTTCAAGATGCAGCGAGATTTGAACATTCCTCTTCTCAGGTGAAGTGCATGATACAACTTGTAGTCTTGGATATCATGAAGAAAGATCAATATGATGGAGTCTCGACTTTGTTCAATAGCTTGCTGAAGAGCATGATACACCTTAAACCTGAAGCAAAAATAAGAAAAATACACGTTTTCTTTCATGTGGAGGGAAAAAAATGACACACAGTTCTTTTAATAGCTCACATAATAGCACATTGCAAACTCAAGGACTGGACTCAAACAGGGGTCTTAACATCTATTCTGTGATATAAAATTGTCATTACTTATGTTAAATTAGTTACCTTCTGACTAAAGAAAAAAATCATCCTCTAAAAATATAACCTAAGACTACTATCTTGATATAGCCTTGTTTAGCAAAGTTCCTTTCTTTTCAAGATCACTACATAAGAAAGGCAAAAAGACTTGTTTAAAGACAAATAAAAAACATCTTTGGATGCTAGTGATCTCACCCATTATTTCTCTTTTTCAAACATGTCATTTTAAGTAAAGCAAGCTGCACAGATGACAGCTTGACTTTTTGAAAAAAATTATGTTGACTGAGAGATTCAAATTTCCACTAGTGTACATGTGGATCAATTAACTTTATTAACTTAGGAATTTTCTGAAGTTACAATATATTAATTAAATATATTAAAGTAGAATTTGCACGGAATTTTAATTAAATGGTATTTTTTTATTAAATTACACAGCAAAAAAGATTACCTTGTTAAAAAAAAAATCTGTTAAGAAATTTTCTCTCTTACATATACAATTTTATATCCTACTCACTTTTTGCACCAGGGATCCTCTAAGAGGTGTTCAGTCACAACAAAAATAATCTTCCTGCTCATTTTTATACTGTTAATTGTGGCTTCAAATTCAGATACGCCCGCTTCAAAGTCCCGTTCTTCTAAACAAAACCTAATTTGAAAGTGGTTATTTTTTTCCAGAGAGATGAAATTCTTAGACACCCAATTCTTGTCCTGTCTTGCATGAATAACGTAGGCATCATAATCAAACTCTTCGTGTTGTCTGTCAAGTTCTTTAAACCCAAGTATGCGATTTACTGAAATATTCCAGTAGAAAGCTATTCTCCACCCTTCAAAATGGATGATAAGAACAATAAAAATTACTAGCATCACAACACTGGTAGTGATCACAAACAAAAGTTTAAATGGAGCACTGTCTCTGCAGGCTGAGCTATCAAAATGCAACACCAGACTACCGTGATATTTAGGTGGGGTGTTGCAAACGTACTGGGACCTCAATCCAGGTATATATGCTTGGGTCACATTAAGCCAATCCGCAAACCAAGCAATGCTTTCACAGGTGCAATCAAATGGATTAGAATCCATCTCTAGTATTTTCAAGCTCTTGAAAGCTGGGCCAAACACTTTTTCTTCAACAGAGGTTATCAGATTTTTCTGAAGATTCAATGAATTCAGAGAGGCTTGGTCATCAAACAGAGTTGCTGGAAGCAAATTCAAATTATTTGATCCTAAATCCAAGTTTTTTAATTGAAACAGACCCTTGAAAACCTGAACTGGAATCTCATCAAGCCCATTTGATTTTAAATTAAGAATATGCAAGTTGGGAAGATCTTTTAAAAAAAGAACAGGGCCACCTGGATTTGCATGTTTCCAAAGCCGGGCTAAATTATTGTGCTGTAAATCCAGAATGTCAAGTTTGTGAAGTCCATCAAACAAGTCTTCATTTATGTTTGCTATGTTGTTATTGCTGATGTCCAGGACAGTCAGGTTTTGTAGAGGATGAAAAGGCGAAGGAGAAAGTGCCAGATTACTGCAACCTACCTTCCTCAGCATCAGTTTTCTAAGGCTTGGGACAAAAATGAATGATTCACTTCTCAAAGACAGGTTTTTATTATAGGAAAGATAAATATCTTGTATATTATTGAGACCTTTAAACTCATGACCTGTGAGCTCTTGACTAATTTCATTGAGACCAAGATCGAGAATTTTCAGGTGTCCCAAGGAGGAAAATGCCCCACTTTCTATTGTAGAGATTCTTGTTTTTGTGAGGTTGAGAACCCGCAAACTGGAATTAGCAAGTGATGAAAATGTTTTATTAGTTATTCTTTGTAAGTTTATGTTGCAGTTACAGAGACTCAGGTATTTCAGGTTGTTCAGACCTGTGAACATATTAGCAGTAATTCCTGGAAAATTGTTATTATCCATTATAAGGTACTCCAGGTGGTATAACCAATGAAAGGAAAAATCTTCAATTTTCCCAGTAAGTGAATTTATCAGATTCAGATATTTGAGGCTGGATAATCCATAAAATAAACGTGAAGATACATGAATGTTGTTATTCTTCAGGTCTAAGTATTGTAAACTTGAAAGCCACTGAAATGAGTCATCTTCTATCACAGACAGAGAATTTTGGGACAGGTTTAAAACTGTAAGATTTGTTCCCTGCAGTCCCTGGAAAGTTGACTTGCCAATGTTCAAAAGCTTCACATGGCTCAGTGAGAGGTTCTGAATCGCTGTGTTTGATAATTCTGCACAAAGTTTCTTTGTGCGATTTTCACCAAGTTCAACATTGTTCAGTATGAGGCCAAACAGATTTCCAATTGCATGTAAACATCCTGTGTGAAACTGAAAGGAAAAGAAAAAAGAGTTTTGACCTAAACAAGGGGATTATGTAAGAAAGTAGCCCCATAAAGCCAAAATTTTGAAAGGTTTTCAAGTGAGTTTTTGTAGCAGAATATAACTCCTATACTCAGGTTTTTCCACAGCCAAGTTCAGATGAACACTTCTTGGAATTTATACTTCTTGTAATAATAGGTCTAAAATTTGTAACATAATTATCATAATTCTGAGTAGTACTCTTTTAGAAGAAGATAGAAAGTTGCTTACTGAGATGCAAGTTAATTACAATTTTGTATCCAACTAATAAAACTCATTCACTAGAAGTATCTTAAAAATTGAGATCATCTCTTTCTTCCCCTTTCTGTTATTGGTATCTACTAGGGATACCAATATATTAGTGCGAAAGCAGATATACTGTAAAAAAGTTATTTAGGCCTTCAGACAGCCAAGAAGAAACCCAGTTTCTCTCTGTGAGCAGAAGCTACACTCATGAAACGTGATACTACACACCTGCTTCCACAATATACATCACAAGCCTCCATTGTAGTGCTGGCCCCTCATTTTGATTCAGATATCAGCTGAATGATTAAATACTCCATTTGTCAGAATGATTCAAATGCATAAGGCAGCTTTTCAGACAGCAGTACTGTAAAATCAGAGCAGGTTAAACTAGCATAAAGTAGCACTGCCCAAGAAAGGAGCAGTCCCATCTGCTTATCCACACACAGTACCCTTGTGCCAATATGGCCATACATGCAGTCATAGGGTCAACCAGATAGCAGCCTGACTACAAGCTCACCAAAACAAAAAAACAACTGTAGAGTTTTTTTCTCCAGTGATCCAGTGCATGGCCTCATTAAAGCTTGTACCAGAGGGAGGGATGAAGTAGCCAAGGGAAACAGGACAGTGGGATTGCCTCTCAGCAGTGGTACAAGCTTATGCCACTTTAAAATATTCTTGTAATTTCAATATACAGGTTCTTTACAGGACAATCAACTGGGAAAAAAACCCAAGCAAATTCAATGCAAATTCAGTATTCATATGCTGAGGGCCCACCAGTTTAGAACTGCAACACTTACCATCACTCTTCAAAGAATCATATTGTAACACTGAGAAGAGGGTCAGAGAGAACAGTGAGGTAGGTGGCAGAGAAAACATCCACTTGTTTTTTTTTAAAGAGTGAGTGTACTTTTCTGCAGTGATCATTTCTCTGTGGTACCCCACAGGAACAAATGAAAGTTCTCTTTGATTAACTAGGAAGTGAGAACTAGATTGTATAACTAGCCTTGCATAATATTACAGTTTATCCCCACTTAGAACGTATGTCAGCTGTTCATCTTCAGCAATACAAAAAAAGTCCCACATAGAAAATATTTGGTAAGGGTTCACAGAGCTACTTGATCTAGCTCTTGCTTGAGACATCTGATGGTTCCTCTACACATAAGCTCTTGCTGATTTCAGTGGGAGAAAAATAATTGTCTGTCACTACTGGAGGTCAGGAATAATGCCGTATACAATAGAATGGTTTTTATCTTTGACCTCAGAGGATCAAAAATGTAACATAAATGCCATACAATCATAAAGGATACATCAGGATAGTTTCATTTTATACTTACACCTGTTGAATTTCTGTTGAAATGCTTCCTACCTCTTTCAGTGGATTTGATGACAAATCAAGACTATGCAATGAGGTGTTGCTAAGAAAACGGAAGTCTTCCTTTTTTAACTCAGTGATTTGATTGCTACCCAACATGAGCTTACGAAGGTTCTTCAACTGTTGCTGCAATCCTAAGTTTGCTGACTTCAAAAAATTATGAGATAGGTCCAAAATATTCAAGTTCTGGGGAGAAGATGCAAACAGAAAAGTATAAAATTCTTTATTTTATATAATACAAAACCATTTTGAAATATTGCATTAGAGTCTAATTGATTAGAATTAGTTGCAATACTACAATTGAAATAAATTTGTAACAGAGAAATGGCAGCTTTCAAGCTCTTGCAGGAAGAAGCCTTCTCTATCTTCCCCACCTGTAACTTTCATTGCATTCATGGTCTTAACCTGCTAAAATATCCACTGCAAACCAAAGAATTACTTTATCTAAAATTCCTTAACTCACTGAAAGCCTTCCTGCTCATAAAGTGATAAAAGCAAAAGCCTACAGCTGGCTGCAGTTACAACTACAGCAGTATTAAACCCTGCGTTCCACGCTCTTCACTGTGGTCCACCCCCGTGAATGGAAGTGAGGAAGGGAAGAGGAGTGCAGTAGCAGCCTACAAAGATCAGTGCTGTACGCCTCGTAATACCCCAGCTCAAGCCCAGGTGCTCAGACTCCTCCTGCACCTGCAGGGGTGGAGATGCTACCCTGAAGGTGACTCCACAGAATGCGCCTTGAGGTGCCCCAAGCCTGGCCTCCATCAGTAACAGGGCAGCAGCAAAGTGAGGAAGGCCAGAACATCGGTTCTGTTCCCAGCATGGAAGCTGGCTGTACTCATTTGTACTTAGTTGAGAGTCAGCAGTCCTACAATGCAAGCAAGCACATTTTATGTAACTGAACTGGAATACTTAGTTTAGCAGAAAAGTTCAGACTTGTTCAAAACAACACGCACACTCATTAGAACATTGTACAACAATTAGTATCCACACATTGTCTTTATTTTCTTTTGTCCTTAGGCCCTTCCTTCTGCATGATCCCCTGCTTGGTGCAAAGACAATGGAATAGTCTTTTCCTGCCTCCTGTGCTGGTACCCCAGCTTCATAGATGCCACAGAGAAGAATATTTAACCACATGTAAACTACCGGGAAAAACAGAGTAAAAACCTTTTTACTATCCCTTTCTCAGTCCCCAAAGTCCTGGGAGACACTACATTCAGCCTAAGCACTGGCTTTCATGGTCTGAGTAATTACACCTTGACCTTGAGAACTGAGGCTAGCTACCATTTTTAGACCCCAGGCAACTCAGATTGCAAACCATCCACTTCACCTTGTAAGTCATCTGCTTCTGCTATTCTCTCAGCACAAATCCTGTTTGGAGAGGTGCCTCAATGGGATGCAATAGGGAAAAAGGGATGGAGAGCATTGACTTGTAAGGATGGCCGAGGCTCCAGTGTGCTCTAACACAAGAAGCCACTAAGCCTTTTCTTTAGAAAAACAATGAAGATTATATGCTGGGTATTTTCAGATGCAAATAGGCAGCTGTTCTGTACCCACACTGGAAAATATAGTAAATTCCCTATTTATACTTTATTTACATGAAAAGGTGCATTTCTAAAGCTTACCTCCAGGGTTTTAAAAGGATCATTTTTTATATTTATTCTGTTGTATCCTAGATTGAGCTCAGTCAGGTTAGTGCAGGAAGCAAAGACTCTGTCAGGGAGCTTATACAATTCATTATGTTCTAACTTCAGAATCTGCAACAGTGGCACATTTTGGCACAATTCTGGTTGTAGTTTAGAGATGCTGTTGTAGCCCACATTCAAGTAAACCAGCTGGCTGTACTTGGTCAGATTTGCAGGACCTAGCTGTCTTAACTGATTATGAGAAATGTCCAAACCCGTTATATTGTTTGGGAGATCAGAAGGAATTTGAGTCAGCTTTAGGTGACTGCAGTCAGCCATTTCATTTCGGATGTGACATTGCTTTCCAACTGATGCACACAGCAAGCAGACAGACACCAGTCTGACAGATAAGCTGTTCCACCGAAGAATAGCACTTCCCATCGTTTTATCTGCAAAGGCAAATGAACACAGTACAAATTGCAATCATTTTGACACAACTTATATCTTAAACTGAAGACTAAGCAAGCCAGGCTCAAAAAACATGTAGTTTTATATTGAGCAAACACTGAGTATTTTTCACCCATAATGTAGCATTCATTTCTACAGAAAAGGTATGTCTGAATGTCTCCAAATTAAGATTTTTCTTTAAAAACAATAGTATTGTAACGTAAAAATAATTATGTTCAAAAAGCTACCAACACTATCTATTATCAATGCAAATTTCCAACCATTTTCCCTTTTCTGATTAATTTTGCATTGCTTTAACACGCGTAAAATACAATAATATGACAAATTATACACAGGCCCCTCAGTGTTAATCACTGAGCTCAGAGCTTAACCACACTTAAAATATTTATAGTTATATGCAGTAAGAATGCCTAATACCACGTCTTTAATTTAGTGGCTTTGCCAGGTTTTCTTTTATAAGCCAGCCACACAAAATTCTGTCTGTCTTTCCATCTCATAGCAAAAGAAGGAATACCAGGCTATAGAAAGTTGTATGAGAAAGAGCAGACAAAATAAATCAGTACCAACCTAATCAGAGAAAGAAACAGAGAAGAGCCAAGGTGTAGAGAAAACACTGTCCATAGATTGAATACATTTATCCAAATACTTCCAGGAAAACCTACACATTTAAGAATTTATAAACCCCACCCCATATGTTTTGAGCATTCCCATTAGGATATCAATCTCTGTCCACTGGTGCTCTAATCTTCAGTGGCTCTGCCTGTTTAGGCATTACATTTCTGATGAATCTCAGACTTTCATATTTTATTCAGTTTCAATTTAGTATCCATAAGATTTACATTCACCTGGTGATATTGTAATACAGCTTTACTGGATGAGGAAAAAAAAATAATTCCACACAAATTCTGACCGGAATAGAGCTGTAAGAGCTCTTTAGTAGAGGGAGAACAAATACTTTGGGAGTGCTTCCCAGAATATTTTTCCATGCTTTAGCAAAGAACAGTAAGCTTCAGTTCCTCTGCTTCAATTTTTTTTTTTTTTTATTATTATAAAGCTTATACTTTCACCCCTGAAGCTTTGAGTGTCTCTGCAATCTCCATATACACATATCTGTAGGGCCTTATGCCAACAAATTTGGAACCTACCTGCCAACCTCAATTTACCAGTGAGTTAAGTCTCAGCATGATGGGCTCCCAGGTAGAGAAGACTATCAGTGCCCCACTACAGAACAGGCCATAGAAGGGAATTTAACCTTACTAGACTTAACAGGAATCTACTAGAAGAGCTTCTCGAAAGACTAACTCCCAGGAATACGAGCTTTCTTAGTTCTGCAGCTCACAATTTCCTTTGCTTGGAACCTGTGTTTAATTAACATGATCTGCCTTTGAACACATTAGGTTATTGCTCAATAGCAAACAATGAAACAAGAAATTAAACCAGCACATTTGTACAGAAAAAGAAAAAGCCTTTAGAACTGATATTTTTTAAAGAGAAAAGTTTTCACTACCATAACAAAACACTCTGAGCAACTGACACTGCAACCCACAGCCAAACAGGAGTTTAGCTGCTCAGATCCCAGCAGTTTGGCTCTGTAAGTGACCTGCCTTTTTAGAGGGCATGCATTAGGACTGCTCCAGTGACAAAAGGCCATGTTATAGTGGCCAGAGGGGAACCCTGTGAGTGCCTCTGTAGGAGCAACCTGGCCATTTAGGGAGGGTAAAATCCAGTGGGAGTGGGAATACAAGCAAGGGCAAAAGGGACCTAAAGCATTGCAAAGACATACATAAAGGACTGTGAAAGACAATTTAAAATAAACCTTAATGAAAAAACAATTCCCTGCTGGGCACTGCATGTGGGCCTGACCCATCTGCTGCAGATCACACAGCCTAGCTCTCCACTCCCCTGCCACTGGGAAACAGGGTAAGGGGAGGAGACAGCAAATAACTGAAGCTCATAGTCCTGCAGACAGCCTGACCTGCTACAGGTGCTGCTGAACACAGCACCCATATCCCTGTAGCTGAGGAAAATAAAGGACCACTTGTCCTGCCTCATTCCTCTGCGCCCCATCGGCTGGAAAAGCTAAGGAAAACAAAAGGGGAGCTTGTCTGTAACAAAAGCTTTACCTCTCGCCTGCATCCTTTGGAGGTTTTGTTTTAGAGAGATCAGATAGTTGCCAGGCTCCTCGGCAGTTGTTGCAAGCTCATCTTTAAGTTTGAAAGGCAAAAGAAACATACTGCAAAAACACAAACGGAATTCTTTAGCTGACTTCCTGAAGGGCTGCCTTTTTCTGCTTCTTTTATTGCAGGAAGTCTGGAGTCACCCTTAGGTGTTTTACGCTTTGGTTGGGGATCCAGTGAAGAAAGCACAGACCCATTATCAGATGTAAGGGACAGTGTTACAGAATAATATTTAATAGACAAAGGAAAGAATGACAGTTTTAATGTTATCAGCAAGAACTTTAAAAATCTGGAGAATTTAGCAGGGGAACCTTCAGCATCTCCCAGGGAGGGACATTCCCACTTCACCTCTGCTGCTTTTTCTTTTTTCAAAACACACAAAAATACCTCCTGCCAGCTGGGAACACCACATCTGGGCACAAGCACCAAAGCACACTCATTAAGCAAACAGCAGTGGCACCGACTTTGCTAACTTAGAAGTTAAGAGAAATCCAAGATGAAGGAAATCGCCCAAACTCCCGAGCGGTACTTCGGCTTCGTACCTTTGATACCTGCATTTACTGCTACGAAGTGAAGAATGGCATCCACTTACCGCCGCGGGCTTTATCTCCTTCAGTCTGGGGGGGGCATCCAGGGGCTGCACAAGTTTCTCAGCGCACGAAGCCCGTGAGGAAACGCGCTGCCCGGAGCCGCAAGAAGTGAAACCGAAAGCGGGGAGGGGCGCGGGGCGGGAAGCCGGGGCGGGAAGCCGCTCTCCCTTCCCTTCCCTTCCCTTCCCTTCCCTTCCCTTCCCTTCCCTTCCCTTCCCTTCCCTTCCCTTCCCTTCCCTTCCCTTCCCTTCCCTTCCCTTCCCTTCCCTTCCCTTCCCTTCCCTTCCCTTCCCTTCCCTTCCCTTCCCTTCCCTTCCCTTCCCTTCCCTTCCCTTCCCTTCCCTTCCCTTCCCTTCCCTTCCCTTCCCTTCCCTTCCCCACCCCACCGGCCTTCCCGGACCCGACCCGTCGCAGAGGTGCCGAGGGCGGGGATCGCCCCTACGCTCAGGGTCGGGCTGGCGCTTGTGACTCGCTGAGAGAAACCGATTAAAGCACGCAGGCGTCTCACAGATGAGCAGCATCACACAATCCTACTCGGAACTCCATTACAGTTTATTCCTGGCTCATTCCAGTGTCCCTGAAAATCCTTCAGGACATATCCTAAAAGCAGATATGGTGACTGACAGATGACTGACGTAGGAATATTACTCTTTTAATGTAGAAACAAAGCACCAGTACATTCCTACAGAGCCACATAAAGTATCCCTTTTTAAAAGGGAATTTGTTTATGTGGAAAAAGTAATAATTACATTTTTACAAGAGAATCAAATATTTTTCTACTGTATTAAAAATAAGAAATTGTTTTCAAAAGTCCAAGTAAAAGTTTTAGGTACAGCTTTTAGTACTTTTCGTACTGTATGTGAATTCACATGTCCCTGCATTCCCGGGGACCTGACCATCAGTTTCCTGGACATGACAAAAGGTCCTATGGCTTCAGCTACACTGGCATTGCCAAATCCTCTGCAGGGCTCACCCTCACCCTCACCCAGAGGACACAACCATAGCACCGAGTTCAGCCTCAATTTTCAGGTAGTAGTGCTGTCCCTCTTGAGTAGAGAGTGGGTAGCTGCAGACTCACCCAGAATTCTTCATTCAAAGCTTTAATTCTTCAAAGTGTTTGAAATTACAGCCCACAGGAATATGTTAGCCGGCTGCCCACCAGGGCCTCTGGGGAGCAGGGAGAGGCTGTGCTGGTTTCTACCCTATATTCTGTTAAAACTAGGACCACCGACAGATTTGCTCCAGAGCCCAGGGAGGTAGGCTGGCTACCAAAGAGGTTAGGGCCTTCACTTCATATTCTCACTCTCTAAATTCTTTCAGCAACTGCCTAATATAAATTAATATTTATTCTTTGAGTTAGGACACTGAAACTGAGACCAGAACCAAGCTCCTTTAGAGCTGAAAGGCTCTAAAGCCCATTTCATTCCCCTTTCACAGTTAAACCTTGATCCTCCCTTTCATCTTGCTATGGGAAGAGTAAATTTCTGTGCCATGGTGCCCTGTGTGCTTCTGCACTGGATAAGGTCATTTGATCATAAGCACAGACACCTGAAGTCACATTAAGTTACTCTGAAGAGGATTTTCCCTTTGTGTTTTGTAACTCCACTGCTTTGGAACAGTAGAGATCACACTGATGTTAAAGAAACATAATAATTAACCTTTGCAGATCATTATTGCAGCATAGCAATACTGTCAGATATTTTGCCTCATCTCTCCCTACACCATACTCATACTACACATAAAATTTGCTCTTTGATCTCACCTCACAATTCATTCCCTCTCAATCCTCTTGCCTATACACATAAGGGACTGTTAGGAAGCTGGAGTTTTTTCAGGCACAATGGAGGAAAACCATCTGATGCTGATGAAACTGCTAATTTTATCAGTAATGCCTTTCCAACGCTATCACCTTAGAATAGTGTCAGTGGCTCAGGGAGACAACAGCACAAGGGTGCTCAAAAACTCCACCCTTTTGTGGAGCACTTGCACTGGGGGTAAAAACATTTATTTTATTACAGAAAATTTCAAAGCAACAAAGCTCTTGTAGATATTTTGCAGCATGATTTACAAGAACCAGCAGATATTACTGTGAAAGGTAGACTCTAGGGCATACACAACCAGTGCAGGTTCAGCAAGTGTGGTATTTCTGAGGCAGAGGACAAAGTGGACACATCTGTGCTTATTTTAGTGGTGTGAAATCACACCAGGCTCTCAAGTTGCCACAACTCCACTACTGTAGCTTACTTTAAACTGTATTTATGTTTTCAAGTGCTGGAAATGACATAGCAAACTCATAATGGAGGGGAAAGTCAAGCACTCCACATGCCTAGAGAATAATTTAGGAGGAAAACAGCACAAAACTAGGCAATGCTCCCACATGGTGGTCAAGAAAAGCAGCTCAAGTCAGTTGGTTCTGAATGGTGACAAAAGGCAGTCAGGCAAAATTCTGGAGATGCAGCTATTTCACATGTGTCTCTAACAGCAGAGTAACCAGTTGCTGCACAGACCTAGTTTAAGCTTATCCAAGCTATAAGCACAGAAGGGTGGGGACATAAGCGCAGTATCTCACAGAACACTCCCAGAGCAAACATGCCACCAAAACTTAGCCTAGAACAAAGCAAAAAGGAAATCTACTTATCTTCAAATATATACAAGTGTATTAACTTAGCACATGGCTAATCGGACTTCAGTGTTTTTGTAAACTGCAAGTCAGACTGCAAGCATGAGGGGGGAGACCCAAAACCAACAGAACACATGCAGACACTTTCCATGATTATCAGACACTCAAATGGTGGAAGCACCATATGTTGTGGTTGGATTTAGACATCCCATGCAGCAATGAATGAATGAGTTCACACAAACAGAATGTAAAGAAGTCTGAAAGTGAGCCAAGCTACCAGCAGAAAGAAAGCGGGAAAGAGCAGAGACCTGAACAATTAAGATCTGAGGCAAGTCTTGACAAGGGACATCTACAACATCAAGGCAACTAGAAGGGAGGGCAGCGTGGCCAACAGCATAAGCTCGTATCTGCCTCCTGAGTCAGGAGAATAGATGCTCTCCCTGTGTTGTGCTTACATGAATTCAGCTAACTTCAATTGCGCTGTTGAAGAATCTAACAGGTCATGTGCCTTTTGGGTGCAATAGTTCCTTTAAGGCTGCTCACTCATCACTGCTAATTTACAGGTTGTAAAAATTGAATTACAACATTAGCTTTTTTTGAACACAAAAGTGGAACAGGACATCTGAGGACTGACATGCAGATCAACAGGGCAAGGCAGGTTATGTTCAATAGCATTCTCCTGAACTTCTGGGTGCTTATCAAAGGCAGGAGAATTTGTTTCCATGCATTTCTTTTTTTCCTAGCTGAAAACATAGTCTGGGCAGGTAGCTGGGAACTCCAGCCAGTGTTTGGAATTTAAGCTATCTAGTAGCCAGCCATGAGCAGTGGCTCTGGCTAAACTGTTTGTCAGCTGGAAATAGCATACAAAATGCCACTGGACATGTACAGATAAACTCCACAGCATTTGCTCACCAGCTCTGACACTGTGGTGTACCCTTTCCTGACGTGTTGCACTGACTGTAAAGATCAACTGCAAAACAAGTCACGTTATCTGAAAAATTCTGGCACAGTAAGAACATTCACAAAAGCTCATTTCAGTACAATTAGGTTGCTTTACTGAGCTTAGCCAGGAGGGAATTTAGAGAACTAAGAATTCAACTCTCGGATGGATTCCTGTTCAAAACCACCTCTCCTCTCTATATTGGGACAGTTACAAAAGCAGCCTTTGCAACCCTTTTCTCTGCATCTTCTACCCTTCCAGCAAGAACAAGGATGCATCACGACCAGTATGTGTGCTATGTTAATGCCTTTACTTTCCATCAAGGGAATTCTAATCCCAAAGAGAACCCTGGAACTAGAGAAATGAGAAGTCACTTTTAAGTTAACCTTTTAGTCAGAGAAGGTCAAAATGCTCCACTTCAGTATTTCAACATTTTTTTAAAGAGGTATCACAATGTTTCATGTTTGCGCCACTGGATTTATGTATATATATATATATTTTACTATCAAATTTTTTAGCTTTTTACGTACTGTAGTAAAGAGGCTGAAATTTAGGAGTTGGGTATTCTTGTGTTGTGGAAATATTTTTTTGGCAATTTCTACCTCTAAGAACTCTCCCCAAAAGGTGACAGCCTTCTTAAAATCTTGTTCTTATCCAGCTTTTGCAATTAAGCATGCATATTAAACATTTTTGATTTGCAGCAGTTTATTTCCTAGAATCTCCCCACAGCATTTGTCTGGTTTCAGAATCCCTTCCTTTTTTGCTGTTCCCCCTTTTTCTGGCACATTTTCATGTTTGTTTTCACAGTATATTTCCAACAGAAAAACTATATCCCAATGCAGATTTGCCCACACACCAAGTGATTTCACTGTGAACACAATGATAAAGTAGAAATACCAGTGTTTGATTTACACTCATGCTTGCAACACAGATAGCAAGCAGCAGTATAAGTCTACCACTCTCAGAAATATTTTTCTGCTAAAGACTATGCCTTTGAAGGCAATGTAATCTCTAGCTTCTAAAGGTAAGTGGTATTTAAAAGAATCACAGCTGCATTTGACCTTTCCATTTACTAAAATCTCTATTCAGTTATATCCAGTATCTTTCTACATTGCATTTTTTCCTCAGTAGTCAGTGTCCTGAAAGCCCAAAATGCTCAGATTCACTTACAGCTCACAGAAGGTAAGATGCACAGAAGTGAATAAACATGCAAACACACCTGCATAGTCCACCCTTTTTTCTTCCCCACCCCCAAGAAATATTTGGCTGTACTGACAACTGACTTCAAATCCAAAATTACTTCTTTACAATGACCTTCTCTTTGTACATCTCTTCTCCACACCTAATTCTCTATTGTCTCTCTCACTGCCACTGTTTCCAGGCTTTCATAAGTTATTCTTCAGGTTATTTTTTTCTCTTCAAAATATATTTTCAATGCTACCAAATTTCAGTGGTGTGAAAGGAGACCCCATCAGCTGTCAGGTATTAAAAGTTTCTAAGGTGTATTAGAACAGCCATACATACAAGTTGCTGCATCTAAGTTCACTTACAAGGTACCAGACAAATCATGAACATGCTTTTAAATGCAGTGAATATTCAGAAACATCACTGCTTACATGGTGCCAGTGGCCCCCAGACAAGGGATCCTGCTTCTGTACATTCTTCCTAATCGTGGGATTTTTGACAATGCTTTGTTTTATCGTGAAGGATCCAAGGCTAGTTATGCATTGCTCCCAACAGGATTTTTTCTAACTTGTCTTAGTTAAACTAAAATTGTATTATGTTGCTTTCAGTAGCTATAGCTTTTGGCTCGCTTAGCAGGATAGCCAAAGAAATTGTAAGTCTTTAGAAAACCAGCTGTTTTAGGGGAACAACTACTTGGACAAGGCTTTTGAGTAAGAAATACCAAATCATTTCAACTTTCTCATTTAATTTTGACATGCTGGAAAGTAGTTTATTTTAGAAATGGTAAACATGACTCATTTTAAATGCAACAAACACAACACAAAAATGATGAAGCTGAATAAAAGTATAGGATGAAGTAACATGATTCAACATTGTTGAAACAAAACTCCTGCTCTACAGGTGGTTTGAATTTCAATTTTTCATTTGGAATTGGAATGAACACAACAGACATTTGAATCTAATCAATGGCTCTTCTAGGGTCATTGTCAACAGTGCCATTACGTAGCCTACACTCTTCACAAATAAGAGGAACAGTGAAAGTTAGGAAACCATTTACAGAGAAGAAAAACAAGAAAGGTCAATCATAACTGCTATTAAAACTATTGGGCTTTAATTATAATCTTATTCTATTAAAATCTGAGGACTAAATCCCAACACCAGTGCATTAGATCATTACTAAATTCATCAGCAGAGCTTAAAAATCATCTGTTGCTACTCAAAGATTAAGATTGTGAAAGTTTTTATCTATAAATAAAGTGTGGAACAGTATCTTTCATTTCCTTCTCCTAGCCAGAACAAAGGCACAAAAAATAGAGAAGTATGTCTGTAACTAGATAAAAAAATACTAGGTTTAACAGTTGATACACATTTCCAACTTAATTTAATTTGTAAGGCAAGTTTTATGTAAGTATTGGAAATATGACTATTTCAGACAGCAATTATATCTACAAAAAGCTGAAATCCAAGAAAACATTTTGTAAACGAAATCTGAAGCACTGGGCCTGATTCAGTATATTAGAATTAGAGACTATTATATTTTTTTCTATATTGTGTAAAAAGCATTCCATGGGGCCACTTTCTTTTTGCCTACTGCTTAATGCTTTGAGCATACAAAATGCATTTGGAAACATTTGCTTGCAAATACAAACAGGCATTTCCATGCAAATGATATGATCCCATGCATGGTAATAGCTGTGCTGTTCTCCATTAGCCATACTGATAAGGAGATTTAATTACCTTATGCCCCAGTCACTTGGCTATAATTTTCACCCAGCGGGGAATTTAACAGAAAAACAGTATGACATTCAGATTGATTTGAATTAGGGAAAGTTAAAACTGCAGAACCATGTTAAGAAAGTATGGGTCACCACTCTGTTCAGCACAACTAAAACAGCATGCCTATAACATTGGAAACTGGTTATAAGTTGGGTTTCTGTATTCTCAAGTATCAGGTGGTACTTGAGGATAATATAAATGGGCACAGAAGGCAAAAAGAAATCTTCCAGTGTACTGTGCATCTATGCAACCAATGGAAAATGAGACATAGAAATTATACACTTAAAATATGGGTCCTTTCTGTAGTAATGAGACTTCACCCTAGGCAGACAAACCTAGGAAGCATAAGGACCAGGGATCAGAATGGAGCATATGGAAAAATCCCATCCAAGACTGCCATCTTGCCCCACAGAAGGTTACATTGAGCTGAATTCTGACCTAATTTACCAGAAGTAAGGATTTATCATTCACTGATAGTAACACAGGGAAGATGCAAGATGACTTGACAATGAAGGACACCAGAGGGACTATTTAAATGTGTCTGAGTTGTTAATATCCATTTAAACTTTGTATTATGCAACCGATTGCTGATCATTGTTAATTTAAAAAAGATACTGAGAGCTAGAAAGATTCTGCAAGAGATTATTTTACATGCTGCAGAGAATCCTGCCAAGTAACTCAGCCAAATAAAACGGAAAGTGACAGTTCATGTCATTGAGACCTGCTTCCTGCTTTTACAGACTGTTCAAAACCAGTCTAGATCAGGAGGATCTGCAGAACATCTGCACATGCCACTGTCACAGACCACAAAACACTCAGTGCAATGGTCTTAAAACCTAGAGTACACTTGAAAAACAAACAGAATATTACACAGGAAAAGCACAGGAGCAAGAATATTACCAGTGATAGTTTCCTGCAATAAGAAAACTTGTTATGGGACTGTCTATAACATGGACAGGGCAAAGAAGGGCAAAAAAGCCAATCATCTTGCCACATGGCCTAGCTCTGAGCACATGAATGGTATACCCCAGCCTGATACCTGAGAGCACTTAATGTCATGAAAGCAGTGCATCCTGTCTGAACACCAGGAGTGACAAATCTACAATGCTTCAAGAGGAAGGAAAAAGCCCTAATGCTCAGTTAAAACTAAAACATTCCTCTCCAAAGTTAAATGAGAAGATCCTGTAGTTCAGTATACAAATGTTAATACCCAGAAACTGAAGAAAGAAGGCCTCAGATTCCTTGGCTCTCAGGGACTGTTGAGCAGCTTTCTTTTGCATTCCTACCAGCGAACATTAAAGCTCACTGGCAGAAACATTTGAAAGCAGAGAATTAAGTTTGGGTTTATTTTGTTTAAAGATTCAGTTTCAAGTCACCTGAATACCTGTGGTGGAAACTAGCCTATGTGGCAGTGTGTTGTGTGAGCTTTCCTCAAAGCATCTGAAGTCTTGCATATTAATGTTTTGAACTGTTCCCAAATGTGTGATACAATAAGAATGTTTAAATCATCCTCTGATTTACTACAAAACCAGTCTGTTTGCAAGTGTTTAAAGATATGCTTGAAAATCATTCAATTTGTAAAAAGCTTCCACTCAGCTGTAGTACTGATTCCACGGGTATATCTTATATTGAAAGGTATTTTGAACTACAAGAAAATGTATTAGAAAATGTCACATGGAACAAGATATTGACTCTCATGTAGTATAGCCGGATGTTATACCACATGCTTATACAGATCAGATCTCAAAACTGGATGAAATCTGAATTGCTGGGTTGCTTAACACGAAAGATTAATGTATTACTTTTTTTAAAAAAAAAAAGAATTCTGAGCTAAAACTGAAGTGGTTTTTCACTGAAGAACAGATTTTAGAAATATATGTAAATAGCCAAATATGCCTGTGCACGTATTCATCGTTATTAACTTTATACGGATGATGTCTATATATAGCAAGCAAGCAATCCAATTTGAAAATTGTTCTCTTTTGACGTGAAGTACTGCCACTTTGCTACATAAACTTAGAACTCTTTCTGGGTTTTTGAGTAAAAATTCAGTGGGTAAAAATTTGGCCTCAAAGGACATAATTTCCATCAACTCATTAGGAATTCTATTTTATTACAAGTTGATACTTGGAGTACTGTTTCTTCTTGATACCACACAGACCTCAGGCAGAACTAAAATATGACTGTAGCCTGGAACAGGGATAACCCATTTTAGAGTTGGATTTTTTTTAAAAAACATGTGAATATTTCCAAGTTCCTATAAAAAATTCAACATACACAATCACACAGTCTTAGGTCTAACCCCAAAACCCCTCTCCAAAAAAATTTAGGACTAAAAGGTCAGGCTGCATACCACAGGACAAAGTAACCATTTCTGTATCAAATCTCTACCAGTAGCCTTAGCTAGTTTTCCATTCCCTTCAGATGCAGAAATCTTTCTGTGGGTTCTCATTTTCATTTCAACATCTTTTAACGTGACTGAGAATGTTAATATTTTCTACATTTGCATAACCATCCCTGTACTGCTATTTCTCCAGAAAGGAAAATGTAAACGTGTTAGCCTATTGATTGTATCCATTTTATCCACATTATGCTCAGTCTAAACTTGTCTTTTGGAGACAAGTTATTCTTGTAATTAGATCAATATAAAACAAGTAAAAACTTGTTTTGGGTCTAGCAGTCTGATATTTTCCTGGATGTGAAGATAGCCTGAAAAAAACCCATCTCAATACACAGATTTAGTTTATATTTTTTGTTAAGGCTTCAATTGTGTTTTCTGCCTATTTGGTGATGAAAGCAAGGCCACTCATTTGGAAGTCGCTTAAGGAGAAAGGGAAGATAAGGAGACAGACAGCAACAGGAAATTATGAGAAGAGCATTAAAAAGTTCTGGGAAAAATAGTCATATTAGTGTTCACGTTGCAGCCTATAGAAACAATATCACATTGGAAAAAGTGCAGGCTCACAAGCCATGCTTCCCAGACTGCCTAGAAGCCTCTGAAGTAGCAGCTTCTACATGTGTCTTGCATGCTAGAAGATTTGAGAACATTGTGAGTTTCACCAACCTGCAGCTCATTGCTCCTACATAAGACAGCACAAGTACTGAAGATCAGGAAAGTAACTCCAGAACAGGTGTTTAGCCAGAACACCAGACCTATGTTCTAGCTTCCCTGGGCCCTTCCCTTTGGAATACTGCCTTTTTGTTTACCTTCACTGCAATGCTGGGCTCCCATGTTTGTACTGGTTCTGATCACGTACATATGTGAAAACTGGATTCTGAGACACTAATTGCATGCAAGATTATTGGCAGTCCAAATTTACAACATGCTGAGCTTCTGAAGGTTTTATGTTAGGCAGTAGGAACATGTTATGTCTCTGCTCTAATAGTGGCTAATCCAATAAGCAAAACAAGTCAGGAATTTCTTAATTGTCCAAAGATTGAATCCACAATTATAAATCTGCCATTGTATACATCTGTCTAGCTAATAGCTCTAACTATTTGCACATTCAGGAACTTAGGTGAAAAAATGAAATGTCAGTACATCTGAGTAACTTGCTTAAGTTCAGCATGGATGGCTTATGTCAAGCATAGGGTATAATGCATATTGGGAAAGTAAAGCACATGTGTGTTGCCTGAAGAAGTGACCTCACATTGACTTTCCCTTTTAATTACACCACACAGGTTAGATATTGTAAGATGTTCTTTGTGCCAAGCTGTTTCTGACCACACTGGGAAACCCTTTGTAAAATGAGGATCACCTATCTACATAAACATGACCACAAAAGTCAAATTAATTTCTTCAAGTGAAGTTGAGCACCTTTAATCCATCTGCCTAATACCTGCACCTACAAGGAAGACAGATGCATGGGTATAAAGAATCAGCCAAAGTGTCTCAAAACAGTTATTGGTATCCCCTAAACTATATAACTAAAGTATCTACTTTGGAAGTGATCTCCTTTACTATACTTTGTAAACAGACAGTAGACACTATGCATCTCTTCTGATTTGAACTCCTTGTGTTAACACAATTGAAAAAACTTCAATTAAAAGCACTGAAAGAAAAATGAAGTTTTCATTTGGAGAAACTATAGAAGGCAACAAAGACAGCAGATTCAATTATATGTAGTACTACATGGCCAAACAGAAGTAAAATACTGAATAGGTTTGTTGAAATTCCTTTAGCTTTTGAGACCTGTGACTATTAGTCACTGCTTTATTATGGCTAACAGTCAAAATTAAAAGTGTGACACAAAAATAGTGTCCAGAATATTTTAAAATGTTTTTACACTACAGTACTTAGCAATTGGCCTAATAAAATATAATATTTCTCATAGTTCTGTTAGGTACTTTAATTATAAGAAAGTTAAGAGAAATGCGTTAAATCACCAATTTATCTTTTCTGCATAAGACAATATAAGCATTTGAAAAGCACAGAATTGTTATTGGTACTATTTTTTCCCCCACAATAAAGCAGTTTATAACAGAAAATGTCGAATTTTATTAGATTTTGAAAAGGCAGCATCAAAGTATCAGGTTAGTAGTCACTCATCAAGCCACCAAATTTGTCAGGGTTTTTGTACATGCAAAAAGCCACCACTAGATGTCAGCATCAACTTTCTGCAAAATACAAACGAACCGTTTAGTTTCTACTTAGGGATCGATACAAACCCCTAAGGTAGCTCATGAAGTCCGCAGTTCCTTAAGGGAAACGTGTAACCTGAAGATTGATCCTGCAACTGGTTCAGCATCAGGGCTATAGGGCTAGCATAGCTCAATTTGTTGAACTAAATTTAGAATTACAAAGAAATTCCACATTCATATTCCTAATAATGAACATTTAATACACATAAGATGAATCATTTTATTCAGCTGCAGCTAAGAAAGCCAAGCCCACAGCTTTAAAGAATCTAGTATGTGTACTGCTATCACTACTTATAAGCCTGCTGCTGCTACTGATTTTACCAGAATTTTATCTAAATAACATAAGGAGTAACATATGGACCTAACTGCATTTTAACAGCTTTATAACAGAGTAATTCCTGCAAAATTGTGTTGCATCATTATGACAGTGGTGAGATACCTGACAAGCATGGCTTATTACTAAGATACAAGCCTTAACCTTTCCCAAGACTGCCCACAACCTATTTCTCATATGATTTTCTGGTGGCTGATTCATTAAAATTATGCAAAACCAGAAAGCTGCAAGCACTTCAGATTTTTTTGGCAACTGACAAAGTATCTGAGAATTTCTCTTCTGATTCAGTTAAGTGTCTCTTCTATCTGCTTACTTTGCTCACTGCCATGGGGATAAATGCCTTACCAAAATGCCTTTGACCTACTTTTCTTTCTGAATTCTTGTGCTTATTTGTAGAAGCAGGCAGGTCTTAACACCAAATATGAAAGTCCTCAATATAGGACCCCAATGTATTGGAATCTAGACTTTTACACTGCTCCTCAAAGCAATTTATTAAGTTGATTCACACATGGTAATAAGTTGTTTTGAATTTGCAGTATAGTTAGTGGAACATTTTTTAGACTTAGATTTCAAGACAGTTTTCTGTATTTAAGAGGACATGGATTGAAAGGAACAGTGGTGAATAATTCTGCGTTAATACTTATGTCCCAAACACTGTCAGTAGGAGATTCAAGTTATTAGTTTGATTGCAGCTGAGGTTAAGAGCCAAGTGTGTTGCAAATAGTCAGTATGCAAATCAGAAATTCTATCCTTTGATGTTCCCCTACAGGGTAAGCATGGGCAGGCTATTATACTACCCTTTTATTATTTTCCCTATCCTATAGGTGAAGGTGAAACCTGTTTTTAATTTTTAGAGAAAACTTGGGCATCTGCAGATGAAATATACTGCATATTATCAGCTGCATTTGTGCATGCAATCACGAATCAACAGCCTAGAATCTCACTAGGTTTTCAGATCAGTTCTTCCTAGGAGATTTTTGCCAAATGTACTGAAAATGAACTGACCATGAAATTTGTAGCCTTAACAGTTTCCCTAAGCAGATTATTGTATAACTGTTTTCTCCATTCTCTCTTGTTCCATTGAAATGGCTCTTACAGGCAGTTGGGTATTGTGTGAAATAAGTTTTAAGTCCCTCAGCACAGACAGTATCTGAATTTATACAGCACCTGACAACCTTAAACTCTGGGCATTACCATAGTGTTAGTGCTGGTTCAAAGATTCAAATTTGAAATTAAAAAAAAAAATCTGCAGAAGATCCAGAGGGCAAGTTCTATAGTCCTTGACTCCAAGAACACTTCAAGACATACAAAAGCACCATGCTGGTTTACCTAAGTTAGAATAGTTGGACATATCAAGATCAGTTGCACATAGCAAAACTGTCTGAAGCAAATGGTGCTTCTTTGAGCTACACTGTTTAACCTCCAAATCATTTCTGCTACCAAGGCCATTACTGTAGATACTCAGGAAACAAACAGGGAAGAGACAACAAATCCTTCAAATTGCAAATAAAATCACTTCTATCAAGAAGCAAGACCATTCACAGTACAGTTCTGTTAACTTGTCTACCTTGTAGATAAAGTCAGAGGTGAATTGCAAAAAAAAGAGGCAGACAAACTATTTACAAACTTAAAGGGGTTCAAATCTTCTTTTCATTGTCTATTAAGTCACCTGGATGATTTTTGCTACAAATAGTTATCAGCAAAAAAGGATAAATTTCACAGAATCTAGGGATTTAAAAGTGTTATGCCTTGAAATAATGTCTTTTCTCAATAGGTAATTTGTACTGCAAGTTAAACAAGTACAAAAAAAGTTGCTACAGAGCAGCATATTACACCAGTATTGCCAATTACAACCATTAAGCACACGTGATTTGGATTCCCAGAATACCTGAACTTGGCTTTAAATTGACCTTACATCACAAGTAAAACTTTGGGGTAAGAAAGCCTTATTACTTTTGCATGTTAGTTCAATTAAGTTGACAACTGGAAGCTCTTACATAAATATGACAGCTAATGACCTTCCCTCCAAATAAGCTGATTGTTTTAAAAAACAATGATTCTTGAAGCTATAGCCTTAAACACAAAATAGTGAGACAAGCAAGAAAGCTGTGAATCAGGAACATCAAATATACAAAAAATTCTGTATGTTTTCCCTGTTTTGAAACTTCTCATATGTTTAATTTCTCATGCCTCCTGTTACAGAGATGCCTGTTTGTACATTCTCAGAGCAACTATTCAGAAGCAATTTCTCTCCATCCGAAGCCATGCTCCTGACAATATTGACAAGGTCAGTGAGGTCCACAGGAAGTCATGTGCTGAGTAAGTACTAGTCATGCAGTTTACAGCTGCTTGGATGAGCAGTTTTAATTTACAGCACATTTTTTCAAGTTGTCAACCTGTTTTAAGGAAAAACACCTAAATTATTCCCATCAATTTTGTTGCATCCTCTCCATAAGTGCGAATGTTACCCAGATTTTTAATGCGATATACAAATAAGATTGTGTTTTTATATATCCCATGAACTGAAATGGGAAGTAGTGCCCACTTTATATAATTACAGCCACTGTTCATTCCTGTCACATGTAATACGAGATGAAATAAGAGATATCAGAGCTCTGAAAGCAGTTCAGGGACATAATTGAAGGAGTGATTAATGCTGCTGCACAGAAAGGATCTCCTTAATCATTTGGATACAGAATAGATCATGGCTCTTTAAAAATACTTATAGTAGACATTAGAACATTGTTCTCTGCTAGTTACTCTGCCCTGTTTCATGGAAGTTTTACATCAACAGCTTTAAAAGTTGAAAAGGGGAAAAAGGAAGGTCAAAGGATATCAAAAAAGTGATTTGTTCTCTTAAGCAAATAAAACATTGTGTGCACAAACACATTCCTGTACAGTGCCTGGAAACACATCACAGAAGGGTTCTCTAATAAAGTGATCATATTATTCATTAACATTTAAAAACAATTCCAACATACTGCTCTGTGGTATGTTCTCAGCCTGCTTTGCTGCAGTTAAGAAAAAGGTCCAAGGTTCATAGGGGAGGGCTTGTAAGCAGCTCACAAACAATGTGCCTGAAATTCCTTCTTTTTGTAGCAGGAGTGCAAAACTACAGTTGAATAATTAAGCTATTGAACTAGGATTTATGCCGAAAAGACTAATTTGTAAGCTGTGCCCAAAGTGTCTGGGTTTGAAGTGATTTGCATATTTCTTCCTCTGGTATTCTAGGAATGCTATGGGAAACTTGCTACCCCAGGTCTCAGCAGTGGGTTTCTCATGCATACCTTTCCAAACTTGTCTTTGAAAGCATGAAAGCAATGAGCATGACACAGATCGGCATTATATTCATGTAGCTTATGAATACAGGTATTCATGAAAACAGGAAGTTAACCTGAAATTTCTTACAATGTACAATGAAATTCTGTTTATCTAGGTTACATTAAAAATTTATCTGAATGATTTATGCAAAAGCATAAGGGCTCTGATAAACATAAGTAATGAAAGCCAGCCAAATGTTTATTTGCCAAGATAAAAAGCAGACTTTATATCTGTGAAATAGGAAATAGTGATGACACCGCACAGAACCCAGGGCAGCTGTGGGCACCCTCCTGCACACACTTGTTATTCAGTACTCTAGTACAAAGCCTGCTCTTGTAGATAGAACTGAGCAAAAACAGAATTTGACTGTGACACTTCAGTATTCACATTATATTCCTTATTTCATTGCATAACAAATTCATTAATTTAATCATGATAAGTCATTAACCTATCATCTTAAATCACTCATCCATATGAAATTACTTTTAAATGCTAGTTTAAGGAATGCACATAAATTATAGAAGTGTTCACTTGGATCAAGTCAAATGATATTGAATGGGAAAGCTAATGCAATGGAGTGGCTATTCAGGTTCAGTAGAAGAGACAAGCAAACAAGCTAGGCACTAAAGACACTGTTGGATAAAACTCATTTTTTACTGCAGTGTACACATCCAGGGTATCTTCTTCCTGGCTTTGACATTTTTATGGGGATTTTTTTGCTTTTGACATACTTTTTTACTTCTTGTGTGAGCAATTATGACCAAAGCAGAACCCTTTGGAAGGAGAGTGGAAGACGTGCTCCTTTGCTAACAGGCAACGGAGCATGCCTAAGGGAAAGAAGGTTCAGGACACTGCAGGGTGTACAGTTGTATCAAAGAGGCCCTGCAGGCATTCAGTGCTGCCTCACTGCACTGGCCTGCCAAGCACCAGGAGCAGTGAACCTTTCTAGTACCCACAAGTGTGGTAGGGAATGCATACAGTCATCTTCAGCAAGCCCCTGAGACATGCTGGAAAGAGACCCCTGCCATCACCTCTATTTACAGTCATCAGGAGGGGTGGAACTACATATCCTTACCTTCAAAGCGTAGTACCTTTAAGTTAGTCCACTTTGGAAAAATCAAAGTAAGCCTTATGCTGTAAATGAGTTTATAACTAAAGTAAATATAGCCCATTAGTGTGTTAAAAATGTGAAAGTTTTCCTCTGCATCCATGACACTGCTTGAACATTTCCATTTTCTTGGTACCATTGGTATCTTTGACTTTAGAATGTCTAGAAAGATGCTTTCACAGAGGTTATGAGACCACATTTGCCTGCAGGTGACAGAGCCACATAACAGAACTACTTTGCAGCTTGCACAGTGTTTTACAGATTTTTGTTGGACTGCATTTTTTTTTTTTTTTAAATCGATCAGCAAGTTTTTTCACAGGAATAGCTACTTAAACTTTTCATACTTTTTTCAGTGGGTAACCCAGTGCAAACCTTCGGCTGGGGCTGCACGGCTAGAAGGCGCATCCCCTGGGTGATGGATAGGGGATCCCTCTCTGGAGGGTGCACCAGATAAAACTGAAGAAGGTGCCGCGAACAAACGCAGCCTAGGGGAAGGCCACCCTGACAGAAAAACCACTGGCCCTCCAAGTCATGGGGGTTGGGCAGGAGGCCAACTACCTCCTCCCGGAAAAAAAAAAAAAGTTGCAGAAACGACGAGCATCAACTCGGAGATGGAGAAAATCAGTAATGAAGTGAGGAGGAGGAGATGGAACTGGATCGGTCATGTCTTGAGGAAAAAAAACAACAGAAGACTGCGCTGTGGCCCTTGGGACTCCAGAGCACGCAGCCGCAGACCGATCGAAGTGGAAGAACGATGTTCGCGCCTTGTGTGCCTCCTGGCACTGAGAGAATTCAGATTCAGAACCCAGTGCAAAAATCCTGCACCTGAGGAGGAATAATCCTATGTACCTAAACACACAGGGGTCCATTTGGATGCAAAGTGGCATGGCAGGGGAAAACCTGGAGGTCCTAGTGGAAAACAAGGTGAACACAAGCCAGAAATACACCTGTACAGCAAAAAAGCTAACATCTTGGGCCGCATTAGCCAGCAGGCTGATGAAGGCACTTTCCCTACACTCAGCACTGCTGAGACCATGTCTGGACTGTTGCATACAGTTCTGGGCTCCCTGGGTACAAGACAGATATAGACATACCAGAGCAAGACCAGTGCAAGTGATTAAGGGATTGGAACATTTTTCATATGAGAGGCTGAAAGCACTACAATTGCTCAGCCTGGAGAAGAGAACAATCAGGGAGGATCTCTGTCTGTAAGTATCTGATGGGAGGGTGTAAAGAGTCTGAGCCAGACTCTTCTCAGTGGTACCCAGTGAAAGGATGGGACAATGGGCACAAATTGAAATACTATAAATTGTTTAAACAAAAAATTTTTACTCTAAGGGTGATGAAACACTGGAACAGGTTGCTCAGAGATGTTATAAATCTCCATCCTTGGGGATATTCAAAACCAGACTGGATATGGCCCATATCAACCTGCTCTAGGTGACCCTGCTTTGTGCAGGGGGTTGACTAAACA
Source organism: Platalea leucorodia (assembly GCF_965183815.1). Lineage (NCBI taxonomy): Eukaryota > Metazoa > Chordata > Aves > Pelecaniformes > Threskiornithidae > Platalea > Platalea leucorodia. The sequence continues at coordinate 51,252,987 of NC_138828.1, read as the reverse complement.
GTCTCCAGAGGTCCTTTTCTCAATCCTCAACTACTCTATGATTTTACAAAGAATCAATGAGACTTCACGTCATCCATTTCAAAGAGCTCAGGCCAACCTACCTTCTTAATGGGTTTTCACTTGGTGACATCTCTGATTAAAGGAAAGCACCAAATGTACCACTTACAATGAAAGCCAATTTCAGGCTTCCCTTTACATTCTATAGCATTGTATATGATACTGGAAAACATTCACTGATAATGTCGTTAGAGAGCCATGAGCCTTAACTGCAGATCTTTACACAATGCTAATGGGAAGCTGAAACACCCTATGTCAACAAGCATGCATTTAAGCAGAATTAGTGTAGACTATGCAATACTGCAGCAGACTAAAAGGAATTGGTGTAGAGAAGCAGGCTGTCTCCATATATTCAAACTTTAAACTTTAAATGCAGTTGGTCATATTCCAGCAGGAACAAGGTATAATGGTTCCTTTGAAATCAAGGGTAAGCATCTGCTCCAAAGGAGCCTGACATTTTGCTGTAACCCATTTGTATTGTACTGTTCTGGTGGCCTAGAGTGGAAAAATATGTCTTCTAGTGCCTGTCAGTAAGAATCAGAAACATGATCTAGAGTACAGCATTCTCTGCCTCACAGAGCTCTAAATGGACCAGAAGAGGGAATAAGGTATAGTGCTGGAGTTTCATTAGCCAGCAACATTGAGATGCTGAAATGGGAGTTTCTGCTGTCCATTCTGTTAGAAGTGCTGGGGCCAAGATTACCTTGCCTAGAACAGCTTCTGCTCAGTGGACATTGCTGTGAGTACATGTGCCTGAACTCCTTAACATTCTTTGCCTTATACTATCCATCATGTTGAGGTCTTCAATCTCATCAATGAAGAAATTAAAAGTATTTAAGTGTTTAAGAACATATAGTTAATATCACTGAAAAAATAACTGCTGTCATTTTTTTGCTTTAAATGCTTTTGCACTGGAAAAAGGTGGGGGGCAAGAGGGTTCCCTCCACTGTCATTTTTCTCATTGTTTCAGCTTTCAACTAAAATACAGGGAAAATGATACTATATATAGCAAAACCAATAAAATTAGTATATGTAAATCAACATTATAGAAGACTTGGATTTTTATTACTTTTATGTAGGTAAAAATAGAAAATTGGAAAATTCTTTGCTTGCAAATATATTCAAGTAAATTATGAGCAATACCTTTAATTTTGACACTCTTCTCCATATACTCATTATATATCCTGAATGATGCACATACAGGAAAAGTAGGATATGATCATGCAACTGAATAAGAAGTTCTCTATATTGACAAAGCCAAAAAAATTAATGAACTTTAGACACCTCATTTTTCAATAGAAGTAACCATGTTTACTAAAAACTTCCTTACTTCCAAATGCTTTTACTCCTTCAGAAGAAAGTGATACAGTAATTCATTCACAGGCAACCATAATATGGTGCCTTCTTTGTCAACAACAATTTTTTAACTCTGACCAGTCTACCACACAGGACTAAGCAGCCAACATGAGCATGAGAAATCTGACATTTGTTTTCTCTTCAGTCCTAGAGCTGGGACATCTCCTGTTCCATCTTTTCTGAGCCAATATTAGCTGCTGACTGTGTACACTGGACCTGGGAATAAAAACACAGGAAACAGCCTTCCTTGGGGCCCTGGTGATCTAGAACTTCATGAATGCTCCAGCAAATGAAGAACCCCATTTCAAATGACTGCCAGTATTGACCAGGCTGGCAATACTTACTGAGCAGAAGAAAATTAAAACAATTTCATTTATTCAGCATCTAAAGCCTGTTGCAAGCAATTATATGACAGCCACTCAAGAGAAGATATTGCAAGAATCCTTTACAATAAAACCTGAAAATGGGGTGGTGACAGCTCCCTACCCAATATCTTATTGTAAAGGCTCAACACAGCCCTATTGAAATCAATGGAGGTTATGCCTATTTGCATCAGCAAAGGATCTGGCTGCAACTATTTAGTGATCAACAGCAGTTCAAGTATATTCTAAAGAACCTGTTTGTTTTGCATTCTCCTGACTTTGAAAACTGTTCAGTTCATGTATAAAAACTTGCATTGTTCTGGAACACAGATCTACTCGCAAGAGGTGACTCATTCTTTTGCTGGGGACAGCATTAAAAGTTATAAAGCAAACTCAACTTAAGTTAGAAAGGAAACAACAAATACACTGGCAGACAAGACTAAAAGGCTCACTGGTGTCACACTCAAGTCATAGAAAATAACTATCATTCTGCTGCCTGAGCCTCAGATTCTTTCCTTTCTTCTTAATCTCACTTTCTGGCCATTATGGAGCTTACTTCATTCACCTCTCAACTTGTAGCCTGTGTTGATCTTTAGAAAAATAAGCCCTTTGGATTTTTTTTTTCCTTTCTTCTTGTTGCCAAGGATGCCATTTAAAAAGCATGCTTGCTTGACTTTCAGGAATTTGCACCAATATAGAATAGCAATGAGTTACAGCACGTTCAAGAAATGCAGACACTTCCAGGCACAGAAAGAACTGATGACCAATATTGCAGCAATGGTATTATGGTACATATGTTGCACCATTTACTTTTTATTTGCAAGAAGGTTTATAAATATTTAGTTGCATTGGTTTAAAAGCAACCAAGATCCTAATAAGCCTGACAAATGTTTCAGTATGTGTTATCAAGTACAATATTACAAGCCAGGTGGATATGAAAAGTATGTCTGGAAAACTGACAAATTTTTGCTTAAAAATAGTGCTGTGGAGGATCTCGGAAGTAGTTTTTCATGCTAATCCTCACAGTAACTGGGGATGCTGTGAAACATTAACTCTCAAGGTCATGTCTATGTATTTCATATTCCCAAACTTCTCATTAATCACAAGCATAAATCAGACTTTCAGTCTTTTTGGGAAACAGGGTTTAAACCAGAAGAAATGGACAGAGAAACAGCCTTCCTTCAGTTTTTGCATCACCCAGGACAGCAACCTGTGCCTTCCACAAAGGAAGATGATCCCATGCACCACACTTGGCTAGGGTTTCTTCCCATGTCTTGTCCTGGAGTTATTCTTCCATGTACAAAACACTCCACCTGTTCCATATTTTAAATGCAGGCTTCCATGCCATGAGGAAAAATGCTGTTGCAAGGCACCAGATGAAGTTTGCTTTACAGTGCACTGTTTCCCCAGTCACTCCAATATGTGAACAATGTCACCCAGGCTAAATTTCACTACCATCTCTGTGACTTGGTTCTCCCTCCTGTCTGGCTTTCAGTCTCTAGATATGTGCAATAGAACATGCTAGGCTCATGGATTTAGGTGAAAGGCACTGGCAGCTTCCTTGGCCTTAAAGATTCTTCTTATCTTCATTAGTGTAACGGTCCTTTTGCTGGCATCTATCTTTTTGTAATCCTGATTAAGAATAACGCTTCTAGTTTATGGCCCAATTCAGACAGTGATACTCAGACAGGTTTCTATTAGGTTAGAAGCAGATTAAAATATAGTTCAGAATAACACTCTAGTCTAAGCAGGAAATTTTTAATGTTAGTTATTTCACTGTCAGGTGTGTATAAGCTTCCCACACCAAGAGGACTGTGTAGGTACATTCCCTTATTGTGAACACAGTTTTAATGTGATGAGTTCCATCAGAGCACCCACCTTCCTGCTAAGTTTGCCATTTATGGGGATCAGAGTCATATACCTCAGTTTGTCTCCCATTATGACATAAACTATGAGGTAGGTACAGTAGACATAATACTTTTCAGAAGCAATGCACTTACTGCACAGATCACTAAACTCTCACCAATTTCCTTTCAGTCTTGGGCAGGGAGAGACCAACACTCAAAACAGGAGTTGAAAGTAAGCAGCTACCAGCAGAATATTGATCTGGCCTGTGGCTCATTCCTTTGCCAAGCCAAGAAATTCTTGGGTGGTCAAAAGCAGGGTGCAGGCCAGGTGAATTGCCTTGGCAGCCTGAGATATGGCCCACAGACAATTACATCACTATATTTATGCAAGTGTAATATTATGCAGGGAGTGCAAACAGCTGCACATAGATAAAGCCTGGTAAAAGCTAAGAAGATCTTTCACTTTTTGCTGTACTCAGAGCTTTTATATTTTTCCATTACCCAAACTATTTACAATACTCCAGATTTCAGTACTAAAGCTTATGAACAGGCTTTTGCTGTCCATTATTCTTAAGGCATTTCAATTTTTCCTTCTAAAAATAGCATCTACCAAACTAAGTGTTGTACAAAGAAGTCCAAAAAATACTTTCCTATCCAAAACATATGAACATAAAGTTACTGAATTATTACTGTCATATTTCACTTGCTACATCTATCTTTGAAGATGATTACATTTCATTCAGAATTTCATTCAGAGTGCTTCTTGTTAGATCAAATCTTGCCCAAGAGAATTTCATGGAAACAGATTGCTCATGCATAAAGATATACATTACAGGGTATCTCACCCTACCAGAACTTTACATACTTGCTCTAAGTCTCAGGATATTCAACTACATCCAGAAGAAAGTCTTAAGAACTGTTTTCAGTGAAATTCATCTCAGCTCTCATTGGGTAAATGACTTGACTGTAAAAATAAGATGAAACACTTTGAAAAGGTCAAAACAGTTTTGAAGCAACACATTGTAAACAACACTTAATCTGATTTTGTTCTGTGCCAACAATCATTATGGAAAATATTTTGAGGATAATATGCCCAGCTGTGTATTAGGTAATAATTTAAGATATTGTTCTCAGACAATATTGTGAGTCATGCCTAAGGGCATACTTCATAGAACTGAAGGAGTCAAATATGGAAGCCCCACTAGGTTTTCTAAAGAAAGCAAATGAAGATGCTAAATTGAGTCAAGATGGACAAAAGGTAAAATTATAATGTAACTCGTCACAAAAAAAGAACTAAAAGTGTCCTATTATTCTTTAGTGGGACATTTGTGAGCCACCATTCAAGATTAATCCATCATCAATAGAAAGGTTTTATTGAGACAAGCACTTGTAGCAAAGTCACCTTTATCTTTCATGGTGAGAAGGTCAATTGTCTTCAAATACATCACCACCAGTCACTCATGTTATTAGCCTAAAAACCCCAGAACCTTGTTGTCAAGTACCACATTTTTAGATAAACCTCAGCACAACACAGCACTCCAACTTGCTTAACAGCAACAGACTCTATGTCTGCTTTAGAGTTTACCCTGTCTTTCAAAGGCAATGTGCAACTAAAGGAGTCCTAGTAAAGAAAAGGGACAGCAACATAAAGGTTAAATGAGTGTGTGCTTTACTTATTTTCCCCTTGTGTACCTTTGGTATCTCTCCTATTACTGCTCACAGTAGGTGGCAGTTACTAGCAAAGGCAAGAAAAGTAATCTTGAATTCTAAGCAAAGGGTCCATTGCTTTCTAAACATGTAAGTTAATACAGTCTACAGATTTTATCTGTAATTATAACAGATCACTGCATCCTTCCTCTGTTATGAAACTTACACAAAAATGTTATTTAACTGCAATGTAAAGATCTGTAATCAAGCACAAACACTCATAAGTGTGAACACCAAATTTAATTTCTCACTTGTTGATTCTATTGGCTCCTGAAATCCTGTGCATATAAGGCACTGTACCCACTGAAAGGCCATGCTAGCAAAAACTTTGTCACAGTGCAATACAGTCAGTCATTGCTCTTTAGGTGAGTCACTAATTGTGGTACAAAAACATCAAGCTGAAAGTAATACATGATATATTTGAGGGCAATCATCCTTTTCATCCAAATGCTGCTAGAAGATTAAATCAGATAGAACACAGAAGACTTTTCAGTTAAAAAGATGATACCCAAATGCAGCTTTCTATGGAAGCTATATTACTGCATATGTAAAGAATCTGAAAGTCTACATTACCCAACTCAGAAAGGATTCTTTTAATCTTACTTGGTATCAACAAAACCAAAACAGCTTCAGAGAAACAAAAAACAGAGCCTACTTTCATACAAAGCAAATGGTAGCACAAGAATAATAAGAAAATGTGCTGCTTTGAGAAGGAAAGACACCTTTAAAAGATGGCATAGATTTCTAAATTGCCTCAAAGAAGGCTAAAAGGTGCTGTCTGCACCTTATGCTTCATCCTAGCCATGGTAAAAAAGTAAAAGCTCCTACATTTTAGTGCTGGGGCAGGGAGAAGGGGTATTTGGTGCAAGTCATTGATTGCTATTTAGGCACAGATTAAGGAGGCATTTGGGTATCTCCAGCACTAGGCATTTACCTCACTTCTGAACTGTTCACCAAGACAGGACTACTGATGGCAGTAATATCTCATTTTCATAAGCTTCTCTTTGCTGTGGTTCCAATTGAGTCATTCACAGACTGCTATGTTCCTAACAGGCAAAGGTAGACCCTCAACAGCTGGCTCACAGCTTTCTACCCACCTTTGTGAAACCCTTAAGAGTTTAACGAAGGCAACAGATTGTTCACTCTGCTCCTTATCAGATCTAAAACTCTGAATAAGGAAAGTAATCTGTTCCCATAAGAAAATTTCTCAAACAAAACCATTGCATACCTTCCTACTGACTGCTGTATCATGAACTGTATCTGCAGCCACTAAAGTTGCCTGAGTAGATCTGAGTGTAGGTGTACTCACAGGCATACTGTATGAGCAAAATTACCATAGCAATTACAGCTCCCAGAAGTTAAGGCATTTAAAGATAAACCTGGTTTTGGTGGAACAGAAATTTAGCAGTGCATGCCAACATCACAGTAGTCCACAGTGCACAACACCAGGCAGAATCAAGCTTAGCACCTCACAGGACAGTTCTCTCCTTCAATAAACTGGGTCAGCATCTGTAATTCAGAATCTAGATTTACAAACCCAGCATAGCTGGGTAACAGCATAGCTGAAAGAAGTCTTCAAAACAGTACTGTTAAGACAAGAACACTGAAACTCATTTCTTAAAAATCAGTGATTGCAACCATAGACAGATCACGTCCTTACCTGTTGCTGCAGCATACTTTAGAATTCTTTTAGATGTAACTACAAAACAGCCATGAAAAATAACTTAATGTAAAACAATATTATCTTTTAAGGTATTGTTATAACAGCATACATAGTATCTTTCAAAACCAATAAATCCATACAATTATCAATTGCAGCTTTCAGCATAAAGATACTTTGTAACAATTCCTCCAGTGCTATTATTTTTAGTAGGTTTTCAGGATGAACCTATAACCTACATCTCAAGTAAAGAGGATTAGGTGTTAAAGTACCACACTTACTTGTCAGAACTCCCCTTCTCTTCATTTCGACTTTTGCCCACCACCTCTTTCCTCTACAGTAAACAAAAATTTGGACATTAATCAGTCACCTTTGCCCTGACCATGAATATCCCAAGTATAAAAGTATGCTTGGCACAGTGGGCAATATTTGGAATGAAAGTAGTTTCATACCAATCAAGTTAAATTATAACCCAGACTAACCTCAATCCAAATTCTAAAAAGACCACCAGCATTAGACAGAACAAAGTCAGGGATTCCTAAACTGGGAATTACAGCCAGCCATAGTATACCAGTAGAGCCTTCCAGGCACCACAAAGACTTGCAGCTTCAGACAATCAGCCTGCAAAAGCTTAACTGCTCAAGTTGATCCTCCTGGTTCCATCTGGATGTGGCATAAAGGCAACAGCAAAGGGAAATCCCTGCTGAGTTGAAGAGACTGGAAACAGGTAGGTGCTGAGAGGGGATGCAAGATGGCTGAGCAGTGTGGAGCTTGTGCCTCTGCTAGGCAGTAATAAAGTAGAGAAAGATGGGAAAGAAATGGCAAACCAAAGTGTATAGTCCTAAAAACAGGTGTTTTAAAGCAGGGAGTCCAAAAAGAATAGTCAGAGTAGAAGCTAAAGCCTTAGGTAGGCTACAGTAGTTTGCTGTGAATTTGTTTTAAAGAGGGGCTCAAGTGGGTGGAAGGCTCTGGAGAAAGCTTCCTCAGTCTAAGAGGCAGCTAAGAAAAGTAGCACTGGAAAAGCCCATAGAAGGTAAGATAACATGGGACATTAACTGTTGCTAAGGTTGTTGCTTACTTTACTTCTCCCTGTAAATAAACCTAAAATGTGGGAAAGGTAGGTGGGAAGTTAACTATCCCTTAGTAAGAAGGTCAAGCACAGAGGTTCAAGTCATCCCTCCTGCAACTTATGCCATCATTGCAGGCATCTGCCACTCACAGGCAAGGGTCCATCCACCACCCATCCCCACTTGCTGGAATGGCCTTTTTTTAAGATGACCCCCTCAAACATAAATCACTGCACTCATCACATTCCTGCTGCCTACAAGGCCCCCACAGCAAATGGAAGTTGCTCTAAGCCAGTGGTCACTCCAGGACAAGGCGCTCTCGTTATCCCACAGAACATGCCTTTTTGCATGCAAGCCTACAAGCCTGCCCAAACAGGCTTCACTTTGCTCATGATGCCATCACTACAGCAAGCTCTTTTCCCCCATATCTCACCTCACAATCCCCTGCCACCCCTAGACAAGGCTCCTCCCAACACATCCCCAGCCCTTCCTTGAGGAGGCCACCAGCACCTGAGGGGCCCTTTTCATAGGACTACAAGCTTATTCAAATAGAAAGCATTCAAGCTTATGAACACCATTGCTACCACACCATGGCCACAAGAAGTGAAAGCTGTGCACTGGCATTCACACCTGGACAAGGAATCTCCCCCAGAAAAAAAACAAACACAACTGGACATGAAGCACTTTGCTTATGAACACCACTGCCAGTGCATGCTCTGGATTCCCTCCTCTCCCTCAGAGATCTACTGTTCCTGGGGAAAAATTTGGCCCTTGATGGAGGGTCCCCTGTTGAGAGTATGAGCTCCCACAAATACCACTCCCTTTGCTCCTCAGTGCCAGTGCTGCCACACATTTCTGCCACCTATGTCACCTTCACAGAACATGTGAAGAACATGATACATACAGGCTTCTGCCCCACCTGGGGGGGCTGCCCCCCACCAAAGGGCAACTTTTCACAAGATTACAAGCCTGCTCAAACATGAGTCACTCAGCTCATGGATAAGGACTCCCCACATAACAGGTCCTGCCTTGGAAGACAAGCCCACCCAAACGTGAGGCACTCAGCTTGCAAATATCATCACTGCACTCTCCTGCCACCCCCACCACCCTCACACCATATGGAAGCTACACACATGCATGTGCGAGTCTTACAGAAGGCTGCCCTCCCCCCAACAACCCCCTTCTCACAAGACTGCAAGCCTGCCTGAATACTTCAGTCCATGAAGTGCCACAGCACACTTCATGCCACCCTCAAAGGCATCTGCTCCTTCTGGGCAAATCTCCACACACACCCCCCAATCCGATCCCTTTTTCAGAGACTGCAAGCCCACCCAAATGCCTCTCATACAAGGCACTTTGCTAGGAAATACCATCACCACTGCACATTCGTGCCAGCTCTGCTACCCTCACAGACCATGTAAACCTCACACAGGCATCTGCCCCTCCTTGGGGAGGCTAATCTTTTCTGCAGTGGACACTTTCACAATAGAAGCCCATACAAGCACTATTCAGTTCACAAACATTGCAGCCAAACTCCTGCCACTTCCACAAATGGCAGCAGCACACAGGCTTCTGCCCCCCCACCCTAGCTAAGGCTCCAACCCCTGCAACAGGTCCCTTCTGCTGGCATAAGGCCAGCCAAACATGAGACATTCAGCCTGCAAACACTATTGCATGCTCCTGCTGACCCCATCACCCTCACAGCACATGGAAGCTACAGAGGCATCTGCCATTCCTGGTCAAGACTTTCCCCATCCCCCAAGCAGTTCCCATCTTGGGAGACTAGGCCCATCCAAATGCCTCTCAAACTTGAGGAACTTAATTTGGAAACACCATCATACCCTCTGCCTCACACCCCCCACCCCCAATGGAAGGCACATAACAGTGTGCACCCTTCCTGTGCAAAGCTTCCCCATCATCCTCCAGTGGGTACTTTCTCCACAATCCCACAAGTCTGCTTCAAAGAGGAGACACTCAGCCTCTGAACACTACTGCAGCCACATTCCTACTAGTCCCACAGCAACTGGAAACCACCCACAGGCATGTGCCACTCTCAGGCAAGGCTGTGCTCCTCACTAGCAGTTCACTTCTCACAAGCGTGCAAGGCTACCCAAAAACTAGTCCCTTACCTTATGAATACCATCACACACTCTTTGCACCTGTGACACCCACACAAGCATCTGCCAATCCTTCAGAAGGATTCTCCCCCACCTCCACTGCACATCACTTTTCCCTAGACTATAAGCTCCCTTCAAAGACAAGGCATTTAAGCTCATAAAGGTCATTGCCACCACATACTCCTCCTGCTCATGTCATTTTCACAGCATACAAAAGCTGCACAAAGGAACTGTCCCTCTCTGGGGAGGCTACACCCTACCCTGGAGGATTCCTTTTAAAAACACCATGAGCCCTTTGGACAAAAGGGATTTAGACACTCCTGCCACCTCCAGAGCAAACGAACTGTATATTAGGCATCTGTTTCTGTCCAGCAAGATGCTGCTCCTCCACAAGTTCCTTTTCACCAGACTACATGCCCCACCAGACTTGAAGCATTTAATTTAGAATGCCATTGCATAACCCTGCACCTTCCACAGCACATGGAGGCTGTGCACAAGCGTACACCACTGCTTGCAGACATCTCCCCCACATTCCCTTCTACAACCCCAATGCTTTACAAGCTGCTGTCACTATTACACACTCCTGCCTCTTGTATCACCCTCACAGACCCACTGCTCCTGGGCTTGGCTCCATTTCTCCATTCTTTTCATATTTCTACAACTCCACAGTCTACCTCAGTTGTGAGCACCATCACACCCTCCTGCCACCCCCACAGCAAACTCAGGTCACACACAGCTCTCCAGTCCAGGTAACACCTTCCACCCCTAGGGCTGTCTTCTTACATAACACATGCCCACACCAGTCCCTCCCAACAAGAGGGCCTTAGCTCAAGAACACAGGCCCTGCATCACACTGTTTCTGCCAGCAGCACTCTCAAAGTTGATTACCACTCCTGGGAAAGGCTCCCCATACCACAAGGCCCTTTTTGCAAGGATCCTAACTGCAGAGACACCTCCTAAACACAAGGCATGCTATTTTTGAACACCACTCCCACTGCACACTCCCTCTATCCCACCACCTTCACAACATACAGGAGACACCCACATGCATCTGACCCTCCATAAGGAGGGCCTCCCCTCATACCACAGCCCACCTGGTCCCTTCCCATGAGCCCAACTGCAGGCTTCACAAGCAATCCTGCATCCTCCTGTCAGAACTGTAAGCTTACACAAATACAACTCTGCCAGTTCTCCAGTAGAAGCAGAGCCCTAAGCACCCACCAAGCCCGGGCTAGCTCCCCTCCACAAGAGGGTCCCTTTTTGCATTATTACAAGGCCTTCTGAAGGTACTTCATTTAGCCAGGCAAGACCCTCACACTCTCCCACTTCCTTGTGCCCCCAGCCCAGCAAGCAGGATCAGGCACAGGTGCCCACCCCACCCACCACTACCAAGGGTAGTTTCTTATAGAGCCACAAGCACACATCAGTAACTCCCAGGACAAGGGCTGTTACTCATGCACACCACTCCTATTACACACTTTTTCTGCCAGCATCACCCTTAAAGTCACCTACCACATCTACAAAGGCTCCTCATGCCTTGAGGCACTTTCCAGAAGGCCCTGTGCCACCCAGACAGTTCTCATACGCAAGGCATTCAGGTTGTAAACAGCACCACATGCTTTCAGCTCCATGTCACACCCTTACTCCCCCTCACCAACACCCACCCCACCCCCCAACAAGCCTCCCTCCTAACAGACTACAACCTTCAGCAAAGCCACTGACAACAGTACTGCACTCAGGCCCAAACACCAGTCCCACCACCTGCTCCCAGCTCCTTTCCCGTAACAAATACCTCTATATAGGGCTTGACTCTCCCCCTAAACTTCTGAGAAGACTGCCGGCCACAGCACACAGACGCATAGCCACTACAACTACCACCCGCGCAGGCGCACAAACCATCGCCCGCCTTTTTAAAGCCGGCCTCCGGCCCCACCCCCCCATTCCCGCCTCCACGGCTCTCTTCTCGCGAGATTACGCGCTGATGTAAACGGCCGTTAGGAAGCGCGTGCTTCTTGGTACTGCCGCATGCTGCTGCTTAACCGTCGCTGCTGCCTGCTCCGCCATTATGGCAAAGGGTGCCTGCCTGTCTTCTGGTGGGCCTCCTCACGGCCACCCGAGCCTTTTGCTGGTATGTGGTGTGGTTTTAATTGTGTGTGGTATTTTGTGCTTAGTGTAGTATGGCAGTAAAAGATTTGGGAGTCTGGTGATTTTCCTTAAAAATAGCTTGTGCTTTTTTTTTTTTTCCTTCCTCCTCCTCCCACCCCCCATATGAAAAGGGAGACCAACTATTTCTGGTAAAAAAACTTGTATGGTTGTTGGAAAGATGATTTTTATAGCTACCTTAATCATACAGCCCTATGACTGTAGCTCTGATCTAATTTAAAATAATAATTAAAAACCCAAACTGTTGAATATTTTTCATGGGTTTTTTTTGTTGTTTTTTTTTTTTTTAATGTTTTGTCCCTAATCTTAATGCCCAAATTGTTGAAGACATTGATGGATAATAGCTATAAGGAAGCAATCAGGGCAGATGGTAAAGGCTTGTTTTAGAGAGTACTTTATCTTACTTTATAGAAAGGTTCCAATGCGGCTTTACTTTATAGCTTTTTTCCTCTTGTCAACTTTTTGACTGTTTCTTTAGCAGTCATGTGCCAAAACTGCTAAACATTGGCTTCTGTTAGAAAGCATTGATTTTCTAATGTTTTTTTCCTTTTCTTACAAGTTTGAATCTGGTAGTGATATGAGGGGCTAAGATTATGAGAAACTTAAATATGGAAAAAGATAGTATACAGCTATTGTTTGATATAAAGGGTCAAACCAATTTCTATATTCTAACTGTGTCCTTGTGCTAAATGAGGAAAGTGAACCTTTGGTATCTTTAAGAAAAGGTGAAACATCTTAACCCCTAATGAAGTTGAATTTCTCAGTGAGAGCTTAGTGGGTGTTGCTGCAGTGTTAAAATAGAGCACCTGTTCTAATCTACTATAAAGCAGAGCATTTAACTTGGCAATATTTGTTCCTTGTGGAAAAAAGTTCAACTGTTTGCTGTAGTATCAGCCCAATAGTGCACAAGTTCCAGAGCACTAATAGCTATAAAAGCTTGCTTTCAAACCATAAAAACTCTGGACCTTGTGACTGAATGGTAGGTGTGATTAAAAATGTAACTTTTGCTGTTGCTAAAAGTGAATTCTGTGGTGTGAATGAGGCAAGCTTGTTTCTGCCCAGTTCCCTCCTATTTCCTGATTTTTTAAGTTATGCAGCTGTGTGATTTTACCTTGGTTTTTTACCACACCTTCCTAATTATGTTTCTGATGAGCTTGAATAGAGTCTTATTTTCCCTCAGAAGGAGAAAAGCCTTTATGAATGAAAAGTTAAATGTATACTATATTAAGTTTTTAATTTACTTCCCTAGTAATTGGTCACCTACTTAACTTTCAAATGCTTTATTGAAGTCAATCATTGAGAAATTGTTTCTGTGAGTTTCCATTTCAGTGCTGAATTGAAATAGTGATACAAGCTTTGAGCTGAGTTGAGTACATAGTCAGGATGTCTTTTTAAAAAAAAAAAAAAATGCGGCTTGTATGCTTACTACTGAGGACAAGAACTGCTTCAGTATCTCTTCTAGACTTTTTCTAAGCCTTTTATTGCTGTCATAATATTGAGTTAAAGACAGCAGAGTCAAATAAAATACCACTAATTGGATGTTTACCAAAGTACAGTAATCTAAATACTGAAGAAAAAAAATACTGCACACAACAAGACTAGGCTTCACACTAATAAGAATTTAGTACACATAAAATCACTGTAATCTGTCAAGAAATAGTCAGAGTTGTAGTAAGAACTGCAGTTGACTTGACCCTTGATAAAGCATCTGTAGACAGAGTTTAGTTTTGCCACTATGAACTAGCTGTATATTCTGTGGTGAATGTGTTTTTAAAACTAGCTGATTATTGCTAGTAAAATGTTCTTAGTGCCTGTGGGTATTGAGTAATTGAGAGTGTTTTATGCATTTGTGATGCTTATAACAGAAGTGAGGGAAAACCAGCAAAGCACTAACTCTTCTACTGTGGCAAGTTAGTGAAAATGCGAGCTATGCTTGGCTCATAAATTAAGGCAGAAGTTAGCCATCCAGACTCATCTCAGCATAACTCCTCTGCCTAGTGCTGCTGGGCAAGGCACATGAGTTAGTGTGTAGCCATTTGTTACAAAGCAACTAAATACTAGTGGAGTGGAGAATGAGCTGGGGTTATCTGCGCAATCTTATTGGCACAAGGCTAGAGGGGAGTTTGCTTTTCATGGAACCTGTATCAGCTTTGGCAGAGGTACAGAACTGTTCTTGAATTTCTGGAGAAAGTCTTACATCTTTAATATTTTCATTTTTGAGGAAACAGTGAACTGTTTCAGTGCAAATTTTGAAGTGTAGTGTATGTGTAAAAATATCAAGCCAATCAAATACCACCTAGATGCCAAGCTAAACTATAGCTGCAGCCACATCTACTGCAAGGAGTGTAAAAGTGACCCTTCAAAAACCAACTGACAAGTGAAAAGCCTCTGTAGTAGCACTTAGAGTAGGTACTTTTAGATATTTCTAGATGCATGAAGCTTAACTGAAGATTCTCTAACTCTTTGCTGGGAATACTGATTCAGTCATACTGCTGTAACAAAGTGAGTTAGCTGCCTGCTTTGCACTTTTTGGGGATACAGTCTTGGAGTTACAATTGTCTTGGTACAATCCACAGTGAGGACTGGAGACAGCAAGGATTAAAACTATAATGGTAAAATAATTTCAAATTAGATGTGATAGGATAAGCAGTTACTGTTAAGTCTTGAAATCTGCCATAGTGTCTGCTGACAGGTAAAGATGGAGTCAAAAGCAGACTTTGCAGTCCTGGTAGCCTCAGGTAGCCCACTTCTGTTTAAGAATGTAACTAAATATTAGAAATAATTCTTTCTAATATACTGCTTTCAATAATCCCTTCTCTTAAACATCACTTGTCTCCTAGGAACTTTCCATTTAAGACATGGCTTGGGAGAGAAGAGATGGAACAATGTTCCTGCTCTTAAGTCAGGAAATACAGTTCTGGTTAAAAGAAATGCCAAGTGTCTTTTGTAGTATAAAATGGTATTTTAACACAACTGGCTGCAAGCCTCAGCTGACTTACTACCAAGGTGTTCTTAACGGGGACAAAGTGCTACAAGCAGTCTTGTCTGCTGTTCCTGTAGTTACTCCCTATGCAGTGACATTCTTTGTTAACTCCAGGGCATTTTTATCTAGGGGACACCAAAGCTTCTTAGTGATAAGGGAAAACTGATGTAGCAGAAGCAAAGTTAGGAGAAGAGCAAGTGTCAGGTCTAGTGCTTCTGCCAGGTGAATTGACAGGTAAAGATGCTTCTGAGGCAAGACACAGTTTTATTCTTGTATAACTTTCTCTTCCAGGCTTTTTTCTCCTTTTCCTCTCAGAGACAGCAACAGCTTGCCAGTCCTTCTAAGGCTCTGTCAAATTTGAAGTAGGCAGTGAAGATACTGGTGCTTTTTCAGCCCTAGATAACTGCTTGCCTTGTGCCTTACAGTACTCAGCTGTGACTAATAGTAAGTGGTGGGATATCATGAACAACTGGAAGGTTGCACAATAATGTTATTCAAGCCAGTGTGTTACTGCCAATATAAACTCAAATATATTTAACGTTATCGTAATTCCCTAGCAGCCTTCCAAATGGGCTGGTAGACTCTGAAAGCCCTCTTTATTGTGACTTTGTAAAACCCTGGCACATTAGATTAAATAAATGGATGTTGTGCTTTTAAGCTTTTTTAATGGAGATAAAAATCATTGTCAACTTTGCTTTCTACAGTGTAGCCTTGCATAGGCCCACACGTTGTACTTGAATGTGCTAATGAGAATCTGTCAGATTGGAGAAAATAGCAACCCCCTGAGGATGTGAGCACCTCTTAGGTTTTTTCTTTAATCTCAAACTTGTACTTTTTCTTCATTCATTAGAGTAGCTGCTGTTTTTTCTGACGTTTTTTTCACTTTTGCATTTAACACAGACCCCTGCTCAAGGCTTTGCATTGAAATCTGGCTGCTATGTATATTGTGTACTTTGAGGTCAGGTTCTATGGATTATGTACAGAAACACTGTATTTAGTAGTAGGGTGCTAGTTCCAGTAGCTATTTAATTTTTTGAGTGGTAGGTGCTATGAAAATACGTGAGAATTGTTTAGGAGAGCTTGCCAGTTAACTACACAACTCTGTGTTTAGTAGCCTAAGAGCGTGGACAAACTTGTTTGTGGGACTGAATTTGCAAGAGAAAGCTACAGCAGAGAAAGGAGGCAACTAATTCTCTGCTACAAATGTAGACAGATTAATCTGCACTGGGCTTTCTTGAAGCCCAACTGCCTCTTTCCCTCCTAGCTCTGGTAGTGCTCCAGGTCTGCAAACACGGCTAGTTCCTATGCAGAATTGAGTCTGCTGTCGGACTCATGCTTCAGATAGCAGCACCATGTTGGTGCAACTAGCTTTTAGCCTGTTAACACACTAGCTGGCATTTTTCAAGTGCCCTTCAAGTAGCATGTAACATTTTTAAAGGAAAAAAGAATAGAGCACACAAAAATAGTGGAATGGGTAAAATTACCTCATTTTTACTGTTAAATATTTGTAAGATCTACTTGATCAATGCTTGTTTCAACTCAGCAACCTGCTAACTTATGATAAATTTTGCTTTAACTGGAAGCAATTATTTTTTTAACAGACACTCTTGGTTTCTGTCTTAAAAAGGAGTTTCTAGTTTTATGGCTACAGTGAAAACATGAACCAAAGTGCACTATAAAGGTGGCGTAAAGGCTTTCTGGGTTATTGCACCCAGTTATTAACTTGACCTATTTGGCAAAGGGAAATAGCTGATCTTTGTTTTTATTGTTGAGATTTTGATTTAATAATCCAAAAAAATCAATTGTGGCACCTGGTCTTCCTTGTTTCTGCTATGCATTTGTTGTGACTTGAGAGATGTTTCCTGTGTGCTTGCAGAATCTTGTGGTTACAGACTCCTCTTCACTTCTTCATGCTGTTCTCCAAGCTATTGCTCAAAAAAAAAAAAATAGCTTTCTGTGGAACTTTTTAGATTCCTTTTTGTACAAGGCATGTTTAAGGAAAGGTACTGTTCTTGTTTAAGGGAACTTCATGTGGAAGACTGGCATAGCTTGTCAGAAGTTGCTTACCAGTCAGCTTAGGATATTGGCGAGCTGGTGTATATCTGTCATGCCTAGAGAATACCTGTGCCAAAACTTCTGCATATGTGAAACTGCTTTAAAAACATCAACTAGAATAATGGAAAGCAGCAATGTACTGAGATGAATATACTAGCTCTTTCTATATTAAAGCTTATGGTAGGGCTTTTAAAGGTCATCTTTTGTCTTGATGTTTGATCTCTCTAATGAACCTGTGAATCTAATGTTTTCTTCTGATTCTATAGATGTTGATGTTATCTGACCCATGCATTTTAATTTCATTTAATGTACTTGCTTTGGCATTGTGTTTTATCACTGGGGAAGATTCCACTTCATATTCTGCACTGCAGCTTTCTCTACTGAATACAAAAGAAAGTGTATATGTAATCTACCAAACACAGATTTAGAATGCTAATTCTAATCCCTTTTCCCTCTGAGTGCTGACTGAATTTAGTCTTAGTGAATAATACTGCTGCTAGACTTCACTTCAGTTACTTTTAATCCTGCTGGATGGTTAGAATGTGCCCAGCTATTGTTAGTGCCCTGCAGTTGGGCAAATGTAGCCAAAGTTTTAAATTGGTGATGGTTGACCTAACACAACTTTGTTCTGCATAAATGCACAAAGAAAACTTCAATTTTGTACATTTCTTTAAATAGTTGAATGTAAGTTGTAGTTGAGTAAAATGCTTTGCTTAATCTTAAAAAGGCAGGGAAGTAAACAAATGGATCCCTGGTCACTTTGTGTTTTCCAGTACAAGAAATGTAGTAAAAACGTTGAAGTTATTTGTAAATTGTACATTAAAGGTAGGTGTTGGGTCATTTACTTTAAAAACTGGAGACTTTGGAGAATTTTGAAAAGCATCAGTCTCACTTTCAAAACTGATGTTTACAAGCACAGAACTTTAGATACTACTGCTCCCACTGGATTAAATTGTCCATATACCTTTCACCTTGGTGTTAGAAATCCTTGAAAGTAATTTCCAAGCTGTTTGCAAAACAGGAATTATTTGGGTATAGGCATCTCAATTCAGAAAAGTGATTCTGGGAGCCAGAGCTCAGCTGTTACTTCATCTTCAGTTAACCTTGGGAACTGGGATTTGTTAGTCTGGGGATTATAAAGTGGAGAGGGGAAGGGTTAAAAAGGGATATTGTATGGCTTTTGTACATACTGAGAAAGCATTGTAGCTTTGGCAAGGCTCAGCACATTGGCACCAATTCACACCAAAACCCAAACAGGATTCATAAATTGTTTCTCTGCCTGGAAGCTGGTTCTGGCACCTCTGCTCTGAAAGCATGTTTAACACTACTACCTGGCTGAGTTCCTAAACATCCAGTTGCCTTCCATAGGGAAAGGTGCATAAAGATGCCTTTGCAAGATAGCCTGGTGTGAAGAATTTACCTTAGTGCGTGTGGGTTGAGGTTTTTCTTCTTCTAATGTGAGCAGGCTCCTAACCATGTTTCCCACTTCATTTGTGATTCCATGCTCTAGCAGGCTATAAGCTGTTTTGGCAGCTTGTTGAGAACTCTTTACTGAGCTGAAAAATGTTTCACAGGCAGAAAACAGGGTATCAGTACAGCAGTGGAGGCTTGAGTCCTGGTTCCTACTCCGCTTGTCATGTATCTCAGCTAATGGCTATCATAGATGTTTTTATCATAGCCACTGTGGCAACAGCGAGCCCTTACAAGTTGTGCTAATAACTGGTGTGTGTATGAAGATGAGACTATTAACTTAAATTTGGATTATACTTTGCACAGGTGCCCAATAGTGATGTGTTGCAAGCTTTGAAGGGCTTGGGTTTTTTTTAGGTTTGGTTTAGAGGAACCTCTGAGAAGTCTACACCAGAATACTTCAGGTTTTTAGTGGCAGAATTCTCATTCCCTCTAAATAGATATGCTGATTTATAATACGCTGATATATAGTGCTTATTGGTGAGCATTCACTATGTACTGCGACATCAGGAGAATGATCATCTTTATTGTTAAACAATCTGTATGAATGCCTGTTAACATCAGGAAACACATTCTGGTTGTTGCGCTCTCAAAAACTGAGACTAGTAGATACACACTGTGCATGCCATTAGTTACATTATGTTGGTAATTTTATTTAGTCTTGCAAAATCTAAAATAGATGCAAGAATGCTATTCTTGTTTAAGTGATGCAATTCATAATACCCTTCTAAGATGGATTAGGTAACCTTATTTAACTCTATCCTCTAGAGGTCTTTAGTAACCTTAACATATCTGTCATTCCCATCTGTTTTAATTTAAGGCTGATTATGTTAACATGCCTTAAAACTGGAAACCACCTGACCATTTGATATTGTTTTAAGCAGATACAGCCTATAGTATTTTCCAAATATAAACACAAAGCTTGCAATTGTGAAGCTAATTCATTTTATTAGGCTTGTCCTTGTTTAGTCTACGTTTAAGCTTGGAAAGCTATTAACCTTTTTTGAGAAGCTTTTCTTGGTTTGGAATTTCCCCTCCCCCAAACCAGCTCTTGCTAACCTGCTACTGTTCTTGTAACTGTCAGTTTTCCGAATGTGTCTCCTGGGAAATAACTGAGCCCAGCTGAAGGGTAAGGTGGGAGCAGTGAGCTCAGCAGCCATCCAGTCAGACTTGCAAGGAGGTAAAGGTTTGGTGGTTCCTAACAAGTAACAGATTTGATTATGCTTCTTCCTTGTGTGTGAATGCAACACATGTAAATGCCTTATGTCATAGTAAAGGCTACCATGCAGATCAAAGAAGAAAGGGGAACACTGGAGGGGTACAAGCATATGCTGTATTAAAACCCTCTACAGTATCTCACAAGCAGACTGCAACATTTCTGTGCTTGAGTGTTCTCATTTCAAGGTATTGATACTTTCATTACAATTGAATGCTTCATTCAAAATAGAAGAATTACAGGGATTGCCATAATATTGGTGCATTAGGTTAAATGATGTATTTCAAGGAAGCACTTATGTAAACTATGTTTTTTAAATGGCTAAATTACATGTATTGCTAATTGTTCTTCATTGACTATTTTATCTCTTGATTTAAAAGAAGGCTGGAAGAGCTGGCTAATCACAGAAGTCTCGTTTCTGCTGCTTCTATAACTTGGTTTTGTGTATTGCTGTGAGACAAATGGCACTTAAATGTGTAAGCAGAATCAAAAAGAAACTGCTGCTCGTGCAAAAAGGCATATTTTATAGCTGATCTACATGAGTGCATTTAAGGAATGGTGAGAGGGAGACTGTAAACTGCAGACTAATGGTTAAGTTGAATAATCATGATTATGCAGTGGATTGCAGTAATGCAGATGGAAGTTCTGTGGAAGTGGACTGCTTTAAATACGCACAATAGTAACATTGAGTAGGGGCATGAGGACAGTCATAGTGTTGTTCAGAGTTATAACGACCAAGCAGGTACTAGCATGTTTAATAGTTTTGTTCATTCCAGGACAATTTAAAAGACAATTAAATGGCTGAAGCTAAAGATCCACAGAAATTTATCTGACCAGGAGCACTACAGGGTGTTTTTTCTCTCAGTGAATGTCATCTTTTGTCTTCTGTCTGTAGCATCCACCTATCAGCGCAGATAAGTGTAGTGCATTTGAATAAATAAAGTACTTTTAAGCTGAGGCTGGTATTTCTTGTACTGATAGTTTTGTTGTTGCAATACTAGAAAGCAATTACAATTGTGTTTAATGTAAGTGTTCATAAATAAAATGTGATATATGGTTAATTATGTTGAGTCAGTCCACATGTGCAATAGCATGAGGTTGTGGGTAGTGAACATAGGTATAATACAGAAACTGATGGCATGTTCTGAAATGATAAAATGACAAATCAGAGTTCTGATCTTTGCTAACTTGCTATGATTGCATCTTCTAAGCTCATCTAGGTTTGTATCCTACAGTTCCCTCAATAGAGGCTCTGATCAGTGAATGGTTTATAGAACAGCTAGGCAAAGATGAGGAAATTAAGTACTCTCTGTATAAACAGCGAAACCTGCAGTACTGAGGCTGTAGGACCAAGATGTAGAGCAATCTAATAAGCCTACTATTAATCTAGTCAGTTTTGTGTATATATGATATGCAGGAATAAATTGCTTAACTGCTTGTGTCCCTTGTGTCTAAACTTTAACTACTCCATATTCTTGCCACAGCGCTGGGATCTCTGAAGTTCAATGGGTGCAGGTTGTACCTTGTGTTATACTTTCTTTTAAAGGCTTCTAAACAAACTAAAGTATTCTCTCTAAAATATATCCATGAAGTATACAAATAATGTGTTCTCAGCTGAACTGCTCAACACAGACAATTCCATTTATTTCCCAGCCAATGGTCTGATCACACCTTTTTGTTATGTTGCTTTACTTTTGCCACCTATCCATTTCCTCCACAAATACTTTGTGCTTTGTATGTATTTTGATTTGTGGATTCTCAACAGAAAAAAAAATTAACTTCTCATGATGATAGTAAAGTTGGAAGAGTTAGAGACAGGATATCAAATAACTAATATATAAGAATTAGGTTATCAAACTGAGTTAGATAGTGAAACCTAAATGTTCAATTCTTTGCCTTCAGACATCTTTAATTGTAAAAAAAAAAGTGTCTCAATGTTTTTCCAGCTGTTCTGTAGTACTTTTGAGTATTTCAGTTTCCCCAATATATGAAAATATATATATATTGGAGATAACAAAAGGACTGGGCAAGTACCTTAGCTTTTCTATTTTTTTTTTTACCAAATTAAGAAAAATTATCAATGATTTGCAGTTCAGAAAAGCAAGTGCTTGGAGGGAATTTCTTGTCGTTAAGTGACTTTGAACTGAATGTTTATGTGAAAGAAAAGCATTTTCTTTAAATAAATCCTTGATATTTCTCTTAGAGGAATGGTCAACTTTTTCTAAGGACCAAGTGCCTGTGGCACTGTGCAAAATGGAGAACCTGATCTTAAATAAACACTAAGCAAAGCTATGCATGAGCCTGAAAACTGATTCCGCAGGGTGGACATGGTAAGGGTGAAGATAAATTCTTTAGAAGAACAAAGGGGAGAAAATAAACGAAAGTACCAATACTATGTAGAAAAGTTAGTGCACTTAATTTTGTAATTGTATTTCTCTTCAAATGTTTTTCTTGGCAAGGGTACAAGGCTCATGGGAAGTTACTTCTGCGAAAGTTCAGAAGACTGATAGATTGTAGGTGAGCTTAGACAAAGAACTTGGCATACCTCTCTCCTTGTTAAGGAGACTCCATAAAACTAGTAAGTGATTGTCTCATAGCCCTCTTATAGATGTGTGTTTCTGGAT
This sequence comes from Platalea leucorodia, assembly GCF_965183815.1. Lineage (NCBI taxonomy): Eukaryota > Metazoa > Chordata > Aves > Pelecaniformes > Threskiornithidae > Platalea > Platalea leucorodia. Next base: position 51,230,303 of record NC_138828.1, on the reverse strand, counting down.
ACAGCTTCTTCAGCTCATAGGCTGTTCCTGTATGGTTGGGATTCCACTAAGTACTTTCTTGGGCGATTGTCTTGATTAACTCTTTTTGAACCTGCCCCTCAGAGTGAGAATGCAACATCTTCATCAGTCAACCACCTCCTTTCATTCTAGTGAGCTTTGTTAAGCTACTTTTCTTGCCTATACTCCTTCAGGCACTTGTTTCTGGGCCTGTAAAGAAATAATGGGATGGATTTTTATTTTTACTTTCTTCCCATCTCTGCCAGTTCACACGTATCACTTCCTTGGGATAGCTTCATGTATTTAGCCTTCATTCACTTCCTATGGCACATGCTGTAAAGTGCCTATAGCCTTGTAAAATATCTATTTTCTGAAATGACAGTCTCTCACATATTCACAAGCTGCTGATCAGATCTTAACTGTACTACAATGGGTTTTCTTTAGATGCCGGGCATACCAAAGCTTTATCTTTCTCTGGAATTAAAATGCCAGCTTTCCTTTAAATGTAATGCCATGGGCATTCTCATTATGCTATGTACTTATGCTGACTATGCATATATATATATATGTATTATAAAAGATTCTGCAGCAGTAATGTGTACTGAGGCATACCTACCCATTTTGGAGGGGGGAAGTAAATTTCTTAAAATTCTAGTTCTGTTCAAAGATGGCTAAAATTCATCCTTTTCTGGGCATAAAGTGCAACTCTTCTCACAGTTGGCTGCTTCTGGGCAGCTTTCTTCTCAGCATACCGGCTACTTTAGATCAATTTTTTTTTTTTTTAATTTTTATATCTTTTATAGGATTATAAATGCCTTAAATGGGTTCCCAGACTTCACTGCTGAAGCTGAACCCCCAGACACTGTGGACATGCAAGTCCTATGTTGAGGTGCTACATCCTATGAGAGAATTCATCCAAAGCTGCTATCCACAGAAGTATGAGTTAAGCTGCAATGCAGTTCAAATGCTCACTTGCTTGGTATGCCTAAATCTGGATATAGAAGAGGCTATCAGCTTAGAATAGCTTGGGTTTTGGTGAAGATTTTTTTTTTTGTCCTTGAGAAATCAGGCGAGATACTTCAGGTGGTCATCCAACTCAGCGCCTTGAAAATGAGACTGATGATTCAGGAGCTTAGTTCTGTTACCAAACTTGTAAATACAGGTCTTTACTATATATGCTGAAATTAATGTTTAGACTTGTGTGTTAGACTTACCTGAAGTCCCAGTCCTGGAATCTGCATTACTCTAAGCTATACTTCAGGCAGCAACCTTCAGCTTATTTAGGAAACTGGTAGGTGCGATACCATGGGAGGTAACTCTGAAGCCCAAAGGCATTGGGAAAAGCTGACAGATTAAGGACTGTGTAAGTGCAGGAACAAGCCATCCTGATGATCAGGAAAACAGATGTACTGGGAGACTGGTTTGGCTAAACAGGAACTTAGAACAAATTCCAGTGCAAAAAGTATACTGGAGGAAGTAAGAGGGACATACTGCAGAAGAGGAATTTGGAAATACTGGCCATATAAGCATGACGTTAAGACAGCTGTAGCTCAACTGGAATTGAGACTTGAAAGGGACTACAAGAAAGGCTGCTGCTGCATTAGTAGACTGAACATGAGAAATGCAACTGCTGCTGAGTGGTGTGTATCATTGAGTGACAGTACACATGGATAAGACTGAAGTACTTGCTACTTAGGTTTCACCAAGAAGGACTCCCAGGCCTCTCTCCTTAGTGAAAGGTTTCAAGGAGAAGAGCTACTAGCAGTAACTGGATGAGAGTTGAGTCAAGGATTTCTTCAGAGAATTCAGCATGGACAGAGGTCTTAATGGGCTGTGTGTATGTATGCTGAGAACACTGTCTGCTGTCCTTTTGAGGCTGCTCTCTTTAGTCTTTGAAAGGTTATGGAGATCAGAAGTTCCTAATAACTAGAGAAGAGCAAATCTTGTACCCGTCTCTAAAAAAGGCATGAGGGTTCAATCTTGTGAAGTACAGACCGGTCAACTTAACTTTGGTCCATGGGAATATCATGGAACAAGTCCTCTCGGAACACACTTCTGAGCACATGAAGGCAATGACAGGGAAGAGTGAGCATGGATTTACCAAGGGTAAGTCTTGCCTGACTAACCTGATAGTCTCCTAGGATGAAATGGCTGTATTATGGATGGGGTGGATGAAAGTAATTTATGTTAATTTTACAAGGGCTTTTTACACTGTCTCGCACATTATGTATGCTCATATCCAAGTTACGATGTTGTGATCTGGATGGGTGGACAACTACAATAGATTAAAAAAAAAAAGACAAAAAAACCAACCAACAAACCTGCATGACTGGGCTCAAAGGGTAGTGGTTGATGTGTCATTCTCTCTGGTGGCTGGCAACAAGTGGTATCTTATTTCTGAAATTTGAAGGTGGAAAAGAACTTGTAAATCATTGTCTCAGTGTTTCAGTGCAAGATAACTCCTGGGTTTTCACATTAAAAGTAATTCAATATTATAATTTAAAAAAAAAAAAACACACAAAAAAAAAAAACCCCAGTTGCTGAAGTTCCTGCAAATCAGAATATCTACCTATTTTCCAGTTTTGATTTGGTCTTAAATTGAACTTTCTATTTCTAAAAGATTCATTTGTAAGCTACTCATTTTCTTGCTAACTAATAACTTTTTCTTTTAATACATCTTTTAAATGGAACTAGGTGAATGTGTCTGTATCCATTTTTGATCAATTGTGTCAATTTCTCATTTGTCTTGTCCCTACTCTTCCACTTTAGTATGGTCTTGCCTTTCCATATTTAATACTTAATGCTGGGCATGATGAATTAATTGTATCAGTAGTAGCATATGACTGCATTTAAAAGGCACAAATGTTCTGCTATTAATATATATTTAGTTAAGTGGGATAACTGAGTGCAAAAAGGGCCTGTTTTTTCTATAGATCTACAAGAAGACAGAGAGCCATAATACTTCGGTCATGGAGTGAGAGGCAGGAAGTATGGGAACATCTTTATTGAAACCTTATTAACAGACTCCATTACAAAAGAAGGTTGAGGTAGCTGTTCCTATTCCATCTGTAAAGTAAATACTAAGACCAACAATGTTCATAGCTCTAGTGAATATCAATACAAATTTAAGATTCTCTATTAATGGTACATAAATAATAATTTATAGAGAGGCTTTGGCTATGTTGCCATTAACAAGTAATGCAGCAAGACAAGATGGATCTATAGAATAAAATACATGATGCCACGGACCTGTTATCCATGCTGTACTTAGAGTGGAAATTACTTCACAGGATCATGCTAGAGCTAGCCTGAACTGAGTGTTGATGAAGGATGTGCAGGACTTTAGTGACTCTGCACCTAGCCCAATGTGGTGTGCCATAGGATCAATGGGATCAGTGCCCCATGGATAGGTCTAAAAATCAGTTTCCTTAGCAATTGTTACATTCTATATTTCCCTACTCACAATTTTATGAAACTTGGATCACACTTAGACCTTAGATTTGCATTCAGTAGTACACTTGCATCTTTCTCTCCTAAAGTATTCCTTGTATTGTGGTAAGTTAGCAATTTATATCTTTGCATAATAAATCTAGTAACAAACTGAAGAAACTGTCTTTTCAGGAAAAAATAAACCAAGATGGTTTATCTACCCAGCAAATGGTATAATTGGTGTTCTTGAGAGATACTTATCAATACTAGCTAATAAAAAGATAAAATTCAGACTTCAGAGTGTATCACATACTAGGTAATCATAGTTCTGGTAAGAAGTTAGGCTTTTTAGATTTCCATATGTTTTCTTGCTTGTGTAGACCCTCATTTATTATTACTTGTATCTCTTTCTTTACATACATAAACTGATATATTGGAGATTAAAGTCAGTTTATAATATCAATTATTTAAAATTAATAAATTAGAATACTAGCTAAAAAGAAATACTGGCAAGTCTTTGTGTAAACAAATTAAAAACAGCTAATTGGTGATCTTGGTTTAGTTGTGGTAGCTATATTGTTTGAGAGGAGTTACTAATAGATGATGTGTAGAAATAAGTGAACAAAGTAACTACTTTACCTGGTAGTTCTTCATATTTACTGGATTTTAGCTGTTTGAGTGGCCACCTATCGGATACAGTGGTTCTATTAAATGCCTTGCTTGAGCAATATACAGTATTTAAGTAATTTGTACTATTACTAGTTAGGAGAAAGGATAATGTCAGGAGGGGAAGATTACTCTTTAGACAGAACAGTGACGGATCAATTGACATAATCACAAATGCCTCAAGGCTATCACATAAATACAATACCTCAGTTAAGGTAAAGCCAAATTTTTATAAAATTTTCATTTTAATTTCTTGTGCTTGTTAGACTTAAAATCAGAAAGTGATTTTTATAGATACATGCACATTCTGTGTATACATATTTGGATATTGAACACATGGTGTCTTTCTGTAGAAATGTGATTGCTTGCAAGTCTGACTGGTATGGCATGCAAAATGTGCCAAGCTGTTTTTGTATGAAGGTAGTGCTTACAAGTGTGCTATAAAAGCTTGAAAACCGGGCCCTCTGTTCCATGGCAACAGACATGGGGAAGCAGAGGTTTGTAGCTCTTGCCAAAAAGTCTGTGAAACACACAAAATAATTCACAAAAGTATGTGAATAATATTTATATAGACCCAGAGTTCTAGTGCTTCAGGGAGTCCTTTCTTAAAATCCTGTTTGCATTCGGCACTAGTGAGTCTGCAGTGGTGTAAGTGTCAAATAGCATTTAGATATCAAGGAATTAATCCTCCAGATGAGCTTTTGGAATAACTATTAGGAATAATGTACAAATATCAATATCACTATCCACTGTACAGATGAAAACTTAGATGCATCATGACGGTGTAGACAAAATAATCTGGAACCTAGAAGAACAAATCTGCTTTAGTAGTCCATGCAAGTGCTGTGTCCTACTTGAGATAAAACCATGAGGAAGCTTGCCAGTATTGGTCAGAAAATGATCTGTGTCTAGGGATTCTCAAAATATTTCTCAATTGTTGGATCATTTTGCTCTGTTGGTTAGGTAAAAGTATATTTGGGAGGAGTAGTGAATGAATGGTGGTTTTGATGAATGGTGAAGCAGTTCTTTCAGTTTTCTCATGTGAAAGTTGATCAGTTTATCCTGAGCCACAAGTGATGTGGAGAATTAGTCAAATGTGACATAAGGTGTTGCCAAAACTTGGTGGAAAAAGAAAAGTTGCTGCTTATACTAGATTTCAGGGATTTGGGAGAGAGGTGTGTATTACATCAATATACACCTCAATTCTCTGCAACAAGAAAATTCTAACCAATCTCCATTAAGATGAGGCGATATCATTTGAGTTAGCTTACTTTGTTAACTCAGACTCTTGAAATAACTGAAATGAGTATTTTACTGAAATAGTCACAATCCTTGCAGTATTGCTGAGAAAAGTCAAAATAGACTGAACCAGTACCATATAATACATTTTATAGTTCATTTGCTGTAAACTGAATATAATCACATCTTGTCAAAATAATGGGAAATGCTTTTTTTGCAGTATCCCAATAATCAGGTTTATTGTGTATTTTGCATTTGCCCAGGGAATACTGTGTATTTTGCATTTGCCCAGAAAATATTTTTTCCTTATGCTATGTTCAAAAATATACAAATCCTGCTCTGGTAGTTGCCTGTTACCAGTTACTGTGAAGTATAGGCAGACAAACAAAGTAGTAATGTCTTGTAATCTCAGCCATGTTGTTAGATATACCAACATCAAAGCGATTCAGTATGGTGTTCATACATATGCTGAGTTCTGTTATATATGTACATGCACATTTTATATAGTGTGCATTGACCACGTGCAGGTTGTGCACAGGCACTGAAGTTCTAAGTTCTTGCTCTTCCCTAATGTCACCATGCCTTTTCGTATAGGGTTTTTTTGCACTGTAGATGGCGTTTTACGTATTTCAGGATTAATGCTTATATGTCTTCAGTGAAGAATTTGGCCAAGACACTAAATCAGAACATAAAGGAAATAGAATATGCTATGTACATGTACACTGATTTATCTAGAATTTGGTAGTTTTGTTTATAAAAGCTTTATAGATAATTATAAACAAATACATATGACTGTAATGCTCAGTTTTTCTGATGGAGTAAGGAATGCATGTTAACCAGCTATCCTAAACTGCCTGTTCAAGGCTCCTGTAAGATCAAGTTAGATGACAGTTTTGATTAGAACAATCCTGTAGAAGAATATAGAGCTCAGTTCCACCTCCACCACAGAATTTTGGGCCTAAAGCCATTTAGGATTAAAATCCCAAAAAGGACATTGTTACTTAAAACTAAACACCCTAGTATTTACTCTAATGCCATTACATTTAGTGCTCTGTGATTAGTCTTACTTCACAGTGTATAAGGGAGACTTTGGGGCCTTAGAAGTAGATCTAAAATTAGACAATACATTGAGCTGCTGCCTGAAACTATTAGTTAAGCATTTCCTAGAATGATAGGAGGGTATCTTGAGTCATGAACTAAGGCATGCACCAAAAAAGCTGGTTTACAATTGTGAGAACTAAAGGGTGGGGGAAAACCTTTTCTGAAGGCCTAATAGAGATATTTTTATCTAAAATAAATACCCTTGGCATCCTGCCAATGTGTTAGTGATGTAAACACATTGTAAACATTATGTAAAACTGATTAGGATTTTTTGACTGGAAATGCAGAAATATACAAATGGCTGAAGCTTAAGGTATCAGTGACTAGGAGCACCAGTAATGTCTGTTATGTGTACAAACTGGATTTTAATGCTTAGCATTTTAAACAGTTCTCAGTAGCTCAGTTTTTTTTTTAAAGTATTATTTTTGGAACTTAGGCTTTAACATAACTGTTGCCCTCAGATTTTTGATCTCCCCTAAAATTTCGCACTTGCTGTCTTAAATAAGGGTAGTTGTAACTGCTGTAATTCCCTACGGTTATTTCACTTTAAAAGACAGGACAGAAATAATATTTTGCAGGCTCCTACTAAATGAAAAAGGGCATATTGGAAAGCTGAGGCTGAAAAGAATTTGCTGCTTTCAATACATTGTGAATTGTTGGATTCAGATTACTTTAAGTAGGTATGTAATATGTTGCAAAGGTGCAGTGCTAATGAATACACAGATTCCAGGACAGAAGATAACTGTGTGCTGAAGTAAATTGATATTCCCCAGCTTCTATTAAACTATTCCCCTGAAAAGACCTGAACTAACATCAGAAATGGTGGGAACTGGCTTGCATTCAGGGTTTTGTTCTGGTCTATTCATATTTTGTGAAAAGGGATCGATTGAGAGAAACTTTTATATGTAGTGTAATGGTTTACTGAGAAGGTATGAAAACACAAAGATTTATTGAATGGAGATGATTGAATGAAAATACACATGCTTTTGAGACTGAAAGTAAGAAGCATCTTCTAGCCTTATGCTAGCATCCAGCTACACTCAGAGAACTGACCTAGCTTCATACAAGCTAGCACAGGACTAGAAGCACTTAAACAGGGTTTATGCTGTTCTGTTGCTAGACCAATTAGTTTTATCAACACCATCAGATTGCATCCAGTCCCTGAATGTGTGACCTCTGAGAACCAGTTTTGCTTTGGATATTTCTAATGATATTTTTCTGCACAGCCCCTTTCAATGCAGCATTCTTAAGACAAGCCATGAAATTATTTTAACAGTGAGAAGAATTTGCTTACAGTAATAGAACTGTTACGATTCTTTGAAGCAGAATTAACAATTGACATTTACGGTCAAAACTGGATGCACAGTCATATGAGTTTCCATCTGGTGCTGTGACTTGTATGATCAGCTAGTTTGGGTGCTACTGAAACCTGTAACAAATTAGACTTCTGTCCCTTAACCATGCTGTGTCTCTGAATTAATCTCAAATAAGTGCTTACCTTTTACCTGAATGACAAGCTAAAACCATTTAAATGCTGTTACACCAGTTCCTTATGTTAATTAGCAGTTCTTTGATATGTGAACTGTCTACTGACTTGTCAAAGCCATAACTACTTGTGCGATGCAATAGTTTCTGAGTTCCCCCAACACTAGGGGTGAAGAAGGAAAAGGAAGCATTAGAAACCTGACACTTTATAAAGAGAAAAATCACCTTAAATTGAATACTAAGCATATCTGATTTTTAAAACTAGCAGTATTGAGTGATCACGTTGAACATGAAATTAAAAGCTGTATGAAACATTTATATATTTTGGTTTGCATAAACCAATTTTTTCCAAGTTATCTTTATAAATGTTGCTTGTCACCCTAGGTAATGAGCATAGGACATTAAATATCATAGAATGTCCTGAGCTGGAAGGGACCCACAAGGATAATCAAGTCCAACTCCTGTCCCTGCATAGGACAACCCCAAAATTTGCACCATATGTCTGAGGGCATTGTCCAAATGCTTCTTGAATATTGTCAGGCTTGGTGCTGTGACGACCTCCCGGGGGAGCCTGTTCCAGTGCTCCACCACCCTCTGGGTGAAGAACCTTTTTCTAATGTCCAACCTAAACCTCCCCTGGCATATCTTCCTGCCATTCCCTCAGGTTCTATGGTTGGTTGCCAGGGAGAACAGATCAGCGCCTGCCCCTCCTCTTCCTCTTGTGAGGAAGCTGTAGACTGTGATGAGGTCTCCCCTCAGTCTCCTTTTCTCCAGGCTGAACAGACCAAGTGACTTCAGCCTCTCCTTGTATGGCTTCCCCTGTAAACCCTTCACCATTTTCGTGGCTCTCCTCTGGACACTTTCTAGTAGCTTCGTATCTGTTTTGTACTGTGGCACCCTTAACTGCACACAGTGCTCAACATGAGGCTGCAGCAATGCACAGTAGAGCAGGACAATCGCCTCCTTCAACCGGCTAGTAATACAGTGCTTGATGCACCCCAGGACACAGTTGGCCCTCTTGGCTGCCAGGGCACGCTGTTGGCTCATGTTCAACTTGCTGTTGACTAGAATCCCCAGATCCCCCTCTGCGAGGCTGCTCTCCAGCCTCTTGTTCCCCAGTCTGTATGTACATCCAGGGTTGCCCTGTCCCAGGTGCAAAATCCAGCACTTGCCCTTGTTAAACTTCATACGGTTGGTGATTGCCCAGCTCTCTGATTTGTCTAGATCGCTCTGCAGGGCCTCTCTGCCCTTGAGAGTGTCAACAGCTCTTCCCAGTTTTGTGTCATTGGCAAACTTAGATAGTAATCCTTCAAGTCCTGCATCCAAGTCCTTTATGAAGACATTAAAGAGCACTGGCCCTAAGATTGATCCCTGCAGAGCCCTGCTAGGGACTGGTCGCAGCCCGATGTAACCCTATTTACTGTAACCCTTTGAGCTTGACCCGTCAGCCAATTGCTCACCCATTGCATTATGTGTTTATCCAGCTGCATGCTGGACACTTTGTCCAGGAGGATACTGTGAGAGACAGTATCGAAAGCTTTACTGAAATCCAAAAAGATTACATCGACTGGCTTCCCTGGGTCAACCAGGTGGGTAACCTTATCATAGAAGGAAATTGAGTTTAAGCAGGACTTTCCCCTTGTGAACTTGTGCTGGTTGGGACCAATGACTACATTGTCTTTCAGGTGTTTTTCAATAACTCCCAGAATAATATTCTCCATAATTTTGCCAGGCACGGAGGTGAGACTGACAGGCCTGTAGTTACCGGGGTCATCCCTGTTGCCCTTGAAGATTGGGATGATGTTTGCCACCTTCCAGCCAACTGGGACTTCTTCAGATTCCCAAGAGCGCTGAAAAACGATTGAGAGAGGCCTTGCTATGACATCAGCCAGCTCTTTAGGTACACTTGGATGAATCCCATTGGGCCTCATTGACTTACAGGGATTTAACAGGCTAACCCATCTGTTCCAGGAGCATTCCAGGCAGTGAGGAAGTTGCAACTAGAAGTTGAAGGGCAATCAAGAGAGACTTCAGGGCCTTGGGATGACTGGTTAAGGGATCAGGAGCAGAAGTAGTGTTCTCCTCTATCCTTCCAGTTGCAGGGAAGGATGAGGGAAGACACAGGAAGAGCCAGCAGGTGTTGTGAGGTTATGCAGGGAGAAGATTAGAAGGGTCAAAGGCCAGCTGGAACTTAGTCTGGCTACTGCTGTAAAAGACAACAAAAAATGTATCTGTAAATACATTAGAAACAAAAGGAGAGCTAAGGAGAATCTCCATCCTTTCTTGGATGCAGGGGGAAACACAGTGACAGAAGACAAGGAAGAGGCTGAGGTACTTAATGCCCTCTTTGCCTCAGTCTTCAATAGTCAGACCAGTTTTTTTCAGGGTAGCCAGCCCCCTGAGCTGGAAGACAGGGAGCAGAATGAAGCCCCCATAATCCAAGGGGAAATGGTTAGAGACCTACTACACCATGTAGACACACACAAGTCTATGGGGCCGGATGGGATCCAACCAAGGGTACTGAGAGAGCTGGCGGAAGTACTCACCAAGGCACTTTCCATCATCTATCAGCAGTCCTGGCTAACTGGGGAGGTCCCAGTGGACTGGAGGTTAGCAAATGTGATGCCCATCTACAAGAAGGGCCGGAAGGAGGATCCAGGGAACTACAGGCCTGTCAGCCTGACCTCAGTGCCGGGGAAGGTTAATGGAGCAGATCATCTTGAGTGCCATCATGTGGTATGTACAGGACAACCAGGGGATCAGGCCCAGTCAGCAGGGGTTTGTGAAGGGCAGGTCCTGCTTGACTAACCTGATCTCCTTCTAGGACAAGGTGACCCGCTTAGTGGGTGAGGGAATGGCTGTGGATGTTGTCTACCTGGACTTCAGGAAAGCCTTTGACACCGTTTCCCACAGCATTCTCCTGGAGAAACTGGCTGCTCATGGCTTGGACAAGTGTACTCTTTGTTGGGTAAAAAACTGGCTGGATGGTCGTGCCCAGAGTTGTGGTGAATGGAGTTAAATCCAGTTGGTGGCCAGTCACAAGGGGTGTTCCCCAGGGCTCGGTATTGGGGCCACTTCTGTTTAGTATCTTGATCAGTGATCTGGATGAGGGGAATCGAGTGCGCCCTCAGTAAGTTTGCAGATGACACCAAGCTGGGCAGGAGTGTTGGTCTGCTGGAGGGTAGGAAGGCTCTACAGAGGGATCTGGACAGGCTGGATCGATGAGCCGAGGCCATTTGTATGAGGTTCAACAAGGCCAAGTGCCGGGTCCTGCACTTGGGTCACAACAACCCCATGCGACACTACAGGCTTGGGGAAGAGTGGCTGGAGAGCTGCCCAGCAGAAAAGGACCTGGGGGTGATGGTCAACAGCTGGCTGAATATGGGCCAGCAGTGTGCCCAGGTGGCCAAGAAGGCCAACAGCATCCTGGCTTGTATCAGGAATAGTGTGGCCAGCAGGACTAGGGAAGTGATTGTCCCCCTGTACTTGGCACTGGTGAGGCTGCACCTCGAGTACTGTGTTCAGTTTTGGGCCCCTCACTACAAGAAGGACATTGAGGTGCTGGAGTGTGTCCAGAGAAGGGCAACGAAGCTGGTGTAGGGTCTAGAGCACAAGTCTTAGGAGGTGCAGCTGAGGGAACTGGGGTTGTTTAGCCTGGAGAAGAGGAGGCTGAGGGGAGACCTTATGGCTCTCTACAACTACCTGAAAGGAGGTTGTAGCGAGGTGGGGGTCGGTCTCTTCTCCCAAGTAACAAGGGATCGGACAAGAGGAAATGGCCTCAAGTTGTGCCAGGGGAGGTTTAGGTTGGATATTAGGAAGAAATTCTTCACAAAAAGGGTAGTCAGGCATTGGAACAGGCTGCTGAGGGAATTGATTGAGTCCCCATCCCTGGAGGTATTTAAAAGATGGGTAGATGTGGTGGTTAGGGACATGGTTTAGTGCTGGACTTGGCAGTGCTAGGTTAACAGTTGGACTTGAAGATCTTAAAGGTCTTTTCCAACCTGAACTCTTCTATGATTCTAAGCTTCCAGACAGTTTTAGTTTAATATGCTTACCCCCGATACACAGCCTAATCAGCATGTCAAGTATCCCTTTCTCAGATAGGAGTATCTGTCAGGGGGTAGGTGAATATTTGAAGAGCGTACCATGGAGATACTTGTTTTCAATTATTTTCTGCTTGCCTTTAAGGTCTAACATTAATCAGATCAAAAACAACTGTTTTCCTCTTGGAGTGGGAAATAATTTGAAGGTTTATTTGCTGACAACTGCCAGAAGTATGCATTGTAGCTGACTAATAGTCTTAGTTTGGAGCAGGAAAAACTTCCAAATACCTTAGCAAGTGAGCCATTTTGTCATCCAAAGAAAGCAATATAAATGATGTTTCACAATATGCTTGTATAAATTCATTAAAATGATTTAAACAAACAGGTAACTTTACATGTATTTAAAATCAAAAAGGTAGGTATAATGCTAACCTGAGTCTGCTTTCTTAAGCAGACTTCTGTATTTACATGTGATGGATTTGTTTTAATGAGTTGGTTTCCTCTACAAGGAAGACATCTTCAGAATTCTCTTTATCTAGAGACGTTAAGGCATTGTGTTTTGCTCTCACTGTATTAATGTGACTATTTACAATTTTGACTCTAGCAATAATGGTGCTTATGTTAGGAAATGTTTGTTAGAATTAAGATATTACTGTAGGATATCTGTATTTACTGTAAGATTTATTGGTGTGAGTCATGTGCTAGGGGTGTTGATTATTTTGTAATCTGATATGCAGTACACTTGGCATGGCTGTTTAGTAGCTTTTTCTTAGCTTAATTCCAGCAATATTAATTAGCTGCACATTGTAGCAGCCATGCACTTGCTAGTTTCTGAATAACATCACCGCAATAAGTTAAATGCAGCATTACACCTCAGTGTCAAGATACAGTACACCTCAATTTCTTCTATAATAAAATCTTATGCAGGCTTTAATGTTCAAAAAGGAAGCAGTATCTATATAGTTGTGTATCTTCAGAGCGCAAAGGAACAGAGCATATGTTGATATAAGTTACAATACTGTAAACCTTTACAGTATTCTGTTTTTCAGAATGGTTTGTGCTGAAATCTAACATTTGATTTGGATTTTCTTTACAAATCCTAACATTCTTAAAAGATATAAAAAAAAAAAAAGGCAAAACAAACCTGAAATTACATATTATTCATGTTGAAGGTTTTTTCCTGCAAAGAGCATAAAATCTACATACAAATACACTTTTTACTTTTCTACTTTTTCTACTTCTCATTCTTTCTACTTCAGGGGCCAAGGGTGTGTGTACCTTCATAATAACATGCAAAAGATGAATAAGCAGAATCAAATTCAGAATTCTGCAGCACTAATTAGGGGAAATTAGGGAAAGTCAGTTCCCTAGTTCAGATGTTTTCTAATTGATAGAATCATAGAATGTCCTGAGTTGGAAGGGACCCACAAGGATCACTGAGTCCAAGTCCTGTCCCTGCATAGGACAACCCCAAAGTTCACACCATAATTAGTTGGAACCTACCCCTTTTTCCTAGTGTGAAGAAGTCTCAGAAGATAAAAGGCTGGGAGAGGTGTAACCATAGTAGACTAACACAGAAGTGTTGGGAAAGGGAGGGAAGGGGTTTTATTTTCTTGTATAACTTGCACTTTTTCAACATTTACAATTTCCTGTCTATCTTACATAGCACTGGGATCCATATATAGTCATAAAGAAAACGTATCATCAATAGTACATTGCTTCAGGGATTTATTAGCCGATAGGTAGTGCTAAACAGGTATCATCCTCCTGTTTCTGTTGGTTTTAATGCTTTCATTACTCTGTTGAGTCTTTGCTGTCTGCCTTCTGTGACTTCGGTTATCCTTGGGTGAGCCTGATGTTTATGACCTGGTCTTACATAATAGTGACTATGTCTCTTATATCTGTCAGTTTTCTTTGACCTTATCTTAGTATTGTCTGAAAGATTTTTCTGCTGTATTTTTGCACAAGTCTTACAAAGCAATCTCAATTGGTTCTGTTATTGCTAACTCATCTCTAGCTTTTCCTGTCACCATCAGTGTATGTTTAGGAAAAAAGTCTGTCCTGCCTTTAATGTGACTTACCTTTCCTGAAATGTAGCTTCTTTGCCTGTTACCTGATTGTCCTAAGCCTGATTAAGGCTCAATTTCCATTTGACTAAAGGATTTCAGATATTTCCAGTTGAAACCAAAGGGCTAAATTCATGTTGTCCTCAAAAAGAATAGCATCTGAAATTTAAAACTTAGTTGCATTTTGACAAAAGCCTTAACATTTTTCCCTGTGTTGCTCTAAGAAATGAGGTATGTTAATCGTAAGGGCTTGATGGCTTTATATGTGAAATGAAGTCTCACAGTAGAAGGTATTACTGCCTGCATTATCCCATAAGTTCATATAATCAAATATTATCCATAAATAGAAACGTAATGTATGGTTTAATTCTAACTTATGAAACCTACCTAAGAGTAGATTCAGAGTCCATAGCATATAAAAGGCAGGTGTGGCAGTCGAAAGAGTCTAAAACATAGCAATTGCTAGAGCAGATAGTCCACTTCATTAGTTTTTGTTTGTTTTTTATTCTCTCCCCAACCCCACCCCAAAGTGTTCATTATAGTTATAGGTAGACTTCTATGACACTTAACTGAAACTCTTGTATTGATGGAAAAGTTCGGGAATTTTTGTAGAACCTTTTGAAAAATGCTTTATGAAACTGTGAAAATTTTTTTTGCGTTATTGAGAAATTAATATTTGCAGTTAGAAAAGTTTTGACACTGAGTTTTGTAGATCTGTTATTGCAGAATTGCAACCAGCATAGAAAAAGTAGGAGCTTTCAGTAGTTGGGGTTTTAGGGCACAATTACTCTAATGTAAAGTATGAAGCTGAAAGAACAATTTGCTAGCTTCAGTTAAATTGTGTTATATACACATGCACTGAACTTGGCAGCTGTTCTTATCAGTGGGTCAAAGTATGTTCTTGGGGATGTTGACCCAGCTGTGTACTGTTACAGCTTGTGTGCAAATTTGAAAGAAGAAAATGATCCTATTACACACAGCCTATAGAAACAGTTAACTTGAAGCAAGATGACTAAATCGCCAGTGCATACTCCTTTACAGAGTAGATCACAGCTATCAGCATGGATAGAAGAAATGGGCTGTACAAAAGGAAACCTGCTGCTGAGGGGCATAGATGTCTGCTATGACTGCCATTGCTAATTGGATGGATATTTCTTCTGAGCAGTTAGCCAGTTGTGAAGCATATGGAAGTGTTTTTTATTTTCAGTATACTTCAGGAATTGTTTTGCTTAATGAATGAAAAAAGCAGTTTTGCTCACTTTAAGAGTGGTGATTCGGATAATGAATGTAGCTCCTAAATAAAAACATGTCAAGGAAGCAGTTACTCCAGTCTAGGCTTGTTCAGCAAGTGTTTTGCAGGGATTTGGTACAGAGAGCTTTTTGGAGTCTGGTAGGAAGAAAGGCTAGGATCACTAAGGCTAATAAAAAAAAAATTGCAGGGTAGGCAAGGACTTCCATGTGGAAGACTGGCTGGTTAACCAGATTGATGGTTTGATGCATTTGCCCTTCCTGCATTTGAATACTGAATCAAGTGAGGACAGATACTTAAATTAAACAGCACTGAGACATGCTAGTAGGGTTCCTTCATAGTCTAGTTCAATAGTGATAAAACCTTTCTGTAGTACTTTACAGTGTTTTCATGTGTTAATTATTATTCTCATGCAGTGAAGTCTGAAATCCATAGATCTGAATTACAAGCCTGTGAAACAGTCCTGAAAGGAATCTAAATCATAACTTTGTTTTAGGAGTGAACCTAATGTATCACGAGTTCACTGGTTTGCATTTTCTGCAATTATAAGAAAACAATGGATTGCATTGGTAGCCGGTCCCCAAAGATACTTTACAGCAAAATAGAACTACAAAATGTCACATAGTACTATAGGCAATACTGTCTCTACCCAGTAGCACCACATGCCCATGAGTATGCCATTCTTCCTTACCTCTCATTCACGCTATTGGATGCAATAAATACTCAAATTGCTACTGTGTGGATTAGCCTGTTGCAGAATGAGATCCACAGTTTTAAAGGGAAAAGCACTCTGGAATCTTCCGTGCATGGCACTTTTATTTCCAAAGTGATTTTTTTTGTTTTGTTTTTTATATACAGAAGGTGAACGTAGGATGAAATTACAGAATAGCTGACATTGGAAGGGACATCTGGAGATCTTCTAGTCCAACTTTCCTGCTCTCAAAGCACATACAACTAGTGTGAGTTGCCCAGGACTGTGTTCAGATGGGTTTCAAATATCTCCAAGGCTAGAGACTCCACAATCTTTCTGGGGCAGCCTGTGCCAATTTCTGACTACGCTTAGAATAAAGTGTTGGTGGTTTTTTTTTCCTTACATTTAAATTTCATTTCCTGTGTTTCAGTTTGTGCTCATTGCCTCTTGCCCTATCACTGAATACCACTGAGAAGAGTCTGGCTCAGTCTTTACTTACCCCATTTGGTATTTATACACATAAGATCCCCTACCATGAACCTTCTCTCCAGGCTGAAGAGTCCCAGCTCACTCTCATGTGAAGGATGCTTTGGTTCCTTCATCATTTTCATGGCCCTTTGTTGGACTTGCTCTACTAAGTCCCTAACTTTTATGTAACTGGGGAGCCTCCCTTAGCCTATT
This sequence comes from Platalea leucorodia, assembly GCF_965183815.1. Classification (NCBI taxonomy): domain Eukaryota; kingdom Metazoa; phylum Chordata; class Aves; order Pelecaniformes; family Threskiornithidae; genus Platalea; species Platalea leucorodia. The sequence goes on along the minus strand of NC_138828.1, from coordinate 51,213,656 downwards.
GACAGGGCTCTTCCTAATGCAGCAAAGGGCACCTTTGCAAGGATGACTTGCTGGTTTGTGTTCAGCATGTTTTCCACTAGGATCCCAGGGTCCTTCCCTGCAGAGCTGCTTTGCAGCTGGTTGGCCCCCAGTGTGTCCTAGTGCAAGAAGCTAGCCCGCCCCAGGTGCAGGACCTTACACTTCCCTTTGAACTCCCTTAGCTGCTTCTCAGCCCATTTCTCTAGCCTGTTGAGGTGCCTCTGAAGGGCAGGGCAACCAACTGGTAATGCCAGTGACTTTCCCAGGTTTGTATTGCCTGCAGAGTAGCTGAGGGTGCAGTCTGTTGCTTTGTCCAGACCGTAAGTGAAGACTGACCATGGGCTACGCCGCTGGTGACTTGCTGTGATCATGCTGCTGCTGCTGCTGACCCTTTGAGCCTGGCAGTTCAGCCAGTTTTGTAGTCCATCTCCCTGAGCACTTACCTAGTCTGCATTTCATCGGTGGGAAGCTTTTATAGGAGACCGAAAGCCTTGGTAAAGTCAAGAGAGCAAGGACTGTTCTCCCCTCATCCGCTTAGCCCGTCATTTCATTGTAGATGACTATTGGTTTGTTAAGCATGATTTCCCCTTTGTAAATCTGTGCTGAATATTCCCAATCACAGCATCCTTAATAAGTAAGGAAGTTAAGATACTTTGAATGAAGTTTGAAGATAGAAACCCTTCAAGGAATCTGATCCCTGTGATTTTTAAAAAGGTATTGTCAGCCTTATTGGTGTCTGAACTGTACTAGTCTGGGTTGTGTACCTAGTGTGCAGTGACCCTGTGTGAATACATTTAGGCTGCAGAAAATCCAGGGAGAAAAAAATGTTGATGCTATTGTTCATATTGGTTTGATGTTTGCTGGCTTTTTACAGGTGTATGGGGAGGAATCTCCCTCTCCTGTAGAAGGATGAGCAAATTTTGAATTCCTGTCAAGGACAGGTGGTGGAGTTCTGTTTCTGGTGGGTGCCTTTATAACTTAAATAACATTGATCTCATGAAGGAACTGTATGCTGGTGTCTAGGAGTCAAAATTCCAGCCTCCTATGTTTTGCCTTTCTGTAAACTGCAGGTTCCTTTAGGTTGGCTTTAATCCAGTAATGAAAGCAGCCAGTTATATTTCAAAGTATGTAGTGAAAGTAATTTCCCTCTAACTGACTCAGGTTTATCACAGACATACTAATCCTATGAAGGGATTATTTGCTGTAGAGGCTTTTCACTTCTGCTGTAGAAAGAAAAGGAAGCCAGAAGCGACTGGATCTTTTTCCTTTCAGTGTGATATCTTATCTTTCAGTGTGATTTGTAATGCTATAGGTGGTTTTGTAAGGACATATGTTGTGCTGTGTTATTCTTCAAGAGAAGGCAGGAAGCTATGTTAAGTAAGCTTTTGTTTCAACAGGTCTATTTACGCTTACCAGTATGGATAGGAGAGAACATGAGAAATGGCTGGCAAATGGCATAGGAGGTAAAAAGCAAGCTAATGAGCCAGGAATTTGAAAAAGATATTTACCTTAAAACGTCTAACAATCAGTGGTGGGGGGTATCTGCAACAAGAAATTGGCTGAGTAAGCGCTTTGCTTTTGTTCCACACTCAGGCTTTTGAATTTTGTTCTTTATACTGCGTATTAAGTTACGTTTGGTGAAGAATCTGCGCCCCTTTCATGGACACGTATTCCAGTGATCTCTTGGCTCCTTCTCTTGCTTTCCCGCTTTCCATTATGGTTCAACTGTTTTATTCTAGATGGCTCTTAAATTTGCATGTTGCCTGACTGTCGTGGATTACCAGAGCTTTTGCTGATGTCTCTAAGTATCAAGAAACCTCAGTGTTTACAGGTGTTCTATAGGTGTGTATTGCTTCTGCTTCTGTACAAAAGCTTAAATCTAATTGTGGCCACAATCAGGCTTCAGACAAGTGAAGCTAATATGGGTAAGGTGCTCCACAAACAGTGGGAATATCTTTATGTATTCTACTTGTTTTATCGTCTGCCTAGCTGCTAGCGTCCCTTGAGACTCCTCGAAGACCCAGGTGAAGTTGCGTTGTGAAGAAACTGGTCAAATATTCTTGCTACTGGTATTTTCCAGCCCTTCAGTCATCCATACGTGGATTTTCCCTTTCCAAAACTTGAAAAATCGCCTGCCCTTATCTGTGGGTGTGACCAGATGACCTCTGGAGGTACCTTCCAACCAGAATTCTGCTGATTTTTCTTGTAGTTCTTTGATGGCTGCATTGAGGGATGCCAAACTTGCTGGTGAAAAAGTCCACTAATACCTCTGTTGCATGGAAAACTTAGCAGGGCGTGCAAATAACCGGACAGCCTGAACAGTACTTCCAGTTGGTTATTGCTAAGTGGGTAATTTGGGAATGCTGTAAGAGCCGCCGGGGGTTAAAAATAGATAACGAAGTAAATGTTAAATTAAACTGGCAGCTAAGGAGCTATGTCCAGTGTGCAAAATGTTCAGGAATGTATCCTATGGCATAGTTCTATGGGGTTTTATGTGAGATTCTCTTAGAGTCCATAGCTTAAGTGCTGTAACACTTCAAGCAAGACCGATGTGCTGAGCTTGCACTGCTCCTGCAGACAAAACTTTGCAATACTGGAGCCTTGTTTTTTGGACAGCAAAGACTTCTGCTGTACTTGAGTTAGTTGATTGTCCTGAAACTTTTATGCGTGAGGTGGAAGGCTGTACGCTATTTCGGGCACAGGAAAAAAATCAGCCTTTTCTAAAGACTTCAGGAGTCTTGCTCTCTGTCCATGTTGAGTTTTGTTTAGCTGCATGTATGTTGGAGCCTGGTACTTGAAAGCTGGAAGGCATGTAGCATTTGTGTCAAACATGTACCTTTTGCAGACTGGGAAATCTACCTATGCTTGATCAAGTTAGAAAACTCTGGGACAACTGCCAGCAGTAATTTCATTTAAGTTTTTAAATTTTAAGTGCTGGTAATTTTGGTCCTTTCTATGTTTGCCTGTTGAGCATTGACTTTTTCAATGCTAATAAATGAATTCTCCAACTGTTACATATAAGGAAAAGTCTAATGGTATTTGTCTAGGCACCACTCATATTTGTATTTGTCCGTCAGCCTTTTTTTTTTAACAAGAAATTTAGCAAACTACTGAGCATTCTACTTTGCATATGGGACCTTATTAAAGGGAAGTGACTATTCATGCAAATGAAACTATTGAAAAAATACAAATTGTTCTTGTCTCAAAGCTCTCCATATGGAGATTTTTATTCAGGCGGGTACTCAAATTTTTCTAGGTGTAAATATTTAGTCAAATGTGTGATTATACAGATGTGGGCTGAACAGTTTTACACAGTTACTATTGTACTGCATGCGCACCATGTGGCTCTAGTTTTGTTTAAGGTTGCTGTTTTGTTTTTTAATTGGAAAAGACAGTTTTACCGAGCCCAAGTACTTGTGAGGGATACGGACACACAAGATGCAATGAGATGACTCCTGTCCTGTGAATGTTCTGTTTGATGATAGGGCAAGATGAGTTCACCAAGGAGCTGTCGCCGTTGTGTGTGTAGGACGGTGTTGTAGAAGCTCTCGGTTTAAGGGTTTGTTCCGTTCTCCCATCTGCAGATGGGGATACATAGGTGTCGTCTTTTTGAGAACAGTGTCGTAATGATAAAGGATGTGTGTTTGGGGGGTATTCCAGAAGTCACTCTGTAAAAATAGCCCTTGGGTTTGGAAGTTCATGAGATGCAATGAGAAGGAAATGAACATGACTCCTATAAAACCTGTAGCAGCTGAGTTTCCCTGAAATGTGTTCTCAGGGCTTATTATTCCATAAAATGTGTGACCTTAGGTAATTAAGTTTGTACTTTATGCAAAGTACACTCATATTTCTAAGCAGACTTTGTCTTGATCATATACTAAAAGCCTCATAATATTAGCAAATTCTAACAATGGGTATTTAAAAGTATAAATGTGTTTTCTTTTGTATAATAAAGCTATGGTCACTTAAACTGCATTTTAAAGTTCTAGGAGTCAAACTCATGCCAGATCAGCTCTCTGAATAATGCAGTAAGTAACTTAAAGCACAATATGAGCAGCATTATCCAGTGGTATTTTTGCAGATAGAATAATTCAGGTTGGAAAAGACCTTTAAGATCTTCAAGTCCAACTGTTAACCTAGCACTGCCAAGTCCACCACTAAACCATGTCCCTAACCACCACATCTACCCATCTTTTAAATACCTCCAGGGATGGGGACTCAATCAATTCCCTCAGCAGCCTGTTCCAATGCTTGACAACCCTTTAGGTGAAGAATTTCTTCCTAATATCCAACCTAAACTTCCCCTGTCGCAGCTTGAGGCCATTTCCTCTTGTCCGATCCCTTGTTACTTGGGAGAAGAGACCGACCCCCACCTCGCTACAACCTCCTTTCAGGTAGTTGTAGAGAGCCATAAGGTCTCCCCTCAGCCTCCTCTTCTCCAGGCTAAACAACCCCAGTTCCCTCAGCTGCACCTCCTAAGACTTGTGCTCTAGACCCTTCACCAGCTTCGTTGCCCTTCTCTGGACACACTCCAGCACCTCAATGTCCTTCTTGTAGTGAGGGGCCCAAAACTGAACACAGTACTCGAGGTGCAGCCTCACCAGTGCCAAGTACAGGGGGACAATCACTTCCCTAGTCCTGCTGGCCACACTATTCCTGATACAAGCCAGGATGCTGTTGGCCTTCTTGGCCACCTGGGCACACTGCTGGCCCATATTCAGCCAGCTGTTGACCATCACCCCCAGGTCCTTTTCTGCTGGGCAGCTCTCCAGCCACTCTTCCCCAAGCCTGTAGTGTCGCATGGGGTTGTTGTGACCCAAGTGCAGGACCCGGCACTTGGCCTTGTTGAACCTCATACAAATGGCCTCGGCTCATCGATCCAGCCTGTCCAGATCCCTCTGTAGAGCCTTCCTACCCTCCAGCAGACCAACACTCCTGCCCAGCTTGGTGTCATCTGCAAACTTACTGAGGGCGCACTCGATTCCCCTCATCCAGATCGTTGATCAAGATACTAAACAGAAGTGGCCCCAATACCGAGCCCTGGGGAACACCCCTTGTGACTGGCCACCAACTGGATTTAACTCCATTCACCACAACTCTGGGCACGACCATCCAGCCAGTTTTTTACCCAACAAAGAGTACACTTGTCCAAGCCATGAGCAGCCAGTTTCTCCAGGAGAATGCTGTGGGAAACGGTGTCAAAGGCTTTCCTGAAGTCCAGGTAGACAACATCCACAGCCATTCCCTCACCCACTAAGCGGGTCACCTTGTCCTAGAAGGAGATCAGGTTAGTCAAGCAGGACCTGCCCTTCACAAACCCCTGCTGACTGGGCCTGATCCCCTGGTTGTCCTGTACGTACCACATGATGGCACTCAAGATGATCTGCTCCATTAACCTTCCCCGGCACTGAGGTCAGGCTGACAGGCCTGTAGTTCCCTGGATCCTCCTTCCGGCCCTTCTTGTAGATGGGCATCACATTTGCTAACCTCCAGTCCACTGGGACCTCCCCAGTTAGCCAGGACTGCTGATAGATGATGGAAAGTGCCTTGGTGAGTACTTCCGCCAGCTCTCTCAGTACCCTTGGTTGGATCCCATCCGGCCCCATAGACTTGTGTGCGTCTACATGGTGCAGTAGGTCTCTAACCATTTCCCCTTGGATTATGGGGGCTTTGTTCTGCTTCCTATCCCTGTCTTCCAGCTCAGGGAGCTGGGTACCCTGAAAAAAACCTGGTCTGACTATTGAAGACTGAGGCAAAGAGGGCATTAAGTACCTCGGCCTTTTCCTTGTCCTCTTCACTATGCTTCCCCCTGCATCCAAGAAAGGATGGAGATTCTCCTTAGCTCTCCTTTTGTTTCTAATGTATTTACAGATACATTTTTTGTTGTCTTTTACAGCAGTAGCCAGACTAAGTTCCAGCTGGGCTTTGGCCCTTCTGATCTTCTCCCTGCATAACCTCACAACATCCTTGTAGTCCTCCAGAGTTGCCTGCCCCTGCTTCCAAAGGTTGTCAACTCTCGTTTTCCTCTCTCCCCCCCACCCCCCGAGTTCCAGCCAAAGCCCTCTGTTAAGCCAGGCTGGTCTTCTCCCCTGCCGGCTCATCTTTCAGCACATGGGGACAGCCTGCTCCTGCGCCTTCAAGCTTTCCTTCTTAAGCATGTCCAGCCTTCCTGGACTCCTTTGCCCTTCAGGACTGCCTCCCAAGGGACTCTGTCAACCAGGCTCCTAAACAGGCCAAAGTCTGCCCTCTGAAAGTCCAAGGTAGCAGTTCTACTGACCCCCCCCTCCTTACCTCTCCACAAATCAAAAACTCTGTCATTTCATGATCGCTATGCCTAAGACAGTCTGCAACCCTCACATCACCCACCAGTCCTTCTCTGTTCACAAACAAACAGGTCCAGTGGGGCGCCTTCCCTGGTTGGCTCCCTCACCAGCTGTGTCAGGCAGTTACCTTCCCCATGCTCCAGGAACTTCCTAGACTGTTTCCTCTCTGCTGTATTGTATTTCCAGCAGGCATCTGGTAAGTTGAAGGCCCCCATGAGAACAAGGGCTAGCGATTGTGAGACTTCTCCCAGCTGCTTATAGAATACTTTGTCCGCCTCTTCATCCTGGTTGGGTGGTCTTTAACAGACTCCCACCATGAATTCTGCCTTGTTGGCCCTCCCTCTGATTCTTACCCATAAACGCTCAACCCTATCATCACCATCATTAAACTCTAGACAGTCAAAACAGTCCCTAACATACAGGGCTATCCCACTGCTTCTCCTTCCTTGCCTATCCCTTCTGAAGAGTTTATAGCCGCCTATTGCAGCACTCCAGTTGTGCGAGTCATCCCACCGTGTTTCCGTGATAGCAACTATGTCATAGTTTTCCTGCTGCACAGTGGCTTCCAGCTCCTCCTGTTTGTTGCCCATGCTGCATGCATTGGTGTAGATGCACTTCAGTTGGGCTATTGATCCCACCACCTTTTTGGGGGGAGAAGGCCTAGTTCCTATGTGACCGTTCTCAGGCACTTTCCATGGCTTCTAACACGTCCCTAGCTCTTGTGTCTTTGCTGTCATGTGGCTCTCCATCCCCTTCCTCCGCTGAGATGGCAGACCAAAGGACCTCGCTAGCACACAGTCCCTCCAACACTGGTGTGCTGTCCCCAGGCTTATCTCTAGCAAGCCTGGTTTTACCCCTTTCCCCCCTTCAAATCTAACTTAAAGCTCTTTCAATGAGTGCTGCTAACTCCTGTGCAAAGATCCTTTTCCCCCTTTGAGACAAGTGTCCCCTGTCTGTCGCCAGCAGGCCTGGTGTTGTGTAAATGGCCCATGATCAAAAAACCCCAAATTCTGCTGGTGACACCAGGCTCAGAGCCAGGTATTGATCTGCTGGCTCTTCCTGTGTCTTCCCTCACCCTTCCCTGCAACTGGAAGGATGGAGGAGAACACTACTTGTGCTCCTGATCCCTTAACCAGTCGTCCTGAGGCCCTGAAGTCTCTCTTGATTGCCCTTTGACTTCTAGTTGCAACTTCCTCACTGCCTATCTGAAAAATCAGTATTGGATTATAATCTGAGGGCCGTACCAGTGTAGGAAACTTTCTCTTCACATCTTTTAACCCCGGGCCCTAGGGAGACAGTAGACTTCCCTAAGAAAATGAAATTGCTTCATAAAATTGTCTGAAATTGCTATTCTGCCGCTACAAAATCTTATGTAGGACTTTGTGCTTTTTCTGCAATATTACTCACCTGCTGCAGGAAAATATTTTAGCCACTCTGGACTCAGAACATTTCACCTAACTTTGTGCTGTAATGTCATAATTATCCAGGTCAGACTAACATGCTCCCTTTGCCCAACTAGGAATTAGCACTGAAGGCTTAGACAACTTACTTTGATGAAAACTATAAATGTAGGAAATGTGAAGCTGTAGATCCTGTCCTGGAAGGGCTGATGCTTTTATGGAGCAGGAATCAGTTGAGGAGGTTCTCTGTATAGCATACACAAACACATATACTCTTCTACCTGCTTTGGCAACTGGTAGAAAGGGATTTTGGGGGATGGCAAACAGTTCCTATCTGTTCTTTGCTAAACTGAGTACAAATGAAAAAAAAACATTGCAACACAAAGCTTCTGATGTTTTCTTACTGCCCTTCACACAGGCTTTTCGGCTATATGTGGTTAGTTAAAGCAAAGAAGTTAAACGTGGAGTGCTGCTTTAGGCAAATGTTCATTGTTCTGGAAGGTACACCTGCAAGCAGTCGGTTATATATGCTTGTATTTTTATTCTGTGTGCTTCTCCTATGTGCTATGTGCTTTTATATTCCCGTGCATGTGTGGATGAGTTAAAGGGTTTTATGTAGCATACTTGATTAAACCAAAAATGTACCTAGTCTAGCATACAGCTTCTTAGTGTGGCAGACCATCCTGGCTGTACTTTCCCAGTGCCTTTCCATCTGAGGTCTGTCCACAGTCACAAGATGTCCCCACCAACCTGCATTCACACCATGAGCAGGAACAAGCTCAATATGGAGTACAGGGCCTATTTCCATTCTTCATTGTCATGCCTCTGGGCATAGCAGCGCTGGGTAACTTGGATGCTTTCTGGAGGTATGGGGCTCCCCTTCTATCTTCAAGCCTCTAACCCTCAATACCTTACTGCCATTTGTGTTCCCTTTTCCTCTAATTTGTATGTCCCCTTTTATTTTCCTACACCCTTAATCTTGACAGATGTAAGCCTGAGCAAAGGGCTTGCCTATTCCAGAAATCAGGCTTGGTGTGCAGTTGTAAATGCTTAAAAAAAAAAAAAAAAATGGAGCAAGTACAAGTGCTTTTTGGTCTGTGTGCTCAAACCCTACTGTATTGTAGTATTGCACCGTTTGCTTAATGATTAACTATTTCAATTTTGCACCTGGTTTATTGACTATATAGGAGGGTTTACTGGCTGAAGATTTAACTAAAAGTGAAGTGGACTGGGGAAAGTGACTGGAAGATGAAATAGAGAAATACCTTTGTATTTTATTTTATTCTTCAGGCTGTGGATCTCTGATTAATAGACACTGAGCTGATTCTAACCTGGTAAAAAATCTTTTAAAAGGATATTTCACAAAAAATAATTTTGGATGTTGTTACTGTCTTGATCCAAAAATAACTCATGCATCGTGACATTCAGAGCACGCTACAAAATACCTTCACTGAGTCTTGTGATTAATGGGGAATGATGCTTTGAGGGTTGGGACGGTACTGGTTGGGTTAATATTTATGATGAAGTATAATTGGTTAATATAACAAAGACAGGAGGAGAATATTAAGTGCATCACTAACTGGAAAATGTACTGGAATGTAGAACAATTGATTATTCATATATGAATTCTTCAGAAATTATTACATTAAGCATGACTCTTGTTCTTTTTATCATGCCCTATGCTTGACTACCCTGAATTTCAATTAATTGCTTTCAAGCTAGTTGCATTAAGAGTTTTCACTTCATAGTCCCAATTTTCTCTCTGGAGAACTAACTCTTTGTATTTACTAAACTTTGCAAAGTTACACTTTGTTCTTTATCATAAGTCAAACATCTCTGCTTCTGGCACTTTATTCCAGCCTGAACAGTTTGTACTCCACTGTATGCCTCTCTCCTCCCATTTATTTAAATAAATGAGAGAACTTTCTTTTCATCTGTGGTTTCTACACTACTATAATATTCCCTTTGGCTTTTTTAATTAACTTCAGAAGGCTAAATTTTTACCCACCAGTTCTTTGGCTATCACTTTAATTTGGTCTTATTTGTCCTAAAATCTCTGGGAAAGTAATATGAAAGCTGTACTATTGGTATTTGAGTAAAACATTTGCTCACTGTATTTTTTTCTTTTTTTCCTGGTGCTGATTTGAGTTTCATAAATTGTACAGTTCATGTCAACAGCTTTTAAAGATAGTATCAGTGGTCAGCATGGAAACTTGAGTTGCTGATGACTCTCTGGTGATGAAGGCTTTCTAAACTTTGTTTCCTGTAGAATTTTTTTTCTGTAACTTCTGAAAAACATGTAAAAACCTGAGTTGCTGTCCAAGAAAAGCCAGTAACACTTCTGGTGTGTATACAGTTGGAATGGTCTCCAACCATGTCATGACTATGCCTTGCATCATGTGTGGGTCTGTAGTTGAACAAAGTGATGAGAGTTCAAATAGCAGAATAGTAGAATGATTCATAACATCAAAAATACAGACTAGTTTCTGAAAAACTAAGGAGGTGAACTTTGATCTGTAACTTTTAAGCGTGTGAACACATGGGCTGAGATACTTCTATCTAATCATACTTCAGGTGATTTTTCCAAGGGCAGTCACAAACTATTTCATATAGCTCTTAAACTAGAATGGCCAGATTCTAGAAAAGATACAGTATAAAGTGTAGTGGAAAAAGTCTTTTGCCTCAGATGTGTGGCACAGCCTTATGTGTGGCTGTACCCAAGACCAGAGGTCACATGCTGAACTAAGATCTGCTCTTTCTTGACAAGGGCTGATATTTGTTAGTGATTCAGCTTTTAAAGAATCCTGGAAAACAATGGGGACCAGAGCACTGTTGCAAAATTGATATGGATGTACTGTGCAAAGCATAGCAAATGTACTAGCAAAGGTAGCCAAAAGTCACAACATAGGGCTCACAGTCATAAATTCAGTTCTCATTGTTAAAAAGACCTTTTAAAAAAAAAGCTAAAAATAAAAAAAAGCTAAAAACAAAAAAAAAGACAAAGGTAAAAATATGGAAAATGCTCATTTCTTTATCCTACTTAAAATATAAAATAGCAGCTTTTGTAGCTTTTCCACGAGCACCATGAAGAGCATAGGTTTCATGACATAGCCTTGAACTTGCTTTTGGCAGAGACTTAATTAAGCCAATATGGTGTATTAGACTGATTAGATTCAATAGTCTTGCCCTCTAATTTAAAGTAGACTTAAGTTTTGTGATGGAAAGACAAGCAAAGATCCTGGCCTTGAGAGAGAGGTCTGCAAATATGCAGTGTTTGACCAGTTCAGATTCCAGTACTAATGATATTGACAGGAAAGTATGAAGTAGTGAGGAAAAATAAACAGGATCTCTGGATGAGAGGTAGATCAGGTTCTCTAGAATAAACTAACATCTCTCTTTTCAGACTATCCCTTTTATGGATACAGTTGGACACTGGAGAGAGCCTGTTTTTATTTAGGAAAGTGTGAAATTTAGTATTAGAACTGAAATATGTATATACTTGTATGAACTGGAGACTGCTGTGGCAGGAGAGTTTAGAAACTGTTTAGTGAGACCAGCTTCAAACTCTAGAACAAAACTTTACTAAGTTCAACTGTTAACAAAATGGCATAGGGTTAGTTCTTGCCTGTAATCATAATGTAATCACTACATGCACCGAACTGGTCTTTAATCATATTTTGTGCTAGCTGCGAGTGTACAATATTTGAGAATTTGAGCTCTGTAGTAGCCACTGGTGGCTGTGGTTCTTGGTGGTCTTAATCAGGGAGGTTGAGGTGATCAGGCTTTAACTCTGAGAGAATTCAGCACTAAAAATTTCTTCATTCTTAGTTTTATACTTCTTGCCACCCTTCCAAAAAGGAGGATCTCGCGTCCTTTGTGCTTATGTTCTCTATCTTGCAATCTTCACTCTAACGCTTCCAAAATGCAACTACATCATCTTCTTTACCCTTTTGGTGGTTGTCTTGCTCATAATTACATAAAGTGTTTTTGTTTAGCTACACCATCAGTGTTACAAGATACTTGTGTGCTGTTTGCTATATTTTCTGTTTGCTTAACACTAACTTGTCTGAAACCCAAATATTAAATATATCCTGATTACTGCACATGTATTTTATGAACATCACAGTCCTCTACTTTTAGCTATGCAGGGAAGAACAGAAAACCTTCTGTACGTTGAATGTAAAAAAATCAGTTAATTAGAATCTCTTCTTGATAGTACTCAAGATGAGATCACTTCTACAAGATAATCCACATCCCTTCATAAAATGAAGGTGAATTCCATGATGTTTTAATATAGTCAAATCAGAAGCTCAGGTGAAGAGGAAAAATTGTACAAACTGTAGAAAAAGTGAAAAATATTCACTTGACAGATTGACTAGAAAGTGGACTTGGGCTTTTGATGAATACTGACCTGAACTTGAACTTCCTGGGTAATGTTGTAGTTCAAAGCTTCATCTCCTTTTAGATTCTGACAACAGTAGATGGGATTACTTCAGTGTATTGCAAAGACCATGGAATGCTGTGCCCAGTTGTGCCTACATTTTATGAAGGAATTGAAATGTGAAGATGAAACTAAATATGGTTTAAAAACAAAGCTTTCCCTCCAAGAGGGAATGTTAGGAGTGTTTCAGTGTATGCTGACTGTCTCTAGTCCCACAGGTAATAAACAGAAATACTTAGTTACTGAGTCCTGACTGAACTCTGTTGCGAAATAAATGCTATGTTGTTCAGTTGCCAAGACTTCTGATCAATTCCAGAGGTGTATTAGGTGCCTGTCCTTCAGCTGGGGCTGCACGGCTAGAAGGCGTGTCCCCTGGGTGGTGGATAGGGGATCTCTCTGGAGGGTGCACCGGATAAAATTGAAGAAGGTGCCACGAACCAACGCAGCCTAAGGGAAGGCCACCCTGACAGAAAAACCACTGGCCCTCCAAGTCATGGGGGTTGGGCAGGAGGCCAACTACCTCCTCCTGGAAAAAAAAATAAAAAGTTGCAGAAACAACGAGCATCAGAAATGGTGGGGATGGAGAAAATCAGTAATGAAGTCAGGAGGAGGAGATGGAACTGGATCAGTCATGTCCTGAAAAAACCAACAGAAGACTGCGCTGTGGCCATTGGGTGGACTCCAGAGGGAAGAAGAAAGCGGGGTCGTCCAAAAACGACCTGGCGTCAGATGGTGGAGGTTGAGAGCGGCACGGCACGCAGCTGCAGACCGATCGAAGTGGAAGAACGATGTTCGCGCCTTGTGTGCCTCTTGGCACTGAGAGAATTCAGATTCAGATTAGGTGCCTGTGAGTTTTTAATTGGCATAACCTAAGATTATTAGGTTATTTAGGTTCCTTCAGGCTTAGATGACAGGTAAGGATGACAGTTCTGGTCACAATTAAATTTTGCCCATGCTTTGTTTTGAGTCAAGCCATTTAACTTGTCATACGCATACTATACCCTCAGCACTGGTATAGCTTACGACAAGAAAGTTTACTTCAGTATTACATGTTATGTCAGACCTATACTATTACAGCAGTTTCAGAAACTCAGTCTAGAATAAGAGCTGACCATGGGAAAAGCTATAAGGGACCTGGACAGGCTGGAGAATTGGGCAAAGGAGGGACCCCATGAAGTTCAACAAAGGGAATTGCAAAGTCCTGCAGCTGTGGAGGAATAACCACATGTACCAGTACACATTGGGGGCCAAACAGCTGGAGAACAGCTCTGCAGAGAAGGACCTTGGGATCCTGGTGGTCAGCAAGCTGACCATGAGCCAGCAGTGTGCACTCTACAGCAAAGAAAGCCAACAACATCCTTGGCTCCATTAGGAGCATTTTGTCAGCAGATTGAGGGAGATGATCCTTCTGCTCAGCACTGGTAAGGCCACACCTGGAGTACTGGGTCCAGTTCTGGGCTTGTCAGTTACATGACTTGCTAGACATAGTCCATGAAGATTAAGAAACTGGAGCGTTTTTCATGTGAGGCTGAGAGAGCTGGGACTGTTAAGCCAGGAGAGGATAATGCTCACATTGGGGGATCTTATCAATGTATGTAAATAACTAACGGAGTAAGTAAAGATTCTTCCTGGTAATGCCCACTGACAGGACAAGAGGCAGTGGCACAAGCTGATATGTGTGGAATTCTGTCTGAACACAGGAAGACTTATTTAATGAGAGCGATCGAACACTGGAAAAGGCTGTGTAGAAAGGCTGTAAAATCTCCATCCTTGTAGCTGTTAGACCCAACTGGACATAGTCCTGGGCAACCTGCTCTAGCTGACCCTGCTTGAACAGGATGTTGTTCTAGATGAGCTCTAGAAGTCCTTTCCAACCTCATTGTTGCTGTGATTCCATGAATACATTATAAGGATCTTCAGGGTTGAAGAAGGAGCAGAAGAGAACTAAAAAAGGATATAGCACTTCAAAGAAATGCAGTTCTTTCATCTAACTTCTCTTGTAGTTGCTTTTGCTCAAAACCTTAGTAGTGCTAGAAACAAAATGAGTACAGCTGATGTGGGAATAAAACACATACTGCAGTATCTTCATCTGGGGATGAATTATATGGTAATGTTTGACAGAAAAATACAGCATATGATCTTCCAGATACTGATTTTTTTTTTTTTTTTTCCCTGCCCTGAGCAGACAACATTATTAAACATCAGGAATAACGGCTTTCAAACTTATAACCACAAAACATCACTGTACCTACAACACTCTTAGGCACTGCAGGAAAACTTCTACACTGACTTTGCATATTATGTTGGAATTTTACAACCTAAAGATACCAAAGACAACCCTTAAAACCTTAGGGGATGCAATGTACTTTTTGAATTGTAATAGGAAAGTATGCTCCAGGATAATTTTTTCCAGTTCAAACAGGCTGTGGGCTTACTGGAGGGAATATTCAATAGTAAAACTGTTGCACAGGAAATTAAATTAATTAAACCACTCTTCAGTTTTCTACTCCTTTGAGCTCATATTTTCAAATTATGTTGTCTGCTTTTTTCTAGCTATTTTGTTGCATATGAATTTCAAGCAGTTACTGTCTGTGTTGCCTCTAGTTTCTAAAGGCAATTATGGAATTGATTTCTTTATGCACCAAATTTTAAAATGTGATGCTACTATGTATTTTTGACAATGTGTTTGATGTATTATGTTAGTACTTCATCTAAATTACATTACATGCCTCTTGGGGAAGGCACTGATCATTTATACAATAGCAAGCATATTCTCAGTACTTCGTAATCTGAATAAACTCAAAGTTAAATAATCTTTAAGGACTTCTGTAAAAAAGCTGGTAAGAGTATGTTCAAACTTAAATTTTTTTAGAACACTTGTGAGGAAGACACTAAGTTGAAGCGTTTGTATGCAGTGATGGTCAGCCATTTTTAAACTATTCATTTTAGTCTATAATTTGAATTTACCTTCTGTATAGCAAATGTGCTCAGCACAACTGCACTCTTTAAAATTGTACTACTTAAAATTAGGACCTACTTAAAGGTGTTTATATGTTTACAACTGTAGTTGGGTATAGATTTCTGTAGGGTGACCCTGGTGTTTTGATTCTTTTTGGTAAACTTGAGAAAAATCTTTTTTTTTGGCTCTGACAGCAAAAAAAAAAGTTGTCTTAGTGAAATACTCCCACCCTACCCACAAAACAGTTTGGACTAGTGAAATACTGTGACCATAACTATTTCTTTGGAGTGCGTGTGAAATCATATTTAGGGGGGAGCATTAACCTACTAAAATCAAGTTATATTTGAATTTCTAATTGTCTTAAAGTCAGTATTTTATATATGCTAAGCTAAATGCATTACAAAACTTGTTGTCTTTTAATCAAGACTGATTAAAACACAACCAAAATTATTTTGATTTAAACAATTTACTTTTTAGTATCTAAATGACTGGACCAAATTTTAGTGAGTTTAAGTAGGGCTTCTTGAGCAACTTATTTCTCTACAGCTTTCAGAAGGGCATACATTGATTAAGGTTCTGACTTACTAATTCTAACAGATGTCTGTCTTTTTAAGCATTAAATTTCTTTCAGTCCTAGAACTATAACTGAGTATTTGCAGGTTAAAAGAATACTTAAGACTTCATTCTTAAACAAAATGGAAAAAATGTCTTTACTTAGAAGCAATAGCCTCAGTGGTTACATCCCGTGTTCAAGTAACCTATCCTGAAAATGCAGTTTATCAGTCCAGAAGAATCATGAGGACGAACATTTGAGTCAGTAAAAATACTTCAAGAACTTGAACAACTTGGAACAATAGTACAATAGCAGCCATCGTACACTGCAAACTACTTGGCACTTTTATGTAGCTTCTATTTACTATATTTCTGGGATTTATTTGGGCATCCATTTGGATAGGACAAACATCATTGTACCCAATATAAAAGATTCTACCTTGCCATGGCTCTGTTCCCACTTTGATTTTGATCTGGGTTCATAAACCTAAAAACTTGTCTGACAGTTGATTGTCCTTCAGTGGTGCTAGTCAATTTCTGATGTGAAAACATTTGTAAAATTACCACTTCGAAAAGTTTCAAAGGTTTTAGTATTTCTCAAATACACTAAATCATCAGAATCTGAACCTAAAGCAGCCATTTAATGAAAGTAAAAGATTAGTAGGGACAAGAGAATGAATTCCATTTTCCAGGAGAGGGATGGACTTCTGCCTGGAATTTTACAACATCTTGGCATTGCATATACATCTTGCCTCACTGCTTTTTTTATTTCCCTTTTTGTTTGGAGATTCTTCCATGTGCAGTTTTAAATGAAAATGAGATGTGCATTCATGTTGCACATGAGAAAATGACACAAATGCAATTAGCTGTTTTGGAACACCTTACACCCATATAGAGATGGGACATTATTATATTGTTTGGGACATTTAGCAAAGTTTTGTGCAAAGTTTATACTCAAGTCTTTCAGGAATTTAAACTTTTTTTTTTCCTTCTGATACTAACATGAGTCAGTCTAATGACCAAAGACATGTCACTTCACTCCTTCCTGCTCTGGTCAAGTATAATATATTTTTATGAACTCTGCTTTAAATCTGAAACATTGCTAGCCACTGGATGCTGACTTACTGATTAGTTCTCTAGCATTATGCTTTTATGGTAAGTTGTAATCACCATTTACACTGTCTTTCAGAGAAAACAAATGCTGCTGTGGGTTTTTTTTTTTTTTACTTAGAAAGTGCTGGTACTCATACCTTCACGACATACTTCTGTAGGCAAGATTCTGGAGATTATATATATTGTTTCTGATGTGGCCAGTCTATCATTTGTCTTAACTTACTAATTACTTTTTTGTTCATTGATAATAGTGTCTTTACCCAATTATTGTTTCTCCACTAAAGTTGAGTTCTTAGGGGCCTGAGTTCCCTCTCATTTTCCATGAAAGAGTCTAGATTTCTTATTTTTGCCACTGAATGATTATGCAAGATTATTTTAACTCCTGACTGTTAACTGTGTTCAGTTTTGGGCCCCTCACTACAAGAAGGACATTGAGGTGCTGGAGTGTGTCCAGAGAAGGGCAACGAAGCTGGTGAAGGGTCTAGAGCACAAGTCCTAGGAGGTGCAGCTGAGGGAACTGGGGTTGTTTAGCCTGGAGAAGAGGAGGCTGAGGGGAGACCTTATGGCTCTGTACAACTACCTGAAAGGAGGTTGTAGCGAGGTGGGGGTCGGTCTCTTCTCCCAAGTAACAAGGGATCGGACAAGAGGAAACGGCCTCAAGTTGTGCCAGGGGAGGTTTAGGTTGGATATTAGGAAGAAATTCTTCACAAAAAGGGTAGTCAGGCATTGGAACAGGCTGCTGAGGGAAGTGCTTGAGTCCCCATCCCTGGAGGTATTTAAAAGATGGGTAGATGTGGTGGTTAGGGACATGGTTTAGTGGTGGACTTGGCAGTGGTAGGTTAAGGGTTGGACTCTATGTTCTTAAAGGTCTTTTCCAACCTAAATGATTCTATGATTCTGTTGTTTTTGCCTAGGCTGTGCTTAAAAGAATAAGCATTTCTCAGTTCCCAAAAGATTAAGTGTAGCAGCCTACACATAAGCAGTAATTCCTGTGCAGATTCTGACGCTTCTGTGACAGCTAGGAAGGAAATACTGGTACATGAAATAGGGAAGGACATAAGGGCCCTCATGCCTTGCAGTTTTTTTCTGTCATCACTTTCTTCTCTTGGGCTGCTGTCTCTTAATGTATGAAGTCTGATTATATTGCTTGGTTGTGACAACTTTAAAAATATAAAAACTAAATCTGGTATAACCGTGATTAATTCTTGCAAGACTTTACAAGAAAATGGAAATATACCATGTCAGTTATATTCCTGCTCCTAATGAAATAAAATCAGTTTTTCAAGAATTACCAGAAATGGGATTTTCTGCACTGATCATCTGAAGGAATATAATTATAGACTGAAGAATTCAATAGTACTATGTGCATTCCTTCTATGAAAGCTCTGCGTCTAGTTCATAAAGGCCAAGTCCTTTAATGAGTGTGTACCATGCTTTAAAAATGTAATTATCAAACATTTGTTTCTGTTTGAGTACGGCTGAAGTGGTTCCTAAGTGAGGCAGCTAGTGCCACTGTGTTTTACTGATATTCCAGTACAGATTCTATATAGGTTACTGCATATACTCACACAGGGGTACAGGAGAATACTGACTGTCCATACCCTCCTTTTAATAGTCTGTGAGTAGGCAGGTGCTTGCTCAGACTTGGATGGTACTTCCCCTGAGGCGTATCATTATGGTTATTTGTCTAAAGCAGTACCTTTATTTCCATAGCTCAGAGAATCTTTCGTTTCTACTGTTAATGCTGATTAGTGTAGCTAATTGGAATTTGTGTTAGTGGCTTGAGCTTGTTTTTCATAAAAAAAAAAAATTTTCCTTTCCTAAGTTCATTAATGAGTTATGTCAACTTAGCGTTTTCAGCTATGAATTCAAAAGCCTTAAAGCTTCTGTAGTAAGCAATGACTTTTGAAAATGCATCTACCTCATCGATACACTCGAGAACACAATTTCTTAATAAAAATAAGGAGTTATAATAATTGGTGGGCTTTTATGGGTAACAGAGGCTTTAATCATTAAACCCAGAAGGAGATACTTGTTAGCTCTTTGGCCCAAATGTTTAGTTTATAATAATCATTACTAGAAGTTTAAGTATTGTAAGATTGACCTGTTGAATACAGGGATAGTTTAGTCAATGTTCTATGTACAAAGCAGAGGCAGGTGGAAATGTGGTAAATTGTGTGTACACACACTAATCATAGTATGCTGTTAATTTTCTTCAGCTTAAAATGTTGTTTCTGTTTATGGATGTATTTCAAAATAAATGGAAGGCATGCAGGTAGTCCATCTCCATACACTTGATCAAGGTCTAGATTCAAACATTGCCATCTGAGGTCATGGTCCTTTAGTATTTGACATAGGGCTCAACTGCATCCAGTCATAAAAGCTAAGGAGTAACAGCAGAAAGAGAAGGGGGGAGAAATCTTTTCAACAGTTGTGGTGATTTCTTTGTAATACAGCAACTATTTGTTTTTAACTGTAGAAATAATTAGTTTATTTTTAAAACCAATTAATTTGGAAGTAAATCTGCACTAATTCATTTTAAAAACCTAGATATTACAAATCATATTTTTGAGAAAGGTAACATTCAGCATTTAGCTGAAAAGCAAGTTGCCTGTTTATGACAAACTGTATTAGCAAATGTTGCTGCTTTTTATGGAGGCAATTTCAAGAGACTTTTACAGCTGTTTTGATAAACACAATAGAGTTGTGATTTATGTATTATGTAAATAACTATAAAGGCTTCTGAAGCTTTGATATTTTTAAGTATAATGTGCCTGAATTCTACAAGTGATCAACATCTAGAGACAATTCCATTGGATGATGCAGTCTTATTCATTTTGTTCATTATGTTCTATGAAAAATCCTGTGGTTTTTTTAAGACCTCCCCTTTCCAAGTTTCCTAGTTTAGTGCTAACTCTGATTTTCTTCTGAAACTTAGTGCTTAGATTTTTCTTCCTTTTTTTTTTTTTTTTTTAAGTTTCTGTATTCTTATGTGTGGTGATTGTAAGAATAGCAGTGTTTATTTGGAAAAAAAAAAATCAAGTTTTTCCTTTGTTGTTTGTGGCAAAGCTTAAAATGAGATCTAGAAAATACAAAAGCCTAAGAAACAAAGTTACTTTGTAAAACTGAGTTCTGAGCACTGCAGCTAGAATTATTGGTAGTATAAATAGTTCCAAGTTATATTTCCTTTTTGTTGTATTTTGTTTTAACTAAAAGGAACTGGGATAGCACAAGATACCAGATATGTACTGAAGCCTTTGAACTGTTTTTAAGCCTCACTAATTCTATGTGGAGAACTGACAACAGTTGTTTGGTCTTAAGTGAATCTGTTGGGTTCCCTCTGGTATATAGATCACAGGTTGGAGTGATCTTTGTGCTACTTCTAGTAGGGATTCCTTAAAGGACACCTATTTCCAGGTTGGCTGTCACTCTGCAGTGTATTTACAGGAGGAACTGAGTTTGTGTAATTTTAGATCGTTAAGCTGTTGAGTGAAAGCATCTAGTTATCCAGTGTCATGTATTTCAGCTCAGTATAGCATTTGTGAGGAACTTGTGATGAATCTCAAGTTGTGCTCTTAAGGAAAGACAGACATGTAGTACAAGCTGAAGAATGTCTTATAGTGTCAGTGAGATAAGCAGGTTAGTTTATCACTAGCCTAAGCAAGTAAAACACTGAGACTGAATCTGATTAGCTTAGGTTCAGACTATGCTACTACAATCACAGAGCTCTTTTTCACAGCCTGAATCGTGAGATGAGTATATTTGTGCTGGTCTGCAGTATGTAATCCAAGCAAATTTTCTCTCCTGACTAAAAGCCAGTGGTAATTGGTAGCAACAAAGAATATCAGGATTTTTCACAGAGGTGAGGGATATCTCTAGTACCAGAGTACCCTGTTTTTGTGAACCCTGTTTTAAGGTGCCTTATCTGGCCTACATATTTTATAAGCTGTGTGCACAGCCAACTGTTTCTAGAACATTAGGACCCTTTTGAAATTTTCAAATATTTGCTTGGATCTAGGAACTGTTAGGGAAAAGACAAGGAAAAAAAATCCTGAGGTTAAAAAAAAAAAAAATCTTTTGCCTTTCAGTAATATTCTGAAGTTCTGCAGAGCCTCAACACAGTGAAAACAAACCACTCAAGCTCCCTTATGGAAAAAAAAAAAAAGAAATCCTGTCTCTGGTTTCTAGAATTCAGACATTCTCTTGTTTTTATCTCTGCGCTTTTTTTTTTCCCCTTAAATTGGGTTAAGGTAACTAGACCAAATCTTCTGTTGAGCTGAGTAGGTTTACCTCTGTTGTTACAATACAGGAAAGGTGCAAATGATGAAGATGCTGAGTGCCTTATTCCCACACTCTGGAGTCACTTATCATGGGAACTTTAATATTAATGTGGATTCCTGTGGAGTAGTAATTGACATTTTACCAGTTTCCAGTAGCATTTGAGCATACCATATCAGCATGCAGAAAAGAATACTTTCAGGAAGGGCTACAGTTTTTAAAGGCTGTGCTCTTTATTTTTGAGTCATAGGAGTTACAAGACCTAATGAGCTGTTTATCTCTGAACTGGAATTATATTCCTACAAATAAAAATGCCTATACTGAGGAAATACCCATGTCTTCTGTAATTATACTGGGTATCTGTTAGCCTGAAAGGTGATTTTTAACTGTGGTTGTTCAAATGCATTTGAACATCTCTTCCTGTGCCTGCACCTAAAACTTGCTCAGTACAACTTCATCTGTCTTCCTTGGTGACATTTAGCAGCAACTTTCTGGCATAGTTGTCTAATTTGTCCTGTGCATTATCATAATTCAGAAACTACTTTTTATTAATCCAAGTGAAGATTCCAGTAAACATTGAGCTAGAAATTGCTCTCTGAACATATGGCACAAATCCCACTTTCTTATTCTAAACTACTTGGAATGCCTTCCTCCTAAGCAAGGAAGTGGGATGGGGCCCTATTGCTTGTATTGTGTCTTGAAGTATCCTACTATCTCATGTGAAATTAGTTAATTTATCTTTTCAAAACTATGAAGGTCAAAAGTGCCTGTTTGAATATAAAGCTTCACCCCATGTATGTGATCTCAAATTTTTAACTAATTTTTTTAGTATTTCAGGTTCAGAATTATTAAAAAAAAAAAACAGGTAAAGGCAGTGCTTCAACATCAGATGACCCCTTAAGGGTTGTTTTTTTTTCCTTAGGCACATTCTGTTTGCTATGCTAGGATCTGCAATATTTTTTTTTTTCTTTTTAAAAGGCTGTTGACATACTTGTGCAAGTTAATCAAGAAGTGTTTAAAACCTGACTTTGTGATACAAAAAAGTTAGCAGCACAACTTGTTTATACTGGGGTTTCTGGTATAGTAGAAAGTGGAGAGAATCACTGTCTGAAACTTCCCCTGAATTTGACCTATAGACAATCTTGACCAACATTTCATTCTGTGAAAGAGGCCTATCTTTGGTTTTCTGTCTAATGTAAATAAAAATAGAAGTGTAAGTAGTGTTAGCTTCACAGAAGCAATTTTTAGTACTTAATACTGTATTAACTGGTTACACAAAAGGAAAATCTGGCTAGGACTGCTGTGGAATATTAAAGGTAGTCTTACTTTTTCTAGATTACCTCTGTGGAGTACATGCTTGCTTTGGCAACTAAGATAAACAGCTGTAGATCACAAACATTTGCAACAAAGGTAGTAAATTTAGTTTTTATCTTTGTTTATTATCAGTTTGGTTAAACTGCTGTCTGCTGGTTTAAATATGAGGGCATTTCTTCTCCCCCCACATATCAAAGCAGTTGTGTTAGAATGCTTAACACTAAATAATGGGACAGTGGGATTCATGTTTTGGAAAATCAGGAGTGCTTGAGTGTTTAGTAGGTTGGGTTTGTTTATTTCTTTTTTTCTTTTCTGCATAGAACATAGGTCATGAACTTTATTGACTAGCTGGACTTGCTTGGTTGATTGCTTCTTAAAGGAAATGAGGAATTGTTTTACTGTCAACAACATAGTCACTCTGCTTTTTGTCATGCCTTGTCTGTGCTCTTGCGTGCCCTATGAAATGGCACTCCATCAAGGCTATCGCTGTTCTTGGGTTACCAGTCATTCAGGGCTTTCCAGGGCATTGGACATTCCATACAACTTGATTACTACAGCAAATGCCAAAGTAACTTGTTTCTTTTCTGTCAGTGCTCCAGTAACCCAACCTGAAGAATCACAGGATTGCAACATAACGGATGTTTAAAAGGACCTCTGGAGCCTGTCTAGTCCAATCCATCCTGCTCAGAGCAGGTTGACCTAAAGCAAGTTGCTCAGAACCATGCCCAGACAGATTTTGAGCATTGCCCAGGTTGGAGATTTCACTCTCTCTGGGCAGCCTCCTCCAGTGTTCAATCACAGTAAAGTTTTGTTATGTTTAAGTGGAATTTCCTGTGTTTCAATTTGTACCTATTGCTTTATCATTCTTTCACCGGATACCACTGAGAAGGCAAGGGGAAGGGAAACTGAGATGTCTTTCAACCTCTGTGCTTTGACTAGCCATGTCCTCTGCAACCGTATACTCAGCTAGGTTAGCTTGGTTATTTTTCAAAACCATGCTTGTCACATTTGTGTATTTTAATGGTCATTTACCAAAGCTATCTTTAATGTCTTAAATACTTCAAGTGCAGTGCTATCTGTGTTGTACACTCAACTGACCATTTTATGCCAGTGATGCGGTCTTCATCTTTATGATGAAACACCTGCTTAAATCTGGTAACAAGTCTTCAGTTTTACGAAGACCAATGCCTGCGCTGTAATGCGGAGGAATTTTCATCCGCCATCGTAGCAAAGACCATTACTGCATTTTCTAGTGTGGAGTCTAGGATGTAGATACTTTTGCATGTCATGAATCTGTCTTCTCATGGTAGCGTCCTGAACTGTAGAGTTCTTTACAGTTAGCAAGAGTGCAATGCTTATATCTAGCTACCTATGGGCACAATATGTAAAGTAGGCTTTTATGCAAGCTTTGGCTAAATCCTGTAGCCTGCAACTTTCAACCTGGAAGAGAATACTTCACCCAAATAAACAAAGCAAATGGTGAAAATTAACATGTATTTCTAACCTTAAAATTTTCTACAACAATGGGTACATTGAAACCAACAGATATTATAGATGACTGATGTACATCTGTGGTGTAGTATGTGTTCCTTTTAACAATGTAGCTAACATCTAAGTGGTGTCAGCTTATTAAGAACCAACAGTAGAACAAGCCTAAGTGGAATACAATATGCTGTTAAGAAAGTTCCTTTTAAAATTGAAAAACAGTATTTAGTAAACCAATCTCAAATTTGTGTTAGCAAGAATATTAGATATATTTGGTTATGGTAGAGCTGGTAGGCAGTTATAATGCATTCTTTTCTATTGACTTTCAAGATACAGACTGTAAATTTAATGTTGTACTTTTTGAGATTACACACTGTATAAAAATAACAGCCAAAACCTAAAAGCAAACAGAAACCTTGTATCACCACAGGAAACCTTAGAGATGGACCTAGCGGATAGTAAAATGGGTGTGCTGGTATATTGATGTCCCTGAAATGTAACCTGCTGTTTTGGTGCAAATGAATGTTGTGTATCATATCCAATAACTAAGTAAAGAGAATTAAGACTTAATATGTATGAAAGCTGAAAAAATAATGCAATTTGGCCTTCTGAAAAATGCAGTCCACTTCATCTTGTGTTATTCAAACTAACTTCGTTGGATTTTTTCACAGTATCACTGAGGCAATCACACATAGAAATATACCCAGGTTTTCAGATGTGGGTGGTGTTTTCAGGATCGGGAGTGGAGAAGTGGAGTTGCTGCCATGCCAGTGACTACCTGCTGTGAAACCTGGCATGCATTTGCCTTCATTCTTGGAACTGCTGCTGTAAAAACTGTGCTTCTGAGAATGGCAGGAATGAGCTGCTCAGCCAGGAATGCTGATTTGCCCAGCATAGTGATATGCTCCCTAGAAAAGCTGCCTTTGTCTTTAAGGGATGCAGATTAACACAGATAAGAATTTTTAGTAAACGGTCTAATACCAGTTGTCCATTACTCACTTAAGTATTTATTACATGAAAATGCAACACACTTTGCTAGTCAAAATAAAACAGTGAAAAGAAGCTGGTATGTCAAAAGGTCTGACATGATTATGGACCTTTTGGACCTACACAGTTAAATTTCAGCCCTATAAAGTTGCTGGATATTTCTCTATACATGCTGACTTCCCTCACTTCATGTTAACTTCACTCGGTATAAGGGATATTTCTCTTAATGCAGACATCCAAATAGCCTGATGCTATGTAAGGCAAAATAGATGCTATCAGTGTTCATGAGTCATCACTTGGGCATAAACAAACACAGATTTTAGTGCACTTAATATTTGTATTTCAGTGTTCCGAAATGTGTATCTTTTAAAAAATATGGTTTGAATGGTATAATGTCATTGTGTAGCAGTGATTATTGAAAGCCTTCAGGATTGCTTAATTTCTATGTGCATCTCAGCGCTAATTCTTAAAATATTAGCGTGATTGCAGGGGAGCCACAATGATCCATCTTGACTGAGGAAACTGCTAAACACCTGCTATTCTGGTTTACGATGCTAAGCCATAGACAAAGGAGCCTTGGCCATGATTTCTGATGATCACTGGTTAGAGCTACCTCTCGTAAACTATGATTTCAGTAATCCAATTACGTGAGTGAAGATAAGAATCCATGGTCAGGGCAGTTTCCAGCAGAGGAAAGGCTCTTCCAATTTTTATGGCTTTTGCCAATAGAATTCATTAATGAAAAATCATAAGTAGACATCTTTGTGATGGATTGTACCACTGTCGCTGTATCAGTAATCATAATACTAGCAATCCTGTTGCCTCGAGTCTGTAGAAGGTGCTTTCTTCTCATAGGCGGGGACTTTTTGTTGCTTTATTACTTTACACTAGCAATACAGAACTCCTGAGGGGAGTTCCTGTTAAGCCAGGACTAAGTTTAGCTACACACTTCAGGATTTTTCTAGTGATGTTTTACATGTATTTTTTAACTTTCCAATTAAGATATTTTAACTCAGACTCAAGGCTGGCTAGGTTGAAATAATCAGTGAGGGGGTGACTTACCTTTAATGCCGAAAGTTGTTCAAAGATCAAAGCTTTTTTTGCTAGTCTTTCCCAAACATATTCTGTTCCCTAAAGCACAGAAAGGCACAGTGCATATAAGAGAAATGCTATATATTAACGATGCTCGGTAAAACCATTTGGTATGCTAGAAATCGTAATAGTAAAAGCTTCTTACAGCTAAACATATTTGTCTTCTGTTAAGGCTTGGGTCCTACCTCTTGAGAGGAGGAAGGGAGCAAGAAAGTGAGAGAATTAAATTCAGAGCTGAAATTTAATGTTAATTTTCAGCTCATTCTGAGTGTACAAGCTCTCCCAAAAATGAGGTGGTGGTTCCTTATACAGGAGGTAAGTGATGAAAAATACAAATCCAAATTCACTCACCGATTTAAAGTGATTAAATTAATCTGGTTTTGTGATGTTTCAGTCCATGTCATCATTGCTTTATTAATACATTTAGATTGAGTTCTTTCAGATAGTCTAATGTATTCGTACAGTACAGAGTGCAATGGCATCCTTTTTTTACAACGAAGACTTTATATGCAGTTGTTATACAGATTAAATACTCTCCACACTTACAGTTGTTCTTGAGCTACAAGTGTTGCGAGGGAGCAAGTTTTTTTTTTTTTTTCCCTGCATCTTAAATCAATCAATGTATTTAACTGCAGTAATACCTAGGTCAACACCCTTACTTTAAATTGTATCTCCTGTGATACACTATTGAGAAAAAGGGTAAATGCTTGCACTGGCTAAGGACAGTGATTTTGCACAGATAAGAACTGGGATGATATTTGACCTGCGGGATGTTTTCTGTGATCATGTAAATCTGTTTCACCATAACTGTAGCTTTCAATCTCATTACAGCATAAGCCCTACCATTTTAGAAAACAAGTGTGCTGGTAAAATGTGGTGGTAGTGATCCAGAATACAAATGGAACCTTACAATATTACTTTTGCAAGTATTTTTTGTAACTCCCACTTGTAAAATGTTACCATTATGAATGCTGGGTACCCAGGGAATGCTTTTCATTGTATTAGTAATCCAGATTTTTTTAATGGAACCGTAACTGTTTCAAGTGTGTATGTAATGATATTTAAGAGAATTAAATTATCTGTTTGGAAAAAAGCAAACTTATTTCTAAGTATGTTTTAGGATTGCATCAGCTTTCAGTTATGCCACAGCTTTTTATAGCTTCACTAGTGCTAATGATCTCATTCTCTTAACCTGATGATAATAATAATGGAATCCCTTGATTAACTTGACTGGCAGCTCATAGTTGATATGGTGGTTAAAATTAACAGCAGTGCAAGAAGTTGCCACCCTGTGCTTTGTCTTACCTTATACAACCAAATAACTAGAATAGGATGATAATATGTTTAAAAAAAAAAAAAAATCTGGAGTGTGTCATAATAAGGCTGTGTGCAACTTCTTTAGAAAAATCTGTGCTCTTTATTTTTCATAACAGTTAAAAATAAGTAAGACAGATCCAATACAGACAACGTGACCAAAAATACCACCAGTATTTTGACTTCTCTCCACAGACCATATATAGTGCAGGCAAGAGAAGCACTACTACTTTCAAGGATAGCAGAGCTTCCCTGAGAGAGAAAAGACTGGACAAATTCATTTGTAAAGGGAAATTTGAGAATTGGTACACTGAGATCTGGATAACTCCTCTAAAGCAGGTAAATGGCTCTAGAGATCTTAGAAGTACTTTGTCTTTGGCTGACTACTGTTAGCTTAGTTTAAGTTGACAGAGATGAGGAAAGGTTAGTGTGCTGTTACCAGTTCTTCAGGTTGACTGCTACTCTGAAGTCCATCTTGTCCGATTCAATGCCCTGCCCCAAGCAAAAGAAACTAACAGGCAAGATTTGTCAAATTGCTAAGATATCTGGTTATATTTCTGTATTTGCTGCAAGCTTTGAGATGCTAAAAATGTAAGTGTGAGAATATAACTTTATAGACAGTTTATTAGGATGGAACCAAATTCTTCTTAAAACAGACAAGGCACTATGAGAAGATTTTGTAATGGCTAAACTTGTTTTTAAAGTGCTTTTCTGCACTTGAATTTATTTTTGACCATCAATTTCCTATAAGAAGATGCCATTAGGGAGAGCCAAGACTCTTCAGTAGTTTCTAATAACTGGCAGAAGGGATCTTAACTGCATCATCGACTATTCAGCTATAGTCTGAGCATCCTTATAGTAATATGTAAATGAGTATGAAATTATGAAAGGCAGATATGATGGTATCCTTTTACAGTAACTGGAAGACTTACAGGTGAGTGTGAAAGGCAACACTGATTTCTCTTGCTGAAATGGTGCTGAGAGGAATTTTGTGAGATGTTAAAGATAAACATCAATTAACACAATTCTGAAGTGTGTGAAACTTGAAGGTACTAAAACTAGTGCAAGGCTTTTGCAGAAATTCAGAATAGGTCCTTTTGAATTTAGCATATCACACCGACTTCTCGTCATACAGTTTTCTATACACTGATCTAGCTACTTACCCAGTTAGGGCTCCTACCTGCCACTTAACCAAATGTTAGTGCTAATTCTGGCATCTCCTGTAGGTGGGAGCCCTAGCAGTAGAAGAGGCTGAGTTGTTTTTCTGTTCTCTTCCAAAATATGCTCTTAGCAAGCCAGTCTTTCAACAGACTATATATAAATTAAACTGATGACTCTCAGAAACGTACGTATCACTTTGTCTATAGACCTTCAATGAATGTTAAATCATTGACAAAGTGTGAAATTGTAACTTTTAATCTAAAAGACCTGGAGTCTGCTCATTTGTTTGGAATGTACAGTATGTGATTATGTAACTTGCTGAACAGGTGACATCACTGATGACCAATCAAAAAAACGATGCTTCTGACTATGATTTCTATTTGTAGTATTCCAAATATCAAAGATGAGACTATACATTTGGCTTAGTGTTCTTACGGTAGCATTATCAACATAAAGTGCCTTACTGGTTTTTAATACTTTTGATTCTGGCAGCAAAAGTGCTATGAAGTTTTGACACTAAGTTCTGACTGCAGAAGAATTTCAAGAGGAAAAGGCAGGAAAATCTTTCAAGAAGTAGCTATTCACTCTGGCGTCTGAGTGCTTGAGAGCAGTGTCATCTTTTAGCTCAGCTCTTGTTCCTCAAGACATGGCTAGTAATGAATGGATGCTTTTCTTAAACAGCCAGTGTTCTAAAAATATCAGTGTGGGGCAAGCTACAGTAAGTGATAAGAAAATAAATTAGTAAATCTAGCTCTTCAAAAGCTTGGAATTTTATTTGACAGACTTTGGCTTCCTTGAAAATTCCTTATGTTTATCACTAAATTTCATGCTGCTGTCATTTAACCTTCTAAACACTAGAGCTTTCCATTTCTTCAAGGACCACAGTAACAGATTCAGAGTTCTTTACGAAGAGGGCATGCATTATCACTCAAACTTTATTCCCTCATTGTAGAATGCTTGTTGGAGTCCTTAAGCCAAGAAACCAGCTCTGAATATTTTCCAGCTCTCACTGGAAGTGTTAGAAGGGCAGCTAGGTGCTGCGTTTCTGCAAGTTTCTGACTCTCAGCAGTGTTCTCAAAGGGTATATATTGCTGCTGTGTAAATCTTTAAGTTCTCAAAGCAGATGCTTATAGGCAGGCTTGGTCACTGGGGTCCTGCTGCTGGAACCTAGGGCACAATCATGTTATTGGTAGAATACGAAAGAGTAGAGATGGAATGGCTATATTCACACTCCATACATTTTGCACAGGGTCTGCTAGCTGTTCCTATTCAGGAAATAAGGAGCAAAGAGCTCATGTTAGGAAATACAGTGATTTCCTTGGCATTCCTGTGAGTGCATCTGATACAAAAAGCTTTATCTCTCTCCAACAGAATTTGTCTTCAACTTAATCTAGTTGTTTGGTACATGATCCTTCTCCTATCATTCACCTGTCCTATGTGATAGGACATGAGTAATCCATAGACAACAAACCATTTTGATGTGGCTTTATCCGTAGAAATTTACATGCTTCAGGGTAGTAGTGAAAGAGTCCTGGTAACTGTAGTGCAGTTGTCCACAGGATCCTCTGGCAAAATGCTTGCAACTGCCTCAAAGATAATCAACTATTGTAAACTTAGGTTTTCAATTACTGCACAAGAGCTAAGTGCAAGTTCTCAGCATTCTGAAAATTATCTTGCATCAGTATGGAACGCTAGACCAAGTTTTATTTGAAGCCTGGGAACACACATATACCTAGTATTCCCTTGAAAGGTGTTAACTGTCCAGAATCAGAGTAACTGCTCTGTTCAGAGTTATCAGTAATTCAATTGTAGCTGCTAATTACGATTAAAGATTTTTATTGTGAGCTATGAAAGTTCAAACAGCTACTCTGGTTGAACAGAGGTCACACTTACAGTACTCTTGGAACACAAATCCTGATGCCTTATGAAAACATCTGTAATGCATAAGGTCTTGACTTTTCTTTTAATACATACATCAGATATGACTATCAGTGTAATTTCTGTCTCTATCATTTCACCTATTTCTGCTACCAGCTCTCATTAATAAAGGTATATAAAATGTAAAGCAAAATGTAAGAAAACTGGAGAAGAATCCTGAAAATCATGGCCTCTTCTAAACTACTTAAATTTTTTTCACCTATCACTTTATAGTGAGATATGTATGTTCACCTGTTCACTTACTAACAGTAGCCACTTGTTTGGAAGATAAATGTCTATAAGGTAGTAAAAGGGTTTGCTGTTTAAAGTTTAGCTATGTGATTACTGAATGTTGTCCTGAGGTTTCTTGGCACTTTGTAAATTAATTTTATTATTATTTAGGACATCATGATTATTTAACAAGGTACCCTTTAAACTTTTGCTACTTTAAATTTTTATTGCAGTAGGAGGACTTAAATTAAGGACCTGATGGCAGTGCACAGCTTTGGAATGATTCTTCCTCCCCCCCCCTCAAATTTCTAACTTCTGCCTAAATTCTAAATCTGAAAGAGGGAAATTTTCAGCTTTATACAGTGAACATCTGCCTCCCATAGGCTTTGGGAAAATGCTTTTCTCATTGGGAAAAAATCATCACCATACTATCACTTTAAGATTCTTCTCTATGCTGTGAATCATGCTTTTCATATTCTTTTCCTTTTAATAAAAAAATCTTTTCCTTTCAATAAAAAAAGTTGATTCACTTATATTTACTTTGGGGACTCCATGATTACAGTCAGAATAAAAACCTCAAGTGTACCTCAAGGTGTACCTCAAGTACTTGTTAAAAATAAACTCTATTAGTAATTAGCTGTAAGTGAACTTCTAGTGCAGAAGCACTGAAAATAATTGGCTGTGGAATGTGTCTTTCATTGCAATCTACAAAAATGTACTGAACAATGGATGAAACTGAAATTATTTTTTTTGTTTTCTTAAGACTGACTCACTGCCACTTATTTTCTTGATACAAGTTCTTAAAAGTAAATTGTTGACAAGAAACAATGTGTAAACAGGCAGCTGAGATTTGTCTTTATTCAAGCCTGTGAGTCATTCCATAGGCAATAAAATTTCCATTCTCCTTTAATTTTATTTTCATATCTATTTGCATCCCTCATTCTTCATAGCACTAATTATGAAGTCTCACTTTTCCAATTGTGTATCTGATTATTCTAGTTGGGGATATTAGATGTTGGAGGAAAGTTCAACTTCCACCACTGTCTTTTTATTCTGACAAAGCTGTGGCCACTCTGCACCAACAAGGCCACAAAATATTTTTTAAAAGCAGAAGAGTGTTTTAGTTTTTCTGAACTGTTTATACCTTGTTTCACATGGCTGTAACTATATCTTTTAATTTGCAATTAAGTTCTGGATGAACTTGGAGAGAAGTAAGATAAGCTTACAGGCCTTATGTGTCAACTTTACTGTTCTGTAAATGCACGTAAATCAGATGATCTAGCCTGCCTTGGACCAGTTTGATAGAGTGGTGTTCAATAAGTGGGAAGAGGTGAATAAATCTGGGTAGAACATGTGCATCCTGAATGCTAGACTGCTTTCTTCAAGAATGTCTCTGACTGTGGTCCCCAACCTTTAGGGCTTTTTTGGCATAACAGTAAATGATCTGGAACCATACAGCTGTGGTTCAAGTCCTAAAGCTGTAACATGGCTGACCTACTCTTAACTTAGTAATTACTTGTGCCTTTGCAGTGAAAAGGTGGCAGTGTGATGGAGTACTGTCATGTGCTTTGTTGCTGCCATTAACAGAAGAGTAGGTATTTCAGTTTGCACTCTGCCAAATTCAAGGTGAGCAGTGACTGTACAATGCCTTTCTCCTTTCCCTTCTGGAATGCTGAGAAGGGGTGAAGAAAGTAAGTGGTTCCTGTTTTCTGTGCGTGGGAAAAGGACTTGTACAGGTTAGAGGTGGAGAGAGATAATACTCCCTATGTTTTCCTTCTGTATCCTTGAATTTAAAGTCAGCCTCTGGTAGTTTGGGGGTTTGCATGTTGGAATGGGAACTGCGAGTACAGTTAACTGTATAAATGCAAACTGGCTATATGCTCCTAACTGGGGAACTGAATTCTGTTTGTTTGGACCAGTATACTGAAAATACTATAGTTCTGCCTCTTCACACATTTTCAAAACTCTAAGCTCGTGTTCCATTCAGAAGCTTGAGCATTTCTTCAGTTTTGACCTTGGCCAATGAAAAAAAACTTGGTACTTGTAAAAGTGATAGTATATTCAGAGTTTCTCTATTTAAAAAAATACACCACTAGGAGGAGGAGATAAGTCATCAGGCTTTCTGATAACTCAATAATTAAAAGGGAGGAAAATATTTGGAATTCTCCTCAAGACTAAAATGTAATAAAATTTCTCTTGTCTATTGCATACTTACTTTAGTCATGTTGAATATAAAGTCAGGTTTATTGGCTGTACATCAGAGTTTTCAGGTTGGAAGTTGTTAAAATGCAAAGAGCTGCCACTGGGAAGCAGTGATGGTTTTAGAGGCAAGCAACTGGGACTACTGATTAAGGCCTTGGCCAGGATGGAGAGGTCTGCTGACTAAAAGAGGTAATAGTGCAAGTCATGTATCTCACCGTGTAGACTGATGGAGGGATCTGAGGTTGGCACTGGTATAATGTCAGATCACAGGGACTATCTGGGGAGGTGGACAGAAAAATGGTGAAAGATGCAGGAAGCTGAGATTTCTCAATATGGCAGCCATTGACCTATAAGACGATTTTGGGCACATTGCTTGTGTACGCTTGCTTACCTGCCTCAAAAGTGTCAATGTTTGTTGTCTTTGAAGTGCTTCTCCATTGTGCTAAAGATGCAAAGCACCTAAGCTAAAAACATTGTTCAGATTTTTTTCAGCTTCAGGTATTTTGAAGTTACTGAAAATCTCTATTTCTAGAAATCTTGAGCCGTATTAATACTAGCTAGCTAGCTACAAAACCAGGCTGAATTCATGTTAAAATTGAGTTCCAGCCATTGACAGCTAGTCTGAAAATTATACCTTAAGGTATATGTATGTTCTAGATACATTCATACAGCATGTATTTTCACATCTAGTGAACCCCTTGCATAGGACTGGTAAATTGAATACGACTAAGTTTAGCCTGGCTCTGGTGAATTGCATACTTAACAGCTGGCTTTGCAGTTTAAGAAATGCTATAGAAACTTTGTACCTTCATCCTGATTGTCATTTCTTGCCATAAAATTTAAAGTCAAGCTTTTCTGTTCATTTTTGGCACTGAGACATCTCTTTCTCTCTGTTCCTGAATGAAAGATAAGCTGTTCAGAAAGGATACCAAGATTTTCTTCTTGCTTGTCGTGATTTATGCCCCCCTGTGAAGGGGAGGTGTAATAACTTCCTCGTTTTTCAGATTCATTCAATAGAAACAAGGTAACTCATTGCCAACTTCATATTTTTATGGGCAAAGTTACAGACCTGTCACAAAATGGTAGTGCATGCTGTGCCACTGTCCTATAGTCAGAGCCAGAAAGAATTGTTAACCTCTCTGCCTTTTGAACTTCTAACATTGCTACACTGGAATTAAAAGTAGTTACTCAATAAGTGTGAGAGTGCTGTAGCTTCCAATAGGCAATGAAAATGTTCTAGCCAAAGGTGGTCAGTTATAAATTAAAAGGAGCATAGTTTTTTTTCAGTTTGCTTGTTGCAGTTAGAGATTCGCACTTAAAATGCTTGTGGATTGATCCGCAAATATCTTTGGGTCTCTGCTCAGGAGAACTAAGAAAAGATGTAGTGTTTCCTTTCAGGAGTACCATTTTGCAAACTGCTGCTTACTAACTTCTGCAAAAACAGGAGCCAGTGTGCTTTATGAAGCTTGAACAGCACAATTATGCAGTATACTTAGGCAAGAAAGGAAGGGAAGCTGACAACCATTATGCACCAAGGCTACTAGTCTGCATAATTATTTTTCTCCTTGTTTTGGTAGCCTAAAGTCTTACTAATCAAAACTGTCTTTGTTATCTGGAGGGCTCAAGTCTTTGATTTTTCCCTAGCAAAATGTATTTTTAGAAATATGGCACTAAAACATTTGAGGAAAGTAGAAACTTTCCCCAGAGCTGCTGCTTTGGCATGGAACTTTTGTAGTATTGCTTAAAGAATTTCAGAGAATGGAAATGCGGAGATGGCTGTTGTAACTCCCTGAACACACCACTCCTCAGTATCAAGAAGAGTGGCGGTGTCAGGATTCTCCACTGTAGTCTCTCAGTATTGTTTGAGTATTGAATGTATGTGTAGGCAAAAGCTGGGGATGATAGTGTTTAAACTGACTGCTGCATAACTGCCTAGCATAACTACAAATGAACTGTTTATGCTCCAAAACAAAATTCAGTCTATACATAATCTTTCTGCAGTACCTGAATAACTGACTAGAAAACTGAAAAAAAAAAAAAAAACCCAACTGGTTTTGCAATGATTGTAATGTATATGTCCAAAATTACATAAAGGGAAACCCCACTTAATTTCTTACACTGTTTCATTTAAGGATTTTGTTAGAAAAAGCTAACTTGTTAAGTAGGGATATATGGGCATAGAGATTTCTTCCATTCTCATAGTTCTGAGATTAAAATTGAAGCCAATGCTATTTGGAATTGAGTTGCCTCATCCTTGTAAATTCCACTTTCTGGAAAGCCAGTAAGTGGATCTCGGGGTGGAAATTGTGTGCATTTCACTTAATGCACAGCAAAAGTCTCAAGGGACATACTAAATAACAAACAATTCTTTTTCTTGGAACACTGAGTACCCTGGTAAGAAATCAGTTATAAAACAATGTATCAGATCTCAGTTTGGGTTTTTCAGCAACAATAATAGTTATAATATGATATGACAATTTTCATCTTTTAAAGGGGTGTTTCCTGAGACTCTGGCAAGCAAATTCCCAAATTTTTGAGGTACTTTTATTTTTAAAAAAACTACACAATCTGTTCTCTGTTTTCCAGATATTTTGACACAGCTGTCTGTCTTATACTTTCTATATGCAGTTTTTGTTCAAACTGAGGTTTAATGTATCAAAAAACTTAAAATACGTGTTATCTAGAAACTGGAAACTTTCTGAGGGAGTTCAAAACCGATTTGGAATTTTGTGATGTAGGTGTTCTTTTTAGCTCCTCAAATGCAGAGAAGGTCATGCTACCAAGTCACCTGTTAGGTACTTAAACAGTAGTCTTTATTGAAGTTTTTTTCAGCATTGCAGATATCTAGTGTTACGCTATCTAATGCCTTACAATTTACCTATTTTAAAAAGACATATGCTGTGCTGTGTTGTTGAACGTTGCCAAGTTTGATTGCTAGCCAAGGCCTGTTTGTCCTTTAGTCACTGATGGTTTCGTGACTATGCTCCAGAGATGTGACAGATAATCAGCTGCCTCATGCAGTTGGTAAAAGGTAACCCTGACCTTTCCTACAAATAATTAGTGTCAATTATATTCCCCACCTACATCCTTTTCTCCACTCTGGGGGAAAAAAAAAGAAAAAAAAAAAAAAAAGAAAAAAAAAAAAACCAAAAACCAACATCATGCTTTATTTTGTTCTGGTGACATAAGTAAAATCAGCAGCCCAGTGCCAGAATTTTCTGCATAATTTGGGAGTACTGAATTATATCAGCTGGGAAACTACTGTAGATTTTGGTTTTTAAGTATTCTACCTCTTGCATGAATGGTAGGGTACTGATTTCTAAAAGGAAAAGGTACTTGAAAGAAATTCCAGATGAGGAACAAATCAACTGAAGTGATCTTGGGTAGATGTTGACTTTCCCTGTTGATTATTGGCACAACACTTGAAAATTACTATTACACCAAACCAAGTATTTGAACATAGTGTACTGGACTCATTTCACTTCATGGACACTAACTGGGTACCTCTGAAGATCCCAAGAGTGT
The DNA here is from genome assembly GCF_965183815.1 of Platalea leucorodia. NCBI lineage: Eukaryota > Metazoa > Chordata > Aves > Pelecaniformes > Threskiornithidae > Platalea > Platalea leucorodia. Next base: position 51,177,344 of record NC_138828.1, on the reverse strand, counting down.
TGTTAACACCCTTCTGAAACAGCTTCAGACTGATCTTTCCATGACGTTTCCTTTTCATGATAAGAAAGTCTTTGCAATCCTATTCTTGAAAAAGTCAGTTGCAAAGGGTAGAAGTCTGGCATTTGTGATTTTAAATTCCTTTGGCCATGTCCCTTGCCATGTGTGAGGATGAAACTGGATGCGTACAGCTGTACCAAGTGGCTAAATAACTTGAAATTGGATTTTGCCTCCCAAGTAAGTGTTATGCACTTGAAAATTCTGAAGTTGTACTGTGTATTAGATGTAGTCTGATGTAGTATAGAAACCTACAGTTCATAATGTTCTTCTGCCTTTGGTGCAAAAGCCATTTATTGAGTCTGGGCAGTACTTAAATTACAAGCTAATGTTATTGTTTCATTTCTCAGGAATGATGATAAATGGGAGAATTGTATACAGGCATTTAGTTTTTCAGGGGGAAGGGTTCAACTGGGTATTAAAACAGTTGGGGTCATATGCCTGTCGCTATTGACTGTGAGAGAGATCGATTAAGGCCTTGATCCAGCAGAATTATAGTTCTATCTTCTCTGTACCAAGCATTTTTCCAATGCTAAATATTATTTCTGGAACATACATTGTCTTCCTTTGTCTTCCTCAATAGCTCAATAAGTATAAATTCTCTCCTTTGCCTGTATTTTTTATGGAACGGCCAGCTATACTAACTCTCTCAGCTGCATGGACAAGGAAGTTATACAAAGGTAAGCATTGCAAACCAGTTGGATCATCTGATTCATCTTAGTGCAATAGATGCTGCTTCTTACCTACTGTATCCTGTCTTTCCTTGGGGTCACATAGCTCGCTCATTCTGACCAAGGAGAGAGATAACATTGGACACCGCCTTTGGCAGTGAGTGGACAGTGCATGAGGCACAACTGCATCAACTGGTAGTGTACTGTTCATCTTGGGTTTAGCCTGCTAAAGAGTTGGGAGACAGGCCAGAGGTGTTTTACTGTGCCGTTTTTACTTTCACTCTTCATTTGTTAGTAGGGTAGTTTCATTGGATCTTGCCTCCTTAACAAGTGATACTTCTTGTGATAAACTGTGTAAGTTCATCAGTCCAAACAGATAATCAGTTGGTAGGCAGTATCTGCTTTTAATCTTTATGTGATGCTGTCCTTTAAAATCCTCACCCTGTTTTTCCCCTGCTTTGAAGTATATGAGTTACTATGGAAACAACATCAGTGTTATGAGATTCTGAATCTTGAATACATTTGAGTTGTCTTGTTTTCTTTCCTATTCTGTGTGAATGCAGTTGTTCTTTTCCTCCCACACTACATCTGCAGCTTGTTTCAGAAAGCGATGCTGAGCAAACTCTTCACTGCTACCTCCTTAAAGTTAAATGCGAGGAGATTGTAGTATCTGAGCATTCTATTGGAGATTCTGATATTGCCTTCCATGTTTCTGCTGATCTGAGTCTGATTCTATTTGGAGAAATCAAAGATCTAAGTTTTTGTGCCAGAGAGGAATAAATACCAATATTAATTGAAAAGCAAAAACTTGGGCAATTGTTTTTTGTTGTATCACAGAGTGGTTGAGGTTGGAAGGGACCTCTAGAGATTGTCTGGTCCAGCCCCCCTTCTCAAGCAGGGCCACCTAGAGCCAATTGTCCAGAATGATGTCCAGAAGACTTTTGAATATCACCTATGACAGAGAGTCTACAACCTCTCTGGGTAACCTGTGGCAGTGCTCAGTCACCCTCACATTAAAAAAGCATTTTCTGATGTTCAGAAAGACTCTCTCCTGTGTTTCAGTTTGTGCCCATTGTCTCAGGTCCTATCACTGGGCACCACTGGAAGTAACTTGGCTCAGTCTTCTTTATGCCCTCCCTTCAGGTATGTGTGCACATCAGTGAGATTCCCCCCCTGCCCCCAAGCTTTCTCTGGGCTACAGAGTCCCAGCTCTCTCAGCTGTACCTTATAGGAGAGATGCTCCAGTCCCTTGGTTGTCTTTGTGCCCCTTCACTGGACTCTAGTATGTCAATGTCCCTCTTGTATAGGGAAGCCCAGAACTGGGCACAGTACTGCAGCACTTCAGGTGTGTTCACCAGCACTGCGTGAAGGGGAAGGATCACATTCCTGTTTGAATGTTTCAGCTTTCCTGTCTTTAGTGCTGAGTCTTGTTAATTTTCTATGATAAATAATCTCCTTAAACGTAAGTGGGGTAATTGATGGAAAACTGGCAGCAGACTCTTTAAAATAATCATGTTTCATAGCTTTAACACTGTTCAAGATGGAAAAATTAAGACAGACTTGAAAATCACTTAAGGAAAAAAAGGAAGTGAATCTTAAGTTTAGGAAGCTCAGTCATGGCTAAAGCTAGAAGGCAATTGGAATCTAGATGTCTTGTCACAAAAAGTTGATATATGTCCTAGGATAAAGGATGTATTTGGCAGGTGATCTGCTAAAGTTCCTAATGTGTTATGTTACACTCTAAAGAAAATAAATAAGCTACTAAAAAGGTACAAACTGTTAACCTCTAAGGGGAGGTAGGTGCTGCTGTTGCTTGTTTAAGCAGCTGTGGAATGCTTTGGCATTGTTTCACTTCCTAGCATAAAAGAAGAAATGACCTCTTCGTGAAAAGAATGCTGTGGATAAGCGGGTTGGTACCTTATCAACTTTGCTATTGTAGTTATGCCAGCCAGACATGTTAGTGTGACTTAGACATACTCTGCTATGGTATTTATACTTTGTCAGAGGTGTTCTGAGATTGATTTGTGACCTCATCTGGCATAGAGAGGTGCTGCCAAGTTCTCAGAATTGATAAAATGTAAGCCCACTTTACAAGGAGTTTATTTAAAACTTCCTGGCTTCAAGGAACTTTGGAAAATACGATGGTTTACTAGCTTTATCATACCTATCTGCTACTGATGCTCTTACTGCTCTTCCCAAATCTTGCTGCTTTTAACAAATGATGGTCTGAAGTATCATAGCTGGTGGCATTTTTTTCAGATGCTTTTGAGTTTAGGTTTTGAATAGCTATTTTTCCAGGAGGACTGTGCAGGAGAGCAAAATCTTGCATGCAAGGTGTGTGAATTCTAGTCTGTAAGGAAGGGCAAGCTTTTAAATGTACTTTGGTTAGCTCTGAGGAGTGTGAGAGGCAGATAGGACTAGCCCAACAAGCTTTCTGTCACTTAATAAGCCAATCTAATCAGGCAAGAACAACTTTTTTGAGTTGAGAGCCACAAGTATGGTTGTGTGTCTAGGGAAGTGTTCTCTATTTTTAGTCGGCTGGTTATCATCTGGCTCTCAGCATCATGCAATGTTGAAAGTATGGGGTGTGGGAGCTGCAAAGAGATCAGTTGGGCTGATTTTGTTAATTAATTTTGTCTTTGTTTTTCCTATGCCAGATTGAACAAAATTAGATTGGTCAAAGAGGAATATTAAGAAACAGACTTAGTTTGTTGGGTGGTAGCGTATGGGGTACAAAAATACAAAACCATGCAGGTGGCTGAGATGGAGGCTACAGGGGAAAAAAGGAATACAGATATGGACAAATGGATCTTAAAAAAAAAAAAAAAAAAAAAAAAACAAACACAACAACACCAGACCCTAATTATTAGCAATGGCTCAGCTATCCCTATATATTTCAAGTTGCACAGAAATAGAATGGTTTGAATTGATTCTTGTTGGTTTGGGCCTTTGTTCCAAGCATGCCTGAAGTAGGATTGATGAGGAGCTCCAGGTGTCTTGTAAAAGCCTTTTGTAAAGCATTTGTGCCAATGATTGTGGGCAACACTTGAAAATCCATGCTCCTGCTCCACTTTCCCACCAGCAAACTCTTTTTCCTATGAAATTTTTTCCATTTCTCACAGCTGATATTCTATAAAGGTAGTGATTGGAAGTTAAGAACTGTTTCTCAAACAGAAGAAAAGGAATGCATGTCCCAATTACTAGAGTATGAAAGAGTAGTCTATAAATGTAGTGGTAATAAAGTGCAAAGAAATTACATGAAGGAGGCTTTTGAAATGAAGGTACAGCAGCAGATTGCCAAATGGGGATACATGGGTCTGGAGCCTTTCTGGCAGCTGCTCTCAAGGAGCTGCAAATCTGAAGCAGTGGTTTAAGGAAGAGGAAGTGCTGCCAGTGAGAAGCTGCAGTTTGGCAGAGCACTGGCAAATAGCTCAGGGGTATGGCTTTAGGTTGTAGGTAAAAAGAAGGCAATGAAGGATAAAAATAGAGGAGAAGGTGAAAGTTTTGGATTTACGTATTATAAATGGAGGAAGGAGGAGGCTTGGAGACTGAGTGACAGCTCATCTTCCTAAATATCTTAACAGTTACGTTTGAGAACTATATTCAGCCTAGAGGAGTTGACTGTTGGTGGCTAAGCAGGGGGAAGAAGTTTTTATCCTGGGTATTTGTCTATTTGCTTCCTCTATGAATTGCAAAATGTGAAGAACCTGTTACTGAGAAGTTAAAAAAATTTTCACTTTAGAATTCTAATTGCCCTACTCTTGTAGAAAAGATGGGGAAACATTTCCTTTTCATTTTGTAGCGATCAGTCTCATATTTGTACTTCCATACACAAGTGTAGAATATGACTTCATAATGTATGCTGCCAAGTGTGTTTTTCCAATAAATTGAGAAGTGGAAGATGTCTTGTAGAACTCCAAATTTCTTGCTGTAAGTTCTTAAAATTCTGGCACTGTTAGCATGAGTTCAGGCCTCTGTGCATTTTGACAGAACATTACTGCTCTGACTGACATTTGATGTTCACAGGAACTCAGGCGTGTAGGGATCTGAAGTTCAGAATGGAGACAAAACTTGGATTTTTTGGGGGTGCTGGAAACTAGGTGGCCTGGGATGTTCTTCAGAACTTAAATCAACTTAATCTGAATTCCTGCTTATGTCTATGAATTAATGGAGCTATTTAATGGAGTTGTCAGTACATGTCACAATCAGAACTGGAAAACTTTCAAGTACAAATTGAACAGATAAACTACTAATTGTCTTGGCAATATTCTCGGCATACTCTGAAAGCATAGTGCATTTCAGTAGCAGCTTCTCATTTTTTTATTTTGCTTCAGGTTACAGTTGATGTCTTGGTGACATTCCAAGAACTGGCAGGATAACCTTTAAGACACTTGCTCATCTGTGTGTTAGTTTTGTTTTGAAGGTTTGCTATTTTCTATTAAAACTAGACATTTAAGCACTCATTTTTGGGACAGCCTCATATATTACGTCTTCAGGAGCTCAAGTTCACCTTTTTCTCTGAAATACTGTCGTAAAGATCTGAAAACAGAACACTCATCCATACTATAGTTCACATGAATTAATGTCTGTTCAATATATCATAAAATTTGAGATGTTTTCTTGGGATAAGTGATAACAAAGTATATAGGTGTTATAATACATGATATGTTAATGAATCCAATTGGTAACCAAGCGAGTAGAAAAGGAAAATAATGAGTCTCTCTATTTCAGGCTCTTTTTCATCTTTACTTAAAATGCAGCTAAAATTCATCTGAAGCTATATGTACAAACAGCTAAAAAGCAGCTTAATATAATTTTAGTAAGATTTCATATTTGAGGTTAGGCAGTGGTACCTTCACTATTGCTTTTTTACTAAGTTATATCAGAAAGTAAAATATTAAGTATGGGATGGGAAATAGTGTGGAAATTGCTCCAGGAATTCAGTAGCATCTTTAACACTGCTGTAAAACATGAGGGATCTAGTCTTATTAGGTTAAGACACTTTCATCTCTAATTACAAAAAGGCTTCAGGGTTTCCTTTTAAAAATTTTAAATATTTGATTTTAAGAAAATCAGAGTTACTTTTCTCATCTTTTCTATCCCATTTTATGGCTTATGACTTGTGATGAGTAATGTGTCTCAAAGGGCAACTGTGAAAAAAGGGTTTCTACTTCCTGTGATAAAACTTTACCAAATACACCTTAAAAAAAACATTTCTAAAATGCTTTCGTAATTTGTTTTAGTTACATGCATGCCACAAATACTTAAGTCAACTCATTACTCTCTAAAATCTACACAGAGTTCTCTTTCGGCATCTTTGCAAGTATCTGATTGAATCCACAGTACAGAAAATTGATCAGAGTTGTTATTGGTGAGAATCTGAAAATACAAATCCAATAGCTGGAGTTGTACTCAGTGTTCAGTAGCTGGAGGAGCTATGAACAAGTTTGACCCTGGATAAAATTAACTCTATGTTTGAATTCCAGTTCACTCTTCTGCAGGATGTGTCTCGGGTAGTTAGTGATGTCTTGGGAATCGAACATAAGGGTTTTTTTCCAGGTGTTTGGTCACCTGGAACCTTGGAGAAATGATGTTAACTAGTTGATACTTAAGCATACTCACCTACAAATATTCATTCTGTTTACCTACTGCTTTGCATTTAAGCAGGCTGACCAACCAATATGAAAAAAATTAGTCTTTTTAAATTGGAGACCTTGTAGTGTTTCTTTTATTGATAGATGATGCTTTCTTTATGATTACAGCAGTCCAATTTGCCTTCATAATAGTCTTTTTCATTTAAATATACCATCAAGTGATTATAGAAATTGAACGAGGATTGGAAAGATCTGTAATTATTAATAATATTCAGGATGGCTGAACAGTAGGTGTTTTCCTATTTGGATAGTCAGATATATCTAGGAACAATTACAATGCAATGCAGGAAATAAAATGTTAATTTTAATATAGTAATTGCTTCTTAACTAGCGTCTGGTCTCTTGACATTTCCTGTCCATGGATGCCAGTATTTTTTAATATTTGTTGTAGTTTATGCTTTTAAAACAGTTTTAGAATGCAAATTTATTTTTCATAAAACAGTGAATTTTAATGAAAAGTATGCAAGTAACAGTTCTTGAGTTGATTGCAGAAGTCATGGGAATGAAATGTTGCTTTAATGGTGGTATACGTTTTATATTCTGTGGAGCTTGTTTGAGATAGCTGGAAACTAGTTTGTGAAGGAAAACAGCAGGAAGGGCTGAATTACAATGTTGATAGAGTATCTATAGATAAGGCTGAGAATAATGCTTGTTATTTCTGTCTCAAAACTGAAGATTGTTAGCAATGTTCTGGTGAAGGGTTGGTGAGTACTGGGTTTTCTTTCAGCCCTGGTGGTTCTTCATGTGAGCAACTGTCTTCCAGGTACTACAGTGAGATCAGGAAGCTCATCTGAATTAATGTGGGAGTAGGATTTGAGCAAAGATACCAAATGATGTGTTCTATTTTCAGCTCTGTTCTAACACAGCAGGCAAGCAGTTATCTTTAAGCACTTAAATACTTATAGTGGGGTCAGTATGACTCCTATGCCTTGCACTTAAATTTTTATATAAGGGGAGTAGGATAGCAGCCAGTATTTCAGCTGCTTGATTCTGGACTTTTCTTAGACATGCAGACACATACCAGTGTAACTGAGCCTTGGGGGCCTATCAGAGGTTATTCAGTCTCTGGCAGCTGCCATCACCCATCCTTGACGTCATGATTTCAGTGGGTTTTGCCAGGAGAAATTTTACAGCTGTGCAGAGCATGCAGCAGAAACTGTTTCTAGGACTTCTGTGGAACTTTTAGGTAATCTCAGACAGGTTAGGTTCTCATGCTTTCTGCTTTAATTGTTTGCTGAATCAGAACCATAATCTGCACTTGGATTAAGCCTCTTCTACCTAATTGTGTATGTCACTGAAGAGAAGGAAAGGTTGCATGTGCATGTGTATCATTAAGTCCTGTGTGCATACCACAGGCAAAAGTTCCATCACACTTAACTGGATGGAAGTGTGCCTGCATTATAAACATAATTCTAGATCCCTAAAGATTGAATTACGAAGTTGTAGTCTTCAAATAGGTTTTTTTATTAAAAAAAAACAAACTTCAAGAACATTTTATGAAAATACTGTGATTCCATTGTGTGTTAAGATACCTGTATATGTATAAATACATAGATATGGACGAACATCTTGAAACCTTTCCAAGCTCTAACCTATTGTTTAAATATTCATGTCCTCTACTTTTTCAAAAGCTAAGATTTTTAGCCTGCCTGTAGAGAGTACTATGACAGTGACCATAGTAGGTTAGTGTGATAAAGTGATCGAAAACCTGCTTGTGTCTTCACTTACTGAAGAAGATTTTTCTTTGTAGAGTCAGTGACTGTATCAGTGCATTAAGAAGCAAGGGATTGGATGTGCAATCCGTTTCATGTTGCTTATTAACAAAAAAGTTAGTGAACTAATCATGGTGAAATGGTATTCTTGTACTGCAGACTGGTTTTGTTTTAATAGTTACTTTGTGTGTAAATAATTACTTCAGTAGTTTAATGTTTTCCAGCCAAAAGCTTCAGAATCAGCTTGCCAAATCAGCAGACATCCTTTTTTGATCAAAAAGTACTGTTGGACAGTAATCATGGCACGGAAAGTATGTGTTTGAGTCATGGAAGCTGGGGGTACTTTTGCCTGATGCATAGACTCTTAGCCGCAGCTGCAGTTTGAGAGATGTGGATGTCCATCTATCTTTTTAAAGAAGGCTAAGAGGAAGAAACAAGACTAAATTAGTGTTACTGTTGAAACATCTATTTAAATGTACTGGAATGTTTCAGCTCTGACATGTTGGAAATCTAAACAGAATTTACCTACTTGTTTCCTGGTGAGCCTCCCCCCACCCCCCCGGCCAGTTTCCTCTTGTATTACTTTAGAAGAAACTAGTGCTTACACAAGGGAAGAAGGGTAAAGATGCTGAGGGAAGAAATGTGTAAAATCCACTGCAGTGGACCTTAGTTCTCTCCCTGGGACTCCTCTGACACACCACTGCCCTTGGACCCTGAGAGCAGAAATTCCACGTGGAGTGGTGGAGCAGCAGAGCTTTGTCTGCAAGCTGTACTTGGAGGGGAAAAACCTGTTGTAGCCCTAGAAGAGTACGACACTGAACAAGGAAATGCCATGATTTGTTCTGCATACTAAGCCGCTCCCTGTTAATGACTAGGAAGGGACAGAAAAATCTTCTCCAAACCAACACTCAGAATTTTTGTGTATGAAATGCAGCATGCTCAGTTAGGTATATTTAATGATCTTCATTATGAAATCAAAATGATTTTCAAAGAACTTTAGGTTACAGAGTGCTGCATGTGCTTTCTAGCTTTTATTCCTGTGTTTGAGATATGGTAATGACAGGTCTTGAAGAGGGGGAAATTTTATAAGCAGTTTTAAATTGTTCGCAAATGTCTCCTTTTCTTCCTACTCCTAATTGAAATGAAAAATTGTGTTATTGTAAGAGGGATAAAATTGGTTTACATGGTGGTTGCAACGTACAATCTTTGAAACTTGTCTAATAAACAGCAGCCTTTAACCCATTAAGATCAAGAAACATATTTGTAAACACTGGGTGTAATTGTGATAATGTCAGGGGTTAGCTTTTTGTAAACGAGTCGGGGTTTGGGCTTCATTGTGGGGAAAACTACCTGACTGTTGTATAATGGCTATCCCTGTTTCCCAAATAAAGATGATCATTTACCCTGAGTGCTTGTACCGTGCCCTGTCAAATGTTTTGTTTTTTTTTTTTTTTTTAAATGCTTAAATTTAGCGCATCAAAAGTGTGTTACTGTAGGTGTTCATGTGGTAATTTGCAACCTACTGGCCTGGATTGCTTGCAGCAGGTACCCATCGCTGCTACGGCCCTTTAGCTGTGCTCAAAACCCAGCGTGCCGCACAAACCGAGAGCACGGAGAAAGGCGACCGAGGGCAGTTTCTCTCTCCGCGGATGCAAATAGCGGCGCGCAGGGAAGGGCGGCCCCTCCGCGGGGCGCGGCCGCGGCGCCGCCCCTGCCGCCGCGCTGGCGGGGCAGCCCGGCTGTTGGCTGTTGCCATGGCTCCGGAAAGCCGGGGGAGCCCAATGAGCTGTCTGCGGCAGTGCTGAAAGGACCAGCCATTTTGCTTATGGAAAACAATGTGACATATTATGCTGCGCTTTACCGGGGAATAAACAAAAATCTCGTCGGAGGAAACAGAAGAAACGGGCAAATTAGTGAGTAATTACAGTGGCTTAGCGTGCTTGCAAGCTGCCGTTTTGACAAGCTGGTGACTGCTGTTCCTGCTAGTTGATCGGAGGAGGTGGAATGCAGGGTGATAATGCTGCATATCTGCTGTCAGGCAGCGGAGCGGGGTTTTGTCTTGTAAAGGCAAGGTTTCTCTGCAATGTTATCTCAGCAGCTCGCTAGCTACTCCGAGTGAAAGCCTGCGATCCAGGAGAAGGGTGTTGCCCTTCCTTCTGCTGCTCTTGTGTGCTGCTGCCTCCAGGAAACAGGCACTACTGAAAAAGCAGGTGTGCAGTTCGTCTGGGCTCTGTACTGCAGGCTGGGCAGAAGCCCCTTCTCGGGCTTGCGTGCTGCTTATTAGCAGATTGGCTTAGGAGCTTTTGCCTCTGGACTGTTCCACAAAAGGAAGCTGCTGTGCATCTCGGCTTGTGTGAGAGAGGTATGCCTTTGCACAGACTATTTCGATTTTGTAAAATAAAACTGAGCAAAACTTCATGCAAGAAATAAGCTTCTTTATGTATCTTTGCATTTAAAGGTTGACTTTGGTCAGTGGCTTGTTTAGAGTGGTTGCTGAATTAATTGATCTGACTGCATTTTCGTTAAATATTTCAATGTAATGTTCCATATGGTTGCTGATTCAGAAGGATGTTTCCAATAGTTGATAAAATTTTATGCTTATATTTTCTACTAAAAGGAAAGGATTTTTTGTTTTTCATTGTGCTTTTTACCGTCAGGATAGCATGAGTGAGATAAAGCATTATAGAACTTGCGAGCATGTTTGAAAAGCCTTACATCATTGAGTTCATCATTAGTGGAATTCATGCATTGTGTTCAGCCTCAGTGTAACTAGATTTAAATTGTCCAACTGCTGCTGTGCAGTATGTAGGTCATAATAAAAAGCAGCTTTATCACCAGCTTTCAATGGACTGCATGCCCCAGTGCTGTGGTTGATTAGTTTGTGGTACTTGCACTGTTAAGAGTAGTGGTATTACAGCCAGCTCACACCTCCTTTTTAAAGATATAGCACATACTGTGCTAGACAGAGCACAACACACCCATTGTGTCCCTCCGTTTGGCGTTCAATAAAAGGAAGGAAACCAGCACTCCACATGGAGCACAAGCACGTTAATAGCACAAGACGGTTAAACTTTTATTGAAGTGATTCTGAGAAGGTAGAGAAAATAAAAACATGAAGACAAATGGAAGGGAGTAATTGAAATGGGGGAGGTCTTCTAATTGGGACTATATGTTAATGCTGTAGATTTTCAGTGCAAAATGAATTGTTCTAAATAGTTATTAATCATAACACATCTGCTTTAGAGATGAAAACTGTAGTTAGACCTAGGTCAATAAAACTGCAATACAGTACAGATAACATTTGTATTAAAAGTAGCATTTTATGAACTACCAACTGTATTCTCACTGTGTAATACAATTTCTGAATTAGCTAATAGTGAAATGCATTAAATTGCTCTGACAAGGGAACCATTCTCATTCACCTTGCATCTATAGAAAATGAAATTATATTTTGGTCTTAACTCTTATTTAATAATTATGTGGCTTTAAATCACACTGAGATGAGCCATTTGTTTGAACAGTTGAGTGGGCATGAAATCAAGAATTTGAGGTCTAGTATCTTTATAGTTAAATTAGTAACCAGTGCTCTGTAATTAGGAGCCAAATTCCAATGTGTTATTTCTGTGCATATATCCTGCAGAGGTATTTGGACAAGCATGTTCAGCAACTATCCCCCAAATGAGACATTGCATTTGGAAACAGCAATATATAAATGGATTGCTGTTATGCATTTTCGCCATTAGAAAAGCTCCATCTTACTTGAATTATTCCAGGATTTTGTTATTCAGTGAATGCACACTCTAACTTCTTTTTCTATACCTCTGTGTAGGGGTCACACAGTAAGTTCTTTAGAGAACTGCTTTCATTTGTGTTTTATAAAGTGGAATGTGCATTTACAGTGTGGTACTACATGAATATTTATGATTGAGTCTAATTATGATGAAAATGATAAACAAGCAGAGCTGGTATTTCCTTTAAGGTGTTTGTAAGCCTTTACAAAAGAGAGAGAGAGCTTTTGTTATAACAATAAGATATGTGGATATAGCAGTATGCAAGAAGTGAAGGATATTGCTGTTCAAGGTGGATGTAATCTCACTGAAGAATTTATGGTGTAAGGAAACAAGTGAAGACTAGCTATGACTAATCACTAAACAGTGTGCACCCATTAGGTGCTGATAGAGGCATCTTATTAGTCTCTATTATTTAAAGCAATGTTCTGTACTCTTTCCATTCTGCTTTTCTCCCTTTGTCTTTTTTTTTCTCATATCAATTCCCAGCTTCCCTCTGTTTCCTTACTGTCTCTTTGGCAACATCTGATCCCCTCAGAGCTATTAGTGAATCAAATCGGTGACTGTCAGTAACGGCCATGGAAGTGCTGCAATAGAATCTGGTGTGGAGGAAGAATTTAAATGAGTTGGAGGTAAGAAAGAGCAACTAAGTAAAGAGTGTATCCAGTATGAACTAATTCCACATGATGTAAGGTATAAAGGCATATAACTGGGTCACTGACGTAGAAATCAAATGGGCATGAATGGAGAGGGGCATTTTTCAGCTCATGATGAACTGAAGTGCACTTATAAACAGAAGGTTTACAAGAAGACCTTGACAATAATATGACACAGGACAAATTGGGTATTTTTGCATTGGAAAGGGTGACATCAAGTTCCAGTTGAAGTCTAGAAGTTTTTCAGGTTTTAGTGGAGCCACAATTTCTACTCGAGATGATTATACAGGATTTGAAAGTCTGTAGGTTATGCAAAGTCAGGCTGTCTTGGTCAGCAGTGATGTGTAAATAACATTAGCTGTCATGCTTTAACATTACAGTCACTTCAAACATTTTTTTTTTTTTTTTTTTTAGACAGATAACCTTCAAAGGTGACTCTGGGCCTGTGTGTTGTGTTCATAAACAGGATACCAACAAAGAAAAAGCAGGCAGATGAATCCTAAAATGCAGTATCATAGTAGCAGGTACAAACAGTAATAGAAATGAGAGAACAAGATGAACAAAGAACGTAGAATTAAGTGATGCAACAGTTTTTTTGGTATGGTGTTTGTTTAAAATAATCAGCTTTGAGCAAACAGTGATAAGCATCAGACAACTATGCTGTCTGTGGAGCACAATAACCTTATGAGAGAGCTAGTGTGGGGATGTGTTATCTACCCTCAGCCTATGGGCTATGTATACTTACATATATGACCAACCTGGGAGTAACAATAGAGATCGCATGTGCCCAGGGAACACACCCAGATACCGAGTTAGGGTACGCTGTATAATGTTACACTGTGGAATGGCCGAATGTCACTTCTGTATCAGAAGGATCAGGTATTGAATATAGTATGTCAATTACGAGGTCATATCTGGAGCGGGTAAATTGCATCAGATGTGACCTTGGAACAGTATTTCTGCTTCAGTGAGGGTGTCTGCACAAACATGGAAATAAAAGTTGACAATTCCTGCTTGTTTGTAAACTAGAATTTTACAGATGTATACTTTGGTATTGTGTCCTGCTACTCTGATATTGATCCTTTCCCATGTCATTATTTCAGTATTTCATTAAGCATGTTACTCATTGCCAGTTTGTATTTTCTTTCTTTATTATTGGATGTAGTGTATAGCTTCCTAATTAAGAGATGACTGTATCATAGATGTTCTGTCTGTGTTCATTTTTTTTTCAAGTAGTGTGGTGTCTTTTCATGAAAGTGTTTTAACAGAAGTTGACCATTCTGAAATTATGAAGCTTCTTAACATTCTAGGGCTAAAACAAAAGCTAAAAAGACTTTCAAAGGCACTGATGTAATGGAAAACTTCATCTATGGGAGGGAGAAGGGAGAGAAGTAAATACTTAAAAGGGCAGCATGTATCTTTGAGTGAAGGCATGCTGGATAACCACATTCTAGATCTACTCCTGCTTTCATTTTTTTTTTTTAAGCATGAAATGTATTTTTCTGTTCAGATGTATTGTTCCATGACAGTGATACATCATAGCTAATGCTGCTGTAAAGCAGGAAATTCCAAAGATGGAGCCTTTTCTTCTGCTATTTCTAACTTCTTTCCCTAAATAGATTGATTTTTTTTTTTTTTTAAATCTTTCTGTACTGAATAAAGATAGTGTTCTGATTCATCCACCCTTAAAAACCTCACCAACCACCATCAGGGGGTCGAATAGCACAGATGTGGTTCTGTGTTCTTAAGTAACCTGAGTAACATAGTACACTTCTTTAAGAGTTGATGCTGAAGATCCCAAGCCTCAAAGGATGAAGAGGAAAAAATACGATGGCAAGAAAAGCAACACTTCTTTCTCTCAATCTTTACTATAATCAAACTATACAGTAAACTTTTTCTTTAGCCTTTTCAGAAAATAGCTGTTAAATAATGCTAATAGGAAATCAGTAGTTGTGATTGAAGGTCAAAATAAGTGGAAGGGTCTTTGTGGTTTTTTGAAACAATGGGTTTGGTTCCTTACTGAATTTTTTTTTTTTTTTTTTTTTTTTTGAGCAGTGGCAATAGGTGAGGTCCCAGTTTAACTGCAGCAAGACTGAGACACAGCTGTAATGCTTCTTAAGAGGCTTAGGGTTGGATGGTGTAGCCCATGATGAGAAGGGGTTGGGACTGTGTCGAGAGCAGGACAGCCATAGGGTGTTCTTTTCAGTATGTTGCCATGTTGTCTTGAGGACTCATTAACTGTAGCCTTGAATGGAAAACTTCATCACTGTAGTGTACCTTGAGCGTTATGTTTAATAACGCCACGTATTTCGCAGTGGGATAGGCACAAGTGTGTGAAGCCACAGAAAGCTCAGCGTTCCACCTTGCAAAAAGGCTTAGATATTACTTAAACATCGTGTCAGTAGAAAGTGATGAAGGTGCAGAAGATGCAACAAGTTTTCCTGTATCAACAAGTTTATAAATATGTGTACCTGAACTAAGAATTTGAAAGACAAAGACAAATAGCTAATTATAGAGATCTGATGGGTGTTCTTCATGAATATAGTGACCCATCTCTAGATTTAGCAATAAGGAATACCAATAAAAGAACAGAAATAGGGATTTCTGAAATGTAAATTGTAGGAGAGATATTAGTACTTTATCATATATAAGAAAAGTTAGAATGAGCTATGAAAGCAGAGTGGTCAGATTTATATTTTTACTGTGATTAATGAGATTAAGTGCAGAAGCAGAGTAGACTATGCTACAAAGCCTGTAGAAGTACAAATTTCAGTTCATAAGTTAGGAATAATACTGCTTTTGGTCTTTTGATTGGAATAAAATCTAAATATAAACAAAACATCTCATGGCTGTTTACAGCTAATCTCATAAACTGTTTTGAATCTCACTAGAACAAGGATATCCAGTAGGACTGACTTATTAAAACCTCAGGAATTTCAGCTCCACAACTGAAGACATCCAGTGACTGCTCACGCACAGAAGGTGCCAGGACTGAAAGCTGTTGCTGGCCCTCACCTTCCCTTGGCAGCCCCACCAACATGGGGGCTCTGCGCTTGCCTAGCCTCCTAATGGTCTCAACGCGCTCTTGCTCGCTCTCGCGCTCTCTCTCTCACGTGCGCGCGCTCTCTCTCTCTCTCTCTCTCTGCTGCACACCCCCCTACCCCCACCCCCCCCTATTTTGGCAACTAAACTTTGCCAAAGTTTGGTTTCGGCAAATGAGAAGGGGGAGGCTGTCCATGATTCCGTTATCTGGATCAATTCTGATGTCTGAAAAATGCATGAACTAGAAATTATACGTTACTACAGAAAGTCTCTGTGCATATGAGCAGTATTTTCACTATTTGAAGTAACCACAAGGGAAAAGCAGTGATTCAAGGCAGTAGAACAAAGTGTGGGGTAGACAGTTGTCTGTCTTTGAATGTTAATTTTCTCTTAATATTAAAAAATTAGACATGATTATAAAACCAAGAATATTTCTTTTTTTGTAAGCATAAACATAATCTGAAATCAAGATATTGTTGGCACCAAGTTTTCAAGTGCAAAATGACATTTGTACGGTACTAAGTGCCTGTTTCTCACTGAATTTTGTGTTCATTTGAGAACCTCAAATTCTCTATTCTGTTACACAGATAATGAGAGCTTTTGTAGCTCTTTGATAAATAAGGACAAATAAATAATTGGTATGAGGTGATTATTCATTGGTGAGAATTACAAGGAATTGTTTTTTAGGAAGGTTATTTAGTAACTCTCTAGCACAAAATGTTTTGCTCTCTCCAATGAAACAGCCAGTATAGGCCATCATAAGGGGTGGGTTAATGGATTAGATGGCCCCAGCTTTGGCTTGGTATTTCAGCTGCTGTTTTTAAACATCGTGAGATGTCTGTGGAAGTCTTGAACTTGAAGTCTGTAGCTTTTGAGGCAATCCTAAACTGTAGTGGTTGGCCTAGATGAAGTATATAATAAAAAATTCCCTTTTGAACATAGAGGTCACACTACTGACTTCTCTGTGTTTTGTGCTTTACACTTCTTAATCTTAAGCAGCTATTGTCTGATTTAGACATTAGCCCTGTATTTTTTTTCCTACTAATAGTAAGGATTTTGGAGACAAGCAAGCAGTAACAACACAAAGGGATGCCAGTGGAAAACACTCAGTATGTATCATTTAAGTCATATATTGATCACGTACATCACACTGCTCCTTCTAGCCAGTTATGCATTTTACACATTTTAATAAGCAAATTCCAACAGAAGCCAGCAGTTGCTAGTACAATATTTGGTTTAATTTCTAATGAGCAGGGAACTCTAAGCAGTGACATTCTCCCAGATAATCAAATTCATGGTAATTGCACTGTTTTTCTTTTGGAGAAATCTGTATTTGTTAGGAATCTTGAGGAAATAATAATTTCAGTGTGACTGATGCAATCAAATGGTTTGCTTTGAATAAGTAAAATGTAAAAGAGGTTAATCAAATGAAGTGCTACTGTATGAGAGCTAAGTGAGATGCTGACAGGTTTGACAGTAGAATGAAGATCAAACCAAAGACTTTTTTTTTTTTTTTTTTTTACATACATGCAGATAATCAAGCAAATTCAAGTCTTTTAACAGACCTCTTCTATAAGGGTCACTTTACAGATACAGATCATGTAATCTGAGCCTTGCACATTATCATTCTACTTTCAAAGAAGTACGAGAGAGAGGTTTTTCATTCCTTATTTGCATAGCTGTAGATTTACACGTTCACATGCTTTTGCTGTGGCATTTGATTCACAGATGACTGATTTATGGTCTTGAGCAAAGGCCAGATTCAGGACACACTTTATTGTCAGGGCTGCAAACTCTGCAAAAATTGTTTGGAAGTCTGCACCTGTTCTAGTTAACACATACTATAGCAAAGCATTAGAAGGATGCCTTCCAGCTTGAGGCAATAGTTTTCTTATAAGCAAGGCAAAAATAGTTGCAGAGATGTTATGCTAAATTAATCCAGGTGTGAATTTGTTTACTTTTTGTAATATTTAGTGCTGTAATTATCTTAAACATAATTCTCTAAAATCAGTCACCGCTTAGCTAAAAACCACAAATGAAAATAAACGTGTCAGCGTGACTAAGCGTGAGCTACAAAAAGTACAACAGCAACTATTTCTGTATAAATGCATTCCACTTTGAGTTCTGGCGTTCACTCTATGTATCAGTAGCCATCAGAAGAGAAAGGGCAGATGAATTATTTCCTAATGAATGGATAAAAAGACACTCATCTGAGTTACTATTTGAAAGGAAACTCTTGTGTTTAAGTAATTGTTTCTATCAATATTTGATCATCATCATGCAAAGAAAGGGTTGGGGTGAAGTTCTCTTTGCAGTAGGTGCTGAACGTAAAAGATGGAACACGATTGCAAAGGTAAACTGAAGAGCAGGTTTATTAACGGGTGGCTTTGACCACTACTTGACCATGATAGCAGTGGTTTCCTGATTCCCTATAGCAGAAATGAAAATTTGAAAGGAGTTTGAGGAACAAGCAAACAGTAGCTTTGTAGATAAATTTGGGAAGTGTTCTTATGATAAAATGCTACTGCTTCTTATGAATGGATGAAACGTATGTGGGAAAATCTGAGCAGATATTGTCCAAAGTTGTGATGAGAGTTTTGGGAGCTGCTAGCGGAGTCAGGAAGAGAATTATGAAAGTGCTTGAAAGGGAAGAGGAGAAAGATATAATTGCTGCAGTGAGAAGACAAGGAGACAGCTGTATGTACCCGCTGTTCTAGGCCAGGGATAGGTATGATTGCTTCAAAGCAAAAAAACCTAGACTGGTCTCATAGGGTGCACTTTGCATAGATCAGAAAGCATTACCTGAAACTGCGGGCCCAGATACTATAGTTAAATTGTGTGATGACAATAGCATTCCTGATGGGGGGACCAAAAAAAAAAAAAAAAAAAAAAAGCAGACTTCAAAAATGCTGTGGAGACATCAGTCTTCTCAGGAAAAGCTACAACACACTGCTTAGGAGAGCGAAGGGGAAGCAGGTGTGAGGAAAAATGAGCCAGGTCCTTGAGGAATTCACATGCTTGAGTATCCAAGGTCTTTTGTGTTTCTTTAAAAAAAAAAAAAAAAAAGTCATTATATTTGCATTGTAGTCAAATTTCTAAATACACAGTGTGCCAGGCTATCTCTCAGATTTTTTTTTTTTAATTGTTTTTCAGTCTTCATATGTACACTTAAGAATTCCAATCCTAATTTGCAGAATTGAAAACAAATTGATCCCTTTCTGTGGTTTTGTTCTTTATGTTGCATTTTAGTCTTGGGAGACGCAAATGGTGAA
The DNA here is from genome assembly GCF_965183815.1 of Platalea leucorodia. Classification (NCBI taxonomy): domain Eukaryota; kingdom Metazoa; phylum Chordata; class Aves; order Pelecaniformes; family Threskiornithidae; genus Platalea; species Platalea leucorodia. The sequence goes on along the minus strand of NC_138828.1, from coordinate 51,158,495 downwards.
GTTCTGGCTGTTCAGAGGCACTTCAGATGAGAAGCATTAGAAGTTTGGCCTGTGTTTTTAGATAGTTATGTGAATATCCATTATGGAAACAGGATTCTCTCTAGCTGTCCTCCACCAGCAATGGAATAATGCGATTCTGAGGATATAGGGGTCAGGCAGTAAGTAGTTTGGAGGCAAGTGTAACACTTCGTAAAAGAAGGTTGCTGTCATGCTCAGTTTAGCTGGCCATTGTAAAAAGAAACTTGATTCTCTGATTCTTAAGTCAGTACCTCAAACCATCTATGAAACAGCTATTTACACTCTGAGCTATCTGCTCCTTCTGCTATGTCTGTATATTTGCTGAAAATTCTCCATTCTAATTCCTGTCCATTGGTTTTGTACTGAATTAGTTTAACTGGGGCAAATTCTGTTAGGATGTTAGTGGGATATCTTGTGTGTTTTGCATTATATACACCTGTGTATTAGGACTGCAGATTCTTTACGGAAGGTGTCCATTTCTCAGTGCACGTACTTGGTTTCCAAATTATTAGCTGAACTGGAAGTTTGAAGGTGGCCTGAGTTCAAACATGGCTTAAAAGAATATATTGCAAGCTTTCTTGTGTGTAGTCCTCTCAGAAATCTATGTAACTCTACTGTCATCTTCAGTATTGTATAAATTTTAGTTAGACTTCTATGGACTTTATCTTCCAGTATGTTTAGAAACAGTTTCTCTTTATGTTCATTAAAAGTATGTTTTTCTGAACTAATTGCAGATAGTGCTGTGAAAGTTTCATATTCAATACCTAAAATTGTAAAAACATTCTAATCATATATGTAAATTAAATCTTCTTAGAAGAAGCTACTCCATTTGTTATTGGACTTATTTTCTCTAGTGTTGGCATGTGGATAGTCTTTACTGAGGACCTATTTAAAGAGCTAAAAGGATTTTTAGCTCTTCAGTGCCCAAAAGCAAATAGTTTTGTTAATGACCTTTTTTAGGGATAAGTTTTGAACTATACTCTGAGGCCCCTACCCCCTTTTGGTGGGTTCAGTATACAATTATAAAATTTGTACCCTTAGATTTGCAGACCCCTGAAATCTAATTTCCTGTTTCTCCTAATCCTAAATTAGTATCTCCTGCTGCAAGTGCTGAAATTAAGATTAAAGTTTAGGCTTGTAAGAATCTAGTCTGAGTAAGAGTCTTAAAAGCAAGGTCATGACTTCAAGGTAGTTGTTCTTCGGTGACCTACCTCAAACTTGGGTGTATATAGTATTTTTTCCAAAGATGCATTCTAAACAAGGAACTTAGAATTGATTAAATGTTTGTCTGAAGAGGACAGAGATAAGTTTAGCAAAATGAAGCTTACGAGTGAAGTTATTATATATGATGGTATTTTCAGAAGCTCTTGTTGGTCTGTATTCTCCCTTTGAAGGCAATGACGGAAGTCCTCCCTGAATTCATCAAAAATAGTTACAGAAAATTTGTGTGCTTTTAAAATGCCACTGCGAAGGCCTTAGTATCCAGCTTTTTACTATTCTAGTTTAAGGTCCAGCCCAAAATGCCTAGTAAATGGAGAATACTGGAAAGATTTAAATAAAAGATAAAAAAAAAGTGTTGCACTTGTTGCTTCTGTCACTTGAAATAATGAGTTTGTTGCTTTTTTTTTTTTAAATTCACATAGGCATTTAAGTCTTACTAATAAGATCTGTGCTGAAAAGGTTGGCACCATCTGAATGAATCTGCTAACCTTATTTACAGTATACTTATTACTGAAAATGGATTTATATGTGTATATACACACTTTATCATATTTTTTGGATGTCCTGGTAGATACATAATTAGTTCTGCCTCCTAAAACTTGATGAATATCAGAAGTTACTTTCAAATTATGCTGTACGTTTCAAGCTGGGATCCTACAAATGCTAGCCAGACTTGAAAATTGGGGTCAGTGTGGTTTTGGTGTTTTATTGTGCTTAACTTTCTGTGCTGTCTGTATCAGACATACCTGAAAGTTTGAAATGTCACCACCTAAATCAAAGTAAGGGGTCACCTTAGTTTCATGAAGAGCATGAATCAGGAAATAGAGATATTGTGTTGTCATTACAAAGGCAACAATGTTTCAATATTGTATCATAAAAAGATTTCATATGTTGACAACTTTAGGTATAGATCATATAACAGTTGTTAGCATAGAGTGTTATTTATATTTCATTGCTGTTTCTGTTTTTCAAAGTACTATAAAAATGGTTCGAAGTACTCAACGTAGGGACAGTTTAGACTTGGATCTCAATTCACATGTTTCTAGTTCATGACACCAGTCTATCCCAAGCTGATTTTGTTATAAATAACCAAAAGCTGTACAGATACTACGTAAAACAATTAGTGATTTCCCTCACTCTATTGTACTCTGGTTTCAAACTCTAGTCTTCAGATAACTGTCAATCGTATGTTATTGTTTTTTTCACCCTGCTGATAAGAATGCAAAGGCTAAAAAATCAACATTAAATGCTTTTTTAATGTTTTCTTCATGAGCAATTTGTTTAATTGCTGTAGGAATCAAACATGCATGAGCTTAAATTGCAAGTCAGTGGGTTCATAGCAGAAGGCAAGGCAATGCAAGGAGTTTAATGTGCTTTGTACACTAAATTTGTAGTAATTAAATTTCTGCTAAGATATATCTAATATGTCTACTTCTGATGTTTTTATGTACAGCACTGTAATTTGACAGCTCTTCTATATCTACATTATCTTTCAGGAGGTAGGGTAGAAAACTGGGATGATTAACTATCCTGTATAAATTTAGTAGAGAAAATTTACTTTTCACCTTCTCAATTTTGTTTTTCCGTATATGTAAAGCTTTCAAGCCATTTTAGAAGCAGGAGATACCAGAAGTCACTGACTTCATCCTTTAGTTTTCTTAAGTGCAAACGTTCATTACTCCATTGTTGCTTGTAGTGATCTTTGTCTAAGGGTTAGAATTGAGAATTTCTGTTTAGAACAGGACCAAGCTGATGAAAAATTTAAAAGCCTTGAGGCAAAAAAGGATTTTCTGAGTTTTTGTTATAAATAGGTGGGTGACTTTGAAAAACAGAGTATGTTAAAGTTCTGAGGAAGTAAACAATTTCTAGGAAGGGAAATCCGCCTTTCCATATGTTTATTTTTCAAAGAGAGGAAATTACCTAATAAGTGTAAAACTCAGGGACACAAAATAGAATATCTACTTCAAATTGCATTACCTTTGACTTCCAGTTCTCACGTATCTTAAGATCTGCCTGAATGTGATTGCGATGTTTTCATTTCTGCTCTTCAAGCAGCCTTCTGTATAACTTCAACTGGCATGGATTTAGGTTTATGGTATGGACATAGGTGCTGCTTCCTTTACCCAGTGTGCAAAATACATACAGTCCAGTTGTATCCTTCCAACTGTCAGTTTGTTGCTGTTTGAGAATATTTTCGAGGACTTTTCTGTCTGCCTTTCTAGTTGGCACTGGCCTTTATTATTATGAATTGGAATCTCTTAAAAGACCTGATTTTCATAAGAAGTATACACTGCATCTCTTGAAAAGTGTGTGTGGTCCTTCATCATGTGTCATACTGGCTACCAAAAATGGAGACAGCAAGGAAGTTTTATTTTAGAATTGTGTCTGTAGACTGTCTTGTGAAAGAATTTTTCTATTCTAAGAATATTTCTCCCTTCTCAAAGGGAGAAGACCTTTGGTGGAAATCATGGCTGCAGTTTTGGATTCTTTATTAATTAATGATGTTCACTGATCAGCAATTAAAGTGTACTGATGGAAGAGAATTAGGGAATTGCTAAAAGTCCTTTAAGTAATGTCACTCACGACTTCTGTCTTGTCGTCACTGTACTTGCCACTTAAACAAGGGTCTAGTTCTGTTAGCTGAAAAATTAGTTCTGGCCTGCAAGTAACTCAACATAGAGCAATTGACTGCCAATACAGCTGTAAGATCCTGTGTTGCCTTAAACACAGCAAGCATCAACTTGCATGAATGTAGCTCAAACAAGCTTTTCAAAGTAATAGCCTGTTCCGCAATTAGTGATACTATAGAGAACGCAAATAGCAAACAAAAACTGTGAGAGCTCTGATTTTCACTTAGGTGAAGGAATACATGATAAATGACTACATACTAATGTGCTTCTGTTAACAAGAAGGCAAAACGAATAAAAGCTCAGCGCTGATTTCCTGAGCCATTCTCTGAGTAGGCTAGGCCTAATTTGGGTATAGAGTATCCACTGGGGGATGTTGGCATTGTGCTATAACTTCACCTTTGGAAGATGAAGCTGATGAACTTCCTAGAAGCCAAGCCCTCCTTTCCCTCCAAGCTACTACTGTGAGGAACTGTCAAATCTCTGGGGAAATTATGATCTTCAGGAATAAAGAGATATGAACAGGAAGGGATCAATTTTCTGCTTTAGGGACTTCCTGTTAATCATGATACATCATACTGCAGAAGGGGAGATTGCCCAGGTGATTTGCCATCACCAAAAAAAGAAACATTGTTTAGAAGCTTCCTGCGGCTGTATTGTTCCCTTTCTTTAACATACTTCTGTAACTTACCTGTCCTCAAAGTTACAACAGTTTGTGTTTGGATTGTCTGGAAAGCATTAGTTTCAATAATATGGCAGTCAGGGCGCCAAGATTTTCAAATCCAAAAAATCAGTTGCAAGTTCTCCAGGGCATGAAACTTTCTTATACAATTCCGAGGCAAGTGTATACAGTTAACAAGATACTGTAGCTTTGGCCTTTCAAGACAGTATGAGCGTGCTGATGTGTACTAATGTGTAGCTGTATACATCCAGTGATGATATTGCTCTGACCCATTGCAGGTGAGCTTACGTGTTGAGTTCTTACATTTATCTATTGATGTGTGAATGGGAAGGAAAACATGAGGCATCTACTGTCTGTGTCTCTCTGGGAATCACCAACAATTTGGTACGTGTTAAAGCCTGTTCTTGGAATCGTGCTCAATTTCATGAAGCCTTGAGAGTCTTGATGTTTCTAACTAAGATGTACATTGATACTGATCACGCTCTGATGCCCTTGTTTTTCCATTCTGGCTCTTGCAGCCCTAGAGCTTTTGAACTTCTTGCAGGAGTCAGTTTGTGCTGTGTATAATTTATCTATTGTTTTTATTGCGTAGGCCTGACTTCATAAATTAAGTCTCTGTCTGCCAATAGCATGAAGCTACAAGCTTGACAGGCCAGTTCTAGCTTATTAGAAGTGGAAGGGTGAGAAACAGCTTTACTGTGCCCACTGAGCTGATTATGGGGAGTGGAAGTCCATGGCACCTTTAAAGAAAGCAGTGATTCAGCTCGACTCTTGAATAAGGTGATTTCTAAATCTGTAAGAGGTTTTGAGCTGAGTCCCAATCTAACATAGTATTTTCTTTAAGTCATATTACTTCCTTTAGTCTTATCTTTTGACTAACCCTCACTGCTATCTATGGGTACCCTGCAGGCCCTCAAACTTGCTGTGCTGCCTGTGTGCAATGCAATATAAAGAAGGTGTAGGCTGGCAGTTGGGCAGCTCTGGTCCTGCTTTGACTTGTTGTGTATGTTTGGAATTTGAGCTTGATTCCGTATATCTGAACTGCTACATTTCAGGCTTAAATTACAGGAAAGGACACTTTGGTTAGAGCTAGGAAAAAAAATGAATGCTGCGGATAATTAAGTACTGGAGTATCTAAAGAAGTTGGGATATCATTCTTGCTGAATGCTTTCTGAAACAGGCTGATGAAATGTCTGTCAGGAATGATACGCTTACTGACGATTTTGCTGTTATAAAGCAGATGAACAAGATGACCTGGATATCCCTTCTCTTTGATATGAGGGATTGTAGGAGAACTGACTCAAATTCAGCCTTCTGCTTCTGATATTGCCCAAAGTCAGAATGGTTTGTGACTTCCTACAGGCTGATATGGCTTGGTTTGTAGCCAGGTCTCTTTTCACACCCTTCATGAATAACCAGCCTGTCACTGTTATACCATTAAAAAAATCCCTTCAGAATCAGTCTATAGAAACAACCTGTGTGAAGGAAAAAGAATGTGTGGTTTGGGGTAAAAGCATGTGGTCATAAAGAGAGGGCAAGTTGACTTCAAGTTCTGCCAGAATATGGTGCAGATAGAATCATAGAATGGTTTGGGTTGGAAGGGACCTTTAAAGGTCATCTAGTCCAACCCCCCTGCAATTGGCAGGGACATCTTCAACTAGATCAGGTTGCTCAGAGCCCCATCCAACCTGACCTTGAATGTTTTCAGGGATGAGGCATCTACAGCCTCTCTGGGCAGCCTGTTCCAGTGTTTCACCACCCTCATTGTAAAAAATTTCTTCCTTATATCTAGTCTGAATCTACCCTCTTTTAGGTACCATTATCCCTTGTCTTATGCTACAGGCCCTGCTAAAAAGTGTCCCTATCTTTCTTGTAAGCCTCTTTTAAGTATTTAAAGGCCGCAATAAGGTCTCCCCAGAGCTTTCTCTTCTCTTCTCTGGGCTAAACAAGCCCAACTCTCTCAGCCTTTCCTCACAGGAGAGGTGTTCCATCCCTCTGATCATCTTTATGTCCCTCCTCTGGACCTACTCCAACAGGTCCATGTCTTTCCTGTGCTGAGGACCCCAGAGCTGGAGGCAGTGCTCCAGGTGGGGTCTCACCAGAGCAGAGCAGAGGGGCAGAATCACCTCCCTTGACCTGCTGGCCATGCTTCTTTTGATGCAGCCCAGGATACGGTTGGCTTTCTGGGCTGTGAGCGCACATTGCTGGGTCATGTCGAGTTTTTCATCCGCCAGTACCCCCAAGTCCTTGGGCAAAAGCACACTTTAGGTCTTGGAGCTGCCATATTTACCCAATAGCCTTGGTGCCCTTGGGCATGGCACACTTGGCCAGCTCTCTGGGCATCTCCTAATGTGTGGCAGACTCCACCTCTCAGGATCTGATGGTTCAGCATTCCTTGTGATGTGTCAGACAACATGTTTTTACAGTGATACATTCAGTAATGTCATTGACAAAGGCATTCGTGATGCCCATGGCCTTGATACTGGTCTCACGATGGATCTGCGTCAGCACCTTGTACTGATGGATGCAGTAACTCTCTTTTCTGCTATTCTTCCATTACCTGTAGCCCTTCTCTTGGTTTTTGGTGACAGCATTCTTGGAGTTCTTGTTGGGAGCAGGAGCTGGCTTGGTAGGCTCAGGCATTTTGGCAGCACCTTTTCTCACCAATAAGCAACATGAAGGTGGGCAATGGTGGAGGCAGTGTAGCTGCAAATGGCTTGAAGCCACTGGTTGTATGTACCTGAGCTCTTGAAATAACTACCTTCTTTTGCAGCCTGAAGGACTGATAACTGTCATGATTGCGTGAAACTGAGCTGCAAACTGAGAGTTTGCTGAAGCAGTTGTATCTCAATGAGCCTTGGCTGACTTTACCTGTTTTTACGATGTTAATATCCTATGTTGCAATTAGAGGTAGGAAACCCAAATGAAACTGTTGGGTCTTGCTGAAAACCAGCTATTGCCTTTGAGATAAGTCTCTTGGCGGGGGGGGAGGGGGCAGCGGGAACACAAAACAAAAAAACCCAACCAAACCAACACCCCCACCAACAAAAAAAACAAAACAAAAAGCCAACAACAACAAACAAAAACAAACACAGAAAAATGTCGGACTCTACCAGTATTAGTTTGTATTCTGAAATGCTGAAGTGTTACTTGCCCGTAGCTGGAAGCCTTCAAAGCTTTGCACAGTTGCTTATGTCTTCCTGTTATGTTTCCAGTTAAGTGGATTATAGTAGCAAAATGGATAAACTGACTAAGGGAACATTTAAGGAACAGATGGTTCTCTACACCGCTTTTACCTGTTGTTTGACTTCTTGTGAGAGGTTTTGTACTCAGTTGAGGTGACAAGTATCATTCCCTTCACCCTGGGGGTTCAGTGCCTGAAAGCTTCAGTTGTGGTAGGTCTGCTGTCCCCTAACCTCTATGCTACGAGTAGCAGAAAATGTTAAAATTGGTAAAGCTGAGGACTGTTTTCCATATAGGTCCCTTATTTTTTCTTTACTAAATTGGCAGCTTAGCAAATTGGCTGAACACCATTGTGTTAATTATTGAGAAGTCTAAATTCCTTTGTGGATTTGATCATGGTAATTAGAATAGAAACTCAATACAGAGTGCAGAGGTGTAAAGCTGGCCTGGCCATAATCTGGTGGTTTAAGAAAGAGCAGAATGGCATTAGGCCTTGTGTACTCTGTAACTTAAATCTTTGAAGTGAAAGGAGGGAACTGGGACTTGTGTTTCTTCTGTGAATTTCTTTTGGTTTGCATGGACCAGCTATCTTGAGTCTGAGAGGGGCAGCTGTGCACAGGAGCATGCATGGCCTCAGAGCCTAGTGATGGCAATTTTCCCTTGAGAAAGGGGCACAGTCTTATCCATGGCCAACTGTCGGAAGGTGTTAATACTTCAGAGTATATTGTTTGGGTGTTAGTATTTCAGAGTAACTGAAGGAGAGGCAGTCACTCAAATTTTCCTTTCTCCTAGGTAAATTCTCTTTATTTAAGCTAAAGATACAGAGTCAGGCTCTTGCTCTGTGAGCCACATGAAGTCTGTAATTACTCTGTGAAAGATGGGCCAGTGTCCTCAAAAGACCAGACAGTAGCATGGTGCTTAGTATTCTGTGTCAGCAAAGTAGGAGATGGGACTATAAATCCTTCTGGAAATTTAATCCAGCTTTTCATTATCTGTGGCAGATGTTTTAATGACCATCAGTACAGTGTTTTTCAAAAAAATTAAGTGTGGTGGGGTAACACCATCTTCCACGGTTTTTATGAAGAGTGAAAATAACCTGAGAACATCTTATGGATGTTTGTGCCTCAGATGCAAGGTTGATAAACCACAAGTTTGTACATGACAGCTGTCACCGAAGTGGTTTCATCAAGGTGAGACACTGCTTGCTTGGTCCAGCAGGAGAATTTTAGGTGACTGGGAACTTCACTGTTAAAAGATATATAGATGCTTAGGAATTTGGGTATATGTAAAATGGGTATTTTAAAGACTGTCACTTTGGGTTTGGGTTCAAAAAACCTTTTGAGCAGGTAGTTCAACAAACCCAGTCATTTGAGTTGGTAAGTCACAATGAGCATTGCAGGGTTTGAGTCCTAGCTTGTTTACATGTCTGAGGTTTAGGCTTTTAGGGAAACGCTGCTCCCTAATGCTCCCAGCACCCTCCCCCCCCCCCCCCAAAAAAAAAAAAAAAAAAAAAAAAAAAACCACCACAATCTTACACAGTAGTTGAACACATTCTAGCAGAAAATGAGTCTGAAAGACAAATAACCTTGTACAAAGTTCTTGAAACAATGGACTAGCAGTGTGTATCAAGAGCAAGATAAACAATAAGCTTCTGTTTTCTGTTTCCTGAAAAGTCCTTTTCGTATTTATTTCCCCATATGTTTTTAACTGTTTACTCTTGGAACAGAGGACGTTAGTTTTACTAGCAAAATAGTGCTCTTAGCAGGCATATCGTTCTCTTGGTCCAGTTTCATAGTGATAGCTGCAGTGACTGTAGTCACTTTTCACATCTTTAGGAGAGCAGTTATATGGTTTGCTGCCATATGAAATTGGCGTAAGTATTGGTTACAATAGATGACCAAGAGGCTCTAAATATTTAGATAATATGCCTTTAATAGTTGGGTTTTTTAAAATGCATGTGATTTCACTTCAGGCTTGAGAGTCTCCTTATGTTTTAATGTATTTATTTGGTGCTCTGTTAAAGGTATTGTAATTTTTAAAGGTTTCTATATTATATAATGCTGTTATTAAACATATTAAAAATTATAACCATTTCAATGACTGATAAAACATTATTTTTGAGTCCTTAGATACCAAACTAAATCTGCAGCAGTGAAATTCAATCCAGTTTTGCCAAAGGTGACTGGCAGAAAATCGGGTACTAGCCGTCTTTCCAGCTTCTATTTAGAAAACAGATTAATTTTCCAGAGATGTATTGTCTTGATAAGCGTCTCATATCACTTTGATTTCAGTATATTAGATCTTAAACAAGCATAAAGAAGGTCACAGTTTCGTAGATGCTGACTCTATATCAAAGCCTTTTGCATCTTTGGAAACATCTAACCATAAAGACAGTCAGTGACACTTTGTAGCTTTTGTAAAAGTTCTCAGATATATCAAGATTCCTGAAAAGCAAATTTTAAGTTGTATAGTAAACTCAACTTACTGTGATGGCAGAGCTGTTTATTTACAAAATGTCTTTCAGAAAAATCTGGCTAGGGATTTCAGTGTTGCGTAATTTTTTTTTTCCTATCGCCAGACAAAATTTTATTATAATCGGGGGGCGGAGCAGACTTAACAAATTCCAAAGTAAAAAATGAGAACTGAATATAGCTAAAGACAGATGGTATCTCTGACAACGCAGATCTGCTGTTCTAGAGAGCAACAGCAGAGGCAACTCTTCATCAAACATCTGCCATTTTGCACAAGCATCAGTTGGTGTTAATGAAGTGAGAGCATGATTCTTCGTACTTGATGTCTTGATCCATGTCTTTCAAATGTGTGAGTTAGCAGTAAAACTCTTCTGTAACAAATTCAGAAGTCTTCTTGGATACTCTGCTGGATCAGAGATTGCCTGATAACTCTTGGCTGGCTCTTGAGTGCTTTCTGAGGAACATAAGCCAAAAACCCCCACATTTCTAAGCTTCCTCTTTTTCATCTTCCTTCCAAGTTTCCAAGTTTTTCTAATGAGTTATATAGGGATGAAACACTTATACCAAACCTGGAAAGAAAAGCTTAATGACTTTATTATTACCTAATGATATTAGTGAGATGGGCCATCCACCATTAATTGTTTGAAGGAAGTGATGGAAAAAAACTCTTTAGGCAGGAGGGAACACTCTGCTTTTTTAATGTGGAGAGCTATTTTGGGATATACCAAGATACTGGAGAACAGAATTGTTTATGTGGGAAACCAATGTGCTAACAGAGCAATTAAAAAAAAAATTCCATTGTATGGACTTCAAAAAAACTTCTCTCTTCTTTGGAAGTTTTCTTAAAGATGAGAGTTCTCTAACCAGAGCTTTGGCCTGGGAACTATGAAGCCACAAAGCAGTGGTAAATGCTGTGTGTGTCACTTCTGTATTATTCATGCAGGTTGCAATTCATTGTCCCTGAGGGATGTAGGTAATTTCCCGCTTCTTGAAATGTCTTGACCACAGATTCTATTGCCATGTGTGCTGGGACAGATAAGTATGTAGGAGCAAGACTGCTTTGTAGCTGCTCTGGGAGAATTTTCAAAGTATTTTAACATAATCACTATGGGTAGTTCATTGAGGTAACTTATTTTCTTTAGGGTTAGGGAAAGGTGTCAGATGTAACTATCACAGTAACTTGGCTGCCTCACATATTCTTTCTTGCAATGTTGAATCCTATGTTCTGAAAGATTGAGTGAATTTATTTTTCAGTAGATGATCCACCTTTTTCAATGTGTAGCTCTAATGAAACTGTAGTAGAGACTGAAATTCAGGATTTTTTGTTTATGTGGGTTTTTTAATGTTGCAGGTTTTTTAATGTTGCAGGTTTTTCATTCTTTTTCATATGATGGTCTAGGAAATTTCCAAAGTACTTTTTTATACACATCCAACCAAAGAAAACTGCATGCATATTTGTAGTTGTTGTTATACGTGCTGTCATTCTAATAACAATTCTTAAGCCACCGCCACTACATGAGGCTGAGGCATGCATGATGACATAGGGCATCAAGATGTATTGTCCTGGTGTCAGCTGGGATAGAGTTAATTTTCTTCCTAGTAGCTGGTATAGTGCATGTATTTAGAAGTAACCTGGCTAGAATGCTGAGTGCATTTAATGATGGGGGAGGGCAAGAACTGTTAATATAGAAGAAAGCTGTCTGCAGTGCTTTCCTACCTAAAAATTTCCTACCTTTTAATTGTCAGTCAAGTCTTGATTATTGTACTTAATGGAAGTTTATTGTGACTTTTGATCAGTGCATAGATTTGCTGTAGTGAGAATTTAAGAAGCTTTTACAGTTAACAAGGCCCTAGAAATTTTGGAGTAGGAGAAAGGAGCTGACGTAATTATTTTTATTCTTTTCTAAAGAAGTTTATATGTAAAAATGAAGGTCTCATTGGTGGGAAATTTATACCAGGTTTCCTATGCTGACACGTAATGATTGATCCTAATATGTTAAGTAGGAGAAAAAGTATAAGCTCACCATCAATAAATAATTTTTAGTAGTTTTGTAGTAGTTGTAAATATCTTGTCAGAGATAAGTGAAATAGAGCAGAAGTGTTTGAAGTGAGGTGTTGACTATTTCTATCAAAGAAATGAACCTCAAACCAATTCTCAAGAAACAGACTGTTCAGATACGTGTTCTGATCAACTTGTAACCATTGTCACTGTTTCATTCCTGATGATGTTCATACTGAGCATAGGTGACAGGCCAATTACAACTTGTCTGATGATGCCTAAACCTAAAATACTAACATCTAGCTGAACCTTAGAAATTAAACTGATGTCACTGGAGATTAATCTTTTCCCATCTATTTTCATCCTTTGGCTTTATAGACATATGATGCATTTGTCTGAAGACAGGCAGCCCTGGCAGTAGGTTCAGTTAACACATGTCCATGCATTTTTTGTTTATTTTACGTTATGTAGGAACAACCACAAGTAATGGCTTATATGACCTATGTGTAACTAGGTATTCCATCTTGCCCAGGAGAATGGCCACACTTCTTCGTAGCTCCGTTGCTTTTCGGCAGTGAAAGCTACTGAAAGCACACCTGAGATATGGAAAAAAGGTTCATTCTTATTTGTAAGATCCTTCAGGATCATATGCGTCCAAGATGTTTGCAAGACTAGCTGAAGTCCAGGACAAAACGTGTGGTTAATAGTTTCCCTCCTGTCCTTCTGTAGATTTTTTTTTCTGTAATCTGGGAAATACTCATTTCAGAGGTGGAAATGGTCAGTTCTATGAATGAACTCTCTTAAGAGACTTCTGCAAATCACAACAGATGCATTGTGCTTGCATTCTTTAATGTTAAATGCATTTAATGTTATCTGTCATAGTTCAGTTCAAATTCAAGAAACGTAGTTATTTGGAAAAACTAAAAAATGAAAAAAAATCTTATCCATACTCTTTGTTTCTTCCTGGGGCAGGTAACGTGCAATTCATTTAGACACGTTATCATGTTACTAGAAGATATTCCACTACTATTAAAAGATCTGAATAGAAACATGCATAAAATAATACAAAGTAAAAAAAGTCGTTACACCAACAAAACTTGTACAATGTTCAGCTACATATCTTGAAATGTACACAGGGAGACTTCTCAAAAGGAGGATTCTTCTTCAGCCATTCCATGTGAAGCATCAGTGACCCAGCTGTGTTTGAAAGGTTAGGTCTAGAAAAGTCAGTATTTCCTTTGTATGAATCCGTGCAGTGGAGCAGGTATGCAGCTCTTTTGTCTATCAGCATGTTCATCTATTTTCCATACCTCTCATCTATCAAGATTCTTTCTTGTGGTTTATCAGAACTCTGTTCTGTAGCATCTGGTCATGGAGCTCTTGGAGACTTGCACCAAGTACCTACATTAGCAGTGTGAACTGTACACTTCTTGGTCATGTTTGAATTGCTTAATACCAGCCATTGATTAAATTGCACTGCAGTGTACCACTAAAGAAATTATATGCTTGAATTTAGTGTTGCTGATAGCCACAAAATGGGAGATATGATTATCATCAGTCTCTGAAAAGCATAAGGTGATAATCTTGGTAGTAGTGATATATTTGTCTGTTTTACTAATAAATATACAGATACATTTCTCTTTGAGACCTAGATGATATATATGATATTTATGGCATCTAATGTTTCCTGTAGATAAAAATCATCTGATTTATATCCAGTAGTTAAAACGCATCTCAGTATGTACCAAAACAGTGCTTTTGTCATGTTCAGTAAATGCTAGAAATACTAATAGGTAAATTGTTATTTACAGAAAAACAGTTGCAGAGAGTGTACGAAGAAACAAGGTACCAAAATGGGTTAAGAGCTGACGGTAAATCTGCCTTCTGAGAAAATAATTCAGAAAAGAAATGCTGCACTGCAAAGCATTGTGTATTGTATTACTTCAGTAGTAAATTGGTACTGCTAATAATGATTTCAACATGTTCTTCTATTTTCATATTTGTGTAGTATTAGTATTTGGCATACAGATATTTGTTGATTTAGCTTCTAACCACCAGATGAAAGAATTATGGATAACAAGGTAATGTGGCATCTGACATGAGTGGTCTGGTACATACAGGTCTTGTATTTATTTACAAACCATGCTGCATGTTCCACCTGACCACTACAGCTCTCAAGCTGGCTATAATTCACACATTCGTACATTGTCTGAAATTTAAGCTATTGGAGTCCTTAAATCTGTTTGTTCATGGATCTCAAGTTAAATATAAACTGAACTTTTGAACTTCTGTGAACTAGTTTTGTGGTAAAATAATAGTCCTAAACTAGCCACTTGGAATGAGGCAGCAATAATGATTAATTTAACATGTTGGTGTTTAGAGTTTGTGTGGTTGTATTTTTTGGTTTTTTGTTGTAGCTGCTTTTAGCTACAGTAACACTAAAAACAGTTGGGATCAAATGGAAGGGATACTGTTGAGCTAATCCAGAAAGAATTCGTGCTATATTTTCACACTTGGCAGCTTTTTCATTATTGCTTTAAGTGTATTATAGCTAGTGATTTTTATATGAGTCTTCAGGAACAAATATGCTTTTTGTGTTTGTTTTTAACAATGAGCATTGCTTTACTATTTTAATAGCTTACTAAATAGCGTGTGTGTCTGGCATCCTGTTTCGTGTGTCAGTATAACTTTTGAATAGTTACTGTTCACAAATAAATCAGAAATTAAGGTGACCCATGGTGTTTTAAACTGTTTTTGAATGAGTGTGCTTAAGTAGGCTTGATTGGAAACTTAATAGATATTGAAACATTTTGTAATTTTACCACACTAGCCTGGTTTAGGTTTTGAGTAGAGAGTAACTTCAAATCTCATAACTTTTCTTTGAACACAAGTAACAAGTTTTTCAGTGGCAGTGCCTAACAGTGTGGACATGTATGAAAAGTTGTTCTGGTGAAGCAAAGTAAGTTGTGTCTGTCAGAATTGCTGAGATATGCAAAGGGACATCTTGGAAGCTTCTTCCTGTACTGGAAGAAGCTGCAAAAAGTTAAACAGCAACAGTGGGTTTCCACTGACTTAGTTTACCTGTGTTGTCTGAAACTTCAAAGTAATTGGCTTTTATGTACCCATCAAGATGTTTTTGGGTCTTTTCCTATGGTCATTAATTTGTATTGATACTTTACATTTCCCAGTATTTTTGCATTATGGGAGGGTACGCTGGCTGGTTGGGGATGTGGCAGAAGAGGGCAGGGAGATCTTTATCATGTCACTGAATGACCCTGGTAGGAAAAATAAGTGCCAGCAGCTTCAGGTCACTAAGCTTCCAAAATAGCACTGGTGCTGAAACTGGAAACTTAAGATGCAAACTAGAAACAAACTACTGGCTTTAGTCTTGGTAAACTGATTTGTCCTGTACTCGGATGTGTATACCAGCCAGATGTGATGCATTTAAATGCAAATAGAAGTACTTCCATCTCAGATGAGCCCTTGTGTAAAGAAGGCAAAGCATCTTCAGACATGACCAAACTGAAAACGTGTTTCTCACATTAAAAAAAAAAAAAAAAAAAAAAAAAAAAATCCATGGTGGTTCATTTCCTGAGCTATAGCTAATAGTCTTCAAGTTCCCAGATTTCCTTTTAACGGTATTTTCATTCATCATCCGCAGGGTTGTTCCCTGCTCTTTCTGTTTCTTTAAATAAAAATTGGGACAATGAACAAAGTTTTTTGCTATGGATTTCCTGATTTTTTTTTTTTTTTTTTTAGCTTGGGTTGGGAGGCTGGTTATTCTGTGTTGCATTTTCATTTTGATTGTAGGCAAGCCCATTGCTGCTGAAAATAGCTCAAATGTTCTTCGAACAAAAACATCAGCCAACAGCTCAGATTCTTTCTCTTTTCCTTTTGCAGACTCTTGCATGTGAATTGAAGGTTTCTCTCAAGAAATTAATTTATAAAGGGCTAAATAAACAAGATCTACATATACAGAAATTTCTTACTTCCTCTGCATTTGAGACACAGCTCAACTCGTCTGTCTGGTAAGTCATGTTTTTCTTAAGGATTTGTCTTTCTTCTTGGCCTTATGACTTGCATTCTTGAGTTTCTAATTAGTGTTCAGAGAAAACCAGCTTCTGTTTGCTAGTAGTTCTGCTGCATGCTCTGTATGAAGTACGAAGACTAATCTGCAAAGGCATTACTGTGCTGCTTTTACAAACTTCAAAATAGTACCTATGATTCTGTATGGTACTTTGGTATAAGTGGCATTTTAATTGTTTATGTAGTAGTCTGTTCTCAGTTTGCTGTAATGAAATCATTAAATGTTTTAAAGCAAAACTGGCGATTGTTCTGTCTTGAAATTATTTACCTGTTTGGATGTTCTGAATTTAATGAATTAACTTCAGAATTTGTATTGCAAGGTATATTCTGTGTCAAGTCAGAGTTTAAAAATAAGCTTTCCCAGCAATTTATTCGTGTCTCATTGCTTGCTGGTTTCATCTTGTGTAGATAAAATAGGTTCATGTTATTGATGCAATAGTATATTTTTCTTGGTAATGTGCCTGTTTCATAGGACAGTAAGCATGCTTGGCAGTAGTCTTTTAATTTGATAATATAATTCTGTAACAGTTCTGTTAAAGATATTTGTGGCTTACAGAGTTTCTTCAGGTTTTGATTGTATGGCTTGAAACAATTTTTTTTTTCTTTGGTTATGAAGTGTTAACTGAGTACATCCCAAACAAAAGAAAGTTTTATTCTCTACCTTCTATTTTTATTCTTTATTGCAATTAAAATTAAAAAAAATCTTGGAAGAGCAAAAGATTTTTTTGCTCAGTGCTGCGGCTTTTCTAAGGAATTGGCTAGCATTAAATGGCAGCCTATATATACCTAGTCCATCTGATCACATATGCTGTGGCACTTTGGCTTACCACAATTACTGTGCTTACATACTGCATGCCCTGGTTCTACATAGTTCATTTTGTAGGCTTTGCTATATCCCTAACGTTAGTTTATTTCAAAAATATACTGAAAATCCATCTTATATTTAAAAGTAGTTGTACGTTTAATGTAAAGCAGTAGTTACGCATTATATTTTCATAGGAAAAAATAGATCAGTGCTTGTACATAAAAGCTGTTTGGGGGCTTTCCAATTCATTTACGTTTCAGTAAGAGGCTTTCCAGCTTATGTCTGGATAAAAAGAGAAAATCTGAAGTCTCTCTCTATACACTTCATATAGCATATCTTTTTGTTAAAAATACAGAATTTTGTATTAAAAAAAATCAGGAATTGTCTTTAACAGTTTTTCAGAAAAAGTAAAACCAAGTCTGGTTCAGTTTCAATGTTTGCAGTCATATTTTATTCTGATATTTGAGAGTCATGGATCTAATTCTGTTTGTTCTTCCTTACAGTAGCAGATATTGATAGTATAATGTAGGTATCCACTTGAAACCATGAGAATTTCAGTACCAGGCATACTTTGTTTCAAATGAGACAGTTTCTGTTCTTTTTCTCCTCTCGGTTTTGATTAAATTATATTCCTCTTGGTTTAAGATCTTCCCTATTCCTGTCTTGCTGTCACATGTAAAGCTGCTTCCCTGGTCCTGCAGATCAGTCACCCTGTCCTTGTACTTCCTAAGTTCTTTTGACCACACTCTAGTGAATACTTGTCTTACATTGGTGGTTTTCATATAAAAAGAATTTGTCACCTGAGACTTCCTTGAGAAAAAGCTGAAGTTTCTGAAGGAACTTAGGCCATACCGTAGTTACTGTTTGAGCAATGTAGAAACTTGTGATCCCTTGACATATCCAAAAGACATAGCTGGAGCAGAAATTACACAAAATTAGGCTGCATAATAGACAAAATATTTACCAAGTATTTTCAATTAAAAGCGGTGCTTGAATTGTGTAAAGTAAGGGCCAAGGATGGTCTATTAATGGTTATTTTTTAAGTCATCTAACTTTGAAGTTACTATATAAGACCAAGTTCTTGCTTGGCACTTAATTTTTGACTGAGTAACAGACCTGACTTACAGGAACTTGTATCTGGCATGCTAACACAACCCAAATTTTAGCTGAGTGAACTTGGCACTAAATTCAACTAAAAGGAGGAAATCTCAGGAGAGTGGTGGAATTTCTTTCATTGAATAAGTATACCTCTGCATTCATGGGGAACAAACAGTAACATTTTGTGCAGGTTTCTACTTTTGACAGTGTGTCTTTGTTCACTTCCCAAAGGTGGTGTCAAATACATTGGAAAAAAACAAACAAACAACAAAAAAAAAAAAAACAAAAACAAAAAACCAAAAAACTTTCTTATTTTGATTTTTCATTTTACTTAAATGATATGGTCCCAGGGAACCCATTAAGTCTGGAATAGCCTAACACTGTTGTTTATAATTCTTTGTGTCTGAAGAATAAAGGCTTGCTCCAAACAATTTAGGTTACATAAAAGTGCTCCCTCCTTATTGTTTTTTGTGAGCTCAGACAGAGGGGTGGGAGGCAAGTGGATCTATAAGCATTGTATGATGGAATTATTTGATCAGAGTGTCTCAGAAAATGCTTCCTTCTTGCTGTTATAAATGTTTTCCAAACAACGTATGATATTACTGAACTGTTACTCTGAGAAACAGTAGATCGTGATAGCTCGGATTTCTTGTCAAAAGCTTCATGCTGATAAAGATCTTAAATTAATATGCTGTTTAGTCACAATATGTCTTATGTTGCTTCCACTGTGTGGTCTAAGTTCAATTCACTTGCTGATGGCAACAGGGTTTATCATAGAATGGTTTGGGATGGAAGGGACCTTTAAAGGTCATCTAGTCCATCCCCCCTGCAATTGGCAGGGACATCTTCACCTAGATCAGGTTGCTCAGAGCCCCATCCAGCCTGGCCTTGAATGTTCCAGGGATGGGACATCTACAGCCTCTCTGGGCAACCCGTTCCAGTGTTTCACGACCCTCATTGTAAAAAATTTCTTTCTTATGTCTAGTCTGAATCTACCCTCTTTTAGTTTAAAACCATTACCCCTTGTCCTATCACTACTGGCCCTGCTAAAAAGTCTGTTCCTATCTTTCCTATAAGCCCCCTTTAAGTACTGAAAGGCTGCAACAAGGTCTCCCTGCAGTCTTCTCTTCTCCAGGCTGAACAAGCCCAACTCTTTCAGCCTTTCCTCACAGGAGAGGTGTTTCATCCCTCTGATCATTTTTGTGGCCCTCCTCGGGACCTACTCCAACAGGTTCGTGTCCTTCCTGGGCTGAGGACCCTAGAGCTGGAGGCAGTGCTCCAGGTGGGGTCTCACCAGAGCAGAGCAGAGGGGCAGAATCACCTCCCTCAGCCTGCTGGCCACGCTTCTTTTGATGCAGCCCAGGATACGGTTGGCCTTCTGGGCTGCGAGAGCACATTGCTGGGTCATGTCCAGCTTTTCACTTATCAGTACCCCCAAGTCCTTCTCTGCAGGGCTGCACTCAATCCCTTCATCCCCCAGCCTGTACTGATACCGGGGATTGCCCTGACCCAAGTGCAGGACCCTGCACTTGGCCTTGTTGAACCTCATGAGGTTCACACAGGCCCACTTCTCCAGCCTGTCCAGGTTCCTCTGGATGCATCCTGTCCCTCAGGTGTGTCAACTGCACCACTCAGCTTGGTGTCATCTGCAAACTTGCTGAGGGTGCACTTGATCCCGCTGTCTATGTCATTGATGAAGATACTGAACAGCACTGGCCCCAGAACAGACCCCTGAGGGTCACCACTTGTCACTGTTCTCCATCTGGACATCGAGCCCTCTGGATGCGACCATCCAGCCAGTTCCTTATCCACCAAACAGTCCACCCATCAAATCCATATCCTCCCAATTTAGAGAGGAGGATACTGTGGGGGACTGTGTCAAAGTCCTTACAGAAGTCCAGATAGATGACATTTATCATAGATGATAGTTTTATGGTATCTGTTCTGTATGGGATTCTGATCCATGAGCAGAATTCCAAAGTGACAGGATAATGTCAGCAGATCATAGTAATATGTTAAAACTGCATGGGTTTAATATGTGACAGTGCTGGAGAAGAAGAAGGTGTTTTCAGAACTGGAGAGGAAGACCTGGTGATAGAGGAAATTAATCTGAGTGAAAGGCCATCATGCAGGCGCCTCTTCCTTGTATTAGCCTCAGACTGGGGATATGCCAAACAGGAGGTGCTGAGAGCCTGTATAAGTTGTATCTGCACTGGACTTACCTGACTATGTGCTATTCTCAGATGGCAATAGATAGCTCTGGAAAGTCCGTGATGTGATTCTGTATGTAACTAGCTGCTTCAGAGGGGTGCAATTTTTATGGCATCCTGGTTAGCTCCTGTCTGCAGTAAGGAAAGATGGCAGTGTCTCTTTATTGGCTCCGGGAATCAGGCTGTGCTTCACCTTTTGATAGATCCAAATGAACTAGGAACTGGCAGGATTCCCAGATTCTCACAGTAGCCTCTGCTCATCATCATTAACCTGTGGTTTGGGGGAAGAACGTATAATTAAGTATAGCAATGAGCATCCGTCAGGATTACTAATTTTAACTATAATGTCCAAGCTTTTCGTTGCTTAACCTTATCTTAAAAGACTTTTTTTTTTTTTTTAGAAAACGTTTTTCAGATTCTGCCACCTCAAAAGTATTCATTTTCCATCTTAAAAAAAAAAAAAAAAAAAAAAAAAAAACACACAAACAAAAAAACCCCATAAAAGTTGACAGTCAAAACCAGATATTTTTTGCATATGAAACATACAGGAGTAGTCTAATTTTCACTTCTGCCTCAGGCTTTGAGTTTCATTTGACTCTAACTTGTGTTTGAGTTTGAAAAATACGGATTTGGTAATAAAGTTGTGTGATACGTAGTAGAGAATTTTCCTGTTTGGCCACCTGTGCGCTTGTACTTTAAAGAGAAAAGCGTGTTTATGCACTGTCTCTTCCTAAGCAAGCACTTAACCATACATCTAATAAGAATGCTTGAATCTGTTTTCAGGGTGACTCACTTAAGGCATTACCTGCTTATGTTTGTATGTAAGACTGCATTTGTCTCCGTATATTAGTGGCTTAGGAATTAGTGTGTTTCATTAGTGGCTCCTGTCCCTAAATGTTTAATGCTGTTTAGAAGGCTGCGTTGTCTTTCCCGCTGGAGGCAACTTGAGCCCTTAGGCTGCTTCCACACTTGAGACTGCTAATGACTTGTTCCACAAAAAGGTTTTTTGTTTCCTACAAAAAAAATCATTTAGTATAAATGCATTTAAAGGGAACTAGCCTGGTGCAAAGGAGACTCTTAACATGTGTATCTTCCCTAGTCTGCAAAAACAGGTGACAAATGTAGTAGCATCTCCATCCTTTTGAAGCTAAAAGTGTGAGCGAAAAGTTCCTGTGTGCAAGAAGCCTCTCAACTCTGGAGGTGCTCCGTGAGGCACCTGTATAGGATTCACTCACTTGTGTGATTCATCTCAATAGATATAAGTGAACTAAGAGGTGAGGTGTAACTGGATACAGCAGAATTGTATGTATGACCCTGAATGTCCATCAGGTCTCTGGATCTTCGGGAAAGAAGCGGATTGCTTCTCTGAAGTCAAAGGAAGTAGAAGTGAGAACAGCGGAGATAAATAGTAAACATCTAATAAAATACTATTATCTTATTTACTCCCTGGGAGGGAAGGAAGCAGAGGAGGCAAGAATGGGAAGATAAGCTATGTTGCTCATGTGAAGGGACAGTTGATTTGGAAAGCCAGTTCCTCAGTCTTGATAACACTCAGTCTTTCAGTACACTTGAGTTCTTATCAGTAGAAAGAATTTTTCAATAGTTTTCATAGCCTTCAATATATAGAACTAGCTAGTTGATCTTTCCACAACGATAGTTAGCCAAGTAAAGGTGGTTGGAACTTGCTGTCAGAGGTCCATTGGATCTCCAAGTGGTGTAAAATCACCTTTTTGTTTCTACTTCCCCTCTGGGTCCTGCACAAAGCTTTCCGGTGCTGAAAAGGGAAGTTGATGGCTGACTTTTGGGATGTTACAGCTCAGGCCCAAAGTAACAGTTTAAAAGTGAGAATAAAACTTATGTAAGACTCTGTTAAAAATAAGGATATGAAATGTATGTGTTGAACAAAAAACTTAGATGCTATGGCTTAAAGTCTGGGGACATTCTGATCTACTGAAAGACACTACTTTTGCCTGTGACAGAAACAGCCTTAGACTTCTGGAAGCAGAATTAAGCTAATATTTGAAAGCTTTTGAAAAATCTTCCTTAAAGTATGTCCCAACTGTATCTGCAGCAGGTTCCTAGAAGCCTACCTGCAATGTGTGAACTGAATGTTTAAAGCTAGATCACCACTTCATACTGATACCTCTTGGAGTAACTAACAGTAATACGTTCACAGAAAGCATTTTACAGTAATGGCTTTGCATGAAATGAAAGATGCTTTATTAAAATTGAGCAGATATACAGTTTGATCTACTGTTTGAACTGGAATTCAATTTTGTCTTAAGGGTGATGCTCCTGAAAATCACCATCATCAACTGCCCTTTTAAAAAAAAATAAAAAAGCTCAGACTTCAAAGGCTCAAAAACTTTTAACTAGGCAAACATGTCTGAACTCCTAAAGAGTGTTTAGATGTACTGCACATGGACCATACTGAATTACTTTGAACTCCAGAACTTGATGTCCTGTGAAGTTTGTATATGCTAGTGGCAAAGGTTGCTATACCCTGGCCTCCCCACCTCTATCTGGATATCCCTCCTTTATGTAAATAGGATAAACAAAATCCACGGGCTTGGAAATAATTGTGTGGCTTCTTGCTTTGTAGCAGCTGACTGCGTGGTGGTTTTCTAGCAAAACACTTAAGTGACAGGTGGCGGGTCAGCGTGGTGTTGATGTTTTCCTGTGATCTTGGAAGTCTCATCCAAATGACTTGCAATGCTTAGATTTCTGTAGTGAGATGTGCCAAATATTTGCCTGTCAAACCAAATGATTGGTCAAGAAACACTTGCACCTGTCTAGATATGTATTAAAATATATATGGTAGTAATAAGGAGTGGGTAGAACAGCTGAAATGAACCAAGAGCTGACTTCTAATCAAAATTTGAACAAAACCTGTCAACTTATTTCAGACTGAAAATACTGTTATTATATGACATTGGTAAGGAGCATGCATTTGTTAACTTTTCAGATCTTTATATTCCTTGGGTCCAGGTAGACTGAAAAGCAGTAGTGTCAAAATAAAGGTCTAAATTTTGAAGTATGTTCCACTCTTAGCAATAGTATGTGCTTGACCAAAACATTTATTTAGAGTTGGAGAAATGTTTCCAGTGGAAATCTGGGATCTGTTGAGCAAGTCCTTTATAGGCCAGCAAACACAACAGTGCAAGTTTGAAGAACCTTTGAGTCAGCTGGTTGAACTACTTATTGCAAAATGTTTATTCATTGAATTTAATAACTTGCCTGTCAATTATCTGGCAAACCAGAGTGACCTGAACAAAGGTTGTTCTTATTCTTAAGGCTTTAAAAGATTCATGTACGTGTCTGGGCCTGTTGTACTGTCACAAACAGCTGCTACTACGCACTTGTAGAATACTTGAGTATTCAGTGTTACAAACTCTGTCTACCTATTTGGTCACAAATTACATGACCCAGTGCATAGTCTGATCTTTGAGGATGAATAAACACTGATGAAATCACTAGGACATGGACAAAATGCTTGTTGGGAGAGAATCACACTAGATGATACGTAGTGTAAGTGTTCTAAGTTATTTTAAATGTTATTCCCTTGTTTTGTATGAACTCAAAGTGCTATCTTTAGGCTTTTTCATAAATTGCCACATTTAGATCGAGAAAAATGTTTAGACTGATTAAGAAATGCTAAATTTGTTTTTCTTTTGAGGTTTCAGGATTATTTTTGTTTCTGCAAAGATGCACTTTCCTTGATCACATGCTCCTCACCAAATAGAAACGAGGCAGATATTTTAAAATGAGTATCTCTCTCTGCAAAGAGAACATCTTTCCCATCTGTTACACAACTGCAATAATATTGGAGCGAACCATTTAAAAAAATTAAAAACCTGGATCCTTTATAAGTAACACCTCTGATTCTGGCACAGTAGTCCCTGAACGATACTTTGTGTTTTGTTGAACTGATGGAGTTCTTATACTCAGGTTTTGTTCTCCCCCCCCCCCCCCCCTTCAGTTTCTCACTTGGTGCTCTCATGCATCCATTTGAATTACATGAAAGTTATTATATCCAAGTGCAGTAGTGGTAGGCTGTGTTCTACAGCTAACAGAAGAGGAAATCTCAACAGACATAAAAATGCAACATCCTGCATGAAGTGCGTGCAACTCATCTATTCATTGATTTTTCTGGCAATAACCTTTCTGTGTGTAAACCTTCCCGTTTTTCTTTCCCTTTGTAACTACAGTATCTTAAGCAGATGTTTAATGTATAGTTCTTTCTCTGTTATCACTGTGTAATTTCACAATTGTTGCGAGTAACTTTGATGTTCTGTTGCATGAGTTACACACTGTAATACTTAACACTTGTAAATTCCTTTCTGAAAACTCACAGCAGTAACTCTCTTGCTCAAGTGAGGAGAAAAAATGATTGCATGGATTAACTTTCCATTAAATTGTGTAATGAGCAATCATGATAATATCTCCTAAATACACTTCTAAGTCAATGGAAATGCATTGATCCTGGCATAGTCATTCAAATGATACAGAAATTTTTATGGCCCTTATATGAAACTGATAGAAATTATTCCTGGAAATTTGTAGCAATACACAATTAAGGAAAAGTCCATCCTATCTGTCACTGATATAAAGGTGATGAACAAAGAAAACGTATGCTCTTGTTTGGACAGTACCAAGTGTAATGAAGCAGTGATGGTAGCCCTGGCACTGAGAGCTGTTAGTGCTAATAATCAATACAAGATGGGTAGCATAACCATGCAAATCACTGTCCTGCTTTGAGCAAGCGGACAAATAAAGAAAACAAGCTCATAGTTCCGTATAAGACCATTCAGTTTAGACCGTGGTAGCTGCCTTGGCCCTTCAGATATAGCCATGCTACTAACATGGACTGTGACATGTCAGAGCTTTAGCTTTTCAGTCAGTTCTTTGGCAGCTTCTTCCATTTTGTGCTGCTATTGCCTTTCACACTGACGCTGATAAAAGTCACTATGTGAGTATTTTCTGTATAATGTTTGCGTGTACTGTATAGTAGCATTCTTCTATTCCCCACAGAAGCAAGGAATGACAAATCATGTTACTTTGAATTAGGGACTAAGGGAATTGCTAACCATAGATTGCTGCATTGTAATTAATAAATGTTTTGACTGTGAACAATGTGCAGGGAAGTGATCAGGCCAAAAAATAGATAATAGCATATATAGGCCTAGGTTGCTAGTTTCAGTCTAATCCAGGCAAGTAATGATCACCCACAGTTTACGATAGCGTAGCAGTTTGGTCTGCGTGAAGTCAGTTAAACACTTTAGTCCATTTGACACAGGCACTTCTCTGCTGGCAAAGCAGTATCTCCTGAGATGAGACCTCATAGTGTTCCAGTCTGGCTGTGGCCTCTTCCGTGTCTGGAATAAGCAAGGAATTTAAACTATTCTCTCTGTCCCTACAGGGTCAGCCCAAGGTATATTTAAAAAGTGAAGCTAGGATGGGTTTGTTTTTACTATTCATTCCAAACATTTTATGTGGAATAAATACAGCACTTTTTTTTGGCAACATGTGAGGCATAATTACATTTCAAAATCCAAGTGCATATTTACAAGACAAATGTTGGACTAATTGTGATTGAGTAAAGCTTCACACTGGATTAGCACCAATTGGATGAGGTGTAGGTACAGTCAGAGTACGGAGAAGTAAGCTGATGTGTCATACCTCAAAATCTGCAATATAAAGGCCTCCATTTGAACCAGATGTCTTTGGATTTTTGTAAGTAGGCTTATTTCTGACCATAATGACCTGCATGAGAATTATCTGATTTCTGAATTAGAGCATAGATTTAGCTATGGATATGAATTTACAGGAAGAGAAAAGGACAACAAGAAATAACAACAAAAAAAGTCTATTTCTCCATAAGAGTGGGCTTATCTTGACACTTAAATTCTGGCTGCTCATCAAATATCTTTTTAGAATAATTGTGCCTTGACAGCTGTAATAGATAAAAACTGACAAATACTGGGATTTTTTGTTTTTCTTGCTTCCTAAATGGACTCCAGAACTTGATGACCTTTGCTGAAAATAGCTTGACTAGCTGGAGCCATAACAAGACAGAACTATTTGAGGGCACATGGTGAAGGCTCAGCTGTTTGGACGGTGTTTATCATTCCATGGATATGATAGCTGGACAAATAGAGGAAATAAAAAAATAAGTCATGAGGGTGAAATATAAAACTAAAAAAAAATCTTCCCTAAATCATTATTTTTTTATAACTACTGATGAACTTGAGGAATATTTCCACTGTTAAAATATTGTTACTCAAATGCACGCTGCATTTTCTCATCTATATTGTGGGTGCCTAGCGCAATGTTGATACTTTGTGTTCATGCTGAGGGCTATGAGAGGTCAAACTAGGTCTCTAGATTTTCCAGTCTAGAGGCAAGTCAGTGCCCTAACTTTAGCGCTGACTTCGTCATTTTCTCTCAACATTACCATTATTGGTCAATGTTCAGTGACAGTTTCAGTCCTTGGGTTACAAGTACATTACCTGCTGAGAAAGCCTACCATAGATCTTTGTTAATAATTGGCTTTTTGCAATTCAGCTGCCAGTGAGAACATGTTCAGCATTCTTCTGCTCATTTAAAGGGTTTCCTTCACTTTCATATTTCCTGTGCTTGCCTCCTAAGATTCTAGGGGAAAACAGTTTTCTTGTAACCAAGAAAAATATACTGTTCTAATAAAGAATTTTACCAGAGATGTTACTGCCAGCTGCTTAATTTAAATATGTGATAGAGTGCTGCAGAACCAGGTGAGTAGGGAGCTGGATCCCAAATCCTTCATTTGTCAATGACACTTAGCTAGTAGTT
Organism: Platalea leucorodia; assembly: GCF_965183815.1. Taxonomy (NCBI): domain Eukaryota; kingdom Metazoa; phylum Chordata; class Aves; order Pelecaniformes; family Threskiornithidae; genus Platalea; species Platalea leucorodia. The sequence continues at coordinate 51,131,267 of NC_138828.1, read as the reverse complement.
CATTTCTACCAGTGTTAGATTATCACTGGAGGGGTGGTAGGAAGGACAATAAACTTAACCTGTTGCAAGGCAAGTTGTCTAAATATGTGTTATCTGTAATACTTGAACTGGCTAATGAAGAGAGCTGACAATGGTACTGCTTATTAGCAGATCGTTTTTTAGAAGCTGTGTCTTTGCTCTGCAGAGGTGAGGAAAGGGCAGTTCCCTCAGCAGTTGCGGTGTGGCAGCTGCTGGGGTGCCTCAGGATACAAGTGTATCCTCAAAGGTAACCTTGTAGTCCTACAAAGCCATCGGTAGGTGTGAAGGGTCAAGTTTGTTATGTGTGGGGAAAGCCTAACTTAGGGAGAGGAAGGAAATAGGAAGTTGTCTCAGACTTTTTCATGGTGCAAATATTTCAGTGATTGTCAAATGGACATTTGCCCATATATGTGAACACAAGCCTTTGCATATGCCGAAGAGATTCTCATAGTATTGATGCAGTGTGATTTTTATTTTTTTTACATGCACACACACACACAGCCCCACACCCACCCCTGCCCCCATGGCTGCGACACAGAGGGACAGCTTTAACCTTGATTGAATTTACTTTTCTGAAAATAAGGGGGTTTTAACCTTATGGTGGACACAGTATCTCATCTCTGAAGGAATTTGTTGGATGCTTCAGGGATGCTTGGATGAGTAGGCACAGTTGCAAAGTAAACATTGTCAGTTAAAGCTTTCAATTGCTTGATTCTTGCAGGTGCAGTATTCCAGTTTTCTGCCATATCTGTGTATTGTGCTGTGGGTACCCTGATACTCAGTCTAGAAAAACTGACCCTATATTAGTCAATATTTATTTTTCAACAGTATTCCCTTTCGCATTGACAGATACTTAATATTGGGAATTAAAATAGCCTTTGTGGGGAATTTGTTCTGTTTTGACCTGGCAGCATACTTGAACTCATCCCTTACTGCTAACTCTGCAACTTAATTTCTAGTTACCTTTTAAATTGGACCTTATTTAGTAACTGGTTAGGTTTCTTGATACTGCATTTTAGAGATTGGGAGTAGCTTTAATGCAGTAGTGATGCATCTTCAGTCAATACCAATGATGAAAACGGTCATTACTGTTTTGGGCTTCATAGTGCCCTTTTCATACAGAGCATAGTGTTTGTAATAAATGGACAGACCATTCTTCTTTGGAGGTGCCACGTCGATCTTTCTTCTGAGTATGGCTGAGTAATGTAGTTTGTTCCTGTTCCTAATGTCAGAATTTATTTAAATACCTTCATTCACCTTTGTGCCCGTTTTCCAATCTCTTCCTTTTGCTGTTACAGAGCAGTAGGAATATTATTGAAGTCAGTGTCTAGGGCAGCATAAAGGTTATATAGCTAAGAGCAGAATTTGTCACCTTTCTTTATTACTGTTTGTTTGAAGGTGCAAGCTACAGAGCATTATATCAGAAAAAAATATTAGAATATTCTGGCAGGAGATGGTATCATTTGGAATATTAAGGAAAGCTGTCTTTCAGAATTATTCAGTGCTATATCACTCTGTGAAGCAACTTATGTGGCTAATCAGTTGTCCTTCCTAAGCTTCCTTAGTTTGCCAGCTCTTTGGAATGATGAAGTCCTTCTGACCTAGACAGAAATACTAGGTTGACGGCTGATACCAAGGTCTCAGACAAGCTCATCTCACTAGTTGCTTGTTGTCAGTGGTGTAATTAAGCACATTAGGCTAGATATATAGTGAACTCTTAGTCTTTGAAAATGACTGGCTTGTATATGATGTCCATATGAACTGCAGGCTAACTGTCCCTGCATTTTTCACAATCACTTTTAAGTCAGTATAACACTTACCTAACTAAAAATGTATATGCAAAAATAGATGTTAGGTTTTGGTCTTAGTTGCAGGATTAGTTCTCATTCGAACCAGTACATGGGTCCAACTTACCCCACATCAAGTGATCAGTAGACCTGACACAGGGGAAGCAGAAGTGACAGGGAAAGGAGGTGCAGCTTTCCTATGGTGAAGGCAAGGATCCTAGATTGAGTTGAACCAACTTTAGAACTGGGTAACTTGTCCTTGGTAGCGTTTGTAGGAAGTGGGAAAATGACTGTTTTGTTCACAACCTTCAGACTTAATATACCCTAAGTAGTTTCAGATCAGTAGTCTTAACCATGGGTATGCACCATGGAGTGTTCATTGTAAGAATCCTCAGAGATGTACAGTTTAACAGAATCTGCTTCCTGATGAATAAAAATTAGATTTCAGTAGCGTTTTTTTAAATACTTCATACTGCTAACTTTTAGAACAGAAGATAAGAGTGGTATTAACAAATGATAACTCTAGCCTACTTGGGCCGTTCTCGGTGGCTGCTTTAACGTGTGAAAGAACAGTGTTGTCAAAAGGCCAGGCAGGTTCTGGTGATTGCCTGTGGCTGCCCTCTGAAGAAAGCTTTGTTGGTATCTTTCCATAGACAGGTACGAAACTTGGGGAAACTAGCTGTCCTCACCAAAAGTTGCCCTGAGTTACTTCCCTTCATGCCACTGTGTGGCCCACACAAACCATTTTTTCCCTTTACCTCAGAAAGAACAGATGATTTGAAGATTCAAAGAAATTGCTGTTATGTGATATATGCTACCATGACTGTCATGCAGAAAATACCACATTTGCCTGGTCCTAAGCAACCATGTGAAGTTAAACTACGCAATATGAAACCTCCTTGCACCTATGCAAAATAGTTTTCTTGTACGTTTTACTATCTGGACATCTTTATTACTTTGATAGCTTTAATCTGAGAGGCTTTTTCTAGACTGTGGGGCAGGGTACTGCATGAGGTGCTTCATGGTCGGCACATGGATCTACAGCCATAGTGGTGGGACCTGCCTTGTCCCTCCATTTGCACGTGTCTGGATGACCTGGGGACCAGGGTATTTAATGGAGAATATGCCTTGTGCTGTAAGAGACACAGTAACTTGAAGGCCAGGTTCTTCACTTTTCTTGACCTATGGAATCCCTCTCACCTGAAGTCATTAATGACTTTCAATTAGTCCTAGAGTGTTTTGTTTTGCTTTTTATAAAAAAAAAAGCCTGTTACAAGGTTATATTTTAATTTTCTCTCCTGCCAAAGCTGTATCTGAATCTTTCTCTTTCCTCCAAATTTTTCACTTATGTTTCAAAAGTAATCATTCTTGATGTTGTTAAAGTTTTATCAGTAAAAGCTGGTTTTGCATAGTGTAACTGCTTGTGCAGTACTTTGAATGCAGCTCATTTCAGTGGTAAGTTTATAACCTGATTCCATAAAAAGTTACGTTACACCAGTTAAGAAGGTGATGAACTAAGCACTGGGATTCAAATGATTGGGAAGGCAGACACTTCTGCAGTAGTTCCTCTGCCAAAACGAGCCCATTATTTAACTATATCTTTTTTTCTTCTGCTGGGAAAATTTTTTCCCAAAGAGGACTGTATTTAAGGAAATGTACAGTAAGTTGATTTTATATAGAGTGCATTTATTCCTTTGTTCTCTTCAGGTGGGATCTGGTTGGGTGCTGATGACCTCTACTGCTTGACCTACAGATAAATAAAATTGCCTGCACAACTCCTTTCTCTGTTTCAGCACAGGCACCACAAGAGCAGTGCACAGATAAAAGCAGTCACGAGGTACAGGGTTACAGAAAGTCAATAAAAGCACACCAGAGTAAGTAGAGAAGTCCCCCAAATAAACCACATCTTCCCACATTGTTGAAGTGCTGGGTTTTTAATGCTGTAGTTGTAAATTAAGAACGATCAAAGTGATTGTGTTTAATATGAAGTGCCTTCTTTAAGCTGCTCAGGTGAACTCCGAGTGATCTAATACGATGGAAGAAAACCTAGTCTAGACAGTCATTTTACATCACTGCACATTAAAAATTAGTAGACATGTGGTAAGCAACAGGATGTTCATCACACTAGGTAACATGATTGTCAGCTTTCCCAGTCCCCTGAGCAGAGATAAGTATCCATTTATTCTTCTGTCAAGGCAACTGAATACTACCCCATGTATTAGGTTAGTTACAAGGCTGCTATTTAGTCATAAATGTGGTTGTTCTTATGCTGCTTCCTTAACAACAAAGTTTTAGCTGGCTTTTGTAGCAAATCATGAAATAGTTATGCAAAAGCAGTCTTTAGCTGTACGGTTTCTTGATATATAGCTTACTAATGCAATAGTAGGTTAGCCATTGTTTTCTCAAAAAAAAAAAAAAAAAAAAAAAAAATCACTACCATGCCTTCTACCACCCTAAAAAGCAGAATGGGTTAAATATGAAATTTAAAAAAAAAAAAAAAAAAAGCAGTACATTTCAAACCCCAAATTAAATTTTATTGTGCATCAAAAATTGGAGAACAAACAGGTCCAAATTATTGGTTTGATAATCTTGCATTGGAGTTTTAAAAAATCAAGAGCGTTCCTAGAATATAAAATATCAATAGCTTATGTGGGCTTTTTGGAATCCCTTACATAAATCGGGTACATCTCAAATTTTATTATACTCTAGCATGTTCATTAAACATTAAAGTGAGTTCATATATTGACTTTACAAATCATCTTTAAAGTAATGTCAGATACCGAAAATTAAAACTTTTTAGACTCGTACTATGCATGCTGAATTTGCTTATTGATATCAATCGTAGTGTTTGCTGCAGACTTCCATCCTGGTGAGTTTAGAGACTTTGGATGCAGTAAGTAGGAAATCTGGCATGTTCTGCAGGAGGTGAAAGACTTAACATGAGCAATGACAAAAGAAAATATGTACTGAAAATGTATTAATAATGTAAAACATCTGAAAACCAGCAAAGTAGAAGCAGTTTGGCAGTATTGATTTTGTTAAACCACAATACGGTACTAAAGATGGTGAAGGGAATTCCTCCAGTGTTGTTCCTGCTTGTTTCTTTAAGTTCTGCACACGACTGTATCCATGCTGATTTGTATCCCATCAGCATTTCAGGTGCATCTCACAAGAGGGGACAGGCTCAGAGTTCATTGTGGAATCAGGCTGTTAGTAGTTGTTTTGGAGGTTTGTTTTTTGGTTATTTTTTAGTAAAAACTAGCTTTAATTTTCAGTTTTGGGGAACAAATAAAAAAAAATTGCAACTCTAGTGTAGGCACCTACCTTGTGAATATCCTAGGGGAGGCCTGTTTTCTTACATATTCCAGCATATAAACACCTACACTTAAACTGTTGTCCAAGAGATGGTCTCAGCCATTCTTTTAAAAAATGTCTCATAAAATTAAAGATTGATTTTTTTTTTTTTGTTAGCTCCTGTGTCTTAAAGGCTAAAAATTAATTATATGTCTCCCTTCCTCATCTTGGTTTTGTAAGTACTAATAATTACTGTAATTTTTTTTATTTTAATACCTTATTTCATGTGTCAAGTGCAGCAGCTCTACTGATGTTGTAATAGCTTCTACCTTATGAATTCCTTTTTATTAGAGAATTTTTTTCAGATTGTTACCATTTATTAGCAAAACACCTTCCCATAAGAATTTAAGTGGTTATGCTTGCGTTCTGAGCTCTTGCTCATAGCAGAATTCACAGCTCTGAAAGCTGTACCACATCTTGGATGTGTAGTCCTACTACAGTTGAGCTGCACATGCACAAAATAACCATATACCCTGTGCACAAGGAAGCAAGTGCATCTGGATTCTCCTATGCAATGCAAGCTGGCTTAGCGTTTACCCATGTCCAGCATTCCTGTCAGAAGATGACTAGCAAAACCAGCAATGCAGGGGGTTGCTGTTAAAAGCAACAGTCTATCAGGGAAAGTGAAATAGGGAGGTAGATGCTGTCATTGGGAAATATTTTTTACTGTCTGTTAGAAAAGTACAGGTGTTTGGGGAGAATTAAGGCCAAGACTTTAAATTCTCCTAAAGGAAATTTTCTGGCAGTACTTAAGTGATGTAGGAGCTTGAAACCTATTATATTAACCCTTCAAAGAAATGCAGACTCTTTTAATGATAATATGCATTCAGGCTTGGGGCAGATGCACAGTAGGAGTTTCAAAAGCATTAGAGCCTGTAACTCAAGCCATTGCAATGAGCAAAGATGCTGCTTGAAAATGGACTGAAGATCCCATGAGGAAATGTTTTTAAAATTGTATGCCTGAAATTATGTATTTAAGCAAGACTTGGGTTGGACCCGCTGAACTTTAGGCTCTTCACTAATGTGCCAGAATTGGGATTCCATATGTAGTCAACAGCAGCTCAGTCAGAAAGAAATTTGATCTGGCAAATGCTTAATCACTCCTTGGAAGTGCCTATATGGCTTGCTCAAGTAAATAGGAGTTCTTAAGGAAATGATTCAATTTTAAATAAGTGCAATGAATCCAGCCCTTAATCTGTGTTGCCATCTCTTGTCATTTCATGCACAGGTGTCTATTTGTGTCCCATGAAGTCTCACTTCTGTATCTCCTGGTATTACCTGAGAATTTCAACTTTGTTTAGATTTGAAGTATCTAGCCAAAGCTTGAAAAGACATTCCAGTTGTCCCCTAGTCAGAAGTTAGGTTAGCTCCATGAACAGAAGGTACAGTATTTAATTTTAATTTCTTTTTAAATTTTTATGTTGAAGTTTTTAACTGCCTTTGCCTAAATAGCTGATATTGGCAATACTGCTGAAATGTGCTGTTTCTGGAATTGCTAGATGCATGCATTAAAATAAACTAGAACTCCTCCAGGTGTCTGATGAAACAATTTAGAATGTTTAGTTTAAACTAGTTTTAAGCACCCATTCTTGCCAGTTTTACTTTACATAAGTGATTTAGGTTCTAATTTTCAATTATGGGCTCAGCTTGAGGGAGGAATGTTTGCCTCTGATTTTCTTCCTTGGTTGGCTGGAGGAAAATGTGTGAAATATACCCTCTTGGAAAGGGTACAGGATCGAGTCCCCAAAATAAAAGTTCTCTCAGGCAGCACCAGAAGTCACAGAAGCATACGATGCTTCTCCCTTGGATACCACTATGGAGTGTGTCTCAGGGGAAACTATCTAGGCAAGCATGCAAATCCCTTCTGTGCTGGGGCCACCAATTAGTGCCAATTAAGGTGGCAGTTCTTTTTTTGATAGCTAGGAAATAAGCTGTGTACAGATAAATCCATTCCACAATTTGAAAAATTGTGAATACTTTCAAGTGGGGAAGGCATCAGTAATCGTTCAAAATTAAAGGTTCTGAACCCGAGTGTGAGGTATAAAATAATAGCAAAGGAACAGCTGTGAAATTAGCTTAATACATGACAGAATACTGTACTTGTTGCAATGTATTTGACTTCAGGGTGCCAGAGCCATCCCTGGGAAGTGTTCAAAGCAGTATGTTAAGATTTCTTTTGATGGAAGAGAGAGCTTCAGGCCTTGGAATTTCTTTCCCCACTGCCACCTCCACTAAGCAGTGCTGGCCATCCTAAATCCTGTGTGCCTGGCTTGGTTGAATGAATTTTCTAGTCCTAATGGTAACCATCCTACTCCTAAGGGAAACAGATGAATTTTCACAAAGCTGGAACAAAGCATTTAATTTAAACAAAATGTTATGGAATAATTTGTTTTTAAAGAAACTTCAAAATTCTTCATTTTTGCAATGGTAGAAGTCTTTAAAAAGAAAAGCTCCCTAATTTCCTGATTAAACAGAACACTGAAAATTCCAAGTGAATGATAAAATAAACATGCAAACTCCAAAATTTCTTCCTTAATTAAAAAAATAACCTGGCAAAACAGCTTAAAGTAACAAGCTATCTCTTCAGTTGTAAATGTGTAATCAAGTATAGAATATGTTGAGAAAATATTTTATGTATGAATACTTAGACTTCAAGTGGCCCAAGTGTGCTGAGTGGCTTTTGGTTATCAGTTGCAGTTTTTTGGTGACAGGGATGTATGTGATGCAGTCTTCCGGAAAGCAGCACCGTTTGCATTAACTAATTTTCCCCTTTTAGAATCTCTTGATAGGGAAAACGCATTTTTTTTCTGTGTTCACTTAGCTTTAAACAGAATTCACACCAGATTCTCAGAATTTTGCTTTTAAATCAAGTGTTGTGCTAAAGAAAGTCTCTTGTTGATCTGCAGCAGCATCTCAGAAGCAGAGAAAATCATTAGGTTTAGTTAGGATCAAATATTTATTAAGCACTGGTAGATGAATTGAGTGTATTCAGTAATGGAGAAATTGTTTGTGGGTAATTTGCTGTTGTAGTAAGATAGGAGGCATGCATGATTGAATAAATCTGCACAGAGATTTTTTTCCTTGTGGATTGTTCTTCATCTAGAGTAGAAGTTTTATCTACATAGCATATCATTTTTCTATCATTCTTAGATATCTGAATCAAAATTTATTTTGAAGACTATCCTGTTAAATTGATAGATTAAGGTGCCTAAGGGTGTTGTATCTCCTCATACATTCTTAAGTATCATTTTTCACCTGTAGTGAAGGCAAGTATGGGGAAATTGGTGAGATGATGAGAAATGGGTTTCCCCATGAAGAGCTTGCGTGCTGCATCTTTAGTGTCTGAGTGTAGTAGTCTGTAATAATGAACCAAACAAGAAGCATCTAAGAACCCAGGTAGGAAAACTAAATATGAATTATAGCCTAGGCTTTTTGTATTATAGCCTGTTGGCTAAATTCTGTCCCTTGTTGTTAAGACATGTTTCTTGTTGATTTACTAGAAATCAGTCACTATTGAGAATAAAACTTTGTTCTAAAACTTCAAGATGTGACCTTGGATGTTTACAAAAAACACTGTTGCTCTCTTATTGAGGGCTGGAACTATCACTCTAGTTCAGAATTGTCTCATTTTCAAGCTACGTTGTGTTATTGCATCTTTAGTAGAGACAAATAGATAAAATCAAATGTGAAGGAACAAGATGGTATGGATAAGTCGAATGGAGGAAATGCTTCAGCCAGCAGTGGTCTGGACTTACTCATCAGCTGTGTAACATACTCTAGATGGATGCCAAAGCTTTACCTATGTTGCAAGATTTCAGAAGGAAGAATTGCAATCATTTTTTGTGTCGTGTCTTAGTTCTAGAATAGTGTCTCTAGATTTGTAACAGTCAGCATTGATCATAGGACAATCTGACTTCTTTTTAAAAAGAAATTTCAAAATTAGGGCTGACCTTTTCCAAAAACCAAGAAGCACTGCTCAAAGGGAGTTGATTTCTGTGCTTAGTCTCCAAACCCCAAAGAAATTATCTTTGCAAACTAATGAAGATAAAATTAAGCATTGTAGCCTGTGGCACCCCCTTCAAAGCCTTAAATGTAAATGGAAGGGTTGGAATTAGGTCAACTATTTTCTGGCTGTATTTTTCTAATGGTACTTAATATACTACTGAAGCTATAGAAGGCAATTGTTTCTGTCCCTCTAAAATTGTTGAGGAACAGTGGAAGGAGAAGGCTGTTTGAGAGTGGCCTGGTGGCTGTGAGTGCAGCATGTTGATGGCATTTTAGTTTCAATCTCTTAGTCATAATTAAAAAGGTAATGAGGTAGTTTCATCCCTGCTAGTAAAGTAACGAGTTAAAAAACTAGAGGATCCACACATGAAAGACACAGAAGTGCTAGCTGTTAAGATCTTGTCTGGGTAACATCTATGTTGGTCAACAACCCACACTGATTAGTGCTTGTGATCCCAACGGCAGCCCTGCTCAGCATTTAAGTAACGAGTGAGAAGAGACTGCAGTTTTTCAAATTTAATAAGGGCGCTGTAATGTAAGTGCTATCTTTGGATGGACCAATGCATACAAACCCTTACATGTTTTCTCACTGGGTAGATGCTTTGTGTGGTCTGTTTGTGACAGCAGCCTAGCTGTTTGCATTCAGATCACCCAAACACATGCAATCTGGTAACTAATTTAGCACAAGGACAGGCGTAATATTAGCACAAGGTGATTATAAGCAAGCCAGAATAAAAGTGCTTGACGGTGTTAAGTCACTGACGTGTCTTTGTTAACTAGGTGTTCCCAGATGCTCAAGAAACCCCAACCCAAGTTTTTGGGTAGTTCTTTTCCTCCTGTTGAGTCTGATTCCTGAGTTCTTTCCAGTTAATTGTATTAACTTTCTCCTAGTGCACTAGGCTAGTAACATTAGGACTGCCTCAGAATGAAACCAGGTCAAATAAGGTAATTGCTGAAGAAAAAATGGGCGTGGGAAATTTTTTGTGGCTGTTGAGGGAAAGATATTTCCAAAAAGTGTTTTGTCACAGAATGGGAATGTTTTTATTAAGTTTTATACAAATATTTTTCTACTTGGCAAACACTACCTGAGATACAGCAGATACCTGCTTTGTAACTTAGTAGTGGTGCCACTCAAAACAGGGTTTCAGAGTTTATCTAGGAGACAAAGTAAGAAAATGCAGAAGCTGCATGAGTGCTGGTAGTAGGGCTAGAGATTTGTGTGTGGAAATTTTCATTATATCTGGGAATAGTATTTGGATAATACAAAATAGGAGTTACTCAGAAGCTTGCCACCTCTTCTGAGACTATGACACCATGAACCATGAAATATTTCCCTAGGCAAGATTTACAGCCAAAAGGTGCAGAAACAGGAATTTATTCATAGAATCATAGAATGATGTGGGTTGGAAGGTCATCTAGTCCACCCACCCCACCCCACCCTGCAACAAGCAGGGACATCTTCAACTCAATCAGGTTGCTAAGAGCCTCGTCCAACCTGACCGTGAATGTTTCCAGGGATGGGACATCTACAACCTCTCTAGGCAACCTGTTCCAGTGTTTCACCACCCTCATCGTAAAAATTTCTTCCTTCTATCTAGTCTGAATCTACCCTCCTTTAGTTTAAAACCATTGCCCCTTGTCCTATTGCAACAGGTCCTGCTAAAAAGTCTGGCCCCATCTTTCTTATAAGCCCATTTTAAGTACTGAAAGGCTGCAATAAGGTCTCACTGGAGTCTTTTCTTCTCCGGGCTGAACAAGCCCAACTCTCTCAGCCCGTCCTCATAGCAGAGGTGTTCCATCCTTCTGATTGTTTTTGTGGCCCTGCTCTGGACCCACTGCAACAGGTCCATGTCTTTCCTGTGCTGAGGGCTCCAGAACTGGACGTAGTACTCCGGGGGGGTCTCACCAGAGCAGAGTAGAGGGACAGAACCACCCCTCTCAACCTGCTGGACACACTTCTTTTTATGCAGCCCATATTGTTAGCCTGTCAGTGTTTTAAGTTCAGTTAAAACAGGTCAGTGCAAAACTTGTTGCTTTTTGCTAGTAATGGCAAGAATTTTATTCACTGGGCTACTCTGGACCTGGCATGACAGGCATAGAAATGGGAAGTTTCCTGTGGCTTGTCTACCGTCTTCAGTTTTGGAATGAAGGGCTCATTAGGAGATGCCTCAAATCTGAGAATTTCTTGTGTGCATCTGGAAGCTACTTCTTTTGGAGTTGTTGGTTGCCTAATACTCTATACAACCAGATTCCCTTCCCTTTCATGTTTACCAAAGTGAATCTCCTAAGAGACTTTCTTTATTGAGTATGTTTGTTATTGATTTCCTAATTCCTTCTTATGAACGTTTGGTTATGAGGCCTCCAGTTCTCTCAGTGGTTTTGGAAACAGTTCATTTCTAATTAACCTTTCAATTGAAACTTGTTCTCTTTATAGCAAACTTTAGATTACTGTGATCAGCAAGAATATTGCTGTTCAGGACAGTAGTTCTGAGGGAAGCTTAGTTACAGACCTTATATGCTTACTTTTAAAGCTGACTTAGAGGATGCCATACTGTATTGGCCTTTAAAAAGAATTGAAGTTAAAGATCTACAATTTTTACCAAGGAGAAAAAAAAATACTGTCCAAAAAGAACCTTTAAGTAGAATTATGTACAGGTGAATTACACTGAGATAGTTGTTATAGTGAAAGTGCCCTTTAGTAGATAATAGTAATAAGTTTTCTTTCACCATTTAAAAAAAAAAAAAGAAGAAAATTACATACTGGAACAGCACAGTCTGTCAAAAAAATACTATGTGCCTATGTAAAATTAAGAGGAAATTGTCTTTTCCATGTTTGTGAACATACTTTTCTATGTGGGAAGAGTCTGTGTTAAAGTTTCTGACATTGCAGCCAGAAAAATGTGAGAACTAAGACCTCTGTAAAACTGAAAGCAGGCTTGTCAATTTTTTCTGCAGGAATGTCTTTTCCTTTAGAAATATAGACTTAATATCATCACTGCCCAACAGCTGCTGCTTAAAAACTCCACACTGAGGACAGCAGCTGAACCACTCACACTCTGTAGACTAAACTGGAATAAGCGTGTCTGATGAGCATCTGAGAATGACAGCTGGAAGGCAAAATTCATGACAGCTGGACTAGTGAATATGAAGACACTCACGCTTAGTGGTCTGCAAAGACCAGCACTTGAGGTCCTGGTGAGTAGATAGGGAACGTGGAAGCGTACAGAATGTTTGTCAAGACACAGGATGCATTTTCAAACGTGGCCTGTAATTATACACACCATTTCATATACATGATACTAATTGCATACATAATTTCTGGCATGCTGGTCCTCATGTTTACCCAAGTATGGAATTACATGTGACTTTTCTTTGTGCGTATGCAAATTTTATCACTTATTTTCATACACAATCATCTGAAAAACAGTGAGGGCACATTGTTGTATGTACCAGGGTGTACTCATCTATGGGCTGGGTCAAGGCTGTACCAAAATCATACCCAACTATTACAGCCTGGGAAGGGTATGTGTTTTGGTTATGAAAGAAGTTATTGGACAAAATATTTAGCACGGTCAAACCATAACGTTTTAATTTTTTTTTTTCTCAGTTCTTGTGTATTCTAGAGAGAGTATCTCAGATACTGCATTGATTTAAAGCAGATTCTTCAACTAGGTATTGGTAATACTCTGTACAATTCAATATGGCTAATGAAGCACTGCATGCTACCTTCAGGGCTATAGCTATGGCTTGACATAGAAATATGACCTTGACATGCTTACAGCTGCACAATGAACTAGTCGATAGGAAATGACTATGGTTCGTATTCCTATACAGTCACAGAGACATTGTGTTCCCAAACACAGAGAGAAATAAAAGCTGAAGAGTAAAGTGACTTACCACTCCTAAAATGTCTAAGTAAACTGTACATTTCCATTTGCCACTGTACAAAATACCCTTTGTTGGCAAGTTACGTATAAATTGAGATGATCGGATGATCCGTTCAAGCAATTAATGGAATAGAAGCAATCATATGCTAGATATTCTAGTAAGACCTGATTCTGGTGAGATACAGCTCAGTTGAAATGCCTGTTACCTTTGTGGGATAACTTCCTGGTCATCTTAAAGGAGATTGCTTCAACTTCAGGGGAAAAGAGCAACTTTGATGTTAAAAACAGAGGCCTATATCTGTCTTAGTTTTGTTCATAACTTACAATAAGCAATGGGGACAACTCTGGAGTAGTGCATTAACTTTTCATTTCTGTTTTTCATGTGAAATTCCTGACTCATTGTAAAACTTTAAAACTGTTTGCAACAGTCTTTTTTACAAGTTCATTTCTGAGATAATTTTGCAAATGATACGGGTAGCTTTGAAATAGAATATATTGATCTTTTTAAGTATGCCTCTGTTCCTGGAATGGCAGGGTAATACATTAGTTATGATGGAAATATGTCATTTTAAACAACTGACACCACAGTACAGTTTATAGCTGAATTAATTTTAAATTCTTAGCATTTAAAAGTGATATAGGTCAAGAAGGTAAAGACAATAGATTTTTAAAAAAACTTGCCTCCATTTACATGCCTCCCTTCAGTTTGTGTCAATGATTTTGATTCTTAATCTCTGTTTAAAACTAGTAGATGAGCAAAAAAAAAAAAAAAAAAAACAGAGGTGACATCTTTCTCCATGTGTTTCTTGTCTCCATTTCAGAATTGACTGTGTATTTTTACCTTAGCTGCGCTATTAGTTGAGATCTTGGAGTTTGTTACAGTAATAGATAATGCCTGTGGCTTTTGCCGCTGTTCTAAGTGTGTTACTCCTCACTGCCTTCTGGGTGGAAACTTTAGCTGTGTGCTTTTTCGTGGTAGACGTTGGCTTTAACTCTTCTGCCCAACTGGATGCATTTGAAGAGTTCTCAGGGATAACTGTGGAGCATGTGTAGGCTTCTGTTACTTTCCTAGAGAGTGCTACAGCAGCAGAGCTCTACCAAGGCTCTTATTATACTGCTGTACTTATATCCCGTTATGTGAAGTTAAATATATTCTTAAATCTTTCCTGGTCTCAACAGGGTACGGAGCTACCCCAAGAATATACAAATCTGGCCAAAATGTCTACAGGCCTCTTCATCAGCTCTTTCCTAAGTTGTTTTTTTGTCTCAGATAAAGGGAAAAGCACTCTGGAATCTTCAGTGGATGGCATTTTTATTTCCAAAGTGTTATGGTGTTTGGTTTTTTGTTTGTTTGGGGTTTTGTGGATTTTTTTGTTTTGTTTGGAGGCGGGGGGGGGGGGGGCTGGGGGTTTTTGTTTTTTTATCTAGAAGCTGAACGTAGGATCAAATTACAGAATAGCTGACATTGGAAGGGACATCTGGAGATCTTCTGGTCCAACTTTCCTGCTCTCAAAGCACATACAACTAGTGTGAGTTGCCCAGGACTGTGTTCAGATGGGTTTCAAATATCTCCAAGGCTAGAGACTCCACAATCTTTCTGGGCAGCCTGTGCCAATTTCTGACTACGCTTAGAATAAAGTGTTGGTGGTTTTTTTTTTTTCTTACATTTAAATTTCATTTCCTGTGTTTCAGTTTGTGCCCATTGCCTCTTGCCCTATCACTGAATACCACTGAGAAGAGTCTGGCTCAGTCTTTACTTACCCCATTTGGTATTTATACACATAAGATCCCCTACCATGAACCTTCTCTCCAGGCTGAAGAGTCCCAGCTCACTCTCATGTGAAGGATGCTTTGGTTCCTTCATCATTTTCATGGCCCTTTGTTGGACTTGCTCTACTAAGTCCCTAACTTTTATGTAACTGGGGAGCCTAGAACTGGACCCAGTATTCCAGTGGCCTGACCAGTGATGAGGGGAAGGATCACCTCCCTTAGCCTGTTGACAGGGCTCTTCCTAATGCAGCAAAGGGCACCTTTGCAAGGATGACTTGCTGGTTTGTGTTCAGCATGTTTTCCACTAGGATCCCAGGGTCCTTCCCTGCAGAGCTGCTTTGCAGCTGGTTGGCCCCCAGTGTGTCCTAGTGCAAGAAGCTAGCCCGCCCCAGGTGCAGGACCTTACACTTCCCTTTGAACTCCCTTAGCTGCTTCTCAGCCCATTTCTCTAGCCTGTTGAGGTGCCTCTGAAGGGCAGGGCAACCAACTGGTAATGCCAGTGACTTTCCCAGGTTTGTATTGCCTGCAGAGTAGCTGAGGGTGCAGTCTGTTGCTTTGTCCAGACCGTAAGTGAAGACTGACCATGGGCTACGCCGCTGGTGACCTGCTGCGATCATGCTGCTGCTGCTGCTGACCCTTTGAGCCTGGCAGTTCAGCCAGTTTTGTAGTCCATCTCCCTGAGCACTTACCTAGTCTGCATTTCATCGGTGGGAAGCTTTTATAGGAGACCGAAAGCCTTGGTAAAGTCAAGAGAGCAAGGACTGTTCTCCCCTCATCCGCTTAGCCCGTCATTTCATTGTAGATGACTATTGGTTTGTTAAGCATGATTTCCCCTTTGTAAATCTGTGCTGAATATTCCCAATCACAGCATCCTTAATAAGTAAGGAAGTTAAGATACTTTGAATGAAGTTTGAAGATAGAAACCCTTCAAGGAATCTGATCCCTGTGATTTTTAAAAAGGTATTGTCAGCCTTATTGGTGTCTGAACTGTACTAGTCTGGGTTGTGTACCTAGTGTGCAGTGACCCTGTGTGAATACATTTAGGCTGCAGAAAATCCAGGGAGAAAAAAATGTTGATGCTATTGTTCATATTGGTTTGATGTTTGCTGGCTTTTTACAGGTGTATGGGGAGGAATCTCCCTCTCCTGTAGAAGGATGAGCAAATTTTGAATTCCTGTCAAGGACAGGTGGTGGAGTTCTGTTTCTGGTGGGTGCCTTTATAACTTAAATAACATTGATCTCATGAAGGAACTGTATGCTGGTGTCTAGGAGTCAAAATTCCAGCCTCCTATGTTTTGCCTTTCTGTAAACTGCAGGTTCCTTTAGGTTGGCTTTAATCCAGTAATGAAAGCAGCCAGTTATATTTCAAAGTATGTAGTGAAAGTAATTTCCCTCTAACTGACTCAGGTTTATCACAGACATACTAATCCTATGAAGGGATTATTTGCTGTAGAGGCTTTTCACTTCTGCTGTAGAAAGAAAAGGAAGCCAGAAGCGACTGGATCTTTTTCCTTTCAGTGTGATATCTTATCTTTCAGTGTGATTTGTAATGCTATAGGTGGTTTTGTAAGGACATATGTTGTGCTGTGTTATTCTTCAAGAGAAGGCAGGAAGCTATGTTAAGTAAGCTTTTGTTTCAACAGGTCTATTTACGCTTACCAGTATGGATAGGAGAGAACATGAGAAATGGCTGGCAAATGGCATAGGAGGTAAAAAGCAAGCTAATGAGCCAGGAATTTGAAAAAGATATTTACCTTAAAACGTCTAACAATCAGTGGTGGGGGGTATCTGCAACAAGAAATTGGCTGAGTAAGCGCTTTGCTTTTGTTCCACACTCAGGCTTTTGAATTTTGTTCTTTATACTGCGTATTAAGTTACGTTTGGTGAAGAATCTGCGCCCCTTTCATGGACACGTATTCCAGTGATCTCTTGGCTCCTTCTCTTGCTTTCCCGCTTTCCATTATGGTTCAACTGTTTTATTCTAGATGGCTCTTAAATTTGCATGTTGCCTGACTGTCGTGGATTACCAGAGCTTTTGCTGATGTCTCTAAGTATCAAGAAACCTCAGTGTTTACAGGTGTTCTATAGGTGTGTATTGCTTCTGCTTCTGTACAAAAGCTTAAATCTAATTGTGGCCACAATCAGGCTTCAGACAAGTGAAGCTAATATGGGTAAGGTGCTCCACAAACAGTGGGAATATCTTTATGTATTCTACTTGTTTTATCGTCTGCCTAGCTGCTAGCGTCCCTTGAGACTCCTCGAAGACCCAGGTGAAGTTGCGTTGTGAAGAAACTGGTCAAATATTCTTGCTACTGGTATTTTCCAGCCCTTCAGTCATCCATACGTGGATTTTCCCTTTCCAAAACTTGAAAAATCGCCTGCCCTTATCTGTGGGTGTGACCAGATGACCTCTGGAGGTACCTTCCAACCAGAATTCTGCTGATTTTTCTTGTAGTTCTTTGATGGCTGCATTGAGGGATGCCAAACTTGCTGGTGAAAAAGTCCACTAATACCTCTGTTGCATGGAAAACTTAGCAGGGCGTGCAAATAACCGGACAGCCTGAACAGTACTTCCAGCTGGTTATTGCTAAGTGGGTAATTTGGGAATGCTGTAAGAGCCGCCGGGGGTTAAAAATAGATAACGAAGTAAATGTTAAATTAAACTGGCAGCTAAGGAGCTATGTCCAGTGTGCAAAATGTTCAGGAATGTATCCTATGGCATAGTTCTATGGGGTTTTATGTGAGATTCTCTTAGAGTCCATAGCTTAAGTGCTGTAACACTTCAAGCAAGACCGATGTGCTGAGCTTGCACTGCTCCTGCAGACAAAACTTTGCAATACTGGAGCCTTGTTTTTTGGACAGCAAAGACTTCTGCTGTACTTGAGTTAGTTGATTGTCCTGAAACTTTTATGCGTGAGGTGGAAGGCTGTACGCTATTTCGGGCACAGGAAAAAAATCAGCCTTTTCTAAAGACTTCAGGAGTCTTGCTCTCTGTCCATGTTGAGTTTTGTTTAGCTGCATGTATGTTGGAGCCTGGTACTTGAAAGCTGGAAGGCATGTAGCATTTGTGTCAAACATGTACCTTTTGCAGACTGGGAGATCTACCTATGCTTGATCAAGTTAGAAAACTCTGGGACAACTGCCAGCAGTAATTTCATTTAAGTTTTTAAATTTTAAGTGCTGGTAATTTTGGTCCTTTCTATGTTTGCCTGTTGAGCATTGACTTTTTCAATGCTAATAAATGAATTCTCCAACTGTTACATATAAGGAAAAGTCTAATGGTATTTGTCTAGGCACCACTCATATTTGTATTTGTCCGTCAGCCTTTTTTTTTTAACAAGAAATTTAGCAAACTACTGAGCATTCTACTTTGCATATGGGACCTTATTAAAGGGAAGTGACTATTCATGCAAATGAAACTATTGAAGAAATACAAATTGTTCTTGTCTCAAAGCTCTCCATATGGAGATTTTTATTCAGGCGGGTACTCAAATTTTTCTAGGTGTAAATATTTAGTCAAATGTGTGATTATACAGATGTGGGCTGATGACTCCTGTCCTGTGAATGTTCTGTTTGATGATAGGGCAAGATGAGTTCACCAAGGAGCTGTTGCCGTTGTGTGTGTAGGACGGTGTTGTAGAAGCTCTCGGTTTAAGGGTTTGTTCCGTTCTCCCATCTGCAGATGGGGATACATAGGTGTCGTCTTTTTGAGAACAGTGTCGTAATGATAAAGGATGTGTGTTTGGGGGGTATTCCAGAAGTCACTCTGTAAAAATAGTCCTTGGGTTTGGAAGTTCATGAGATGCAATGAGAAGGAAATGAACATGACTCCTATAAAACCTGTAGCAGCTGAGTTTCCCTGAAATGTGTTCTCAGGGCTTATTATTCCATAAAATGTGTGACCTTAGGTAATTAAGTTTGTACTTTATGCAAAGTAATACTCCCTCAGCTGCTCCTCCTAAGACTTTCTTCTCTAGACCCTTCACCAACTTCGTTGCCCTTCATTTGGACATGGTCCAGCACCTCAATGTCCTTCTTGTAGTGAGGGGCCCAAAACTGAACACAGTACTCGAGGGGCAGCCTCACCAGTGCCAAGTACAGGGGGACAATCACTTCCCTAGTCCTGCTGGCCACACTATTCCTGATACAAGCCAGGATGCTGTTGGCCTTCTTGGCCACCTGGGCACACTGCTGGCTCATATTCAGCCAGCTGTTGACCAGCACCCCCAGGTCCTTTTCTGCTGGGCAGCTCTCCAGCCCCACTTCCCCAAGCCTGTAGTGTCGCATGGGGTTGTTGTGACCCAAATGCAGGACCCGGCACTTGGCCTTGTGGAATCTCAATATAGTTAACTACACTGAATATTGCAAATAGTTGTTAAACACAAACTAGTTTCATTTATTCTTTTTTAAGGAATCCTAATTCAAAACCTTAAGATGAAATCTTGCTGTTATGAATCCATGGAATCATCTGTGTTTGTTTACATTCCCACACATTTTGGTATTTCTGCTGTATGCAGGGAGATGCATAATTTTCCCTGGCTTTAAAAAGTCATGCAGTGCAAGAAAATGGGTGAGCTGTGGATTTTGTTTGTTTTAAAAACACTTGTCCAAACTCATAGCTTTGCCTTTGATTCTGCAATCTTAGTAAAGAATTTGGCTAGACAATGAACATCTGCATCTTTAGCCTTAAGGAAAAATGTATATAAAGAGAAAAAGGAGCTCTACGATTTAGTTGTGACGCATTTGTATGCTTTTTCCTCTTAGGCTGCTCTGACTGTTTAGGGTACAGAGACACTCTTCCCCAAACTGTTTCCAAAACATTACAGAGCCAGGGTCCAAGTTGCTGCTGCCGTGATTTACTTCAATATAGAAATCCAGCCTCTGCTGTATTCTATAGGGAACCTAGATGGGACAGTAAGCTTGACATTTCTGAAATCCCTTAAGGGCCTATGGAAGAAAAGTGTATGTGCAATGAGGATTCAGGTACCTGAACAAGCAGTGCAGAATTGTGTTATTTCTAGAACAGACAACAGGTAACCATGGCACCATACCTGAGCTAGTAAGCTGTGCTTGGGTAAAATGTTGGAGCTATGCTGCTCTTAGGATTAAATTATCTTTTGTGCTGTAGTATGCTATAGAAACCTAGGAGTTTGGAGTGATACCAGCTTGAGGTTTCTATGCCATGGCAATTGTGTGTTACAAACATACACTTAGAAAGCTGGATACACTAAACTCAGCAGTATGATTATTATATATCTGGGTTCTTCAGGTGACTTGGAGTCCCAGTTTAAAGATTGTATCCCAGTTTGATTGTTTCTGTACTTACATGCTTGGCCTCCCTGGGAATTCTGCAAGAAATTGGATAGCAGGTGTTGGCACTCACACATACATCTCTTGTTAAAGAGAATTTACCTGTGTGTGCTCTGTCTCATTGACAGCACTATATCTCTGTTATTATTAGTAAAAGTTTAGTCAAATATTTGTCTGTTTACTCTTGTTGGCTATTGTGTTCTGAATTTGATTTTATTCAGCAAGAGTTTTTCAGTGGTCTGTGTATTTGTTCCTCTTGGTTTCTCTCGCAAGCATATCTGATATTCATAACATTGATCAGTTATAGAAAGCAGTACCAAAAGAAGATATATAAAAGCTCAAGCCACCCTGTCCACATAGTTTTAAAAGCTGATGCACAAGAAATTGTCCAATTCTTAACTTTATAGGTAAGCATTTGTTTTCCTTTTTTAAAATGAACAATGGTTTTTGTTTTGTTTTCTCTTCTTTGAGCAGCTGGTGAAATACTTGTATGTGATACAAAAATACTAAACATGCAGAATGAGCTGTGTTCATGTGCGTTGTTCTCACAAATACTATATGCTGCACATGATGCTGTCATCTTGTTCTCTCAGGGGCTTGAGTTTTCCATCATCTATATTTTATAAGGGTTGTTACTTAACCCATTGCAGAGAGTAAAGGAGGAGGGGTGCCTTGCAGCCATCAGGATGCTTGCTCATCTCATGAAATATATACTGCTAACATTTTTTTAATTTGAAACAGCAGTCAACATACAGTTAAGTGTCTATAGAGCATGGCATTTAAATGTATAATGAGCAATTCCTATATGTAGGATAGGAAGGACAAATTAAGAGACTGGATAAAACTGAATGTATCAACAAAATCTGGCATTTGGAATTTATCAAAGGCAGAGAATATTAAATCTTAGCAAGCCATCCCTGTTCAGCCCTGAGGTTTTGTCATCTTGTCATTGATGTTGCGAGTTTCTTGGTATTGCAGATACTTTTGAAATAAGTGTGTTAAATAAGGTGGGGGGAGGGTCTGAAGAAAATGAATTTTTTTTTTTTTTGTCAGCTCTTGAAATGAGCCAGGCACCCTCATCTACATCTGCCATTGTCTTTTCCTATTACCATAAATGCAACCTTTAATGTACTTTATAAAGACAGAAGCGAGGCAGAACCATGTAGCAAAGGGTTTTGTGTTTGAGAGCCTTTGGGCAAAAATACACTAATAAAAGAGTCTACATAGTATTTGGTATAATTTTCCTTCATTTTCTTATGTATGTTAGATGTTTCATTTCTAAAACTACTAGTAGTAGTTTGTTTGTCAGCAGAGAATAGCTATAAACACATAAATAGCCCACAACATTCATGATGTCTGGCTTTAGAAACTGTCTGGCTTTAGGCTGTGCCATGTGCCAAATGTTTAATAGAATTACAATAAATTACTAACTTTTTAATGCATAACATTTTTATTACTCTGAGAGGAAGACTGTTGCACCTTTCTGAGGTGTATTAGGCTTGTTTTAGGTTTTTAAATTGCTTCTATTTTGCAATAGATGCAAATGTTTTTCAATATTAACATAATTTAATCTTTACCATAAGGCATGATCAGTAATGCAGTATCAAATGGTAACTGCCAGCTTCTTAAATTATTATTCTTTGTATTCAACTTGACAGCTAATTTGCAAGCTCCTTCCCCCCACCTCATGTGATGCTACAACTTTTAATATTCTGATGGCTGAATCCTCTGACTCCAGCTGGAAATGCAAATTTAATATGGTAGCAACAGGATTCTTTTGCATAAGCAACCATGTTCAGTATGTTAGGGGTCAAAGAAATAAATGAGTTCTCATTTAATGCAAACAATAAAAAAGAGAGAAGAAGCAAAGGAAGAATAATCTTGTGGCTTCCACTAGGAATTTCTGTATGTATGACCAATCAGGTATGTAGGGAAATCTGACTTTATGGGTTCCCACCTAATAGGGCTGCCCCTTTGTAACCACATACCGGACAAGGCAGCTTTGGATGCTTTTACTATATAAAGATATGTTCACGTCAAGGAGTTTGACTGACATTTTTGTAAACTGAAATATTGTTTATTCTTAGAAAAGAAACAACATCTTGTGGCTAGATATGGAAAAAATACTTGGAGTGGACATTTTTGGAATGGATTAAGGAAAAGAAATAGTGTGTATAAAATACTTGACAAAGCAGAAAGCATAAAAATATCCCTGAACTTGCTCTATTGCAAAACTGCAGAGTTAAAGCTGCTTTTCCAGTTCCTACAGTAGCCAAAAATTGTTTAGGCTGTTTTTAAGATAAGCTAACTGTGCTCAGTTAACTGTGTGCAAGATGATGTCTGCTTTCTAATATGCAAAATCAGTGCTGGAAATCTGTTTAACAGGACGTTTTTTCCTTAGGCCTAAGTCTAGCAGATTCCTACAGTGTATGATTACTTTTAGCTTGGGAATAATCCCATCCTTATAGAGAAAAGCATGTGCTTATATCTCACAGAAGACCATGGATTTTATGAGCATATATTAAGGACTTCGAATTAGAGCCCTAATATTTTTAATGAGAAAGCTAAGAGTGGAAACCTGCTACAGCTCTGGTATCAGCCAGTATTACAACTTCAGATATTTGAATCAGAAAACTGAATTCCTCCACAGTATGCACAGCATCCCTGTCTACTAAATACACTACAGCAATGTCTGTAACAGGGAATAAATACATCAACACAGTTGTTAATAGAAAACAAAATTATCTGAAGGCAGTAGTTTTTCTTTGCCTTAATTTCTCAACTTCTTGCAGATTGTCTCATGTTAGCAAACTGTCATATGGAACAATTATTCTTATTTCACTCTAAGCTTTTTTAATTGTGCTAAAATTGATAAGTAGGAAGTTCTTAGGCTGCTGATTCTATTTACCACTTTGGGAGAAAAGCTCACCCTTGGCCTTCTTATTCTGTGTGCAAATTCCACATATTGTGCCTGAACAGTTGGCAGCCGCAGTGGGACCACAAGGTGCCTAATGGAGGGTGCATAAAGCCCGAGACAGTGCTCTGTTGCTTCAGAACAGATGCAGCCTCAGTACTGTGGTCTTACTGTAACATTGTGGCATCGTAATGTAACATAGCAGCATGACATAGTGTTCGTACAAAGCCTTGAAGCTACAGTGTCCTCATTTGAGAACCTGTGGAAATCAAAGTTTATTTTGGGACCTTAGCATCCTTCAGATGAGACTTATAAGATGTGTAACAGCCTCATCTGTCTTAAGACAGCAAAGGAAACTTGCTTCAGGCTTTTCTGTTGTCCAGTGCTCAAGTACCCTCTTTGCCTACCTATCCTATTAGGGAAGGGTGGAATTTCAGCGAAGATGACTGTAGTCGGAGCGCTAAGGTGAGCTGAGGCTGCCCTGCCTTTGAAAGGAGATAATCTGCCTAGGTATGGTGCTGCCTGAGCCATGCATGGTGTAGACGAGGCAGAAACAGTGTCTTGCTGCCTTTCCTTCAGCTCACCTCTCTTTGGCCAGCATGTCAGAAAGCATTGCATTGCTTGGCTGATGCTTGCTTATGGAAAATGTCTGGTGAAGTGATTGTATGCCATGAAACAAAAAAGTCTGGAAATTGCTACAATAGTTGTAAATTGTTCCATTATTTGAGACAGTCAGGTGGCACTGTAGAGTTTCTGTAGTGCTTGGAATTTAATACCTTTTCTGTGATTCAGTATTTACTCTGGGAAGGAAAGAAAATTATAAAATTATAAGCATACATATCTTAGCATGGCTACTAAATCTGCTTCTGGTGCCTTGTGGCCTTTCTCTGCATTGACTTAATTTCTTCTTTCATGAGAAAGTAAAAATTAAAAACATGCTCCCCTGCTTTTTCTTTTGTATACTTTTAAAATTGTGTGGGACTGGGACTTTCTGATATACCTTTCTCGACTATGATCTGAACATTTCCTCTTAGTACATGCAGATGAAAAGATTTTAATGAAAGGGTTTAATGAATCTCATGAAACAATTGTTTACATACAAAAAGCGAGTTGCACATATGCGGGCTGGGGATGTTTCTGAATAGGACCCACAGTCATGTAATTAGATACGCATGGTATTAGTAGGCATTTGTAGTACTCGCAGGACTAGTCCAAGGACAAGGGATCCCTGCTGAAAATTTTCCATTAAAAAGATAATTGCATAGCACAAGGCCTTTCTAAAAAGCCTGCCTAAAATTCTTCTTGTTTTTAATTAGGTGCTGAGATCTAGATCTAAAAAGACTGAAAATAGAAAAAAGGGTTTTTTTCCTGGGTAGTAGAACTAATCATGCTGCCAGTGACTGGAACGGTGAAAAATTCAAAACAGAGGTGCTTTGCTTATAGTTGTATGACATGTTTTGTGATCTGGTGATCCTGGTAGAATTGAATGTTTGGTATGTACTGACGAATTATTTCGGATTTTGCATTGCCATATGACAGACCTACATCTGGTTAGTTAATAACTACAGTACCTAGGTGTATGTTACCAGTACTATGAGTTTCCAAACATTATTTTTTCTTAAGATGAGATTTCTGGGAATCTTAGTGCTCCACCAGCACCCTATTGGGCTCAGCTGTGTGAAAACACAACAAAGGTTGCAAACACTGTCCACTGTGGTATGCCCCTCAACAGGAGCTGATCAGAAAACATGGCTGGTTTGTGTGTTAGGTGGGAAAAGTGTCCTCTGTTTACAAAGAAAAAAGAAAGCACAGACAAAACATCAGTTCGGATGAAACAGGCTGTTAAATGAATTAAAATGTTGTCATCACTGTGACTGGTAATGTCAGTGTGAGTTATTAAAACTGGAAAAATAGAGGAGTTTGCACATTTTCAGTCAGAATTGGAGAGTAACCAAAGGAGTGATTACTGGGGTACTTTTACCATGAAATTTAGATAGGACCTAAAAGAAGTATAGTGAATTTGAGTAAAGTCAGAGAGCCTCAGTGTAGGGGGAACTAGCTGTGTATGAGAATTTTGTCTACATTGAAATAATGTATTATTCTCTGTCAGCATAACGAAGGAAGAGATGTAAAGACTTAGCTGTAGCCTAGTTATGAAGGGAATGAGAGAAACATAGTGTGCACAGGTGAAGATGTTCTGTTATAAGCCTTGCATGATTGTGAGATGGCAATGGCAACACATGATAATACCAGGAAGAAGAGAGAAGTTGGAATGAATGGTGTTAAATATGCTTTGGTTCTTTATATTGCCTTTCTGCTAAGTGTGTAGCATGCTTACTGAAATAGTAGTTTTTTTTTTTTTTTGATGGGGAAAGCATCTCCAGATTGAGGAACAACAATGGATCTCAAAGTACATTCAGCAGAATTGTAGGAAGGAAACTAAACTTGCTTCTCAAGGCCTTAGCAAGGACTGAAAGAGAAAAACAAAATATATGTGATATGGTGTTGCATGGGTTCTCAGTTGCTGTGAGTGGAACCTAGCAAAGACAGGTGGTTCTCCTATCTCTGGCCAGTACAATTTTGGCAAGGTTCAGTCATAGTACTGTTCCCCTTGGGCTGGGATTGGGGAATCAGAAGGGCAGTCTCTGGACTTTGGAGGTCCTGGTCCTTGCATAGGGAATGGCTGACAGCTGATGCTTCCTGACGCATGCACAGCCCTGCGCATGTATCAGTGCACGTGTGTCAAGTATGATATTGTGCTTGTTAGGGAGAACAATTCAGAAGACAGCCCAAGAACAGAATAAAACTTCAGAGAATTACCGATAGTGTACTTGAGGTTTCACAAAGTTTTATTCTGAAATGCTATAAATGCACAGGGACTGCTATTTCAAGATATGTAATTAGTTAAAGATGCAGACAGCACACAATGGAGTGTTCAAAAGGTGCCTATCCTAGCTGCCATTTGTGTCAACGTTCGTGAGCTTTTGAGAATCCTAGGAAGGTACTTGAGTAACCCTTAAGTCATAAGAAGCAAATTAATATAGGTATGCATCATTTTTATGTCTTCGAATGTAGTTCCTTGAAACAGTTGGCTCTTCCACCAATTTTTAGATAGCTAGGTATAGATGTAAAAATAGAGATGTCAGGAAGATTTGGGATGGACTTTGCATGTTAATTTTTCTCTCTCTTAGGAAAGAGAGAACCTTAGTCACAAGAGAAGAATTCAAATGTAAAGGCTGAACATATGGCTGCAAATAGGTCCCATGAAAAAAAAAATTAGGTCAGACATTGATGAGCAAACTGATCCCAGCTGGTGGGTAGAGAAACTGTGAGTTAAAGAATTTGACACTTCTACTGAGAAAAAGGAAAAATAATTAAACTACCTGTTTCTGTCTTTGCTGCTTTCTAATGTATGTGATAACCTGTGATGTGTTTGGTTTTCCCTTAATCTTAATTGAAGCATTGTTTTAGCAGACTGAAAAAATGTGATATTTTTTTCCCCCATTAAAAACAGGCTTAATGATCTTTTTTAAAAGCTTGACAAAATTAGCTTCATAATTAATAAGTGCTCTAGATGTGTTTACCAAAATGAAGAAAACAACTTCAGGCCTGTGTTTTAGTCATGTTTTGCCTTGACTCAATTCTTGCATCTGTTTTCAGCTACTGATTTCTGGGTGGTTTGTTGGGGTTTTTTTGGTTTCGTTTGGGTTTGGGGGGGGGGGGGGAGCTGCTTATATTAATAAATTGAGAAAACAGTCACTGTCAAAAATCAACCAAGCTCCTTTCATCACAAATACCCAGTGAAAGTGTATAGTGAAAGCTAGCTAGGACAGTTGCTATATCCCCAGCCATTTGCCTTTCTGTGTTACTATTTACACTGTGAGCTGTTTACAAGATGTGGCAGCTTTGGCAGGTAATAAATTAGCTATAGCTGTTGAACGTGAGTCTCAGAAGCTATTTGCCAATGTGTAAGTGTGGCCAATGTGTTTATGTACGGGGAGAATTGGAATCTTTCTGAGTTTACTCTGACTGGATACATCTGTATGGCCTTTCTGTCAAAAAGGCTGGAATACTAAAACTCCTGTAATGCTCAGATTGGTCCAGCTAGGGTTGTATATGGTGGCAGGAGCCAGTAATCATTTATCAAAAACATAGGCTGTAATCAAGGTTTTGACTCTTTTGCTTCATGATTTTTCATGGATATCTCTAGGTACTTTTGTTGGCTAATGCAAAAACAGCTCTGAAAAAAGAAATCTCCGTCTTACCTACAGTAGACTTCAAGTTCGTGCCAAAAATGAGCTTGTGCATATTAAAATTTTGTCAACACACTATAAACAGATCCCAGTACAGTTTCTTGTAGATGAAACTCAGAAGTTATATTCTAAAGCTGAGCTTGAGAAAATGCAATTCTCCCTTATCTCTGCAATGTTCACTTTCACTGTTGACGATATGCTGTGCAGTTGTTTGGGATGCACTCTAGAGAATGGCTAAACTCATCCTTCTTCCCAAGCTCGTTTATTTCTGACTGCCATTTTCTTGGTGAGATCATCAAGGTCATTTTATGCCACTTCCTCCTCTCCTGCAGTCTTTTTTTTTTTTTTTTCTTTTTTTTTTTTAAATACAAAGCAAAAGTCACCCTTGTTTTTAACACTCAGTGTTTTCCTTGATGTGTGGAGTAATGCTATTCAAACCTGAAGCTCTGGAACTGCCTGAGTTCAGACAGGCTGCTCACCTGTATTTCCAAAGCACAGAGATGGAATGCGCAGAAGGGTTAAAATGTGGCTGCAGGCCCAACCTGCAGCTTCTACTAGTATGTCTCATTGCTGATCTCCCCAAATACCGTGATTTCAAAAGACTACTCAGAAGATATCAGTTAAGTTCACTTAATGCCTGGTGAAATTAAAAATTTTTTTCAAAAGGTTTTTCTCTCTGAAGAGAGCTGAAGTATAATTGAAACTGACTTACACACTTAAAGCGGGGGTACTTGCTGATATTCTTATAATCATGCATATAAAATTGAGGTAAGAACAAGAGTAAAAATATTTCACTCTTGTACTTCAATGGGTTTCCTTCTGTGTATTTAATAAGATTAAGTTCTGTTTGGATTCCATGTCTTAAAATAAATAAAAGGTGAAACACTCAACACTAGTAGTATATTTCACTAGAACCATGAAGAGAATAATATCCATCATAGAATAAATTAGGTCATGTGGTACCTCTGCAGGTCACGTAGTCCAATCTCCTGCATAAAGCATGGCCAATCTTGAAGTTAGATCAGGTTGCACAAGACTTTGTGTGGCTCAGCTTTGACTATCCCTAAGGATGGAGACTGCAGGGCTGGGCCCGTTCCAGTGCTTGACTACTTTCATGAAGCTCACTTTTCGAAGCACAAGATTCATAATCCCCTGTGTTGCAACATTTCTATTGCACCTTGTCCTTTCACTGGCCTTTTCAGGAAGAAATCTGGCTCTTGTGTTCTCTCTAGCTCTTTAAGTGGTCGAAGACAGCAGTTAGATCTCCTGGGCTTTCTTTTTTTCAGACTGAACATCCACAGCTCCCTCAGCCTTTCTGCATGTGTTCTGTGCTCCATACCCTGAGCCTGTTAGGGCAGGCTCTGCTGGACTCAGTCCAGTTTTTCAGTATCCATCTAGTGCTGGGATGGTCAAAATTAGATGGAGTACTGCAGGTGTGGCCTCACCAGGACATGATATGAGGGAAATGACCACTTCCCTTGACTTGCTGGTGATGCTCTTGATAGTGTAGCCCATATGCAAGTAGCCCTCATTGCTCTTAAAGGCATACAGCCAACTTACATTCAGCTTGATGTCCACCATGGTTCCCGAATACTATTCTGCAGAGCTGCTCTCCAGGCTGTACGTGCTGCACGGAGTTATTCCATCCCTGGTGCGGGACTTTGTTGAATTTCATGAGGTTCCTATCAGCCTATTCCTCCAGCATTTGGGGGCCCCTCCACTGTAACAGCCACTTCCCAAGTCTGGTGACCTCCATGAACTTGAATTTCTTTGGTGCGATTGCCAAAGTGCCTAATGACCCATAAAAAAACAGCTGCACTTAGTTTCAAGGAATGTTTATTTTTTTTTAATAAAGAGCCAAAATTATAAGACTGGTAACCTGTCTTTTTGCGCCAAAAGTTCAACACAAAATTTCTGGCAAGCATTTTTTCTTGCTCCCTTGCAGAATATTTTGTTTCATATATTTAACAGAATGACACTTTGCCAGAGTTCATATTGATTTTTTTTGTTCTGATGTTGAGAAATGGGTCCAGGTACCCTGAGGTGCAGTCCGGTACCTAAAACCATATGGCTAATTTACTCTAAGATCCTTTATAGATGACTTGTTTAAAATAAGCCTTAGCAGGCTAAATTAATACAGTGAAAGGTTCATTAGCATGTGCTCCACATTGTCCCTTATGGCTACTGTGAGTTAGTTCATGTCTCAAAATTACCACCTTTTTTCCCCTGGGAAGAATTTTCCAGACTCCTCTCGAATGCCTTCTAAAAAGTCTCATCAAAAGCAATGCAGAGCAAATAAATCTTATAAAACTACCGCCTGCCTTCTCTGGTATTAAACACTTCCCATGACTGTCTGCCTGGGAACAGCTACGAGAGCTGCAAAGATGAATCAAACACGCAATAGAGTAGCCCTGCTCAGCTAGCGGGACTCTGTGACGGCTCTGACCTCTGAACAGCTTGCTAACTGTACATCCAGTGGAAGCTCAAAACAATGAGTGCCTGTCCAGCTACACCCAGATTTGTTTCCTGCTGTCGTACTTCAAGGAAATCTGCTCTGTGTGGGACAGCGGTTTGCAAAACGTTCCACAGCAGCCAAACAGTAGTGGCTGAAAACAGAGCGACTTATCAGTGTTAATGTCCGTCCTCTTCGTGTATGAGTCATACATGCAAAACTGTGTGAAATGAAAGAGCTGCTAAACAGTTAGCTGAGAGGTGTCGGAGTGTGGCAGTTCACTATAATTTAGGTTTATATTCACCTAGCCTAGCATTCTTGGAGAAAGAAGCAAGTGGCTTGACAACCTTCTCGCAAGCGTGGGGATGAATTACAAACTCAAAGTCCTGTGGTGCGTAACTTTATATAAGAAAAAATTCAAAAGTATTGTTTTGGCAAAGGTAGGACTGCTTTTCTGTTGACTCTCTAAATCTCAAGTTTCTTAGAGTCCTCTATCTTGGTAGATGTTGTGAGGCTTTTTGACATAGCAACTTTCTTAAATAGCTTATCAGCTCATATATAGCACAAAAATCCTCACAGATGAGAGATTGAGATCAGTGGAGGGGGCGGGGGAGCGCTTCATCCTCCCATGTCTTGGAACAAGGCTTAGGGGGAAAAAAAAAAAGAGCTTTTTACTTGCATATGTGGTGATGCTTATATAACAGGCAACAAGATCAATCTCGGCTACTTCAGTAAAATAATGTTTTTACCAGAAAAGTTCTCAAGATCTGGTTCAGATGTATAGATATGCTGATAATGATTAGCTCTTAAAAAGAGTGAATTTGTATATATAAAAGTTCAGGTGAAGTTCTTAAATGAGCTGCGATGGTTAGGTTTCCAGAGCACAGCAATGCAGGAGCCTTGCTCATCTGTTTCAAGTACCGACTTTTACAACTGTGTTCACTGAATTCAGTTAAAAACTGTATCATTTGCTCTTTCAGAATATAAATCCTTAGTTGTGGAATTATATATTTAGTGGGGAAAAAGGATTGATATGTTTTGTTGCTTTGAGATAGCACAAACAAAAATGTTCGCCTCTGAATCAGTCTGTGTTCATGTTGTGAAGTTGGGAAGCCATACCACCATTGGTGGTATGGAAACGGTACTTCTGTAATTGGAAAAGATTACACCAGCGTAAGAAATTTGCATGGATTTGATAATTATTGATATGCACAATGTATTTTGTTCTTGTAAACTATACTAAAAGCTTAATTGATGCATGGGGGGAAAAAAGGTGACAATTGCTTTCTGATAGTGATTGATAGTTGCAACACTTTTGACACAGATCACTTGAATCTCAGAATAAGTTGATACTTTGGAGACTTTTACATTAAAATGAATATAGAACGTGTATTAAATCACTGAGCATGCTTGGTGTATGAGAATTTAAGGCAAATGCTGATCCCTTGTTATAAGTTATTTATCACAAACCAAAATTGTGGAGTACCTGAAATGACAAAACCCAAAAATTATTTTAGAGCCAGTGAACAGCTTGCATCTGCTTTGTGGTACTTCTACAAGCAACTCCTCATACAGCAGCATTCAAAATACCACACATCCGTCTTCTATCTGCTTTCTATATGCAGAAAATTAGAACTTCTTTAATGGTAATAGTTGTTCTGTCACCTTGCATTTGCTATATGGTAATACAACAATATATATCATTCTCCATTAATGTTGACAGGCCACTACACATTGTTATTTACCCAAGAACATTAAGTGTAGCCATGTAGTTCAATGAGTACTTGTAGGTGACTTATTAATGCATAGGAGTAGTTTGTATTTCTATAGTCTTTAAGGCTTAAATTAAAAAATGAGAAAGCCTGTATTACGTTCAGTGTCATAAGTGGTGAATGAAATTCTGTAGCATGTAATGTCTATTTACACAGGGCTTTTTTGTCTGAAACATTTTTTAATAAATGAGAGAGGACTAAGGGGTTGGATCGTAAACTAGAGTAAAGGGGCACCATTGACCTCAGTTGAACTGCACTGGTTTATAACAGCTAAGGAAATAGCAGGAAGTATTTGCATTCTTCACTGTTTCCAAGACTAGAAGGTAGAGAAAAGAGCTGTGACTAGAGGACAAACAGAGATATTTATAGGAGTGTTAAAGAAAATGGTTCATTTTAGTTTCAGGTAGGACTCTTTCTTATTGCAAATATTATCCAAATAGACATTTATTAACTCTGATGACTGACTTTTTACTGTCAATTCTTTTAAGCATTCATTGGGTACCATTTAAATAAGGCTGATAGGCTACTCTTATGCAAAACTTTTGAGGCCATCAAGTTTAAGCACAGTTTCCTTTTTTAGCAGAAAAGTGGAAGACTTGGTGCCGCATGCTTACACTAAGTGCAAGGTTTCTCCTTGGAGAAATCTAACATGCAGCATTTAGTTCTATATGTTTATGGAAATGGAGAAGTTTTATGCATGCATGGGCAGCTTTTGTCCAAATGCAGGCATTTAGAAGAGGTTTGCCTGATATTCCCTAGAAATGGGGTACGTAATAGCTGTCTTCTACAGCCACTTAATTGTAATGGAGGTTATGACTGAGGTACATATTTGTGACTTTCTTGCTCATTAACTAGGTCATAGCTTCATCTGGTATCAGTACTTCTAAAATCTACTGAACTGAAGCAAATCATCCAGTCTCTAAAGATGCTGGATGGAGCCGAAGGATGAATTGTATTTGCCAACCAGCACTGAGGCCATGGGAGACAATAGGACAGTCAATATAAAACAGGAGTGCCAAGGGCAAAAGGGAGCAGATACTCATTCTTGAAGCCTACAGTTCTGGTCCACTTAATATTCAGAAGCATTTGCTGGTTCAGAGTTTGTGCATTTCATAAAAATTCAGTGGTTTTTGGATGGCACAGCCCTAGTTAATAATTCACTGCTGATATATTCGTAAGGCCTTAACCTTCCACTCTACTTTTTGTTTTTGCTAATGTCACTCAGCTGAAGACAGTACGGAGCAGTCCTGCAGTAGAGCACAGATCAAGCTTATAGCTTTCCTTAGGCATCCACAAAGGGTGTAGCCACATTTACTACCATGTCTAGTAATGGAGTGTTCTTGAATGTGACTTTTGTTTGAGAATTGCAGGCTTTCTTACTGGGAGAATGAATAATAAATCCAAACATCTTGAACTGGTGCTAAATAAATGCTAGCAATAGGAAGGGGAAGGTTTTGTTTACGTAAAGACTCTTTTCACTAAAACAATTTATGTAAAACTTGATTTTGTGCCTTTTTTTTTTTTTTTTTAAATTGATTGACTGACTGGTTCACTTTCTGAAAACTCAGGATGTACAGTAAGTTCACTGACCTGATCACTAGAGAGCATTTTATGAAGCAGTCATTCTTGAGAATGCCTGCTTCCCATTATTATAGGTTCTAGGTAGTCTTGGCTGTTGTTGCCCTCATTTACTTATAAAGGAGAGAACCCTAAGTTTCTCAGATTCTCTGCTGCAACTTTTTAAGGGCGGTATGTGTATTTATTATGCACGATCCTTCTGCTGAAGCTATGTGAAACAATTATTTAGTCTATTAAGGGGATCTGTCCTGCAGCTGTATTTCACCTAGAATCAAGAGAAGTTTAAAACGAAAAGACAAAGGAGGAGACCATTGAGAAAGACTTGAGAACTTAATATGACTTCCACAGTCACCTGTTCCCCCACTCCCAATAATAGCATAAAAACAAATTCACCATCTGCTGTCGCTGCAGTGCAACAGCTTGCTTCCATCCTAGAATGCTGAAGGGTGAAATGGAAATACAAACTTTTCTATACTTTTCATTGTGAGGAAGGTGTAGCCTTAACTCCAAACAAGCATCAATATATGGAAAACAAGAATGCTGCTGCTTTGGAGCAATTCCATCTATTCACGTACTGTGTCTGTGATTTTGTCTAGGAGCAAGTGTTTTAGGTATGTGTAAGACAGGGTTGAAGTGATCCTTTCACCAGTATTTCCCCTGAACTTCCAATTACCAGTAGCTTAGGAGCTTCTTATAGCAGGTTTTGCATCTGGACAGTCATTTTTAATAGCTGCTGATGGTGGTTTCATTTTCAAATGTGTACTTACTTATAGTTTATGTAAATTTGGAACAAGTCATTATCTTCTGCTCAGTTTTTACCCACCTTTCATATTTTTATGGATCTGTGGTCCAATTTAGTACACAAAATGTTTGTGTATAACACACAAGTTTGACGATATACATTTGGTTGTACAGTATACTTCTTTACCACCATAATAATTTTTTAAACAATTGCAAAAGATAGAATTATTATTATCTTTATCTGATGCATGTTCTAATGTCTTTAATAAGACAGAATACGTGTTTTAAAATACCGAGGCTTCGCACCAGAGTGAGAATTTTATGAAGCAGTGTTGTTTTCTTTAACAGTCTGACTAATGGATCAAATTTGATGGCAGTTGTCAAAGCAAACTAAGAATGCATGTATTCCCCTCGGTTTTTTTCTGCTTTAGTTCAGAGTGACAGTGTTGATTTTCAAAATACTCGCTGTTTTGTGGCATTAGCATTGGCTTACCATGTGATAAATCACTCTTGCTAGAAATTTTTATATCTGTTGTACTGTCTTTCAGTGTAGTGGTTGTGTTGAGACAGCCAGTTTTGCATTGTTCTGTAAAGTAGTGAGCACACGTGTCGCATTAGTATGAAATAATAAAATAGTTACACTGAAAAACAGCATGACAGACACAAATTAGTTAGACAATGCATAGAAAGCAGACATCCCTTCCCCAAGCAACTAAGGAGTTAAATTAGATTACTGTGCTATATCAAAAAAATACCAAATTCAAAACAACGTACCACAGGTGGAAACAGTGTACAAGGTCTTTTAAAATGAAGTATGAATATAAAAACCAATTTGAAGCAGCTGATTTCAAGGAGGTAGAAATTATTATAAGTAAGAGGTGTAGAGCAGAAGTCAGTAGGAGAAACATACAAAACTTGCCTTCGCTTAAATCTGGTGTTTGCCTCGTGGTTTCTTCAAGGTAACTAATGCTACCTGTTAAAACATGCTTGAAGGCAAGGTACTGTTGCTGTACCAGTATTTAAATTGAGGTGAATCATGGGGCAAAGCTGCAGAGCTGAGTGGAGTTGCATGGGAAACCATTACCTTGCTTTACAGGAGTTGTTTTGAAATTGCAGGAAGCCTTCCTGACTTCCTAAGCAAATCAAAACCTGAAAGTCAGTGTCAAATTTCTGTGAATGGAAAGACCAGATTAAGATAACTTTTTCAAACAGTTTGTGTTGCTCTTCTGAGCTAGTTTACTGTAGACTAACTTATTTCTAAATAAAAACTTAGACTAGCCTAAAAATCAAACATGTCCTTGGGGGGGGGGGGAGAAAAAAAAAGTCAAAACAGGACCTCTCATCAATTTTGCAACTTATGCTCAAAAACATTTTCCAGAATTGCTACTCTTTTTTACAATAATTTTTCTATGAAACAGCATTTTTCTATAGAACATTGGTTTTGGATGGTAATTCTGACCTCATCAAGAGATACACATAGTGTTCATTAGCATTCTTACAAACAAGAAGCGTCCATTCTTTGCGAACAGAGGTGATGCTTAAGAAAGGGATTTTGAGTAAGAGAGGGAGGCTTCCAAGGGGTAGGGCAGAATGGGGTGAAATTATAGCCAAAATACCAGGAAGTAGACAGATGTTCACAGCCGTAGGTTTGAGATTAAAGGACTTAATTTAGGAACTGTTGAACCCATGCCATTGATGGCACTTAAAGCAAGTGGAGAGGAGAAAAATTATCTGAGATCAGTCTTCAGGATTGAGGATAAGGTGTCAGGAAAGCGAGACACGGTGGGGTTAGAGACATTGGCCAAAACAGAGTACGAAAAGGATTATAGCACTGAAGGAAGGGAAGTAGAGAATTTCAGGAAGAGTGTAGAATAGGAAGAAACAACTAGATATGCATCAGCGATAATACAGGTCACTTATTCTCTAAAACTTTTAGTTTCTTAAGAAGTGGATCAGTTCGTTTTTAATTATTTGAAAAAGAAATCAGAACATCAATCTGTCTTGGTCAAAAATTTCCTTTCAAAAGCAGACCGGTTCCTATATACAATGTTTTGCTTATGCGTGGACTTTTAGAATTAGCTTGTTTTTTGATTGGAAGTGCTCTGATTCCATTTTACTTAAATGTGGGAAAGAACATCTTACTACCTCAAGTGTTTACTTACCTTCAGATGAAGCGTTTACATCACCTGGGACCAATTGTAAGGTGACAGCTTAGTGGAGATATTAAAATAGCTTTTTACATTTAAAAAATCCTTTTTTTAGGCTTCTGGATTCTTGTATGCTGTGTTTAGTAAGCAGCACCAACAACTGCTGAAAGGAATGAAAAAGCAATTGTGTTTTCAGTTCATTAACTTTATTAATTTGACAGCTTTTCACAGATAGCCATTTCATGACTTCAGGAAACTTCAAGACGAGTTAGCATAATTTCTTTACTGGAGGGAAAATGTATTTTTTAAAATAAGTACAGTGTGGTTTTAAACCCTCTTCCCTTTCCTTCAGAAAGTTCAGGTGAAATG
Organism: Platalea leucorodia; assembly: GCF_965183815.1. Lineage (NCBI taxonomy): Eukaryota > Metazoa > Chordata > Aves > Pelecaniformes > Threskiornithidae > Platalea > Platalea leucorodia. Next base: position 51,094,910 of record NC_138828.1, on the reverse strand, counting down.
TCAATAATTTAAGTCACTCTAAATTCCTTAGATCTGATTTAATGTTGGTCCTTTAAATGTTGAGTGATTGGTTTGGTCTTTTAAGAAAGGAGAAGCTTACTTCTCTATCCATCTGCCATACAGATTTGTCTTACTGTTTCATGTAAATATTTATGCAATTTTAAGTGCAAATAAAGTTTAAAAATGTATTTTTGTTCTAAATAATGTTGCTATAAGCCAGACTATTAAATAGAGAAATCATAAAAAAGCAGAAGTAGAACTTACTGATGAGATCAACAGTTAATATATTTTCATGCCTATAGCCCCATGATTTTTAAAAGATGTTTAAAAATTTACCAGTCTCCTATATAGGACTGCCATTTGCAAGATAATTGAAAATTTACCAATTACCTCTGCAGATCTTGTTGGCATTACTCTTTGTCTGCAGAAAAATCTGGAAATGGTAACTCTAAAGATCCTGTACTCCATTGTGAGGATCACTGGGCTGCTGCTGCAGCTTGGGAGCCCTTGTAATTTACGAGTGCTGAGAAGCACCCCAGAAAGCTGCTGTGCAAGCCGAGAACTGCCAGAGCACCCCAACACTTCTCCCTGACAAAAATCTCATAGTTTTTCTTATGGCTAAGCTGAAAGGAGGAGGTGACAGGCTGCCATGACAGTATTGAAGCAAACACTGTTCCCACCACTGAATTTCTGATTTTCATACAGTCGTGGGTGAAAGCAACAGAAAGGTAACAATCTTACCCATCTTTCTCAGTCTCTCTAGTTTGTTGATAGTGAGATTTTGTTTGCAGTTAGATTTCTGTTTTTCAGGCTATTTGAAATAGCTCTTCAGAGGAAAAATTACTGTAATTTATTATGCCACTTAACAACTAGTCTATTAATTAAAATCGTGGAATGTCATTTACCTTAAAGATATTTTCTTTCTCTGAACGTTCCTAAACAAAATCAGTGTGTCACCATGTTAGCTTGTACACATTCATGTAAAACACATGTTAAAGTTGAAGCTTGTCTCCTTGTCATGTGAGTGTGGGTTGGCATACAGTTGAAATCAGTTGTGCTCTATGTAGTAGAGGAATTTAATGAGCAAGTAACAGTGGCTTTTAGAATGACATGCTGCAGTGCACTGTATGGTAGGTGACTGTAGTTATAAAACTATAATTAAGTGTGTGGGAACTGAGAACATCTGCTAAGGGAATGGCACTGTTGCCAATTTAAAAAAAAAAAAAAAAGCCTAATGCTGTAAAAATAGCATTAAAATATTACATACACCAGGTTAAGCTAAGGACATAATTTTAATAATTATATTAGGTAAACTGAGGGGTAGTTCATGAAGGAAAATATTCTGTGATGCTCCATTGTTATCTATCCTCTTTTTGTTATTCACACTGCACTTGATGAGGTTGAATAGCTGGTATTACGGCAAGGCATGTAACTGATCTACACATTTTCATGAAACAGATACCATCTCATGTGCTAGCACTCCATGAATTAGTTGAGTGATGCTTACAATGCAGAACAATGAGCCCTGAATAGCACTTGTGGTGGCATTAGAACTGCGGCTGCTGCAGGTACATTTAAACTAATCTGATAACCTCAAAGTAAAATTTCATATGGGACCAGTACTAAACCCACTCAGTCAATTAAGGATTTCTATTGGCGTCAGCACTCCTGGCGATGTACGCTTGCAAAATTTCACTAGGTGGTTTAGAAAGTAAAACCAGGCAACACATCGTGATACTAATGAAACAAATCTTGTCTTAGAAACTTCAAAATATTCAAGCATTTTGTTTAGAACTGCATTATTAAACTCTGTTATAAACTAGCTGGCATGGACTGATAGTACCTATTTTTAATGAAGTAATTCGTCATTTCCTGTTTCAAGATCCTGTTTCAAGTTTCTTGTCAAAAGCTAGAGGCCGTGATTCTACAATGTAATGGTTTTGTTCACATTAAAAATTCTGGTCATCTGTAGTTTAGCAAGGTTAGGACTCTGGTGGAATACAGTCATAAACTTTAACACAACTTTGTTAGGAATGTGACTTTTACCTCCCATTACAAAAATTGCGTGCCTCTGAAAAAATCTGTTTGCAGATGCTCAGTAGAGATTTGGCAAAAGCAGAATATCTGAAGATCCATTCCCACTGCACATGAACAGAAAATAAGAATTGAGTACTTGAATGCTTCTGAGTGCAGAGGATAGTATAGGGAATGAGTGGGACTATTCATGTAATTGCTGCTGCAATGAATGCTAGAGCAGGCTGAAAATAAGGTGATGGTGTTTGCTATTCTTTCAGACCCACTAGAAACCAATCTTTGAAGAGGAAAAGGCCGCCTGGCTTGAAGACTGAGGGAATATGAGCAGTAGACTGTGACAAATTGCCTCTGACAGGGGAAGGGGGAGTTTGGTTTGGAGGGCAGTGGCAGGAAAACTGGGATTTCAGTTCGTTGAACAGACAAAGGTAAGACCGGCTAGAAAAGAATCTGGGGCTGAGAGCTGAAAGCTTACTGCAGATGCCTAACTGCGTCAGCTGAAAAAGGCAGAGGTTTGCCTAGTGACTCTAGAAAAGGGATTCAGGTGTCTCTGTGGTGCCAGATAATAAGACTCCAGTATTTCCCCTTCCTTTCAGAAGGAAAGAAAATCTAGAAGGTGACAGGAGAAAGAATTACATTAGCATTGTGAAGGCTGTTGATAGGAAATTGCAGAGTTAAAGCTACCTTTGCTGCTTCAGTTTGTTCCCTCTGTGCAGATGCAGTTATTTCAATAGTTTTATATCTGTTTGTTTCTGATAGTCTGTGGTCTAATCCAGAGCACAAGCTGGATCTCTTCATGGGATGCAGGAGTAGGTTTGGGTAAAGAATGGAGTCAGTTGTAGGCTCTTCAGGATCCTTCTTCCATTTGCTGATGCAGTTTGCGTGGTAGTGGGGAATGAAGTAGGAGACTGAATGCTCATCCTGATTTGTGCCCCTGCCACTTCGTTCCTGTGGTAATGGGTGTTGTGCATCATTGTGGAAGAGCAAGGAGAGCTCCCACCTGTGCCTGGCTGGTAGGCAGCTTGTATTGCACTGTGTAGCCATGCTCGACAGTGCTGTACAGATGCCTAGCCACCTCTCAGGTCATTCCTAACTTTGTTCTGTGTTGGCTGCATGCCTGGCACAAACCTCTGATCTGTGAAAGTGCTAAGCACACAGTTGTGATGAAGGGGGAGTTTGATTAGCACTATTAATGTTCAAAGTATTCTGACCAGTTGGACACACAGTCTCTTCAAATCAGTTACCCAGAGTTACTGAAATCTTCATCTTCAGTCTATCTGTCACTTCAGTGAGGATACAGTGGCTTTCTGACCCAAAGTTAATTTGTTTGGCATGCGTAGCTGTTAGTGATCAATGTTTAAGGCAAATGTTGAGGAAAACTAACAGTTGTAAATGAGGTTCAAGGCTGTGTGCTGGATAATGGTCAAACATGGCATAGCTCCTTACAGGAAGAACATTGTTCTTTCTGTACACAGACAAATTAATTGTAGTTGTTTTTCATTTTGTTTTGTTTTTTAAACAATGAAAAGTTTTATGTAACACCATTAAAATTCTTTAATTATAGATTATTAAAAGTTATGTGTATGTGTAGATTGCAGGTGAAAGATACAGGCATGTGAGTCTGTATGTAGAAGTACAGGCACTTTCTGCATGTGTTTTCCCTGAGCACATTTTCTCACTAGGAAATACTGAGGGTTATGCTAGGTTCAAAAAAAAACTTAGAAGTATTCCTTAGAGACAGCTCTTTTTTAACTTTGCAGAATGTGTGTGGTCAGTGCAATTATGTTCTCTTTGAGCTGAATGAGAATGCCATTTAAATGTTCTCGAGGTTATTATGAATGTATATGGCATGGCTCATAGAATTACTTATTATTCAACCTATTGTTATTATACAGTCAGAACTGAGAAGAGTTAATCTTGTGTTAATAAAGGATGATCTTGTCTCTGACCTGCACTGTCTGGAATGCTGAACCAATGCATTGAGTGATTTTTTCCTCATTTAAGAGCAGTAAGAATAACAAGAGTGAGAGTCACATGGTAATGCTTTATCCCAACACTGGAAAATCAGATATTGGAGTAATATGTTCCGATAGGTGCATATAAAAGCATGAACTGAGCAAGGAGTAATGAAATAGCATGATTAGTGATTAACATATTTAACCAAATGATTTAGTATTTTATCCCATCAATAAGAATATATTATCTGTAATTCCTGGAGAAAACTGAGAGAAGGAAAATCAATCCTCTGATTACTAAATTTAAACCTGGTAATTCTAAACTTGGCTCTTACAGAAATGAATGCTACTTGCAGGCAGAAAATACAATCTTTATAAATTCTAATATATAACAGTTACATGGTTATATGGATATCAATTTCTGTAGTAGAAACCATATACTGGTTAGATGGTAATGGTTAGATGAACTCTTATCTAAAGAATTGTAATAGTAATAATCTTGGGAAATACTAGTTTAAAAAATTATTTGTAACAAAGTTTTTTATTTCGATAATATTGGCACCATTTTGTGGTTGTAGTATTTTGCAGTGATTTTATTATCAACTCATTAATGTCTTCTCTTAGTAGCTGCTAGTTATCCAGTGATCAAAAAGGTGAGCAGGTATAGTTAATAAAACTTCAGACATTTCCTTATATTTGATCAGCATTTTTTAAAAAATCTGTTTATAATTTACTGTTTTCCTTTGTTATTTTCTTGACCACCATTGCAAATATCTGGAACTCATGTTCTCTGGTTAAACAATCTCTCTTGGTCTAGCTGATCCTTTGAAATCTCCTAACTTAACATTGTTTGCTATAGTATTTTTTACTGTGCCTTATTATATATGCTATCACAGTACATAAGGACCTCTAATCAAGGACCATCATTCCATTAGCCTATAAGGCATAGAGAGACACAACTAAATTAGTCTCCTTTCCCGATAATCTAAAATGAAAAAGTAACAGATGAAGGCACCAACTGAAATATAAGGAATCAATGTTTATTGGTGTTAGTATGAAGCAGCCTCCAGCCAGTGGGGAAGGGCTACATCTTAGCAGAGACTGGGATCCCATCCTGATAGGTCTGTGGAAACTCCTGAGTGAAGATAGTTCCTCTCCAAAAGTGATAAAGGAAGGTAAGAGAAAGCTGAACTCACAAAGGTGAAATGATCTGTTGAAAATCAATGGCAGAGCCAGGTGTAGAAGCCACATGTTAATGCCCTATTATAGGGGATAATCTGCTATACCATATGGCACCTAGCCTAAAGAAGCCTTGGAGCATGTAAGACTGCTTGAGAAAATAGTTTAGTTCTGTCCTTGAAATGTCACTGAAAAGTTAAAATGACAGGGAAATGGTTAGAATTCATAAAAATAAGCAAGTCCAATTACGATTCTTTTAAGTATGTGACTAGATTTGTTTGGTATGTGAAGCCATGAGAATGGCTGGAAGTTTAATAGGTTTAATAGTGTGCCCATTTCATGAAACCCCCTCTCCAGACAGATCTTAACTTGCAGCAAATGGGAACATAAATATCCTTTGTTTTCCTGATCTTTTTACTTTGTGGATCATTGGACAGTTCTGAGAAGATGGGACCTTTTCCCATGAGTGGTTTTCAGCAACAGGATTTGATAACCATCAGTGAAGGGCCTGATAGTCTCTTTACTGGTGTATAGGCAGATTCCATTTTCCTTTCAAAGCCTGATTTTTTTTCAAGATCCTCAAGTTTTCCAGGTTATTTCAGTGGCTTCTGCTTCATGATTAGAACCAAGAATGCTACAGCAGTCTACCTTTGGAATTAAAATTGCCAGATAACTGACTATCAGTAATAGGAACCTCTTCAATATATTTTAATAAAATGCATTGACAATATAATTTCAAGGTGCGATTGCATGAAAGACATATGGAAAAGAACTATTATATTTTTTCCTTCATGCTCTTAAGTGTGTTCTGAGTTGCTTTGTAGTCTGCCTTTGAGTCATCAGTTAGCCCCTCAGTTATCAGGCAGTATCACTCAGCTTTCTCGTGTGCTTGCTTGTTCTCTTTCCCGTTGTTTCTGTCAAATACTGTAGGGTTTTTTTCCCAATTTAAAAATTATTTGTTTTCCTCCCGCGTTTCTGTGAAGACTGAGCCTTTTTTTATGCTCTCTCTCCTAATTGTTCCTACAGCACTCTGCTTAACCTTCGTGAGTTTTAAGGTTATGCTGTTTCTGACTTGTTCCAAGATCAGTAATGGATGAGCTTAAGCAGAAATCTTAAATGTGCTGGTGGACAATTAAGAATTGAGAGGGAGAGAGAAAGATAAGCATCCAATCTTTAAAAATTAACCAAACCTTTAGAACGTTTGAAATTCAGTTAGCAGGTATAGGTAGCTAGTATTAACGGTTCTTAATTAAGTGAGGTTAACAGTGCTCCCAATTATAATTGTTAGTAGTTCTTTCTTTGGCGATTTATACTAGGAAGAATTGTAGCGCTTTTTTGTTGTATAGAGCATTGAAGTACGTTGGACTTGATTAGGTATGAAACCAGCTGACAGTACAGTGCACATACTAGTGTTGTAAACAGTAGAAGTTGCATTGTTTTGGTGTGTATTATAGGGAGAAGGGGGAGTGAAGCTATTTGAAATGAAAATTGATGATTGTGACCCTTAGGAAAAGGCAAAATATAGTATCAGCAAAACATGCAAATGCAAGCTTGCAAAGCTGATTATTCTGGTTTTCATGTGTTGTACATAAGGAGTTTTCCTTTGTTTTGAGAGCACATAGTATGGCTGCTGCTAAATATCTTATTTCCTGTAAACAGTTAAGTCTCTAATGGGACTACAGTTATGCAAAGCAATGCTAAGATTCTTCAGAAATGGCGAAATGTGCTAAGAGTTAATGAGATAAACAGCATGGTCTAAGGCAGGCTTTATAGCAGGGAGGGAAGATAGAAGTTTATAGCATTTGACTTGCTTTGAAGCCTCTAAATACCGAGTCATTTAGGTATCAAGGTATCATAGTCTTAACATTAACTGAAGCTGAAAGAACTTACTCTTCCAAAAGGCAGCTGTGACTCTTGATGAGTCTTACTGGTTTGTATTTAAGCAATGCCATTTAACTGTTATTTGATCTTCCTGTCATTAAAGTCTGATATGAAGATTGAAAGGCTACAAGTAGTTCCTTGAGCAACAGAACTGAAGAAACCTTATGTCTGTTCAGATCAACAGTGAATAAATCTGCTCTAGCTTTTGCTTCTCAGCTGTGCTCCTTAATCTGAACTAAAATCTTGTGATCATTCCCCGTTTTATTGCTCTTTGGTTCATGTCATTGTGGGTTCACAGAATAGACCTGGATACCCACCAACAAAGCTAAACGGGAAGGTGGGCTCAAGGAAAGTGCCTGACATGCTTTCTCTTCTGAGGCACCTCATCTGCAGGGCCAGCGTAGAGCTGATCTGAAGTCAAGCCCCTCTGTGGACGTCAGGCTTCAACACCTACTCTCTTGCTGTAGAAAATCACTCCTACTTGCTAATGTTGACACACCCTTTGAAATTGAATCACACAAAGGCTGTTCTGTGAGTTCGAACTGTATTAGTAATCAGAGAATCCATGCAGAGCTTGACATGAATGCTTTCATAATGGAAGAGCTTGGGTTCAAGTCTGCACCTTTTTAGACAGCAGAAATCTTTTGGGGTTATTTTGTTGATTGCCTCGTGTCTAAAAATGCAAACTAAATTTGGGGAGAGGGAGGTTTTGTGGCTGGGGTCTTAAGGTATGTGCATTTATCCACACACAGCTCTTAACTCTGCCTTCCTGTATGAATTAACTTATGACTAATGATGCTAGGGTATATTGCCCATTTGGCTTTGATAAGGTCTCTCTTCTCCATGGGAATTCCTTGTGGAACTTGTAAGCCTTCAATGTTATTGAGACCTCTGCATCTCTGTCAAACTTAGCCAAAATTGGCCAAAAGTTTTAAGTACTTAGTAGGGGTGATCCCTGTGTGATCCCATCAAACTTTTATCTTAGAAAATAATACGGATTAAAATATTTCAGTGAATATCTTCTTAGTTAATCATTTAAGTTATAGGTATTCTTTTTGTCTTTATGAGCATGTTACAAAAAGTTCAAAACCAAATCCTGCTGCTTCAGCATACTTACTAGGAATATGTTAAGGAGTCTTGTATCACCCCACACATTGTTCTGACTCTGTTAGCTAGATGTAACATTACCTCACTGTAGTTCAAGGAAGCATATTTTTATTTTTAAGACAAAACCAACAGAAGGAAACAGAAAAGGATTTTTCTTTCATGAGTGAACACTACTCCCACTGATTCTGTTGGGAGTGGTATTGACTTATGAAAAAAAAAAAAAACCTATTGGAAGGAATTCTTTTTAGGTGGAGACTTACGCATGTTTAGTCTCAAATTGGTACATACTACATACCTAGTAGAAAGGAGCAGGAGTGTGTTGTTTGTCATACTTTATAAACATGGAAAATTAGACAATACTTGAAGTATTCAAGTGGCCAGTAATTTGCAAAGTCCTGGAAATGTACTAAAAATGTACTAAAAACAGTACTAAAATGTACTGAAAAGTATTAAAAACAGTAGTAGATGCCTGGAGAAAACGGTAAGAAATGTGAATTGCAGTCAGCAGTTAATGGGACTTTTTTTCCCTTATATTTAAGCAATAAAAATAATGAAAAAAAAAAATCACAAACACCACAAGCATGACTGGAATTATTAATAAAATTTCCTCTACTGGTAGAGCTTTAAGGAGATGCAGAATATAAAAGCAGCAGTTTGTCCTCCTCCTTCCTTTTGCAGCTGTAAAAATAACCAGGAAAATGTACAGAATGTTGTCAGCTTGAACAATTTAGTTGGTATCCTCTTATACTTGCAGTATAATTTTAGGAAAATGTTCTGATACTGAAGCGTCTGAAGAGGTATTTTGAGATGGCACCAAGCACCTGTTTAGAACTAAGTGCAGAAGTTTGACTTAAGTTTGTTTTTCAGTACATAGCTAGTCAAAAGAATCCATATCTAGTAAAAATCATGCTACAACAGGAGAAATTTTAAGCTTCAAGTTTTTTCTCTAGAGAGAAAGACTTACTTTTAAGTTGATACTGTTTTAAATAACAAGTGTTTGAACTTTTTCTACTGATGCTGCATGTAATAACAAAGATTACTGTAAGGAACCTTCAGTTTAGAAACATATCTTTGCTTTTCTCTCTCATCAGATGTTTAGTTAATTTTCTCAGTTTCACAAAGAAACAGAGAGAAAGGAGGAGATAATACCAGTTTCTCTTAATCTTGCATTTATGGCATTCTCAGGAAAATGACATTAGGAACAGAGTCCAAGGTCTGGAAAGAAGTTCCTGTGTCATCAGATTTATTCCCCTGCCTTCAGACAGCCACAGCTTTCACATACACTTCTCAAGTTCAGTCTCTTTAAGTTTGACCACAGCACTCCTGATGATTGCTCCAGACCTTAATGACTATCATGAATAGAAACTACCTTACGATTTTCAACTTATTTAAGATAAATGAAATGGTTAATAGTAGTTCTTGTGCCAACATTTTCCTTTACTTCCTCCAGTTATGTCCAAACCCTTGATGTGTTTATAGAGAATGATCAGCCATAGACTCCTGTGATGGATTCTCCTGTACCTGATGCTCTTTGAACTCTTCCTCATGGGAACTAGAACTGCTTGTGATTTTTCAAGACAAGATCTTACCAGTGCCTTGAATAACAATGTTAGTATTGTATTTGCTAGGGGAAATAGGCTTCTGTGTCTGGTATGTCATAAGTGAGATATCCACTTAAGTTAGTATACTGTAGGCAGCTGGAATATCTCCAAGTTTTTGTTCCTAATTACAACTTGGCAAACACAGCAAAAATCATAAATCCAACTTCCATGTCTGTTCTGCTGCCTTTCCACACTGCTCAGAAATCACCTTTTTTCTACTAGTATATCACTCATAACCAAAATTTCTCGACAGCTGTAGCAGGGTAACTATCCATCCCCTTCCTACGTCTGAAAGAATCTCTGCAAACACAGATCTCCTCGGCTTCTCCCAGTCACTTAAACCAACTCATGCTCTTTGCAGCCTAGACATGTCACCTGGTATTTTGCGTCTCCCCAGATGATCCAGTAAAACAGAGCTTCTGGGTGTACAGATTTCCCTGATCATGCACTTGCTGCAGCTGACTACGATGCAACCTATCTGTTGCGTTCCAGTAGAAGTTTATGGCCACGTACAAATTATTCAGACATATCAATTGTTTAATGACCAGATCAGTACATTTGCAGATGATGTGCATAAGTGACACATGTAGGTGACACTGCACTTAACATAAGGATGTCTTCGCAATTCTGTAAGCAAAATTTAAAAGTTAAAATTACAGAAACTATGATGGCAGTTGTCTGCCTGTGTTTTGTTCTTTGATTGTCTATCTGAAAACACTTTAATTAAAAACTGGAATATTCAGCTCCTTATAGGGTGAGGCAATGTGATCTGGAGCAAACAGTATTTATGCTTATGTTTAACATTAAGCATGGAAATAGGTCTGTGGGGCCTACATAAAGCATATGCTTAAGCATATGCTCAGTATATGCTTTGCTGGGTTTGATCTTAGTACAGGCTCCCTGCCATTTTGTTGTCTTGTTGTTGCATGTTAATGAAATTGAAACATGGTGGAACCTTCTTCAGTATCTTCTCAGTTGTTTATTGTAAGCCCTGTCTACCTGTGCTCCATCAAACATTTTTTCATATGAACAATACATCTGCATATACGCCTGCCTTCTGCTTAGGGGCTCAGCAGAAGAGACCTCTGCTCCCAAGGAAGCTTCGGGATGGTTGTTTCTTCATGTGAGTCACTGTTGCCACAATCTAAACATTTTGCAGTGTCAAGCTCTCATTGCATTCCATTGCCATAGTCATCATGCTACAGCTAAACATCTGAAATAATCTCTTTTAAAAACTGAGAGAAATAAAAGCTCTTCACTGTTTTCCTGAACTAATGCTTCATACTTTTTTTTCCCTCCTACACTGAATGTAGGAGTTGGCATATAAAGTATATTGGCCTGTTGCAGAGATGAGAGCAGGAATGCTCTGCAGACTCTTCATTATTTGGTTAAAAGAATTTACTACCACATGCAAATTCGGATGTAGAATCCTGCCTCTGGTAATAAATATGTGTTTGTAGATCACCTGCCATGTTTAAACTGACTGAATAAACTATCCTTGGAGTAAAATCACTGACTGATTTGGCTCCTTAATTTTGCAGATATTTTTTAAAGTAGATTACTGTCTCTAGCTCAAACTGTGAAACTGGCAAACAACATTAATGCAAGTCTGACACTCGTTCTCACGCAAATCTGGAAAGCTCCTGTCCTCTCCAAATATCTGGGTTCTGCTCTCTACCCAAGACAATGAAAATCTATCATTTTCCAACCAGATCACGCACACACCCCTATCCTGCTGTTGATCCATCTGCACTCTGTATTGTAAGCCAATTGCTTCTCTCACCAGAGGTCCTTGGGGTAGAATTCACTACAAAGGATGGTAACTATAAAGAGCACATACCAGAATTAGCTTTAAAATTAATACAAATACTGTACCAGAAAATTGCATTTAAAACCTGCTTTTTATAATATCTTTTGTGAAATGGCAAGAAGTAAATAACAGGTAACTTAGAATATGTTAAAAAAAGTCATTAGTCCATTAACACTGTCTGGTTGACCTCTGTCATCTTATAAAAGTTATCTTGAATACCTTGGGGGAAAATATTTAGTTGGTTAAAGTCAGTCAAACTCACAATTTACCCTACAGTACTCAGCACCAAGAATACCTGTAATATAACTGTAGGGGCTGCTGTTGGTGGGGAAGGGGGGGTTGTAATAATAAATATTCTCTTTGAGCCTCTTTAATACTCTGACTATATTAAGTAGAATAGGTCAAAAATATTTTCAGACAATAATCTATGTGGAAACTGCCAGCTTGTTTTGAAACAGCAATGGAGTCTGTATGCTCTGATTCAAAACATACCAAACAAGGTAATTTAGCACCTTGTGCTTTAAGAGCCTTTCAAAACCTTTGTAAGCAAGCAGGCAACTAGCATTTTGGAGTTTGCCAGCTGGTTAGCTACGCAGCTAGCAAGCCTGGGCTTTCAAATGGGTCTAGACTCCATGGCTACAGAGCAGGAGGCAGAAAGACCCCAAAAGTTATCCATGAGCTTGGATGCCTTTGATCTGATACTCCTGTGTGGCATTTAGGAATTTGCAATATATTAAGCTATTAATAAAACTGTAACAATAATTTTTGGAGTTTCTATATGTGCTTCCAAAAAAACAAAAAACAAACCCAAATAGCCTTTCCTTTACCTTCCAGTTCTTTCCAGAATTTTACATGGAAAGGATATTCTAACTTCTGATGGTCTCTATCCTTAGGTAGTTATGGATTATGGTTAGTAACAGTGATTAACTTAATTCTTTGAATGAGGTGAAGGCAGGTAATAGCATGTTACTACTCATTTAGGCTTTGATTCCCAAAGTACTTGCTCACATTTATTTAGTTGATGTTTGGTTGGATGTTAGAGCTCCTACCTTACGGCTGCAGGTGCTCTAACATCTGATCAATAATGGAATTAAACTTCTTAACAGTAAAGACAAGCATCTTGTATTCATGAATAAACTGAGGGCGGGGAAACCTTTCTTGACTTCTCACTAACCCTTTTTATAGCTCCATATAAATGTGAAACAGAAGGGGTGACAGAATGGCTCCCTGCAGCACCCCACACTTCAGAACTTACCAGGAACAGAAGCAGCGATCACAACTAGCTATCAGGGTCTCTTGGAGAAAATAGAGCAGGTGTCAATGAGATTCCCACAAGTCTTTTCAGTAGCCTCTCTCAATGCAAAGTATTGCTGAGCTGAGGTAATCTTTGTAGTGTTATCAAGAAATATAGGGAGTGATCAAGAAATAACACAGCAATATATATTATGTATTTAGTGAAACTGTAGCAATGCTGTATTCAACCTGACAGAGACCCATTTTTGTGCATTAGCGCAGTCATTCATTTCCTACTGCGCTACCTCTGCCAGATGAAGCCAGTTGTAGAAGAATGCCGTGAAGATTAATCCTGGATCTCCCTCTGCAAAAGCTAGGCATGCTACTGTGGTTAAACTTGGTGTTCTTTTACCTCAGCAGCTAAGATCAGGTGTGAGCTTAGTAGAAAACCTGCCTGATCTAGGTTACTGAACAGCAGTCTCTGATTTTGCAGACTCATGCGTTCCAGTAGCGCTTTGTGTCTGCACAATAATTACAGGCATTCCTTCCATCGCAGAGTTAGTTATCTAAGAGCTGAGTATCTTAGCTGATCGTTGGGCATCCTTTTTGGCAGTAAGGAGTGTCTGATGCTTCCAGTAGAATATTCATCTCGCCTCTGTCAGGGGTCTATGTTAGAGCTACTTACAAGCCCATTCACAAAGAACAACTTTCAGGAGGCGATGAAGTAGGAACAGAAGTACAAAGCAAAAAAAGCCTTTCCCCCCCCCCCCTCCCCCCCCTTAAAGACTGCTTGAAATAATGCTGAGTAAAATGCTTTTAGGCATATGGCTGTTAAGTTCATGGCATTCATTTGGATCCTACTGCCAGTATCATTAAGTATTTGAATGCTACTTTAGCTCTTTAGAAGCAGAGAATTCCAAATAATTTTAGTATTAAATGCAAGGCCTAGTGTTTGCATGAGTGTGATTTATATTGCTTTATTTACATGCATAGTTTTCAGGTATGCAAGACTGATTTGTTCTTCAGCAAAATGAGATTAATGTGGAAATGTTAGTGATTTGTATGCAATCCCTCGCTGAGTGTCAGCAATACAGCCTAAGCTGTTCAGATAGAAAAAGTCTTAGGAGGACAAAGCTGTACTGCTAAAATTGAGTGTTGTCAGTTAAAACTTGAGTAAGAGTTAGGCTTGCTTTATGTAAATATATCAAAGCCACCTGCTAGAAATCATTTTGGCTCTGCAATGTTCCAAGAGTTCTGTACTTGTTGGGTCTGAAAATAAATATCATGTTGCATTTCGTAGCTTGCATGTGGTACCGTCAGTGATTCAGTTCCAAGCTAAAAGAAGGCTTGAAAATGGTGTCTCCTCTAGCAGCCTGAAAACACTGTAGGAATTTGAGGCTTTAAGAATATTCTGTAGCTGTTATAGAAATCCAAAATTTCAGTCAAAGACAATTTATCAAAAAATGAATAAAATAGAATTTGCCTTAATTTTTAAAAGATTTTTTAGAAATTCTCAGAGGTGGTTTGCTGATAGCTGCAGCATAAAAAGGATCTAGTAAAACTTTGTTTACTGCCACATATTTATTTCCATAGTTCTCAAGAAGTTTAACATGCATCTTTTTTGTCAAAAAACTGACTGAATAACAGCAGCAGAGTTTAGATAGTTTCTGAGAAATAGTAAGTTTTTCAAGCACTGGAGAATCTGGCCTCATTATGAATACAAGAGAATACAGCAATATACATGTTACCTCAGAGGTACAGTTAATTAAGGGTTCCTGTTGAGCTGGAATTCTCTTTCAATATTTTGTTTACTTGTATTAATATCTTTAGTCTCCCATTATAAAAATGGTCCCTCATGCATACCTTCCAACTTACTCCAACATAGTTGGGCAGTTTATATTTTTAATTTATTTTTTGAAGCTGTATTACATTAAAAATTCTGATTTTCCCTTTTGTTTTATCCTGAACTTGATGTAGGAACAGTGCAGAGGGAGAACGACTTTTTTTAGCCCTTAGTATTTTGGCATCCAGTGCGTCTGCCCACTTGGTAAAGCAAATTATAGTGGGCAGCGTAAATGTAACGATACAGCTTAGATTGGTCAGTATCCAGAATGCCATTGGAAACCTTTTCTACATTTATCTTTTTATGTCTAAAAGAGCCTGAATAGAAGAGGTATTGAAGCTCCTGATCCTGAGATAAAGCTGACGTAAACTGGCAGTAGATGGTAAATATTGTCTAGTTTGTCCTGTGACATACTATCAGTAGGTTAAAGTCACCTGTTAATGTAGGATGTCATGCCTTTTCTACAGTTGTAGTTTGGTTTTGTGGGATTTTACTATTTGCTTGTTTGTAAGAACTGTATAGAGTTAGGATATCTAAATAAAGAGATTCAGGCTTTGCGTGCATTTTACATTATTTTGTTGCAAACTATTACCTTTAAAAAGCACGCTGATGTGTAGTGGCTTGTTTCCCTACCTATTGACTCCTTTGAGAGTTTTGAAATGGATTTCTGTGGATGCCGACACACGCCCTGATTCTGAGCATAGCAATGCAGTGAGCAACATTAAGAGCGTCAGTGTTGTCGGTAGAGACACATGCAATCACTGGATGAAAACAGCCACATCTGCTTATAAACCATTGAAAAAGACCTGGTGACTTTGGCTGCTTAAAAAAATACTTGGAGAGACCTACTCTTTTATATCTTTCAGTTTGCACAAAGAATTGAATAAAGCTTATAAGCAGCCTTTAAAAATATTTCCCCATTCCTGTACAGGACTAATTTTTAGTTTATAGTTTCAAGACCAAAAGTTAATCACTAGTTTTTTATCCCAGAGCAAATGTTTACAGCAGAGATACTAAACACTTGAAAATAGAGTAGCTTATAATGGAAGCAACGGCTCATCTTTAACTTTGGACGGACAAGCAGTACCAATTTAATTAAAGCTGTGTTAAAATAGGACTGTCATTTGTATCACAGTGGTTCTCCACCCCTCCAAGAAGTCCTGCTGCCATTTTGTACCACACGTTCTTGTCTTGTGCAAATTAATAGATCATTTTATTTTCCACAGGAAATCTGAAGACTTTTATAGCAAATCCTCCAGTGTCAAAATGAACACAGGTATGCTGTTTCTGTGAGATTTTTCTTTACTTTTATGTGTTGTTCAGTAAGCAGAGAATGTCCCAAATTTATTTACATTTTCAGGAACAAATTGTACTTTAGTTGGTGCTGAACTCAAATTAAGCAAGATATTTTAATAGTCTGTCTGATTACGTCCATTTGTATTCCATATATAAAATTTACATACATGTTTTTCTATGTATGGGTATATATGGATATGTGAAATATATATGCATGTTTAGCTTTCTGCGCTTATGTTGTATGTATCAGTTTTGTATGTGTATGTTTTATGTAAAAATACGAGGACGTAACAGCTGTGGAAAAGTGGTGTTAAAGCATCACATTTTCCCAAGAAAATGCACATTCTTTAAAAATGCTTTGGTTTCATTCTCTACTGTCATTAAATTAAGGGGCGTATAAATAGTATCCTGTATTATTAGCTACACTTGCATAATCAGACAAGGATAACTGTTTTGTACTTACAGGGATTTGTATTTTCTCTCAAGTTGCTGTGATAGATGCATTGACCAAATGAAGTACTCTGTAGGAAGTTACCTTCATGATCTGTGACAACGTGCCAATATTTGCTCCCGAATCATTGAAGTCACTAGATAGTGCTGCTGTTTTTGCTGGAAGTGGGACTAGGCCTCTCGAAAGCAGACTGGTGAAATCCTGGCCTCACTCACGTCAGGTGTAAATTTTCAGTTGTAGTCAACTCTTTATACTCCATGGGGGAACTGTCTGGTTTGCAGATTAACTGTGGCACAAGGATAGACATATCTGTCCTTTCCAAACTGTTTGGTTTTATCATTGACTGTAGTGCTGCACCATGACAACTGACATCACAACTTGAAATAAGCAAAATATGTTATCTGGGACCTGAGGACCTGAACGACCTTTGAAGCCAGTTTTGGTGTTTAAGCAGCACACTCTAAGTCGAAGGGATTAGCTTTTCCATGGTATAGGCTGCCATTATCTAGACCACTGCATTAATCAGGCTTCCTGGCTTCCCGTTGTCTCAGACAATGACTGGAACTCAGTAGGACCAGGTTCTTGGACAGATTTTTTTAATACAAAGTCAAAATATATTGGCTCACTTGAAACCACTGCATTTGTACATATAATAAGCAGGAGAAATGGAATTTCTCATTGGAGTTTGTGGGTTTTTTCCCCAAGTTTTGGTTGTTCTTAATTATTTTACAGACACTAACCAGGGTGGTGTGTTTTTCGTTTATGGAAATACTATTTGAAATCTGTCCTATTCTCTTGCATTTTTAGCGAAGACATCTTTCCTAAACGTATCAGTCTATATAACTGAGGTAGTACTGTAATACTGTTTCCTTCATAGAACTGTAATTTCAGAAGTAATTCAGCTAATCATCGTACACTCAACTGTGATTACATTGTGCATTGCAATCATATGAGTTAAAATCATATGTCATTTTATAGCTTCTACTTTGAAAAATGTGGATAGTGTCAGAGCAGTAAATTGCCAGTTTGTGCTACTGCAGCTCTGAAGTATGACTTTGTTCTATGTTGTACTAAGATTTTTCATTTAAGCTAGAAATTCTCAAGAGAAATAGACATAAGATTTAAGTGATCTATGTGGCTGAATGACTCCTATTGGGGATTGGGAGTCTTCTGATCACACAGGAGTCTTGAAAACCGACTTAAAAGACCTGAATGCTCTGAGATCCTTTCCAGTTAGCTAAGAATATCATGATTGTAGGCTGAACTTTAATCTACTCTGCACTTACACAGTGAAAACATTTTTCATCTTGTGTATGCTTGATATTAATGTGCATGTTACCAGCTGCACTAAAAGGAGGTACTGACAAAAAAGTAGTATTTCCTATCAGTTCTGTTGATGTAGATTGTTTCCTGACTGTAAAAAACTAAAATAAAATCCAGTGAGTAGGCTGTAAAAGTGAACATCATGCACCTATCTGTTGATAAAGCATCGCTTTACTAAGTAAGAGAGTGACTGAGGTGGAAGCTGTTCTGCATAGTGTTCTGGTCTAGTTGTTTCTTTTTTTCTTTTTTTCTTTTTTTTTTTCTTTTTTTTTTTTTTACACTGTGTTGTCTTTGAACATGAAATGAGTGCTGCAGGTTTTGGTTTTTTTTGTAATATTTCACTGCTTTATAACAGGAATTTGTGCATGATGCAGTTGGAGGTTATCAGACACTATTGACTTGCCACTAGTTTGTTTTAAAAATATGCATTTCATTAATTACTCCTACAGATAAATGAGCACTCTAGTTTGATGCCAGTAACTGGTGAAGTGGCAAAGCTAGTGTATATGCAGCTTTAAAAAGAAAAAGTACCTCTACTGCTTAGAATGGGCTCCTCTAATCCAGTGTTGCCTGTGGCTGCAGACTTGGCAGTCTGTCTTAGCGAGCCCTGCAAAAGATATTTTTGTCTGCAGAGAAAATGTTTTGAAGAGCTTTGGTTTTCAATACTCTACCATATATGGGAGGGATTTTTTAGCATTTTATGTTAATTCTGTACCACATGTTAGGAAGGAATATTCAACAGCATAAGGCAATGAAACATGTTTGCAAAAGCAAAGAAATAGACGTAAAATATAGGGGAGGTTTTCAGAAGGACCAAAGGTACTTTGGCTCATAGTTCCTCTTGGTGTTCAAATGCTGTCATAATTTAAAAATAGTAGTCTAATAGAATGTGTGCCTTTTTAAACCCAGACTAAGGAATCATCAACAGAATAATATTTTAAACTATATATAGGGGTTTTCATCAACAAATCTTCAAGTACTTTACAGATTTGATGAGCATCATTAACTTGGTGAGACATTTTGAGAAACTAAGTCACAGAAAACCTGAGCTACCCATGAAGCTCACATCAGATTAAAACACAGGATAAATGTGCTTATTGTTCATACTATATATGTGCATGCATAGCTAATGTTGTGGGAGAGGTAATTGCATTGAGGAATAATGAATGGATACAAGTTAATATGCTAAAACAGATTCTTAGTGTCCATCCCTAAATATTTTGGCTGAGTTTCACACAGTGAATTCTTGGTAAATGCATCTAATTTTAAAATTATTAAACAAGTTAGCTGTCTGCAGTAGACGAAGTGCATAAAGAGCAGCCAAGAGTGAAAAAGTATGCAGTTCTGGAAGACTGCAAACATTTTGTTTGTTAAAATTATTAATGGAAGTCATCACATGCACTCATCTCTTACCTTTTTTCTGGGAGACAAGAATAGAAATTCTTGGGTCCCTGCAGAGTTCCTGAATAGATTGTGAAGCCGCTTTTAGCTCACTAAAGCAAATTCGGTGGGCTTGAGTGTTTCAGGCATTTTACAAAAAATTTAATTTTTTAATCATTATTTGTTCTAATTTAGCAGCATTAAAGAGCCAAATAATAGTAGGTTAGGTAGTAGAAATGTTAGGTTATGTGGTAAAAGCTCGTCTGCACATCCACAAAGGAGCTTGGAGAAGCAGTGGCAGGAGGGGAAGCCCAAATACTAGCCTGCCCTGCCAGGCTGCTCCCAGGCCCATCGCAGGAGCCATCAAAGGCCCATCTCCACAAGCCTAGAGGAGCACAAGGGCGGGCAGAAACCCAAATTAAGGAGTCCCAAGGAACAAAGGGAGGCACAAGGGCCTCCCTTGTCCAGGCCCATCCCAGGGGAGCCTCAGCCCTGGGGTCCAGGCATGGAATGAATGGCAGACTCGATGTCCAAGCCCAGTTGCTGGAAGGATCCACCTTGTACATGTGCGCGTATATATTCTCACTAGGGGACCTTCGTCCTGCTCAGCCAGAGAGGGGAGGGGGATGAGGCCATTGTGCCACCTGTGTTAGCGCAAGTGCTCTGAGTGTGTGTGTGATCTGTGTGGCCAGCCACGTATGCGTGTGGTGTATACATGTGCTCTTGTGCACGTGTCTGCTGGGAACACATCTCCAGACTCACTACTGGTTGGAGCTGGGGACACGGAGAGGCAGCAGCTTCGTCCGTCTTGGACTGTTGGAGCCAGCGCTATATATTTGCCTCAGAAGTTTAGAAAGCAAATAGGGTGTAAGAATCGCAGGTCTTGTAAACTTGAATTCACTGTGCAGACAAAGGGGAAAATTATACCATTCACAAGTATAGTGGATAGAATAATGATCAACAAACACTATGTTTGGGTGCCATTTTTATTTTCTTTGAGCTGTAAGAGCTTATTAAAAATTTCCTGCCCCCGGCTGCTCTTTCACCTCTTCACAAGAGGTCACCATCCTTTCATCCTTGCCAACTTGGTTTATGCCACTGCATTTACTGACTCTCTGAAACAGTCTTTTCAAAAAAACCCACCCTGTGTTCCTAAATGAAAGTGGTGGTGGTGTTTTGAATTGGCTCTATTCTGCTTTGGAGCAGGACCTGACCAATAGGCTATTTGTCAAACAGAGATACAGCTCACTTAGGGTGATGCTCTCTGTAGGGGGAATTGTTGGGATTGTGGATTTAGGGGAAGTACTTATTTGTGGAGAGAAACAGAACTGAGGGAGAGAGAAAGAAGTGAGGAATGGAGAAAGGCTGAAGTGAATTGTAGGAGGGGAGTTGCCAAAGGGAGAGGAGCTGAATGGTGAGCTAACAGGAGGAAGAGAGCATCCAGAGCCCCACCACAGAGAGTGTTAGGATACATACAGAAATACACACGTCCTCCTAGCTGGAGGGCAAGCCACCACCTTGCCTGTCTTTTCCAGTCAGTGGGTGGTTCTTTCTTTTTCTCTCTTTAAAGGTAAGTCTGCAACATTGATCTTAGCAGTCAGGAGTTTGTTCCTGTATGGCCCTTGCGCTGCAAGATACTGTCAGAAACATGTCTCACCAGATAATCTTTACCTCCCCTTTCTCCTTTGTTTTCTGCAGTACCTGCTAAGGATGCTTATTTGTCTTTTCGTGATTTGATGGTAGTATGTAGGGCTTGCAAAAGAACATCTAGGCACCAACTGTGCTAAGTCCTGACTGGAGCTGGACTTGCTGCTTTTATTGTGAATTATTGCCCAACTTCATATTCTATTATTGCCTGCAGACCTTAGTTGATTCAGGTCTCCTTTGCTTCAATGTTAAAACAATACCTAGGAAGACAGGACTCTCACTCCTGAAGAATTTCTCATGTCAAAAACATAGAGAATTGTGCATATGTGTATACATATTTGCACACATTTAATTTTTTTATATATGCATACATTTTGTATAGGTTGTTTCACATATCCTCATTTTTTTCCTTGAGGAACAGCTGTGCAATATTAATTGCTTATAGTTTGCAGGTGAAATGAGCAGATGATCATTAATTCAGCCTCCCTTACTGTTTTTGAATTCTCTGTTCTCTAGACTTTAAGCTTTTTGGTGTTATTTGGACAAGAATCTGGGTGAATATAGTTAGTACTTGCTGGAAATTTGATGGAGCTATGAAAATGGAATACAGGCTGGAATAAGTCTCTTGAAGTTCAACTGCGTAAGGCCGTGCAGATAAGGGAAGCAGGTTGAAAACTGCCTCTTTTGAGGCAGCGTGCAGATTCTTCTGATCCTCATTCAGATATGATGCCCTTGACTTAATGGGAGCCTGGCCTTAACAAAGATGGGGAAAATGGAGTCCATCATACATAAATATGTGCTTGCCCACACACATTTGTATTTTATTAGAAATTTTGCACAACTCAATATGGTATATTTGTGTGGTTATGTCTTAATTGAGTGCTAATTGATTCTCATTATTTTGTACAGATACTAAGAATGTTACATTACAAATTAATTTGAAGCAGAATTTCTTGAAGTTACAATAATGAAATCTTTGTAGTCAATTTTCTTGTTGTCTTCCTTTCCTCCTGCTTCAGTTTCCCTATCCTGAAATTCAGGAAAGTAGCTCTTGAAAAAAATACAAATAAAGCATCACTTTGAATAAAAGATGTGACAGTATAACAAAATTGTTTGCCTGTTAGCTTGTATTAATCAAATTAAGTATGCTGTCAAAGTCTGCCAATATTCGGATAAGAACAGAACCTCAATATTAACACATCATCAAATCTCCTTGGAATTACTTCTGGTGTATGTCGGGGTGGGAGGGAATACAAGAATGGAAAATGTGATTTTAGTTACCCTTGCCATTCTGTATTTATGTAAGCAAACTAAAACAAATGTGTAGATTTGATAGCCATTGTCTTTGTTCCACAGGTACCACACCAATAATTAATTGTGGGTAATGTATTGCTTTTGACTGTTGCTGACTGAAATCATTTGGCCTTTTGCCTTGAGACTTGAATTGGCAATGAGTCTTTGGAATCGCTTACACCTGGGGCAGTGGCTCTGATGTTTGCCAACGTTAACAACTACTTAATGCATATCCTGCAAGACCTGTGGCCAGAGGGCTCTGCTATTTTGGGGGAATATTGGAATGAGCAAAGAAATACCAGGAGCTCAATTCTCTTGCCGACATGGGTTAAAGATGTCTCTGTGGCTCAAATTACTGCTATCGGAGTAAATACTTTCTACTAATAGGTTGCAGGTCTTCCTTAAGCATAATTTTATAAAACGCCCTGTCACAGGACACAGATATAAAAACAGTTAGGGCCTCTATCGTAGTTGTGGTTCTTGACTTCAGTGGGGCCCTGTATGAAATTTCAGTAATTTCAAATATGAAAATTAAAATAATTAATGTATTGAAGAGCAGAAAAATATTCTAGTTAAATATTATCATGAAGTATATTTATTAACTTGCTTTTACAACTGTGACAGAGTTGCTAAAAAGCTAAGTTGTAGGAAAGCTATCTTCTAATAATGACAAAGTATTTCTAAAACAGAATGACAGCTCCAAGTGAGAGAGGAGCAAAGAGTAAGGAAAGGAGTCATGCAAGATCCAGAAGAAAGGTTTCTTCCATTCCTGGTTGTTCAGAGTGATTTTAGATTTCTAGGCTTTCCTTCGGGATGTTATTGGGTTCCAGACATACATTTTTCTCGTCTTCCATTAGATAAAAAAGAAGGGGTGAGGGAGAACAAGGATGTTCCACCAAAACAACAAAAAATTATTCCATCCGTAGTAATTTTGTTTGTTGAGCTTAAAGGATCCAAAAGACTGAACAAAAGCACTTTGTCAGCTGATCAAACATAAGCTTAGTTTATGAATGGTGTCTTTCTAATGCATACAATGAAATGATTTTACAGTGCAGATTATTGATTAATATTACTCTGGAATGCTTAATCCTTCATCTTGATTACTTGTTTTGTTTTACTAATTAGCTATAATTAAGCAGTCTTTCAGGTAACAGAATGTATATGTTTCCCTAGTGGATTAAGTATTAAATATTGCTTTCTTTACTTATTTTCTGTGAGTTTTATTGTTGTTTAAAGCTTGTGAAATTTTACGTATTCTGCTAATCTGCAAAACTTGCAAATTTACACGTTCCTGCAGCAGTTCCCTAACTGCACGCTGATTTTCATGTATGTTTGGTGTATCTCACACTGTGATATGTTGCATGTGCTTGCTCCCTTTGTCTGGGGCTGCTGTCTGTATTGTTTTGTGCTTCCAGATAGCGGTGGGTGTGCTCGCAAACGTGCTGCAATGTCTGTCACATTAACAGCTGTGAAGAGAGTTCAGAGTTCTCCAAACCTATTGGCCTCAGGTATAACCACTAACCAGTGAGATACTGCTCCTGAATGGCTTTTCTATAGTGTTATGCATTCCTGCAATATTACTCTGCAAGGAGGAGAAGGATAACTGTATTTTCTGTTCCACTGACAGGTCTGTTACTTCTACAATGCTCTTTAAAAAGTAATCTTAATTTCTCTCTGCCTATGCTTAGTAGCCATTAATGGAAAATAATTAGGAGGACTTAGGAAAAATCAGTTATTTATAAATTAATTTTGCCTTTGATACATTTTCTGGGTCTCATGTCCCCTGGTTTTTTTCAAGATAGCATAGCATGAACATATGACAAACTGTTTATTACAACTTGCCTTAAAAACTCTTCTCAAAGGAAAAGAATCTGAACGTTGTTGTAAAATGATTGTCAGAAGCCAGATTAACTTTAAAAAAATCATTTATCAAGCATGTTTTCCTAAAAATGTTTAAAACAATAAAAACATGCAGAATATTCAGTAGACAGGCAGAACTGCTTCTTAGCAATACTCATGTCTGGTTTTGCAAAATTAAATTTTAATGGGTATCAGCTGCCCAGATTCAGTGGTGAATTAAGTAGTTGTAGGTATAAATCAGTAAAGAATCTTGAGTGGTGTAGACTAATTTACACCAATCTGAACATGTAGTCTTCACACCAAACAAGTATAATACAGGAAGCTGAATAAAGAATGAGCCAGAAAATAATTGCAAGTTAAAGTCTTTGTTTTGTAGATCCTTTCAAATATAAGACTAATCCCCAGGAATAAGAACTGGTAGAATTTATGAAGCAAATTAAAAATGTGGTTGCTATTCTTTGTAAGGATAGTGGAAGTGTTATTGCGATTACTGTGTGTATGGAAATCTAAGAAAACATTGGGTTCTTATTTCTTAGCAACGCTTCTAACAAATTTTTATCATGTAAGCATGCAATACAAGCCTTTTAATGTCTTGCTTTGTTGCACTTAAAATTAGTGCTAAGGACTGCTCTTAGTACTGTAATTATTGTACATTAAAAATATTTTTAATTTGTCCAGAGATGTTGTAATTTTAGCTTCTTTAGGAGAAAAATCACTAGTATATCTACAAGTAATCAAAAAAACCACCAGAATTTCAAATCTGTTCTGTGCTGGCAGTATGTATGTATCAGTTTCTGTGTTTTGCTTTGAAGTGATGAAGAAAGCATCACACATTCTGGTGTGAAGGGGGAGAGAAAATCCTGACAGAATCTGTAGGCATCTTTCTTGGTTTTGAATTAAACCTTTCCAGCTCATCTTAAAGGAATGTTATTTCTTTTGATATCTAGATTTTAGATGGTAGCATATCACAGTAATTACTGGGGAAAAAAAAAAAAAAAAAAAAGGCACAGCAAATGTTTGTTTATTATTGGCTGTCTGAAATAGTAGTGATTAAATAACAGTAACTCTCAGCACACTATAACTTCTGTAGAACCTGTGCAATAAACATTGCGCAGTTACTTGTGGTCTAATATTCCAAGGTGTGTTTAGGTAACAGGAGGGAATTAGGTAACTGAACAAAAAGACTCCTATATATTTTTCAAGTTTTGTCATCATGTTTTTATTTCTAACAGAAATTAATATTGGATGTTTCTTTTTCAGGGTCTGATTCTCAGTCTCCAGATTCAGGTAAATAAAACACTGTGTTATTTATGCATCAGAGTAATAGCATGTAAGTGAATGAATTATAACAATCTTACATGTATTTGATTTCATTACTCCATACAGCCACATTCTTTAAGGAAAGCACACTGAAATTGTAATAATAATTGCAAGTTGTTAAGACCTCAAATTCAGGTCTTATTTGAAAGCAGCATTTCCTGTAACACGGTATATGTTGTCAGAAAATGAATTGTGTGGGAGAATACAGGTTGCTAATTTGCCACCTTTAGCTTCAGTGGCACTTGCTATTTCATTTTTAGTCCCTTACTCAGGATTGCAAGTTCTGCCCACCCCACTCAGCAGCCTGCTCACATAATGTGTTACTTTTCCCAGCCTCTTACAATATTTTGTCTTCAAATCTGTAACTTGTTGAGGCAGGATAGTATCTCCCTCTATGTTTGGACAATGCCTTGAGGGCTTTTCAGCTCTGAAGATAGAGACAAAACATGGGTGGTTGGTTGGAAAATCAAGCTGTCACTCAGATTTGAAAATGCATTATTGGAACAAAGAATTGGGTGTTGTGGTGAAATTTGGTGAAACTGCCATGACCAACTAACTTTACGTGAGCTGGGATGTTTTTCAAAATCCAGGACAGCTGTGAAGTTCAAGAACCTAATCTGTGAAGGGACTTCAGCCTGCTTTATATAGGGGCCGAAGCACCAACATCTCAAAAGGTTACAATCCATAGCCTGTATGGATGTTGTGGGGAGATATCAAACTGCTAGCAGCAGTATTGTCAATGCTTGAGTTTTCTAAATTTTAAAGATAAATATTTTGTAAAGTGGCAGCTTTAGCCCTGTTCTTATAACCCCCATGGTGATAACAGCAGCAGTGTCAGTTGTGTAGTAGCTAAACTTTTCCACAGTTTGTTTAACAGCTGAGTTGCTATGATGATAGCAATCTAGAGATCTACTAATCACAAAAAAATTCTTTGATTCTCTTTTCCTCACAAAAGCTTGGAGATCTTACAACGATGGAAGTAGAGAGACACTGAACGGAGATGCTAGCAGTTCATCTCTTACAGCAAAAGGTTTTAGGAGCGTGCGGCCAAATCTACAGGATAAAAAATCACCAACTCAGGTAAAACTGAACACACCAAGTTTCATTCTCTGGCATTTGTTTGTGGGTTATTCCTGGGTGATAGCATATATAGATGGGATACCTCTATGGAACATTGTCTTGATGTCTTCCAGATAGTGCGAATCACCTGTTCATATGGGGTGTTACAAACTGTTTCACTGCATAGATAAGGTATACTCCACACAGTATGCATGCCTCCAGGTTAATTATCAGAAATTGCTTTCAATGAACAAGACAGCCAGCTAAATAAAAGTAGGTCATACACAAATAAAAGCTTTCTAGGGGTGTTCCCAGACTTCAAAGAGTACTTATTAATATTTTACACTTGGTAAAATGCAGCAGTCATCAAAATAATATCTGAGGATAAAGGTTTATTAATTATAAGGTAGACAATGTTTCTGCCTGTTTTGCAGAACAATATAATTAGAGCACACTAAAAAAAAACCATTTAACTTGGAAACATATTTATCTGTCAAAAAAAAAATCAACATACCAGCATCAATACTGTCTCTGTTACTATTTTAATTCACAGGTTTAAGAGGCTCTGTGTTTTTTATGTATGTGTGTTACCTGTGAATAATAGCTTGTTATCTAAGATCATGGAGTACATTTTGGCAATTACTTACATTATTCAGTGTCATAATTGTTTTTTTAAAACAAAATGGACTATTATGGGCTCTCTAATGATCCCAGTTTGCTGTGAGCAAATGGAACATCTGGGTTTCTAAACACAAGCTGTACAGCCCTGCACAGCAAAAGGTGGTGGGAACCTGACCAGTTCAATTGCCCAATGAATTGAGCAATGTTGGGATGAAGCCTCTTAAGTTGGTAGTTCCGTTATTTAAAAATAAAGGTCAAAGTGAGTTATATCTCCTGCTAACATTTACTTTCTTTCTGTTTCTTCTTCAATGTTATTTTGCTGTGTGTGGATGCTTTTGGCAAATAAGGCACCTCTGCCACCCCCTAGAAAAGAAAGTTTTCGGAAAGCAAGAGTAACTAATCACAAGAATGAAATTAATCTCCAGGCAGTAACAACTGGTCCAGCTAAACACCTTCCCACAGATACTGCCTATTACACTAACGAGAAGTCTGTCCAGAAGACAATGTCTTCTCAAATATCTAACACAAGTGTGTCCTATGCACAAAAAATCATTAAGCCACTGACCTCAATCTCCAGTGCAGACACAAGCACAGTAGCTGGTGTTAGTACTACTTTCCATCAAGGCCAAAGGCAACAGTCTCAAAAACGTAGGGTATCTACCCTGAAATTAACCCGGACACGTGACCCAGCGAGTAGTGTTCATTGTAATACACAGCAAGAGCTCAAGCCTGTTGAAGTGCCAGTATTTCCACAAAGGCCTGTCTCACCTGCCTGTAACCCTGTGCCTGAGATACACACAGCATCTCTTTCCATTCAGATAGCTCCCATCCCTGATAATAAAGCAGAGCCTGAAATCCAAGAACATCCACCTAGTATTTCTCCAGACACTTCAAAGATGTCTTCAAAGGATTTGGGACAAAAGTCTACAGTTCTTCCTTCTTCACAGGCTGCAGAATGCCATGTGGTATATTTAATTTTTCCATCTTTTATTTTAGATCATTCATGAATCACTTAATAACCCTCTGTTTAGTTCTACTTACGTTATCAAACTTAGACCTTGTGTTTTCTGGGTAAAACTACCTGTCACATGGATCAAAACAGAACTGAACAAAACCTGAAGTTTTTGGAAGGGTATTTAAAAAAAAAAAAATTTAACCCAGCTGAGCTGGAAGGTAGACTTCTTTGGTCCTCTGTGAGCACTTTACGGAGTGCAAATGCACAATAGGAAATTAGTGAATTGTAGGTGATGCATCTGCTTAAGTGGCTCTTCCTGGAGGGGCTTGCATTATAGTGTTATGCTGCCATAGGTGCGGGAAGGATCAAGTATGGATAGAAAAGGGTTGAGTTGGGGGGGTTTCTACAAATGCAGCTCTTCTAGTTTGCTAGGGCCACGAGAAAATGTGTTTTCTCAGTCGGTGCTTTCTGCAAGGCTGGTCACTGCTGTCTCCTGTGTGTCCTATGCAATAGCACTTTTTAAAGAAAATGGGTTGATAAAATCTTTTGTTCAACCACCTCTACATGAGGCATCACAAGGCACTGAATTTTTAAGTCCCTCTGTTTCCCCTATACCTCCTCAGATGAAAATTCTTTGTTAACTATACTGATCTCATCTAGGAGAAAGTATAGGACCAGAGGCATCTGAGCAGGGTTTATCGCCATTCAGAAGGCTACTGAGTCAAATAAAATAAGCCTAGGAGCAATAAAGCAGCAGCAAATACATACTAGGCAAAAGAAGAGCTCTGAATAAACTTTGTCATTTCTACTCTGCTTTACCTAGTCACGTTAAGATTTGTCTATTTAAAAAGTTAATTATTCTAGTACATCTACCAATATACCAGCTTATCTGAGTTTGAAAGCCCTTCAGTTGGAGGTAGGGATTGCTATAGGTCTAGGCATATCTGCCTCAGAGCTTTGTCTGAGCAAGGATCCCATCATGGTGTATCTGTGTTCATCTAGTTCTGTTGAAATCAGTGAGGCTACTCTGAAGTAAATACAGCACAATCTTGCAAACTTAAAGTCCGTTGACAGCCCTGTTGTCAATAGTAGTAACACATCTGCTCTCAGACTGTTGTTCTGTCAAGAGCATCACATTCAACCAGGTCATTACTCTGGAAGCTGCAAGTATCTGAATTAGCTACAGGATTGTTTTACAAGTTGTAATATGTCAGTTCCCCCCTTCAACTCCCAGGTAAAAATTCTGATCAGAACAAAGCTCTGTGAAATTGTATGGCAACAATTTGCAATGCTCCTTTTGAATTCACTCTATTAACAAATGGGAGCACAGAATTAATCACATTTGTCCTTCTCAAGATTAGAGACAAAACTATCATCTTAAACCCTTCTATTAGGCTACATAAAATTTAGAATGTTTTGAGAAAAACAATTTTCTTTATCCTTGAGAAGAACCAGTTTGCTACTTAGTGATTTTTATCAAGAAGCAAGAGCCACGGTAAAGAATCCTGTCAGAAACAGTAATGAAGACTGAGGAAGAGCTTTTTCTGGTAGATAGGGTAGGTACGAAGATTATAGGAAGCAGACTTGCAAGCCTTTTAAATATGGGCATCAAGGGGGAAGGTCAGACAGTAGAACAGGTGTAGGTGTGGCCAATACAATTTATGCCTCTGTTTTCTTTTCACTTAACAATAGTTGTTCAGCCTGTTGGCAATATAACGCATTATATATGGTCAGATAAATCAAAATTTCCCTCAAACAGAAAGTAGTTTTATGACAGCTAATAAGAATTAGAGGAAATACCTTTTTCATGATCCAGAATAATACTCAAACTCTAATCAGAATGACTAAAAATGATTTATCTTCTAGCTACTTTTATTTTAGAATTTTGAAAGTCAAAACACATTTTGCAACTTCTTTTTATTTTAGAATCTGTTTTAGTTTTACTATGAGCTGACAAAAGAAAAGTGGCTGTGACTTGTTTGGCAATTCTACACTTATTTTTCTGCCGTCTCCTTGGTTTCAGCATGTGGGAAGAATGATCAGAAATTTGGCAACTGGGTTTCTTTGAATAAAAAGATAAAAATTTCAGTTGATCACAGGGATCATTAAGGAATGTAGCCAGCTTTTCAAACTGCATCCATTTATTGATCTTTTGCCTGCAAAATTCAGCTGACATCCTCCCTGATGTTCAACTTTGAAATAAATTCTAAACATTAGTATGAAGAGGTGTATCTGGCATCACAATCAAGTCATGGAGCCAGTGGGTTTTGCTACATCTGTGTTAAAATACATACCTAAAACTAGAGTACAAATCAGTATGTGAGGTGGTGTAAAATTCTGCATCAGGTGAGGTCCCAAAGCCAAGATGCAGTGGCCTACAGTTAGAAATAAAGGCTACAGCTATATGTCTAAAAAGATTTCTTTTCTGACTCAGATCTCTGGATGAAATCTTGGAACTGTTCTAGCTAATACCAAAAATTATGATCCCCTTCAGCACCATATCTCATGGTATTTGCAAAGTTCACAATTTCTCTCACATAGACAAATTAATTTTCAGTATACTACACATGATAGTACTTTCATTTTTAAAATTGTTTTAGATTTGCAAGCTCTACAGGACTTTGTACACCAGCAATACTTTTGTATATGCAGATCATAGGTCATTATATTAAGCTATATCCATTATATTAAGCTATATCCATAGGTCATTATATTAAGCTATATCCTATATATAGAAACTCTCAAAAAGCAAATACATTTAGAAAGGCACTGTAAAAACAATCAACTCTCCCTCAGCATCTGGGCTTATGTATGTGGAGGAGAATGAGGTAAGATTGGCCAATCATCACTTCTTAAGAGGTGGTGAATGAGAAATACTGTGCAAGTGTGGGTATCTGTGTGTGTAGGCAACACATACGATGTCACAAAGCATGGGCAAATACAGCTGAGAGAGCTTGTATGGTCCAAGTTCATGCACAGCAGTTTTGCAGTATTTTTTAATGTATCATGTTATATTTGTGCTCCTATTGCACTTCAGAGCTTATCTGCTGAAACTTTAGGAGCAAGCAAAAGTGTGGTATGACTCACCAAGTGACATTTTATAAACGTTCCTACTCAGAGAAAGGTTAAACTCCTTAAAAATATATATGAAAAGAGAAGCATTCAAGTTACTCAATATTAGGTTTTTTACATTATTACAGTCTTGAGAGATGCTGCTGCTCTGTACCATACTGCAGATAAGGGAGAAATAACCTAATCTATTTCAACAGAGAAATTAGTATTTGTTAGTATGAGACCGATGGAGGTAAATCCTGATGTCCAACTTTCTTATAAGAAAAAGTTCTAAACTGATGAAGAATTCTGAGCTGCATCTTCTGAAATAAACACGTAGTGGTTTTATGTTCATTTTGTTCCTGGGTTCGTAAGTGTCCTCTTGTTCTAGATACTGCTCTCTAAAACTGAGGATGCAAAACATTTGCCTTGTTTGAATTCCATGGATGAGGGAACACTTGGTTTAGTCCTTGTTTCTGAGTCGGTTTATCTAATACATTACTGTTTGTTACGTATTGACAACACATTGAGTGATGTAGGAGGGAGAGAAGACAGGTTTCAATGTTTGGGGACAGATGGCAAGCAAAGAAAATAAAGCACATAATTTTCCTTTTAAGTTCTGTATCACTAGTGTGGTTTTGCACAAGGGCTGAACTCCACCTCCTTATACTGAGTTTAGAATAAGAGGGCTAGGTAGTAAAAATGGGCATAGGAATATAACTTGCAGCATCAGTTTGGAGATTTTGACATCAGCTTTTAACAATTAAAAATAGAGGTATTTTTACCCATTTTTGTAAGTGTATGGGTGTAATTTGATTGTTGACTACTAAACTCTGCTATGTATTAACAAAATGAGTTTATTCACTTATCCTGAATCTCCTTATCTGTGTCTTGACTGTTGAAGCAAGGCCAGCACTTTGGTGTCATTAGTGATCTCACATCACTCCCCGCAGATCTTGCATTAAAATGATAGATTTTGAAAATGGCTGGTTTTGAAACCCATACTAGGGTCACATGTCTACTTCATGTGAGTTGGGTAGTAACTGTGTTCTTCAGGCCTGACATTTTACTTTTTGATGGAAGGTAAACATTTCTAAGGACCAGCAGAAGCTGCGCTTGAGACCTTCAGTTCACTTCAAGACTGTGATGACATTTATCTCTCTCTCTCAAGCGTTGCTCCACATCCAAGAGAATTATGTAGTCCAACTAGTTTTTCATCATTCTAATTGATTAAATACTTGTTTGGCATTTAATCCGCCTGACTTCTCCTAGCGTTTCTTGCGCTGTAACAATTACAAACCTAATCTGAAGCACACTGAATGAAACTGGTATTAAAAGTTTTCTGGAATGCATTCAGCCTTGTCCTTCTCATATTTTTCACAGTGATGAAAATATGGATTAGTAGTAGACAAACGTATCTGTTTAGTTTACCAACACTCCATGTTTTTTAAATGGTGTGACCAGTTTTCGAAAATAATGCTGTTTTAAATCGCCATTTCAGCCACCCTTTTCGCAGAGTGATGGTTGTACCTATGACAGAGTTCTAGAACCAGGCAGAATATTCAAGTTTTACTCTACAAAGCTGAGAAATTTCATGTTGGGAATCAGTACCTAGAATTGCTGCATTCCTTCTACCCATGTTGTAAGAATAAGAACTTTATATTCTTAAGAATGTGATGCAATCAGCTATTATTTGCCAAACACAATGAATTTAATTCTTTGAGAACTCAGTTTCACTAGCTCTCTGGATGCACCCTGAATATCTGTTCTTGTGTTGTCCATCCCTTGTTTCCTCAAACATGCAGGCAATTTTGTCAGTTCAAAGCCAGGAGGCTTCCTAGGTTTCTCAAGTCTCCAAAATTTCCTGTTATTTTAACAATTTAGAGATCAATTTACATATGTTGGCTCAGTCATATGTAACTTTTCCTCTGGGGATGCTGAGAGGATATCTGGTCTCAAGAACTTCAGAGCTTCATATTGGCTCTGCCTCATAATTGCATTATGATCTCCTGGTTCATGTCTTTTGCTGGAGATCTTGAATTATGACATAGATGATGATATTTGTCGTGAATAACAGTCCTGTCTTCCCTTTATGTATCTGTAAGGTGAAATTACTGTTTCTTATATCTTACTGTACGTAACTGCACACATCTTAAACCCCTGATACACTATGCTGTATAATAGGCTGTTTCACATCTTCATATGATTGCTTTTCATTAGCATATTTTAAATGGTATTCCATTGTTCTTTTGAAGTTTCCATTGGCAAATTAGTTCTCTCTAAAACTCATATCTCCTTTTACAGTCATACACTCAATTATTGATTTTCTGATTAAGAAGTAGTCTGTTCAGATTTACTCTATGGAAAGATTATTTTTTTCCCCCAGATGTAGATTTTAAACATTGCTGTGAATAAGGTTTAGATTTGAAGCTGTTTGACTAAGTTTTTTCACTGTTTTAACTGCAGATTTTAACAGCAGCTTCTGGCTATTTTTATGTACCCCAGAGGTCCAGTAATGCCAAAGACTCCTTTTGAACCATTTGGAACAAGTGATGGATATCTGTTCACATGCTTAAGATTCTTTCTTTTCTGAAATGCTTATTCATAGGGATGGTCCCATTGACTTCAGTAAGGTTATTTGTGTAAATTCTAGTTGATCTCAGCAAGAATTATGGAACTGGACCCTCAGTGACCTCTCATAAGTAGCACAATCTGAGTTGTGTTCCAAGTCTTCCACAAGGGCTTTAGAAGATATTTTCAGATTTTGGATTAAAATGCCAAAATGGCATTTTAATCTGATGGCTTGAAAGATTTTTTGAATGATTAAAGACATCTACCTATTCTGAGCATAGGAAATAACCATATTATTGGTAACAATGTGGTATCTGTGAGTAAATGTTACTTTTTAAAGTAGTAATTACTGCATATCGTATCTTACTGTCCTCTATTTTACATAAATTTAAAATCCCAAATGCCCTTTCCCTGCAGCTATCCCAGAGTTCCTTAGGCCTATCAAAAGTGAAACCATTAGTGCTGGCTGAAGTAGGCAGTATTTTAACGTATTTCGGGAATTGATTGAAAGCTTGCGGCTAATAAGCAGCATAGAAGATTTGTGCAGCTGTTTAACATAGATTGGATGCCAACATGTTTTCCATGTATCTTTAATTCAAAAAGAATTTGCAGATGCAAAAAGCCGGTTTCAGGACTAATTTAAACCCAGTGTCCTGTGACTGATTTGGAATAACAGAACATAAAGCTCATACATTGTGTGGCAGTTTTCAGAAGCACTCTTATGAGGACGTTCCCTTATACTTTTAAGGAATTATGCTGAAGCCAAACAACTAGCATGTTTTGTTTCAGTATGAAGTCATCCCTGTCCAGTTCTTGTGCTCCCAGTCTTTGTTGTTCCTCAGATTTATACCAGTTACCCTAACAATCCTTGTGTCCTCTAATGTTGAAAAGGCTCCTATGCGTACACCTTATCCAATAGGCTGACAGGGTGCTTCCAGGGTGCTTGGAAATTCTAAGATCATTCAAACATTTTTATTAGAGAGGCAGTGGAGAAGATGTATTCCGTCACAAAAGGCAAAAAAGTCCACAACCTATTGCTTGAGGATCACATGAACATTCAATATTAGTGTT
This sequence comes from Platalea leucorodia, assembly GCF_965183815.1. Classification (NCBI taxonomy): domain Eukaryota; kingdom Metazoa; phylum Chordata; class Aves; order Pelecaniformes; family Threskiornithidae; genus Platalea; species Platalea leucorodia. The sequence goes on along the minus strand of NC_138828.1, from coordinate 51,060,372 downwards.
GCCATTTAGCTTGCAGTCTTGCCCATCTGTATATTACAGTAAATTTCAAAATTATACCTGTCATTTGACAAAAAAGAGAGCAACATTTACATAGATCAGACTTGCAGGTCCTTTTTTCCTTTTACAAACAAAATGAATGTGATGTTCTCTATCCTCGTATTTATGTAAAGCATAAAATAGTGTGAATCTTCTCAATGCACAACTGAGGTCATTAATATATGCAGTACATTATGAATATTCATCCCCTGCACACTATGGTTTCTGGCTTTGCTTCCACTAGTATTTGATGCATTCATTTCTTTTATGTTTTCCTACTTTAATATAGAGTGTGGTTGATTTATTTCCTAATCCATGTGAATGTGAACTTCCTCAGGCTGCTGAAAAACTTACACTTTTGTAATTCTTCTACACACAGCAAGAGGCAAAGGAAAAAGGTTTTTATTCATTTGGTAATCTGTTTCTTTTCTTATTTTTTTTCCCTCAAATCTCAGCTTGGAAACCAGAAAGTAACTGCCCCTGTGATGGAGGTAAATGCTTCACAGACACACAGACAAACAGCAACAGAAGCTTCTCCACTGCCTCTTCCTCCTCCTGTGGTACCAGTTAACAGAGCCTCTTTCTCACCAGACAGTGGCACCCATCTAGTACCATATTCTTTGCCAACGCTTGATGATTTTTTGCCTTCACGCTTTTATAAAACCCCAGCCCTTTCACAATTTTCATATAAATGCCCATACCTAGCTTCTGAAAGTATTATCCACAGGAATGAAACAGCCTCTGTAAGCACAGATTCTGCCATGAGTGAGTGCTCCTCCTGCACAGTGAGTGAGTCCTCCACAGCCATTCTAGATGAGCTGCAGACTTGTAGCTATGATACTACTGACTGCTCTGAAACACCTTCCCCAACCTTGAGCCAGATGTCTGCTGTGTCAGATGGCACCACCTTAACCAACACTGCTGCCACTTCTCATGTAATTATGCTTCCTTTTTTCCTCCTCCATTTTGTTCAAACAGGTTGTCAAAGGGGAAAAGAATTCAAACTTGTCTGTTATCCCATTTCACAGACAAGTATTCCGTTAGTAGTTTTCTGTGTTCATAGTCTGACAGCATGTTTTGCAACAGTTGTTTAAAAAAAATCATTGATATAGCAGATTTGGTAATAGGAAAACGATACTAAGTTGTTGTACAGTTGTAGGGTCAGCTAAGGTGTATCAAACACTTTGCTTAAAATAAATGAAAATAAATTCAATAAATATCTGTTCCAAATGCATTAAAAGCAAGCCGTCTGTAGAGTTTGAAGACATTTGTTTAAAATACCGTTAGCAACATACAGGTTTGTGGAGTTTGTAGCCTCTGGGCTACCACCAGTTTTGTTTTATACTGAGGTACAGATTTCAATAATATAACTTGTAAATTCATAGTAAATGTTGACAATATTTAACACAGTTTTTTCCCCAGCCGTGACCACTGACTGCACGAAACTTGTTTTTCTCTCCTCTAACTAACCTTTTGCTCTCCTAAGCACAGTTTCTTATAGGAGTGGACTTCAAAAATAATCTTGTAGTACCCAAGTGTCCTGTTACTTTTCTCTTGGTTAAGTCGAGGAAAAAACAGCATGCAATTAAACATTTTATATGTACATTCACTTTTCTGTACCTTAGTACACTCATATATGGGTGGAAAGAAGGTATGGAATTTGGGTCAAATCCACAACACTTCTTATTTCTTTTGAGATTATCTGCATGATTAAAATGAGTCAGAACAAAGCCTTCATTTAGATTGAGCAATTCATTGCTAAGTTACAGAACAGAGAGATGTACTGAGACCAGCGTTTTACTGCGTCACAACAGTTCCAACTTTGTACAAATACTTCAGCATGCTATCATTTTCAAGTCTGAAAAGAACAAACAGCGTATATATTTTTAAAGTTTCATGTATATTTTATAAAAGGTATTTTGAGCCCAAACTTGCACGTAGTCACCTGGAAAGTCAACGATCTGTTGTCAGTGCTCTGGATGCTATTAAAAAAAATAATATTAATAACAGGCATGTAAAAGCTGTCATTCCTAACTCTTATAACACAGCTCTGAAACCTTTTGTTGTTGTTGTTGTGTTGTTTTGTTTTAAATAATCAATACTGTGAATCTGCATACAGCCTGGCAGTTGTAACCAAAGATACCATAATCTGGTACATGTAAATAAGGCACAATCACTACATGACCATTTGCTAGCTATGGGAAGTATGGAACATTTATATTTTCTTCTAACCTACTTCTAAAATAGTCAGCTAACTGTATTTTGTTTTCTTTGAGTACAATTTTTGTAAGCTAAAGTGAACAGTCCTTCCTTCTTTCCTTTTTTGGATAGTCTCCCTGTAGAGGAATATGTCATGTTCAGGTCTGACCACCACTTTCTCTCTTAGATAAGGCAGGAATGAGTATAACAGTTGTTCACCATTAATGGACAAAGAGAAAGGATGAGTCTCCCACCAAAGGACAAATATCCCCAAACAGTCCTAAGAGCTCCACAGACGTTAAACTGCTGGCAAGACCCACGTCTGCAGTGTAGAAAAGTCTTCGTCTCCCATCCTCTGTAGAGGAGGGCCAGATGACTATAAATGTATCCGTGAAATGAGAAGATGGTGGGAAAGCTGGTGGCACACACACGTGTGCTGCTAGTGGCTCTACTCCTGTAACAATCTTCATTCTCAAAGGAGACTCCTGTTGGTTTTGTAGATGAAAACTGCTGAGAGAACAATAAAAGCAATAAAGGATTGTGCTATCCGGCACTGTGCCCACATAAGATGGAACCACGCTTTCAAAGACATTATGTCCACATTCGGGATGTTTGTTTAATCTTGAGGTCCTTAATGAGAGCTTAGGCAAAAAGGTTTTACAGCGGATCTTCTGAGAAGAAGAAACAGCATCAGGAAGAGCTGAATCAACAAAATTGTAAAATATTCCAGGCAAAAGGCAGAGCTAAACATAAAACTGTGGTTAATTGGCCATACTTTTAGTTACAGATTACAGCTTCTCTGAAAACCTGAAGTATGAGAATTGTAATTCTTATTTGGACTTATGCTTAGAATTGGAGTTAAAATCGGAGAACAACTGGTTTTAGAAACGTTTTTTTTTCTGATTCTATTCCAATTATGAACATTTCCCTTATAAAGTAATTTTCATGGGTTCTTTTTGGTTTTGTAGTTTAAAATTGTGGAATCTAATGGAAACTTGGAAATGGAAGTGCACATTAGATGTTGCCTTTTCCCAAGTTCTGGGACTGTCTCGAGTTTCGAGAATTGATCCAGACTATTTCACCCTAATTCAGTGTCTTGAGGCCAGGGGCATGCCGTGCAGCGTTGTTGCACAAAACTGCTCAGACATCTGTAATGGGACCTCTTTCCCTTTGCTGCCTACCTCAGCAGAGCGAAAGTTAGAAAGCAGCTCCAATCCTAAATAGATGCTTTTCTCTGCTCTGATTCAGCTGCTCTTTCTGATGCTCAGGCAAATTAAAGGAAGTTTAAACCTGGTACCTAGAAGAAATCTTTACAAGAGTTTAATTACCTAGCAGCAGAAATAGGTGGCTCTGCTAGTAGTGGAGCACAGGTAAATTATACTGGAGAAAAAAATAAATGGAGGAGCCGAGGGAAATGAACAGCATGAAAGAGATGAGGATTATCTTCCCAATAACATGGGAAATATGTGCATTTTGGTGAAATAGTTATTTTCTGTATCATCTTATTTTCCAGCAAAGAAGATTGTCTAGGAAAGTAAAAGGTCTAATTCACAAATAGGCATCTTAAAGATTTCACTTCCTTGTAAAATCTGGGAACAAACTCTGTCACCTGGAACTAAAGCATCACATGCTGAGATTGAAATGTCAATAGCTCCCAAATGACTCCAAGGGCAGGAAAAGGCTCTTGGAACTTGAAACTTCCCCAAACTATCTTTTATAGCTGGCCCTCTCATCAGTGGAAGATGCATCAGATAAACGCAATAGCCACCTTCATGGAAACTTTCCTCAAAGAGAAAGTCATTAGGAACTAAGAAATTATAGCTGAGCTGATATCCTCTCAAAAACCTTCAGAAGCAAATCCGAAAATGTCATATATGGGCATGCCACATATACATTTATGACTGATGTCCATCAGCTACTTCTGTGCATCCTGTGTTCATAATACTGTGTACTACTTAGTGTAAGAGCCTTACTGACTAACCCAGCGATTTGGTAAAGCCTGTCACAGGAATATCTTAATTTCTTATTACAGAAATTCATAGGAGTAGTTTTCCAGTCTACAAAGAACTTAACTAGTTCTGCTTCTCTCTTCAGAGAAACAAAAGCCATAGTAAATGAGTAAGAAGGTATAAGGTTCTGGACATAGTTGCATCCTGCCTTCCCTAGATAAAAGCTTTGCCAAAAAGACAATACACAGGCAAAGAGAATGGGTGAACCCCTGAAGCAGGGTAGGGATGGCCGGCCTCATCTAGGAACCTCATCTGAAAACATGGCTTCATACCTCTTGAAATGCTATCTTTGAGCTCATGTAGCTTTTGTATTCTTACAGCTCCAAGTTCTTTTGGAGGGAAGGATGGTGTCAGAAAAGCCAACTTAGTTTACATTTTGGTTCTTGACTTTATTGAGAGAGGGAACATTTAAACACAAAAGTTTTAATGGAGACATCACCACAACACAAACTTTTCAGCTCAGTTCTGAAAACAGGCATCCGTAAAATGAGAAACCCCTGAATGCATCTAGGAGTTCACATGATGTCTGCATAGGAACCAGAATTTGTTTTGCTGTCTTAGCTATTGGAGGCCGAGACGTTAAAAATTTTAAATCAAATCAGTAATCTCCAAAATACAAACATATGCAAGAGGTCATGAATCATTTCATTTTTAAATGTAAAAATCATATGCCTTTTAATATGTTTTTACTTATGCTTTGCTGCTTCAGGTAGTCTCATGTTTTACATTTAAAGCATGTTTTAGTTGTTCTCTTTTGTTATATAAAATGGAGCAAAGCTTGTAGCACTTCTGATTTTGTTCGGATTTAAAGAGTTCTGCATTAAAAGAAATGTTAAAGAGAGCTTCCATCCCTTTTCCGCTGAAGTATTCACTGTCCTCTTGTTTCATTCGATGCTTTCTTGGTACCTCTGTTTTGATCCTTGCAATGCTCCCCATAAAAGTGCTACAGCCCAGATGTGGGGATTTTAAACCTGGGAGCAGGGAGGCAGATTGTTGCAGAAGTACCTCTTCTGACTAAAGCCTAAATGGCTTGTGATGCTGCTATGCTGCCAGTTTACTTAGCTTTCCCATTTTATTTATTTGATTTTGTTCTCTCGTTTTGTGGCTGTGTTTTCTTTATTGGTGCTATTTATTTTTTTTGTGATAGGTTACATATCAGCATCCCATAGTCACTCCAGCTGCCTTCTATTTTTTAAAGAAGCTTTGGCTCACTCTCTAGCTACTCTTAATGAGACTTTTCCCTTCCGTCTGCACAGAAGTTTCCATTAATATCAATAGGGCTTGAGCATGTGCATTAAGGGAATATGTCTTTTGGAGTGAGTGATCTGTGGCAGGCAGCCTTTGTCACACAATGAGAGGAACTTTTACTGCCATCTTCGTTTTATAGTGCTGTCAGACCTCTGCAGACCTTGTTTGTGCCATCTTTGTTGCCTTGACCGTGGTCTTTCTGTCACCTTCCCATGACTTCAGCATGCTTCACAGGCAGCACGTACAAGGAGAGAAGGGGGGAGGTACAAGGTATATAAGGAACATGTTCTGCTCCCCTTGTGATGAGTTTTGTATTTCAGTGAATGCAGATGCCATTATGGCTAGGTACCTGACAACTGGTAATTGTTGTGTGGCTGACAGTCTTGCATCGCTCTTTGTTTGGGATGGCAGTCGGAGGGCTTTGTGTGTAGCTTAATGGGATATTGTTTTGTTTCTCTCAGGCTCAGATCACAGTGAATGGGAACTCTGGCACTGCTGCCAGCCCAGTGAGTCACTTTCAAAGGCCTTTTTCCCCTTCTTCAGCTTACCCTCCACCAGCTTCACTCAATTCCAACATTGTTATCATGCAGCATGGCAGGATGATGGGTAAGCGTCACACAGAGTATCTGCTTTATACATTACGCAACATGTTCCAATTCAGGTGGCAAAGATTGCAAACAATTGCAGAGTGCTTCACATCCATAATGAAGGTATTGTCTATTCATCTAACTTGGGAAGTAAATGCAAAAAGAAATAACATGCATTGTTAGATACAGTAGTGATCCTGAACTGGAGTTACTATTAAGTTTTATTACTTAGGTGTGTGAGAGCAACCTCTTGCCACCTTTCTACTAGCTTTACCGAGGACAGAGCATATATCACAATAACTCAGTGTGTGCAGCCCCTTCAGGTTTTGCCTTCTTTAAGAAACCAAGGGCCAACTTTGTACATTGGTTCTCCCCACAACTTTTGTAATCTTAAGTAGAAATACTGCCAGCAAAGGGTGGAGCTCTGGGCTTTTAAATACCTAAGGCCATGTCAATCTATGATTTGTATATGTATTTTTTGTAGGGCATTGTTAATTTTTATTTTAAAAATACACAATCAGCCTTAGAAAGGAGCTTTGCCAGTATAATCCAGTTTTGCCAGAACAATCATTTGCTTGCTGCTTTTTCTACCAGTGTTTTGCATATTCAGATAAGATTATACATGCAAAATAATTTGAATGTGATCCTGGAGTTTACTATTTTTGTTGTGCATGCAGGGAAATTAGGTGACAGTTTTCACACTGAGACTTACAGCTTAGGTAAATGCTGCTAACCCTATCATAGTGATAAGTACAAAAACCATATACATGGGTTTCTCCACATCCCAGAATTCTAAATTCTTTGATTGTTTCTAGTTTGTCGATCTAAAGGCCTATCAATTCTGTTTTGGATATACCTGAAATAAGTAAAGTGTTTTCCCATGACTTTTACTCTTGTAAGATGCTGAAGTTCTGTGTTCCACAATAACAGCCTGATTTAATTCTCCTTGCTCATGTAAAAACCCCACTGATGGCCTCAGTTTGAGGCTTATGAAGAATGAAGGATCAAATCCAAAATGTTTTCTAAATTTAACGTCATGCATTTTGGGAAAAAGGCCCAAATATTCAGACGTTTGCCATGCAGAGTTGCCCCTCGCCATATATGTGTAGCACTGGATTATTTACAGGATTTCAAACTTGAGTAAATAGCTGAAACAGCCATGCCAAATCCAGCTCTCTGCAGTAGGAGAGAGCAGAAATATTCAAATTAAAATTAGAGCTTTCAGTCACCAGAGCTCCTTTTGCTGATTTATATTACAATTCAAATATTTTCCTTCAGAAGAATCAACGGATGTTAATGTCACACAAAAGGCAATTGTAATCTTCACCAGTAGTGTTAGAATATTTATTTTTACTCCCTACGTTTAATTTATGCTGCTGTAGAAATGTCTCACAAGCATTGTACCTGTTCTTGCAAAGAAAAGATGCTTTGTCATAGCAGCCCACTAATTTACTGAAACGTGCTGCCTGAAGGAGCAGGGCTCTTTTTCCTGCATGCAAGAGAGAAGTACATCATCTGCAGCAGTACTAATTTTTGTATGACATAGCCCAGCAGTGAGGTGGTTTTTGTTAAATAAATGACTCTGAATTTTAGAGGGAAACGGTAATAGGGACACGTTAATTTCATTAATTATAAAGGAAGATTCGAGGGAAAGGGGTAGAAATACTGCAACTCACCACAAACCAGTAACAGCCTGCACAGTTCACCTAAAGTATTGTAGGGGGATCATCAGATTGCTCTACAGATGCCAAGTTACTGAGGTCTGTTTTTATGGATTATATGTGGAGGCACTTAAATATACCAACGTAACTTTAAGGGGCAAAAATTGCACATCAGAATTTGTTTTTTAAACATATTCATGCATCAAAACTTAATGTTTCTAAACACATATCACATAAGTCTTTGTGGAGGGCTGTTTGGAATCTGTTGCTGTGCTTACAGAACAGCAATTTTCTATATTTTGCTAGATTTGGGAGCAGAGGGGAAGTTTTGAAATTATATCACTAATTTCAAAGAATGGATAGAAAGGTGCAAGAGTGTGATTTATAGGAAAAAGGCTGCTGCTGCTGTTTCTCAATAGATTTTGCTGGGTTTGTGAGGTGTTCTCTTTTTTTTTTTTTTTTTTTTTGTGAGCAAGATGCTGAGAAAAAGTACCTCTAATCTAAGAAGATCTGAGTTGAATAGCCTGTCTAGTCCTTAAATAAGTTTATAATTCTGTTAACGTAACAGTAGGTAGGGCAAAGCCCCAGCTAAGAGGATTTTTTTTAAGTGTTGTGTATGTATGTGGTTAAGATCATTGTCAGTCTTTGTACAGAATACTGAAATGGGGAAACGTGTTATAAATGCCAAGTATGATTATTGTATCGTTATACAATATTCTGTCATGTTATCTTTACAGAGTCCACAGAGACATACTCACAGCATGTTCAGACTGTTGGCAGCACCACCACCACCAGTACAATACCAATCTGTAGATCCTCAGAAGAAGAAAAAAAAATTACAGTCATTAAAGCTCCACATTATGCAGGGATTGGCCCGGTAGATGAATCTGGAATCCCTACAGCAATTAGAACGGTAGGAAATTCTGGGGAATCTGTGTATGAACTCATACAATGAATTGATTGTTGGTAATGGGTTTTTCACATTCTTCTAGTCTTATATAATGTGGAATAGAGTGTGCGTAATCAGCGAGCTCATGAATATAATATTGTGTGTTGACGGAAAAGGAGAATGCTGATGGAAGCATAATTGGGCAACCTCATGTTTCTAGTTTTAATTAGAAGCAGCCAAAACTTTGTGTCTCTTTCTTGCTTCTCTTGTAGTTCTTGCCTTTTGGAGATATGCAGTAATTGCATTTGTCTTGTCATTTCTAACATAAAGTTTATACATGCTATATATATGCGTGCATGCAAGTATACATATATATATGTGAGTGTATATATATATAAAAATCTCACTCTTCTGCATTTTGGGGACAGTGGTTCTCCTGTCATTAGGGTAGTGTAGAAATGAATAGTTTTGTTCTGATAATAATCTAAGTGACTAGTATTTTTGTGGAAGTGCAATATATAATCATTGTGCCCTTGAGTGACATGTAAACAAACAGCGTGGAAGCCCTTTCATTGTGACTAGCCCCGTTTTGATCATCTGCCACTAGTCCCTGCTTGAGTGGTCCCAGGATGTCGAACTGAAGAGGTTTGTTTTCACTATGCTGAAGCATTCTTTCCACTCTGCTGTCAGGGCAGCCTCTTCTGGCTGGTCCAGAGAGCACAGTGGCAGCTGCACTAGGTCTGTAAAGGAAGTGCTTACTGGCCTTCCCGGTCGGAGAAGAAGTGCTGTGCTAGTCGGAGAAAGAGTAAGAAGAGTGGGAGCCAGGATGAAAGCCGCAGAGCCCTTGCAGGTGAAGTCTTTGTGAGGTGCAAGGTTGTAGCAGCTGTTGGATGTATCCTCTCTGCCAATACTGGCATATGGGGCTGTGTTGTAATTGCCAAGAACTGCTTCAATGGATTGAAAAATTAGGGGGAAAAACAGGAACTGATGGAGAAAAGCAATAGGAAAAATTCAGAATAAGTGGTAAGATGGGGATAATTTTGATAAGAATGGGGGGAAACTCTGGCATTTCTTGCTTTGTTTTTGACATAAAATTAATATGATCAGAATCTTTTAAAAATGAAGAATTTCTTTGCAGCAATGCTCTAGCTTCCTACCCCTTTTTTAAGTGAATATATCCCTATGCTTTATATAGGATAAAGTATTTTTGTTCCTTTTTTTTAATATTAGATTGAGCTAATAGGGTGCATATCAATTATATAAGATTATAACAGAAATCCCCCTCAAGGGTGCTTAACAGAGTTGGCAATCTGCCAACCTATATTTAACTTTCAGATTGTATGGTCTAAGTCTCTCAGATTTTCTCCTAAAAACATAATGTAATTTGAATTGGGACATTTTTCAGCTGGATTTGCTCTGGTTTTTGTTATGTTTCAGCTTCAAAATATCTTATAGCTTGTAAACTTAGTATTATAGAAATGATTCTCACAATGAGATATGAGTTAAAAGATTATGCTAGCATGTGTGTGTGAGTGTGTGTCTCGTGTGCCACTTTGTGTCCTTATTCTGCTTCCTTAGGACTTAGCTGTGAGATAGTTTTCAAGATACTGATTTGAGATTACATTTTAAATGTGCACGAGTATATTTGAGCACCATGTACCCCAGTCGTGTAAGAACAAAGGTGTTATAGTTGTCAGCAAAACACTCAAATATGCTACCCCTTGACACCTCGCACAAGTGCATTACTATGCAGAAACATGCAAAAGTGCTATAACTGCATTTCTCATGAACACTAGAAGGTAGGATATATCACTCGTTCTTTCCCCAAGGTCAGTGAGCAATCCAAATAGGAATCTTCTCCCAAAAAGGTGAGCCTCACTCCATCTGGAGAAAGAAAGAAGTTTTCAAATTAGTTATCGTTGCATGCAAGGTTTAAAACCTTCTTATTCTTCTGTCTTTATGAAAATGGCAAATCAAAATGGTCTATCAAAAAAGCAGTAAATGCAGATTCACAGGTGGTAAGCAATATACACTCAGTGTTCCGAAACACGCTGCTACTCAAAGGTAAGCTTGTAAATAAGAACTTGGGAGTATCTGTATTCCAGATTTGGAGTGCTTTTCAGGAGTAGGGAGATTTTTCAAGCCGTGGTTATCTCCTCCAAGTCTGTCTTTACTCTCAGAACATGGTTTGTGACAGCTGTTTAGCCAAGGAAAGTAGAGTGATGTTCTCTTCTCTTTCTATTCCTGCAAACCCTCTTTGTCCAAAGCTGCTGAGAGGGGAAGGATTCCTATGAAGCTTTCCGTTCTCTCAGAACCTGCATCCCATGTTAGCATGTTCCCTCCCATATCACTTTAGCTCCTGCCAGCTCTGGGAAGTGCAAGTCTGAAGCCTGAAAACTCAGGTCATTGTTAAGTTCTGCCACCATGCCAAGCCCTGCCCCAAAGATGGTGAAATTCCAAGGCATTAAAAATGAAGTCTTTGGAGAACAGAGGGTAAAACGCTGTTTGCTCAGAAAAGCATTCAGTCAAATGGCACCACCAGAGTTTACCACCAACAGGGTCCTTGGAAAGGAGAAACCAGATTCATGGAAAGCAGTATGACTGCGCTGTTTTAGACTATCCAAAATGATAGCTTCATGTCTAACTATCAGAATTAATCTGTAGACTGAAAAGGCCTCTATTTACTACAAATGAAAAAAACATCAAGTCCCACCAGATTTCTTTTCCATACTTAGTGATGTAATATTTCAGCTAGGAAAAAAAATAACAGAAGGTCCACTGAAAGTGATAAATGCCTCCTTTAATTGCATACTTTCTGATGAATTATTAGAATACTGCAATGATTGTGACCTCTTCTAAGTACCAACTGCAGGTACTTCTTATGTCCTCTTCGTGCTATTTGGCTGATTGTTCATTCACATATGATGATACCATGTTCCAATATTTAATTGCAACAACTATAATGTATGCAAAGCAGGATGGCATCTGAATGGCTTCGTGCATTGTGAATACTGCTAATTCCTCAAACAAATGTTGGTATGTGGGATTACTGACTATAAATTGAGAAAATGTATTTCAAAATGAATTTATTCTATTCTTGACTAGTCCTTGACTAGTTCTTCAGTTGACTGTCAGCTCTTCTTTTAAACAATTTTTTTTTAAATGTCATTTAGTAGCAATTTTCTGAGAACTCAATATTGATTCCTCAAAACACAGGAGCATTTTCTGCCTAGTCCCTTATGGTAAGAGCTCACCATTGTTAACAAAACACATTAATTATGTACAGTAACTGTAATAGGTATTTAGGGTAAAAATGTGATTCACTAAAGAGGGTATGGAGCCAGGTGAACACACTCAGATCTGTCGGTTATTTTGTAGAGAAGAATTTGTGGATTTTCACTTTTCATGGTAAAAAGGAGTGAGCAGAGTGATTGCAGATTTAGTATTAGCTAGTGCAAGATAATGCACATCAAGAGGAGTCTTTTGAATTATCCCTGCGCACCATGAGGTTTGAAGATAATCTTGTACCTCTGCATTAAAACTTTTGCTTTTCTGACTACTGTGGAACGAGTAAAATTTTAGGACCTAAGAAGAATAATACTGAAAACATGTTTGCCTTTGTGTTATCTCCTTTTCTGAAATATTACCATCCTATCTCAAAGAAAACTGCAGCAAAAGAGAAAGTGCAGAAGGATAAGAGATAAAAATAATTAGAAGCACAAGCAAATGTTGATATGAGGAGAGTTTGGAAACTTTGGGATTGCTTAGTTTACAAAAGTAAGGATAAGTATAATTTAGTGAGCGGTTATTGAAAGGTATATTGTATCCACTTTTTCAAAATAGAAAAATAAGTTAAAATTGAGTTGCCTAGAAAGGGAATTTAAAATTGATAAAAGGAAATACTGTTTTTTTACAAACCAAACATTAACTCTTAAATATAGTGCTGTCTTAGTTCTTTTCTCAGTAGTATTCCAAAGTTTTTCTGCATTATTTAACAATTATATTTTGAAGATAATTTAAGTTGGAAATTGCCAGGAGTTCAAAAGAAGCTCTTCTTACAGGCTTGTAATTTCGAAGGTGTTTGTATTTTCATGTAAAGTATCTAGCTTTCATCGTTGTCACATATAGGGCACTAAGAAGATAAACTCTTGATCTGGCACTAATTCCTATGTTCCTAACCATTGTACCCTCCAAGATCAGAGTCCAAAACTGACTCAGTTTCAGTGTCTTCCAAAACTTGTTACAGGAATTCCTAGATGAAAAGCATAAATACACCATTTGAAATAGATGATATGAAAATTATTATATTAAATAGGGGACAAAACATAATAGGCTTTGTGTCCAGAATAACATTAAATGTCTGATCAGATCTGTACACACAGGTATTTTTATTTTCTTGTTAATTGTTTAAAAACTGTATTTTATTTAGACAGTTGACAGGCCGAAGGATTGGTACAAGACAATGTTCAAGCAAATCCATATGGTTCATAAGCCTGGTAAGTATGCTTTTGTCTTGGCTGGGTGGTTCTCAGTGGTATTAAAAAATGCACTTTTCTGCATTTTGGTTGTCTGCTATGTGAGAATACAAGTGTTCACCAAGTGTCGGATAATGAATGAAATCAAATGGGTAAATTCGATGATAGATTTTACTGCAGAGAGCTTTTTTTCCTCTGCTAAAGGCTGAACATTTCTAATGGGTTTATTTTATTACTAAAACGAAATAAAAATTAAAGTGATTAGGATAGGTATGCAACCAGTATGATTCCATGTCACTGGGGAGCTCAGTGAAGCGATCCTCATCTCCAGTTTGAGGGATGAGAAATTTGCACCTGTAAATCTCCTACCATAGCAGCTTGCTTTTTTTTTTGAGAGCTCATGTGTTAGAACCGCATAGGCTAGTAAACAGGCTGTTTTGAGGATACATTTTCTGTCTGAATTGCATTTTTTTCCTAGAATGTCTTAATTGGTTTTGCTGAAATGGAGCTTTGGTGACATTACTAGCTTTAGAATTAACGTCCTTTATCATGATTGTCACCAAGGATGTCAAGAAACTGTATAAACAGCAATTATGTTCATTACACCTCCAGAAGGAAGACTTTATTCGTCTGAGGTAGAGCTTGCATTCAGTATGGTCACACAGAATGTTAGTGGGAGAATAAAAAACGTAAGCAGGAAAATTTTGGCTTACAAGATCTATTTTGAACACTAGTCACATAGTAGATATTTGAGGTTGCTTTTTGTGATAGGAACAATAACTTAATAGTCTCTAGTAGAGAGCTGACAAAAGGAAGAAATTGATCTCAGGGAAGGGAGAACAACAGACAAAAAAGCTATAATTTGCAATTCAATGCTAACCAGTAAGTACACAATATGGGTGACATGACCAGAATATACCATTTTCCCAATAAGATGGTAAAAATAGCCTATGGTAAGCGTAATGGGAAGAGAGAGTCTTCAGAAAACACCTGTGAGATGAGGAAAAGAAATACAGCACTTGATTGCCTACCAATCTTCTGTTTGTATTTGCAAAAACAGAGCTGCTTTGCTGTGATAAACTGGCATGTATTGCGCTACTGTAACATGTCTATTTCTTTTTGTAGATGACGACACAGACATGTATAATACTGCGTATGCGTACAGTACTGGTAGGAATTATTCCCTCACTTCAAAATCTTTTGTTAATGTCAGCAAGTAACAGGGGTAGTTAACTATTCACGCTTGCTTTTATAATGCTTATATAAACATTTTTTTATCATCTTGTTTGATCTCAGTTGGTGTTTTTTCATGCTTTTTTTCCCAAATGAAACAAAGTTTAATTTTGGTTTCATTCTTACCACGGAAATTAATTGCAGCTGTGGGCCTCTTACTGTAGATGGGATACACTGTAATACTGTAGTTTCTTGATTACATGGCATTTATTTTCACTAGTGATTGTGAGTAACACACCCTCTCCTTATCAAAATGAAGAGGCAACTACTGTGTGAAAGTACAAATGCTAATTACTGACATGGGAGGACAAAAAGGTTGTACTGAAAACACCTTTTAAAATATGCAGTAAGAGTGCCTAATAAAGATGATTCTGTTTTATGATCTTGTTCATTTTTGCTGTAGGCACTGGTGATGATGTTATTTAGCTGCAAGAAAGACATATTCATCTAAGATATATAATTGTTTTGTCTTTCAGAAGATTATAACCATGTGGTAAAATTGTTTATAAAAATGAAAGAGTGAATAGGCTATACGTGCAAAAAAACCGTAGTGCCTTGTGCAAAACGCTATTCAAAATTCTTCCATTTCAGTGCTTGTTGCATTCAGCATGCTCTCATACTGCCTTTTTCTGTACTGTTGAGAGCATTGGTTCTGGGTTGGTTGTTTGAGATCTGTTTGGACTCATGATCCTCTTCAAGATACGCTATTCCGTAGTTGTCCCAAACTAACAGTAATTATTAAAACAATGAAAAAACTGTGCATTTCCTGCCTCTTCTCTTCCTTCTGAACATAGAGAACTGAGAGGCCGGATGAACCTGGGCATTAATTACAGGCTGTCATTAACAGCTCTAATGGATATATACAGCCCTTAACTTCTCTCCCCCTCAAATTAATTATTAATTTATTTTAACCATACTGCACTTTATCTGTGTGTTTGTAGTTTTATATAGAAGTATATAAAAAGTATTCTAATGAGTTATGTGGTATACAGCAATGTACTTTTAAAAATGCATTTACACATTTTTGTAACCTTGCAGCTTTATTGAGTAACTCTGGGTTCTTGTAGCATTCCATGTTGTGTCTTATTAAAACTCATTCTTATGCTGTGACTATTTCTGGTTTTGTTTTATATTAGGGAGCTACAGTCCATCCTTCTCTGCTCAGGCACACCCAGCTGCAAAGACGCAGACGTACAGACCGTTGTCTAAAAGCGCTTCTGACAGTAGCTCCGATGCCTTTAAGGTCTCATCCCCTTTACCACCTCCACATGTGCCACCTCCAGTACCACCACATCGTCTGAGGGAAAGGTCTACACCAGAAAAGTAAGTTAGCATGTTTTCAAAAACTGTTCTTGGTATGTACAGTAATCCAATTACAGGATATCACAAAGGATAAAATAGCAGCTATAGAATAATATGACTTCAAGGGCTTTATTCAAGGGACAGTCAGGTGATATGGGGTACTCATCAGTGGTGTGGGCATCATGCGTGGTGCTGCCATTTCTTCAAAGTGCTAAAGAAGTGCTTATTCTTACAAGTGATACCAGCATGAGCATTTAAGATTTTCATTCTCATTAGCAGGATTGTCCTACTTGTTGTGTTTCAGAACAATCCATGCTCTAGCAACTGTCTTGAAAAGTTAGTCTCTGAGTGGGAAAGGCTGTTTATGGTATACAGGAGCAAAGAGAAAGGATCTAAAAGATGTTGTAAATTGAAATTCAAGGAAGGGCAAAACTGTAAGAGTGTAGCAGTCAACCTATGTTTCCCGAGAGCTCAGAAGTGCTTTATATCCCCATTTGTTCAATCTCTATCTCCATTTTGGTAGACCAAGAAGGTGATTACAGATTAAAGGGGCATTTCAGATTTCTCATGGTTTTCCAGCTTCAAACTTGCTGCACAAAACTAGGTCCCAGTGGTTAGAGTCCAGTCTGGAAAAGGTTAATACTTAATAACTCAGAAAAAAAATGCTTGTCCTTCTGATAAAACTCTGCAAAGTGCCCCTCAGACAAACTCTATAGACTTGTCAGCATATCTGTAGCTGTTAGCTCAAGCAAAAAGCTTTTTCTTTAGTGTTTACATTCATGAATATTACATGTTAATATAATACTATGTTATTATACATTTATATATGTGTGTGTGTATGTATGTATATATTTTATCTATGAAAAGGGTAGTTTTTTGTTCCATTTGTGGCTACAAGCCCAACTCTCTTGGTTACACTCAAGCAACAAAACAGAATTTGCCCATTTTTGTCAGCTTGGACACTGTAAACATTTTGATATGTAGAAATTGCATTATATTAAACAGTTTCAAATAATTAGCAGTTTGAATAAAATATTATGAGAAAAGACCATACTAAGTGTTTCATGTTAAGACTATGACTATAGCAATCCAAAAGGTAATCCAGCAGATACACACATTGCAGAGGAAAATGGGATTGCTTGGTGATTACTGATATTGGCTACTCCTGTTGCTGATGGCAAGTTGTCAAGAGGAAATGCTAGGGGTTAGAGTTGGGCTACCTCCCAAAGGCCATGAGGTTTGAATTTTGTTAGCAAGCCCTACAGAAGTGTAGATTTTGTTAGCAAGGCACCAAAATGTGGATCTGTGTAGCTTTGATCTCTGAAGTTATGTGAGTCATCATCCTGTGCTAGGCCAAATGCCTTGGTCACAGAAACTGAGGCCTGTTGCAGTTCCCTTTGTCAAGCTTGAAAATAACTGCTTCAGTGCTGAATTTGGGTGTTTAGCTTCTCCTTTTAATCTCCTGCATGATAAGACAGGCAGTGGAAATCTATGTTCTCCAGGCCAGGAGATGCCAAACACGTTAGTTATGCTTTGTCTGCTGCTGACAGCTATAGCTCATCAATCTTCTCCTGCCATTGGGAGATTCTTTTTTTTTAATTGCCTATAAAGCCTGTGTACTTAAAATCTCACATAAGAGGCTTAGGTCCACATGTATCACAGTTTCATAGCTGGGAGGCAAGATATGGTTTGCATTAACAGTTGGGCTCAAAAATATTGTCCATAAGGGATCACAGGCTAAATGCTGTAAATCAAGTGAATTGAGTGTGAATCAGAATTTCAGTAGCATCCTTTTTTCTTCAATGACTTGCAGTATAATGCAACCAGATCAGAACATTTCCATTTTCCTGTTCTTTCTCAAAAAATACAACCTTTTCTGCTCTGAAACTAATTTTTTCCTCAGTGAAAATAAACAATAGAGCCATGTAGAACTACTTCCCTTGAAATGTAGGGCGTTTTATAAATAGAGGTGTCTGTGTCCCAGAAATTGCGCTCACAAACATACTGTAAACAAAAGCTACCCCATAGATTTTTTTTAAGGCACGTGATATGTGCCTTATTATGTCAGGTCACATCAAACCAAGTCACATTAGAAAGGCTGATAGAACTGATAGAATTTAATCAGTGTATGCTCTTTCTTATTGTAAATGCAGACAATAGCTGCTAGGATTTCCCCTTTCCTTTCCCCCATGCTTTGAGTTACTAGTGTGTCATTTTACACAGAGCTAAATAAAAAGATTGTGCAAGCTACAGTTTTCCAAATGCAATGTAGGTAGTGACTACAAAACCTGCCATGAAAAGGTAGCTCTCACTGTGATGGTAGCTAGCTAACCCTCCCCTCAAAATGTATAGGTAGCTATTAATACAACATGGTAAATGACTGAAAAAATATAGTAGTAGGGGTTACTTTTTATTCTTTGCATAGCACTATTAAACTGAAAGCAAATTTATAATTACAGAGAAAATGGATAAATTTCTGTCCCAAAGTCAACTGCCAAATTCATGTTCTTGCTTATCTACTCAAATTTCCAGGGAAACAGTATACTGCTTACAAGGATATTCAGGAGCAGTTCTACTACAGGTCAGGATAAAGAGCATCTGTTAGACTTTTACACTGTCTTTTAAAATAATTCCTCAATTTTTGTCTCAGAAAATTTTGTAGCTTTTTCAATATGGACTTACTGTCATATTGTGTGATGACAAAATATCTACCACTTGCCTGTATTAGTATAGTGCATAAAACAAGTATAGTAAATTTGCGATTTGAGAAGGCATGTCATGGTATTTTGATACGGTATGTCAGGGAAGTTTTTAAACTTGTCTACCAGTTGTAACAGAAGTATGAGTGATCACATAGGCTGGACATCTCTAGTATTTTTCCTGCTGTACTGAGTATACCTCCTGTAAACAGGTTAAGATGATACAGTGGTTAAAACATTGGGATGCTAGGCCAGACATTTCACAGCTGAAATCTGGAAAGAGAAACCATGCTGAAATTCATTTGGTTTTGCTTGTTTCTCCTGCACGGAGCTGTAAAGCAGATGGCAATGACAGTAAATTAACTCAACTGCTCTTATTTGTTATTTAGAAATGACTGGGATCCCCCTGACAGAAAGGTAGATACCCGCAAGTTCCGTTCTGAACCAAGAAGTATTTTTGAATATGAGCCGGGAAAGTCATCAATCCTTGAGCACGAAAGACCGGTAAGACACATAAGTAAAACAGGTAATACTGTAAAGAGGTTTGGTGAGAGGTCATCTTTTTGTTATTTACTACTGATTATAACTGCT
The DNA here is from genome assembly GCF_965183815.1 of Platalea leucorodia. Lineage (NCBI taxonomy): Eukaryota > Metazoa > Chordata > Aves > Pelecaniformes > Threskiornithidae > Platalea > Platalea leucorodia. The sequence goes on along the minus strand of NC_138828.1, from coordinate 51,041,443 downwards.
TAGATGAATATTGAAGGTCCTTTTTCAAATATGATTTTACAGCAATTTGTCTTTGCTCTTTCCTGATGCTTGTGTTGAAAACGGGAGTTTGGCTTATTTGCTAAATTTAGATCTTCTGGTATTTCCAAGAAATCAAACCACCACTGTGCAAACCTAATGGATGATGAGCAGAACTGTGAATTAATGAAAACTGCTTTTTCTAATTGGCAGGCATCTCCAGCACTCGTTTTCGATAGTATTAACAGCACATATGATGTCTGATTAATTAATGCATAAAAATAAACTATTTGCATTTTCAGGATGTGCCTAATTGCACACCTAAGGAGTTTTTGGTCAAATACTGGTCAAGGTTGCCCAGAGAGGCTGTGGAATCTCCATTTCTGGATGTGTTCAAGACTCGCCTGGACAAAGCCCTGAGCAACCTGATCTGATTAGACCTGCTTTTATCATAGAATCATAGAATACCAGGTTGGAAGGGACCTCGAGGATCATCTGGTCCAACCTTTCTAGCACAATCTAGACGAGATGGCCCAGCACCATCTCCAGCTGAGTCTTAAACACGTTCAGCGTAGCGGAGTCAACCACTTCCCTGGGGAGATTATTCCAGTGATTGACTGTTCTCATTGTGAAAAATTTACCTCTCGTGTCCAATCAGAATCTCCCTGGGAGTAACTTGTACCCGTTACCCCCTGTCCTCAGCATGTGACTCCTTGTAAAAAGGGAGTCTCCATCTTCTTTGTAGCTCCCCTTTAAGTACTGGTACATTTTAGCAGGAGGTTGGACTGGATGACCTCTGGAGGCCCTTCCCAGCCTCAATTACTCTGTGATTATTGAGTGTACATTAACGTGTAATTAGAAGTCTTTACTTCTGCTTTCTGAATAATGATTGCAATTGTGGAATATTTCACGAGGATGTCTGATAAAGCTACGCTTAATGCATGCAAAATGATCATTAACAGAAGTTTTCATTTGCTGTAAGACACATTCACCCAGCCTTTCTAATTCACTTTTGTGCTATCACAATACTTCATTATTTTAGGAAAACTGTTATGTATCAATGGCAATATTTTCTTTTCTTGGCCTTTTACTTTGAGGTTGGAATGGTTGAAGGAGTCCAGTTTTAAAGAAGGGGTTTATGTAATCAATACTGGATTATTATTAGCTTCTGTATTACTGTATTGCATGCTTGTTCACAGAATTTATTTTGCTAATTCCAGAATACATAGTATGTGTGAAACACCTGTACTTACACCTTTCCCTTGTGTTTTTGTGGTCTTTGCAAGAATATAATTTTAATTAGCTAGAAAATACTAAGCTGTGTTTCTGTGAAATTAAGTTCTTGCAGAACTGATGCATTTTTCAAAGAGGAAATTGGCATTTCTATATGAACTGCTAATTAATCAATATAATTAAGTGGGATTTAAAATTTATTGTGAAGCTGCACTTAACAAATAATTTTATTTAAAAGGTGATGGCATTTGTTCTGAGCACTTTTTTGATTGCTATGGCTGCATTATACTCACTGAGGTCATTTACCAGCCTTCCCAATGCCAAATAACAGCAGGTTCAAGTTAAAAATAAGAAAATTACAGTGATGTTTCCAGAATGGCGTCACTTTTCTAAAAAACTATATTTTCTACTAATGTAATGTGAAAAAAATAATTCATATAGAAATTGCAGTGCTGATGAATATGATCATAGATACAATTTTTCAATTTTTCAACTTTAGTGAATGAATGAAATGACAAAAAAGTGATCTTTGCTGACTGTTCCTGAAGCCTTTTTTTTAACTTGCTTATGCATTTTATTTTTGATGTTCTCAATCAAGCGGTTGGATTTTGAGCTTTGTTTGGTCCTTAAAATCTTTTCATGCAGAAAACCCTTAGTCACATTGTACTTACTGAGCAGCATCAGTCAAGGGCAAGATCACACTTTATCATCTGAAGTTTAGACTTAGCTGATGTAAATACAAGGAAACATCTCTTTGTAGAATAAATTTTAAAAGCTGAGGAAGTAATATTCATGGACAGAATGGAAAGATTTTTTGTTTGTGTACGATTCAGAGCTGTAAAAGATCAGAAAACAGGAATTAATGTAGAATACAAGAGAAGAAAGTTGTGCTGACAGTAGTGTAAGATTATTAACTGATATAAAAATAGTTGAAGTGAGCTATCACAGTTTTATCAGTCTGGAATTTCTGCTGTTGAGAAAGATGACGTTTAGCTTTATGTATTTATGTATTTAGACCCTTCCTTTGGACCACGTTACAAAAAGAGAAAGATTTGGTTTCACTAAAGCATTTGCTTTCCTTCTTTTCATTGAATGGGATATGGAAAGCAAAACTCATGACTTGTTAAAGGATGATCAGCAGAGCAGGTCAAAAGATTTTTGTGTGTGTCTAGGAACAGCCGACATCTGAAAACAAAGCATTGGTTCCAAAATTCGGATGAAAACTCCAAATTCTCAACTGTATCAGTATTGCATGAGTTAAGTCTTTCATCTTGATAATCTTACAAGATCTGATTTTTAATGTCTGGAAAACTGTTCTGATGATACTGAAAGAAAATACGAATCTAAATATGGAATATAAAAATAAATATAATTCATTAATATTATAAAAGATGGACATTTATACCATCTGAACTAGAAATTCTTACTTTATTAGTTTTGCCAAAACCAAAAAGGTCAAAGGGATTTTCTCCAACACTTCAAATCTTAAAATTTTTTACTGAAATTAAATCATTTCCATGTCTACAGGATTGCAGTTTTGATGGCAAAATTATCGGGGGGGGGAGAAAAAATATTTACAGTTACCTTATATGATGATAAACAGGGCAGATGAGGTTTGAAAGATCAGCATTCCCTTTATTGACATAGGTACTACATTGGAACCAGTTGTGATTACTGTGGCAATTAGAAACATGGGAAGAATACAATAAAATGAGATTCAACGTAAACCATAAACGTGGGAAATATGTAGGTCAAAAGAATGTGAGAAATAATAAACCTAAAAAAATGACCTAGTAATAAACATTAAATGGCTAGATTGGTTAGGGATAGATGATTATCTTTGTTATGGATATAAAAAGATGAGTGTAATTTCAAGCTGCAGTATCATGTAGCAGCCTACTGTCATGAAACAGGAAATTAATGTTTTTTCTTCTGTAATTTGTACTACTTGTAAGAGTATATAACAACAACAAAAAGGAGAGGCTTGGGATTGGTCCTTTCAGGTTACAACTAAAAGTAAGTGATGTTAAGCTGTTGAATAGTCTTCCAAGCAATGATGTGGCAGCTCCCTTTTTCCTATTTCAATAAGCCCATAAAACGTTACCATTTCTTGTAATAACATAGCACTGGTAGGATGGTACATAGGTTGTTCTGATGTATGTTTCCATCTCCAATGTCTGCAATTCAATAAAACACTCTTCTTTTTCTCTAGTATCATCAGAGTCATGGATTTGTTTCCCAAAATTGGTCTTTACTTTCAGTAAATAAGTAAATTGCAGTGTAATAATTTAATCTTACTCATATGAATATGAAGTTAAATTTTTATTCTTTGCTACTTTTAACCTTGTATATGTGAAGTAATTCCTCCATACATGTACATTTCTCTATTTCTGCAGTGAAGCAAGTAAGGAAAAATCTTGGTGTTACTGTGAAGAAAGACTGTAAAATTGGGACAAGCAATAGATGCCTTTATTTTCATTAGGTGTTTTAGTCTAAGCATGAAAATACACATGTGCTAGTCCGATAAAACTGTCAGGTTAAATTTAGTTTTAGATTTTTTATATATGTTCAGTGTACAAATTTTTTACTGACTTATACGCAAGAGGATTTCATGATCAGAATAAATTAAAAAACATTATTGTTTTGTCAAATACCAGAAATAGACTGGGCTTGCACCATGATGTACATCTGTTGGTTTGGGGTTTTTTTTGTTTTTTTTTTTTAGCTGTAGTGGCAAATTTGAAATTTTCTTTAGAACATGCAAGTTTGGTCACCTTTGACATCTCAAGCTGGTTGTCAGAATATTCTACCCAGTGTTAGTTGAGTCACTTGAGTAACACTTCGTCAACTAAAAAACTTTTCTCAGCGTGTTTTAAAAAGAAATCAGAAATTCTACATATAGGTATGTTTTGATATGACATTAAAAAAATATGTCTTCTGAAACAGATACGGAGAGACTTAAGTCAATCTGGTTGTGCACTTGGAGCTACAACAGCTATTTAAAAGTAGTCGAAAAAAAGAAAAAGCAACAGCAAACTCTTTAGAGCTGATAAAATGCCAAAGCCAAATTTACAACAGACTTCTCAGTCTATTTTTCCAAAGAGTCTTCAGTATCGTGTCTGAACTTGCAAATGCAAAATATTAATTTGAGCATGCAGATCGTATAAGAACCGTTTAACTCACCAGTTTAAATGCACTCTTTTGATGATTACCTGTGAATGTCTACCTGTGTATCTCAAATCAAGCACAGGTAAAGCTGTATACAACACTGTAGATATAATTTTTTTAAATGACATCAGTTTTCTTCTATACTTGAGTATGTTGATGCAGTGCAGTGTTGATTATCTGATGCAAATGAGAAAAAGAGTGAAGTGACTTACTGGTCTTTAGTAGTATCTTCAACAAGTGATGAAAATGTTACTAAATGACTAGATGAAGGATAGAGAATAGGAACATGACTTGGTTTGACTGACAAGTCATAAAAAGGGAATTTATTTTATTGCTTTTACCTTCTATTCAAGCAGTTTGGGAGATACTTTGTGAGATCGAGCTAAGTTCAGTTTCTTAAGTCAGGATTATTTGTTCATTTTAAGTCTCTTAGAAGGGGAGATAATAGAAAAAGGTCCATCAGCAAAATTGAATCTGAAAGCCAAGCGAAATCAATGGCCTGTATATTGATCTTGGTAGCACAGAGAAGGCAGAGTCCTCCCTAGAACCTCCAGGCAGCAGTGAACTTGCAGACTTTTGTGCTCGGTTTCTTTTTGTTTGCTGCCCTCTGTGGTTCAAGCTGTAAATAAAAGTAGGACTTGTGTGCATGGAGTTAGCTTTACACACTTTCTTATGCTCTTATTTTCTTTGCACACTACTACAGGAGAACTCAAGAACTTAGAAACTACATAAAATAGACTATTTCTAGCTTTTTCTTGACAAGCAGAAATGTGGGGGGTTTTAAGCTTTCAACTAATTGCAAGAGTATTTGAAGATAAAAGCAGAGCCAGCTCCCATTCTCATTTTTATCTCCCTGACTAGCTGGGTGGAAGCCCAGCTTGTCTGACGGTGTGTTCTGGCTCTCTGCAGGAAGGGACACCCGTCCATCAATGTGTAGGTGTGGGGCTGCTGCTATCCAGGGGACTTTGAGGCTCACAAGGGTGACACTGGCTACCCAAGCAAGTAATGTCAGTAGGCCTGGATTTGTAGTGCCAACAGCTCCACAATTTCCACACCATATGCATTTCAAGGGATTTGTTTATTTATTTTATGTAGATGCACCCAATTGTTGATATTAACATTTCTGTCTGTGAAAATTAATTAATTGGTATAATATAAAGATGAAAACATGCTATAAATATTTCAACACACTGTAACTTAGTTTGGGGAAATGATGAAAAAGCAATTGTTTAGTACTGTCTTCTCAGATTATCCAGATCCAAATTGTGGATTTTTTTTTTTAAGGTAAGCAAAAAACTCTGAATACACCAAGCATTCTCTGTAATGGGAATCAAGTTGATATATAATGAAGTTATCTTCTGCATTGTGAATCTGTCATTTTTTGCCCTGATGCCTTCATCTCTCTGTAGAAGAGACTCGTGGTTTTCCTTAAATCAGTTATAGTCTCTACTAAGGTCACAAATCTTTACTGGTCAGTTCATGAAACTAATTTCAGTGGTGTTTTTCTACTGAAGACTTGGGTATGTATAGTTGAGTTGAAACAGTTGTCATTAGTAGTGCTGAATTATGGCTGTGGATGGTGGAAATGTAAGGGCAAAACTCCAGAGCAGCTTCACTTCGTAACCCTGCAATGGAGCACAGCAAGTTGTTCATCACTGGCATTCACTTCCCCCTCTGTTCATAGGAATACTACTTCCCTTCCTTGAAAGGGACATTGTGAGGATAAATCTATAAAACAACAGTTGGTGTCCAGATATTGCATGAACAGCTCATAGGTATGTGAGCACCAAGGTAGTTCAAAAGGGCTGTTGACCTCTCAATAGAGCAAAATTGGCAGTCTGTTCCAGTAACATCAGAGGCAGCAAGAAAAGTGCTGTAAGATGTTTAATTATCTGAAATGGTCAAAAGCACAGTGTTATCTCTTGTAGAAAACAGAAATAGCTGTATGTGATTGCTCTCATGTATTTGTGACAGCTTGACTCAGGAGGAAAAAGTGTTACATACTTAATCACCAGTATCATTCTTTATGCAGGACCCTGTTGTCTTCTTTGAGGATTGCTTTCTAGGTCACACCATAATTAGTGTCTAAGTTCTGATAATTACAGTTGTGGAGGACCAAATTTTAAATTCAGAAATATCTTGAACAAGAGACTTTCTCTGTTTCAGAGATCTTTAAGCCAACAGTTCACTGTAATTCTGTGCTGCATGACAGCTTACATCAGATTTACAAAGGAGCCGGAGCTATTTAGAAAATAATTAATGCAGCCAAGTTTACAGTTGATTAGGTATCCCATTGGGAGCTCTACTGTTTTGCACTGTCATGTTTTCATGCTACTTGAATAAATCTGTCAATTATTCTTCTGTTCATTGAAAAATTTTCTTAATGCTATCTTCAATTGCTACTTTATCCCTTTGCTGTGAGACTTTTCAGATGAAGACAATGTATTTCACTGTGGAAAAAAAATGCTTCATTATGCCAACAAGGCTGTGGGAGATAAAGCATTACAAAATACTGCTAAAACTAATATTATGGAATGCATAATTTTTTATTCCCTATTTTTTGACCATAGGATCTCAAATATACCAGTTCCATTTCATATGCTGAAGTGGCTTTTTAATATAGTCATGCTTGCATGATGCATGTTGATAAACTGCTCAGCACTTGTTTCAGGACAGCAAGATCCAGAATTAACACGCTTTGTGAGAAGACACAGAAAGACCAAAAGCAATACTGATAAAATTATGTCTTTACTGCTGATCAGACGGGTAATTTCTTGCCTATGCTGAAGATGACAATCATTTAAACCATCTTCTTAACAAGGAAACTTTAGTGGCATTAAATGTACTTAAGTTAATGCAGTGATGTTTACAGAAGTGGTCAAAGAGCCCTCTTAGCTTTAAAAGAGTAATTTTAAAATGTTTAACATCTTCCAGTCATTGGAAGAACAGCAACAAAAAGAAAAAGCTACCAGTCAATGACAGCTCTTGAACAAGAATATTCTCTGTCTTAAATACCATCTTCATTCTTTGATTTTATTCCATTCCTTTCCCCATATTTGTTTTGTGTTTGTGTGTGTGTTGTTAAAGTCACAGGGCATTTCTAGCACTTTGCTCAGTGTGTGCCTTTTCCTTCCCTTTTCCTTCACAACTGCTCCAGACTGATCGCATAAACCCAGATGACATAGATTTAGAAAACGAACCCTGGTATAAATTCTTTTCAGAACTGGAGTTTGGACGTCCGGTAAGTGAGGACAGAATATTAATATTTAAACATTAGGAAAAATATTTTTATAATGAGGAATTTACACATTACCAAATTCAGCAAACATATGCCAGTAAATTTAATATGATCTTTTTTTTGAGAAAGGTCAATAAAGTAATCTCATGCGTATAACTATTATTTTTCAAGTGAACCCTTAACTTGCCAGAGTAGTGGCTTTAATAGCTTTAATACAGACTACGTATTAGACAAATAGTAGTGTGTAAATATTTGAGAGCAAGACAAATTGCATGTTAAACAGGGCTGTTTACTAGTCTCCCTAAATCTCTTGCATTTGGCTGGATTATTTTTGAACAATCTTTCAGAACAGAAAAACATGTCAGTTTGCATTAGAGATGCTAAGTTACAAATCACGTATTTTACTTGATGTATGCAAGGAATGTGTCTAAATTTAAACACATGCAGCCGTATACAAATTGCTTATGGCAGTAAATACTGTGATTTTTTTTCCTTTTTTTCCTCTCTTATATGCATACATGCAGAATACATATTTTGCACCTGAACACAGAGCTAGGGGTTTACTCTGTTTTCAAGCTGGACACCTGCTTGAACAAACAGACTTCAGTTCTGCTCTGATTTTCACAAATAGCCAGGTCCAAAAAAAGGACTTAGGCAAACAGATGCTACCTTAGTCCTCTGTTAGCATTTACGTTTAAAATTATAAACCTGAAAAGCTCCATTTGGTTGAAACACCTAAACGTCAGAGATACCTCAGTTTTTCACCTTGGTTGCCTAGACACTTGCAATTCTTCTGCAAATATCACAGGCTTAATTGGATGTAAGCACCAAAGGCTGTTTATATATATTATACGAGGATAAAACGGTAACGTTGTCCTGGAAGCAAGACTGAGAACTAGGTTTCACTTCCTCCCTGCACAGTGCCTTAATGAGTAGGTTTGAGATGCACCTGCTCCTGCTTTTGCACACACCCTCTCTGGCTCCGTGCAGCTCAAATCCTTTCCTGTACACTCTTAACATCTTTAGGAGAAAGGATAACAAATGTCTTCATCCCAGAAGAATGTCTAACATGGTGGTTAGAGTACTTCCCAGACAGGTGGAAGATGCGAGTTCATATCCCCTCAGAAAAAGGAGGGAAGTAAACGCCAGCATTCCCTCGGTCTAGTTAAATATTCTTATAGCTCCCCAGGATCCTGGGCAGCTTGAGGAAAAAAAACCAAAAGCACCTGCCCACAGGCAGGAAATCCCCCATAGACGTGGCATTTGAGCTGGAGAGTATCAGGATTTAAAACGTTCCCATTCTTATCTTTCCCTGTCAGCTAGCAATTCCCTGGAGCCCCCCTCAGTTGCTAATTACTGACATACTGGGCTACATGAGGAGCCTGAGCACTTGACACAGGGCCCTGGAGGGCACTTTGGGGACCAGGAACCTTAGTCCCTTTTTGTAGCTAGCCATAAGCCAAAATCAGAACTCCCAGCTACTTCAGTGAGAGCAGAAGAGAAAGCAAACCACAAACATTCTTTTAAAACTCATTTTTTAATCGTAACATTTCAAAAAATTACCCATTGAATGCCACCTGAAAATAAAAAAAGTTAAATATATCTGGATTTAATTTGTTGTCAGTGGTCTATAATGTATCACATTTTCACTGATTACCTTTTATCTCCTTTTATCTAGCCATTCAAGCTGTTTTGTCATTCCTCCGTCTAGGTGGGCAGAAACAGTCCAGATACATTCTTCTGATGAACAATATGTCAACAATATTTTACTGATAATGGTAACCTGAGAGTAGTGTCTCCTATAAGATAAAGTATATTGAGATTTCCCCAGCAGAACATAACTGTGATGCTTTACATTCTTCCCTCTCATCAGTATTAAAAACTGCTAGTATTGATTCAACCATTCCAGTTGTAAATTTTACCACCTAAAGTTACTAACATTTTATCAAGATGCTTATAATTTAAAAAATACTGTAACACATTCTTCCTTCTATTCAACCCATATGTCTCACTCTTTGTATCTGACGTTGTCAACACTTAGTTTCTAACTGTGTCACCTTCTCCACATGTTTCATTCCTTGCTGCCATTGATTCTACTCCATTTCATCTCTACACTTCTGCTTTTATGATGCAGCCACCTAAAAAGCTTTTGGACTATGTTCAAGACAGTTCTTCTGGTGTTTCCAATGAGGTAAATGAATGATTCTTGTTCAGATGATTCTCTTGGGAAGAAGGGTTGGAGTGCTCGCCATTTGTGTCTTAAGTTTGTTAAAATGTAGTGGTTTCCTTCTGATAGCTGTGAGACGTTTCTAATTCACAATCATTGTATCTTTGTCTTCGTATCTTTCCAGATCACTAGTGCATTTGGATGTTGATCTTGTTATCCTAGGAACTGTGAGTCCTTATCCCCCAAACTTCTCAGAGATTAACGCTCAGAATTACACAACAGCCCATATGTCTCTAACTCTTTGACAAATTCCCACTTCTTCAGAGTTGGGCAAGTGCATTGCTTTCAGACACAATTAATAGACCAGGACAGTAGTAGGTTTTTATTAAAATATCTGACTGCAAATTCTGTATGTCAAGTGAAAGCCTTTGTGGCTAAGCTATCATTTCTCCAATTAAGTATTTATGACCAAGGTTGCTAATCAGGAAATACAGCAATTAATAATCCTGTTGTGAATTTATAACTGCAGGATTGACAGTCGCTGTCATTACTCCAAATAAAATGCATCAAGATCAGGTGGTGGGCTGTCATTGCCCTACTCTGAGTGGGAGAGATTCAGGCTTTCATTCCTTCTCCTCTCCCTCCCCATTTTTAGAGTGTTAGGGCAAAAGTCAGCGAATCCTGTAATGACAACATCACTTCATATGGTGGCTTTACTTCATTCGTATTCATGATTCACTCCCATCTTCTGTAGCCTCTCCAAAAATTAAATGCAAATCGTGGCCTTAAATTGTTAATTGTTGGCAAGTTACTCTGGTTTGGTTTTAAGCTTTATAAATGTGGAAAAAAACATGGTTGTGAAATTTGGACCCAGTTCTCCAAGACAATAAGTTTCTAGGTCTACACTCATACTTGAGAGTACCCTATATATCAGAGAAGACAATTTAAAAGCCCTAGCATGATTATTTGAAATATTATCATGTTCAGTAGGTGTGGGTAAAGCAGCTATTAAGTAATACTGGTTTTCTCTTTGATTAATTTACAAAGACATTTATCTTTTATTTTGAGACGTTTTAAATCTTTGAATATGATAAATCACGTTCACAAACTACAGCAAATTAAATATTTTCAGGGGGGAATATTCCAAATAACTTGATAAAGTATTCGAACTATCATGCAAACAAGCCTGTTTGGTTACAGCTTTTGCCTACTTTTCCTAACCATTTTCAGTTACCATTAAAGCCTTGATGCATGAAAACAGCTGAAATATTGTCTTAATTGTAAATATATATCTTTTTTCAAGTAGAACTGAATCAAAATATTCAACAAAGTCTGTATTTGGTAGTTTGGGATGGTTGTCTCAAATATTTGTTTTTGTGAGGCAGCCTTTATCCATATAGGGCAGGGTTGAATATTCTGGAAGATGCCTAATGAGCTTTGGAGATGGGGGAGTGGGGGGCGATGTGTTCTGTGGGGCCACCCAGAAGTGGCTTGGAGGGATCATGGGTCAATAAATGCCCGGGAGCTGACAGGACAGCTGCAAACAGTGGTATCCACTCCTGGCAGTAAAAACCAGCCATACCACTGTTTGCCTTCACCTTTCCCCTATGTGCCATGTCAGGGTGGCCCGAGCTGTGGGTAGAAGGTATAAACTCCACACAGCCTGTATATAACAACATATGTCTGTGGTAAAAATTAGTATTGTAGAATGTGCAACGTACAGTATCTTTTGTATAGAAAAAATTTCAAAGAAGGCATCAAAGAAAGGGCAAAAGGGCAAGTTACATACAAGGTGATAAGAGTATCTTAACGGAAAGCAAAAGCCGTATAGTAACCCAGCAGTCAATTTTGGCATGACACGCACTTCTTGCTGTCTTGGGCTGATCACTAACACACTATTTATGGCCTGGGGAATGCTGTGGATAAAGAAGTTCTCTATGGTTTGGTTTCATATGTGTGATTTACCCATCGCCTTCCACAGGAGGCAGTGGGGATCTACACCACCTCCCTTGGGATTTACGTCATGGTCTGTATAGCCCTGGGGCCATTACAAGTGGTGGAAAGTAGTCACTGCCTCATGGCTGTTTGGCCAGTATCATGACAGATGGCCTCGGTCCAGTCGCTAATGGAAGGGTTTGGCACCTGTGCAAGAAACTCCACAATGAAAATCAATCTGCAATATTTGTATCACCTCATGCAACAGTTCTAACAGAGATCACCTGTGAGCCAGAGATTCCTTCCTCTGCTGTACCGGGCTGTGGCAGTGACTGGTCAACAAAGATGAGGTCGATAGTTGTGGCCAGGTTTGAATAAGACTCTGACGTTTTCCAGAACAGGCTCAACGTGTGTTTGGTGGGTAGTGTAGGGCAGCACACAGACCTGAGGCCTTTGCCTCACTCTGTTGTGTAGAAATGTGAGGAGAACTGTGGTCACACTAGCTGTTGGCATGAGCAACTCTGCTGCTGGCTTCTGTGGGTTTATTGCAGACATAATATTAGATATTTATCGTAAAATCATTGAAGTTGGATAGTGATGGGAGAATTGTCATAAAGTAGTTTCCAGCTTTCAGAGGATGTAAAGAAAACCTTGAAAATATGAACTGTATGAACAGTAAAGACTCGGGAGAGTAAACACCTTCTTCAGAATATATTTTAAAAAACAAATACCATGATGTTTTGTTTAGACAGAATAGGTTAACAGTAACACACTCATCATGAGCCCCATACACATTCCAAATATTGAGGAATAAAATAGGGATAATTTCCTAAGTGCTGACAGCAGGTTTATGGTCTGTCTGAGAATGTGATGATCATCAGCACACCTCCGTAACGGAACTGACTCCAAAACACAGGCTTCTATTTAATCTGCCTGTGGAGAGGAGGTTTGGTTCTTTACTCCTTTCCTAGAGTAGATGGTGTGGTTGTTTCACAGTACCCCTTCTCTCTGATGTCCATTGGCTTTACGAGCTGGGTTCTTCACATTTGAATTCACAAATGAGTTTTTATTTTAAAGTGTCATACATAGTTTATTTGTCACCTAAGAACAATGCAACGTCAGATGACTAAAAAAACCCCAAACCTTGAAATCTGCGTTTTGCTAGGAAAATGAAACTTGTAAGAAAAAACTTCACATTTGTTTGCAGAAAAATAGGTTGGCTTTAGCAAATTTAGCAAACAAAAATCAGATGCTGTGATAAAACTTGATTGTATTCCACAGTCTTGTGTACTCTCCTATCATGGAAAAAAGCATATGTGGAGCACGACTGCACAGAAAGCCACCTGGGAAAGGGATACATCATGGTATGAGTGAGGCAAACCTTCACTGATGGCAACACCTAGCGCTGGGAGAAGCTGGGCACACGATCAGTAATGTTGGTAGTCTTCTTCCAGCAGGCCATTGCTGCAGCAGACCTGCCCCGCTGAGAGAGCCATCCTCCTGAGACCACTGATGTCCCTGTTCCTTGAGAACGTGGGCTACGCACCACTACCTCACCTTGGTAACAGCTTAATTCCCAGACTGCATGAAGATCTCTCATACACAGACTGCAAATTGCAGATCAGTGTTGCTTGAGGACACGTTAATTTACAAAGAGTGAACACAATAATAATTCCTAGCAGGTGAACATATTGCCATTGATAACTTTTTTTAACGCCACTTTCTACTTCCTACTGTAGTGCACACGCTGTGGGTTGCATGCATGGCGTTCTCTACCGTAAAGGAGATGCAGATCACGTCTCCTCCAATGTGTCTGGAGGTTGTATTGGATCAGCTGAAAATGACTGCATGACATGTAGCCCTTTTTTGTAACATAGCACTAAAGTCATTTTTGGAGCTTTTGTTTCTACCTCCCCTCTTTTGTCCGTAGCGTAAATCACTGGAGCAGAGTTGTATGTTGCCAGAACTTGAGCATCAGTTCCCATAACCTGAAAAGCCATGATACAGTGCAGCATTGGAAGGATGAGGATAAGAAAAAGAGGAAATCTATTCTTTTGGTTTCCTGTTTTATTATAAAACAAAATATTTATCATACAGAACAATGTAGCACATTACAATAGAATCACATTTGTTGTTTGGAAGCCGTTTCAGAGATTTTGGGCTAATTGAGCTCTGACAGGAACAATTTAACAGTTTCCATCGGGTAGGGATTTCAGCAGCAGCAGAGAAATTGCCTCAGCTTTGCCTCTAATGTGGTGACAGAATATTAAAAAAGAGACTTTAAAATCTTGCAAAGATGCATCACTTGGCGAGCACGTGACTCTTAGCTAGAGGTATTACCTGAGTCTTGCATTGCTTCCATTCTGAAGAGATGCAAAGACTAGCAATTTTAAACACACAAATTACTAAAACAATGAAGTGGTACAATCGTCATGGTTTCATGATTTAGTCCAGTAGCCTTTTTCATTTCAACATAAATTGGAAGACAACAGAGAAGTAGTTATAACCAAAACCTTGGATTTCCTTTTTTCCTAGACATGTGCAATGAAATGTGCATGAGAGTGTGTGGGATGAAAACATGCCATGTTGAACTGTCTGAGATCACCAAGAAGCCTTGAAATAGGCCAGAAACTAAATTCCTTCAATTACAGGCCAGTTCCTATGCTTTCTCTTGGAGAAACATCAGGGTTGCCATACCCGTTTGCCAGTGTTACAACCCAATGTTGTTTTCAAAATTTGTTGCCTTCAAAATTTCTGTTGAAATCAAGAGGAACAAGATCTGTGCATAAACACTACGAATAGGATACAGCTCATATTCATAATGCTTAATCTAATAGAAATCCATGTTAGAGCTAGTTCTGCCACAGTGTTTTACAAGTTAAGCCAAGGATGACTTGAGGGAAGTATCGGGAACCTCATTCTGCCATTTCTGCTGCTCCGGTTTATGTTACTGGTTTTTGCAGTGAGCTTATTCTTTATAGGTCACTTATCCCAGGTTTGCAATCTCTTTGTGCTTATACAGCAAGTGATTCTGATCCAAACTGGAGCTTATGAACGTAACAGTATTTAACAGAATAATAGTAGTAATAAGTAGTAACACAGAAGAAATACTTGAATACTTGTCCACAAAGCAAAGAAATTTCTGTTTAGAAAAAATTAAACATTTTGAAACCCTATGCAGAGATCATCTTAAATAAGTTATAGAGGACTTATTTCTCTGGAAAGTAACTTTAAAGTCTTTGAATTATTAACATCTTCTAACTGTTTACATCTCAGCCGCCATTCTTACCAAAAGCCTGGAAGTTTTTTTACCTGATTTTTAATGTGATTTAAATTAAACTACAGTTAAAATTTACTGAGAAAGTCGGAATGATCTTAGCTCAAGTTTTAGATAACATGTGATCCCTGTTGTATCATGGTTGTGTGGTTCTCCCTGCCTCACAGTATAATAAATTTCAGTATAATCCAGAAATCAAAACTTCAGTTCGTGTCCTGATGGGATCACTTAGTTATGTGATGCAGGTCTTAAATAGCGAAGCCTACTGACAAACAAGCTCTAACTGAACAATCGTGTTGTCTTTATAGTGCCTCACCTATAACAGCAGTTTCAACAGGTACTCCAGAATGTCATTTAAAGTATGCAGTCTCATGAAATCTGTTCCTAAATATTCTTAGACTACAGATGCCTTCTAGAAGTATATGTGTCAGTTTACAAATCTGGGTGAAGTCCTATTAATGAACTTGCAATTCCAATCACTGGGAAAAAAGAATACCTAACCAAAAAAGCACTTACACACGTAAAGATTTTTCCATGCAGAGAAAAAGTCTAGAAGGCTTCTATAGAGAAAAGAACAGTTCCTGCAGCTTACGAAGCTGTAGGATAGTTTTATTTCCAGTCCATCAGGTTAGCTCTGAAATGACACGCCAGGAACTTAAAACAAGTTTAACTTTTGAACCACACTGCTTTGTACCCATGAAGAAATACCCCAGGGACCATGCAGCTCATTCTAGATTCATACCTTGTTACCAGAATTGTGGTATTACCTGACTGCAGGCTTGAAATGTATGAAATGATTGATTTATGAGTGGTCATTTAAGGTTGACTTTGTATTAATAATAAAATCATGGAGCAGTACTCCATTCCATCTCCTACAGTTTGTGCAGTAGCTACTACCGTAACTCCGTAAGCAACGACTAATGTTCTGTGGTAAGAACCGTTATTACCAGGAATATAAGGTGGTCAACAACTGGCCACAAACATCCTGGGGTTTACAAAGGTTTCTGGCTATAATTGATTGTGGGATTTGGGGGAGTAATTGGGGGGCAGGAGAAGCTCTGCAGACCTCGCTTGTGCATGAAGGAATTATTTTCAGATTTTTATGTTTTTATAGAAAAAAGTTCGTTTCAGCTGTTCTGTATCTATTTTTGGAAAGGGTATAGAGAAACATGACTTTGGATCATTATTTAGTAGCACTTTAAAAGAAAAAAATATCACTGAAGTAGAATATGAAATGAAATGTATTGATGCTTTTTAAAAACTGCATAACTATTCTTATGAAATATTGCAGTATCTATGTTGGAGTGCCCAGGATGTTAATCATCATAATCTGTTTTTATAGGACTTGTCACAGAGTAACAATCGTAATCAAACATGATAAGCAGAAACTGTCACCCTTTTTTCAACTACAGACATATAACAGATTCATATATTTGTTTTCACAGACTTCCTTATATCATCACTATTCAACAGACAGAGGCCTGGACAGGCCCTCTAGGTAAGAAATACAACATATGATTTGAGTAGATACAGATTATACAGCCTGAGGATTTTCTTTGTGACCTGAAGCCAGCAGATGTTACGAAGAGTCAGATTTTAGCATTCACCTTGTGAGCTACTGGTGAAATAGAGATGCATGGAGAAGATGTTCACATTTTGATACCAAAGTGTAAATCATACTTTTGTTTTACAAGGACTTACTGTTTACATTCAAAATAAGCCATGCTGTATTCTGGGTCTTCTCCCTAACACCCCTGAGCTTCTGTCTCATCTGCAGCGATCTAGCATTTAACCTTACTGCCTGCAGCACTTTGGGTGCTGTTTCCCTAAGCATGCTACCTCACCTCTTCTCAGTCTCTGTCTTTTTCCTATCTTTGTGCTGAATTTCTAGTACCAAAAAATAATCTAAAAACCTTGATGCGTTTCTTTCAAAGCCTTCACTAGGAAAATGACATAGCCATTTTGTATAAAACTTTAAATCAATCGGGTGGAGAAGAAATTCAGCTTTTCTCTGTGAAATATGCTGTAAGATGTCTGAGACCAGTGCTTCCCCCTTTACGTTTTTTTGTTGTATTTGTTCTGGCATTGTTTAATCTATAAACCAATAATACAATTATGAGCTTACTTTTTAAATTCCTGAATTCTGATCTCAGAATTAGACTGCTGCTAATACTGCTTATTTCTGTAGTTCTGCAAGTACTGCGAGTGACTACAGGAAAAGGAGGAAGTCAGAACCTGCTGTAAGTCATCAGAGGGCGCACAGCGATCAGAACGCAAACAGGCCTAGCCCGGGCCGTACGGATATGCAAGGCCCATATACCACCCTTAGAAAGCCTTTAACTAGCTCGTCTCCTTCTTCTCCATCAAGAGCAAAAGGTAAGAGGAGAGCGTATTTGTTAGCAGAAAACCACTGATGATATGTTGTACAATACATTGGTAGTAAATGCAAATTTCTACTGTTGCTCAGTGCACTTTACTGGGAGATTTACCGTATGAAGCAACAGCTTTGGGCCTTTCATGAAAGGCTAACTTCTTTGTTCTTACGTGTGTAATTTTAAGCTGAAAAGCTGGATTCATAACAAGGATTTTCCAGTGTCAACTGCTTATTCTAACAAAAGAAAATTGACTAAAGGAAGACTCTGATTTGTACCACAATATATAAACCCATAAATTTTATTAACTCCACTACTCTCTTCTTAGATTATTGTGATTTTAAAACTGTTTTCAGTATGTACAGAAAGTAAATCAAGACAAATAGCGTATCAGATTAAAGATGTGTTTCCAGAATAGTAGACCTTTCAAATCTATAGCTGATGTCTTAGGCATTGTCAGTTATCAGGACCTAATTTAATCAACCAAACATCTATAGTCTGATTTTTGATTTTGTAAAACCTTGAAGTATTTAGTACAGCAATATACAATGTACAGTAGGTACAATCTGATCAGCTTCTCTTTCCAAGTAACTCACCGTTCCATTACTGGTCTCCGTGTCTCTCCAGAAAAGAGAGAATTGAATCAGTTGTTGGTTTGGGTTTGGGGTTTAGGGTGGGATTTTTTTAGCAAGACAAAAGGTTTCCAGTAAAACATCCAATGGAAGTAATATACAGAGTAATATCGTATACAATATATCGTCTTCTGTTTCAAGTTATTGTTATTCATTTAACTGCTGTATTTTGTAGCTATACTTTCTAATCAGCCTATAGCTGTATTAGGGACTGCATAAACCTTTGTAAAAGTCAATTCCCACTGAAAAGAACGTAATTTCCAGGCTGCAACAGAATGCGTCAGACAAAGAAAAGCAGTGAGGAATATTAAGAGTGAAGCAATGGAAAAGCAAATGTATTTTAAACCCAGTGTTATAGCAGTAATTTAAAAAGTGGGTAAACTCAGCCGTTTGGTGTTCCAGGCCAGGCTGTGAGAAGTCGGTAAACTCCATTTACCTGCGTTTGCCTTTGACTACAGCACCGACAGCGGGCACTTACCATGACTTAAAACACTTCTGTGTTTGAAAATCCTTCCCTTGAGAACATCTACCACAGCTAATTAACTTTTGGGAGGTGACCTAGCTGTGTCTCTCCGTTCCCTCCCAGCATTATGAAACCTACTAGAATGTTACTTTTTCTTGGAGTTAATAATTTTGTTAAAGCAGCAGCACATTATAAGCTGTTTGATCAGCATGGATTTTGAACTTAAGTGTTTCACTTTCTGATTCAGATTCAGGTTGTTCTTCTAGAAAGCTGATTGAGCTGTTTGAAGCATGTGTCCTGAACTGAATGTTGCCAATTGAGACCATTTTTGAAAGTTCAGTGCAAGTACGAGACACCACAGTTCCAAATTTGTCTCATAGTGACACTTCTTAGATCCAGCATGTGCACAAAAACATGTCTTAAAACTTGCTTTTGAAAACTCAGGCTTTGTTATGGAAGTCAAGCTAAGGGTTATTGTTTCTTCTACGTGCTGGTTAGGCTCAGTAAACTGATACATCTTCCTTTACACCCATACAGCAGCTCCTCAGCTGCCACCTTCTGCCCGCTAAGCTGTAGAAAACACTGCTCCCTTCAGTGCTATCGCACAGGGAAAGAGCGGGCCACCCATGCTGCTATGAACGACTGGGAGAAATTTCCCATTTGATCTTGTAGATAGACTTATCTTTATCTTAATTATCTTAGAATATGCAGTTGCTGTGAACTCTGTGAGCATTATCCAGCTCAAAAATTCTGAACAGCTCCTTTCAGCGTGCACAGGTGGAAAAGTCAATATTTGACTGAGGGCTAGATTTGTTGTTTGGCTTCATCTTTATATCCTTTGCAGCTTTTATTGTCTGTTGACCTGCTTCAAAATCAATATTAATGCTTGTTTTCTTGCATTGCTTTGGCCGGGGCGGGGGGGTTGTGGAGGGGATAACATCTCCATAATTCATAAGGAATTCTTTTTGATGTTCAAATGATCATGAGTACATTTTTACAGCTGGAAAGCAACTTAATTATTAGCTCTGCTGCCCCAGGCTGTAGCAACCCATGTACTGACCTAAGTTGATAGATGCATTAATTGCTGTCTCTTTCCTAGTCTTTCTGATACTTACTAATGTTAATTCCAACTTTCTGAATCTTTTAATTTCTGGCAATGTCTCTTTTTTACCATGCTGCTCTGTGGATTATAAAGGTGGGGATATTAGCAAAGTATATCCATCCCTTTTAAGTTATTCAGTGCACAACCACAACACCTCAAATGAATTAGATTACTGTAGCACTTACAGACAACATTTAGCTGTTCCAAACGATTCAAGAAGGGCAATCAGCTACAAGAATGGCTGGCAAATGACTCGTCAAAATGCAGAAGTCTGGAGCAGCACAGAAGAAACTGCTTCTCCAAAGAGAAAATCTCGTAGCTGTGATGATCTGTTAACAGACGACCGCGATAGCTTTCCCGATGCACAGGCCAAGTCTGAAAGCATGGGCTCTCTGTTGTGTGAGGAGGACTCCAAAGAAGTTTGCTCAATGAACTGGGCTTCCCCATATGTTCCTGAGGGCCGTGGCAGTAGTAGGTCAAGAGTTCGTCACAGATCTGCACACGATGCCCCGGGTTTCCTAAAAATGTACAAAAAGATGCACCGCATCAATCGCAAGGACCTGATGAATTCTGAGGTTATTTGTTCTGTGAAGTCCAGAATACTGCAGTATGAAAAAGAACAGCACAAAGGTATTCTTCAGGGCTGGAGGGAGTCTTCTACTGAAGAGGTGCCCAGAGACATGGTGCCAACCAGAATATCTGAATTTGAAAAATTAATTCAGAAGTCAAAATCAATGCCGAACCTAGGTGATGAAATGTTGTCAACCGTTACACTGGAGCCTCCTAAAAATGGCTTATGTCCAAAGAGGCGATTTTCTATCGAATCCTTGCTGGAAGAGGAAAGTCAAGGCAGACATCCCTCTCAGGTACAACGGAGCTACAAGTCTAAAACCCTGGTGCCAATTCATATTGAAGTGACCAGTGATGAGCCACAACGATCGCATTTGGATTTTTCAGACAGTGATCAAGATGGAGTGGTTTCTGACCTCAGTGACTTTATCCAGATAGAGGGTTCATCCTTTTGTAGTGAAAGTGACTTTGATCACTTTTCCTTCACATCATCTGAAAGCTTTTATGGATCAGGCCATCACCACCATCACCACCACCACCACCACCGACATCTCATCAGCTCCTGCAAAGGGCGATGCCCGGCATCCTACACCCGCTTCACCACCATGCTAAAACATGAAAGGGCTAAACAAGAAACCACTGAGGATCCAAGGAGACAGGAGGCAGAATCTGGCCTCTCTAAGATAGCATTCCTAGTCAGTCCAGTGCCTTTCCGGAGGAAAAAAAGTGCAGCTCCTAAAAAACAAACTGAAAAGAAAAAATGCAAGTCATCTGTATTTGAAGCACTAGATTCTGCACTTAAAGACATCTGTGACCAAATTAAAGCTGAAAAAAGAAGGGGAAGCTTGCCTGACAACAGTATATTACACAGACTTATTACTGAGCTGCTCCCAGATATTCCAGAAAGGAATTCATCTCTTAAAGCTCTGAAAAAGAGTCCCATGCACCAGCCTTTTCATCCACTGCCTCAAGATGGTGCTATCCATTGCCCACTGTACCAGAACGATTGTGGAAGATTACCTCTTAGTGCCTCTTTTCCAGACATGGACGCAACTAACAACAATGATAGTGCACTGTGTTTCCAAGGTGGATTAACTTTCTTCCTCTATCCTTGTGCTTTACTTATCCAACCTTACTCCCTGTATTTCCCACCCTTTCTCGTTCCATTTTTATTTGTGTCGTCTGCAAGAAGCTTTCATCCCACAAACTTCTTAATGAAGGATGTCATTTTTACATAGGTGATGAGGAGAGATAAATTTGCTGTCTATTCACAAAATACAGTAATGTGGACAACAGGAGTAACAGTGTATTTCAACCAATAGATTACTAGTGGTATAAATTACAATGGTGTTATTAAATTAAGCAATGTGGGTTTTTTCCCCAAGGAAGAGGCCTTACAGAAAGTGAATGCATGCATCACAAGATGGTGGTCAAACAGAAAACAATATGCAGATAGCCCTTCCTTTATTATTTAAAAAAAAACCTGCATCTAAAACATGTTGTACTGTATAGTTTTGTTACATGTAACTGATAAAAATGCTGTTAATTCTGCCAGTATCATAGAAAGTTGATTCTGTTTTCTTATGAAAATACATTAATTCTGCTGCTTTATATTACTTTTTGTGAATAGACCCTAGGGTCATTTTAGGGAGTTTCCATTTCCACTGTTCAAATAATACAATTTCCAATTTCTGTGGCAGCAAAACTAGTTCTTCTCATAGAATTTTAATATATCTATGAAATTTTGCGAAATATCCTCTTAGAAGGGAAATTCTCAATAATCAAAACTTGAATGAAACAGTCAGGGTGAGGATAACTTTTTAAAAAGTCTGCCTTGACAATAATCTGGCTTTAAAGTTACTACTTTGAGTTGTTCATTGCTCTGCTTCTCTTTTTCTCAAAAAAAATTGCTTGAGCTTAAAATGTTTTTAAAGTTTAACGTTGCAATATTAAAAGAAGCACACTAGATTCTTAGCAGGAGTGCACAAAGGTGTATCCCAGATGATTTACATTAATGTCCTACACAAGTCTGTCATTTATTTTTCTTTTTAAATGGTAACGTTTCTGTGTTAAAGAATCCTGCTTCTAGACGTACAGTCTTCTGTGACAGAGCATCTTTGAGAATTTAATGATGTTACAAAGCTATTCTTGAAATCACAAATAAATGTAAGAGAGAATGTCTTTAATATATCAATCATTCAATATTTGATCAGACCCATCTTATTTATCTTTAATCTCACATCTTTTTCTGTAACTTTTGCAAGTACCACACTAGTAAGTATGTATTTCAAGAGAAATCAAAATTGAAGCTGTTACCATCTCCTCTTAACTACTTAAAACAAACACACTGAGAACAGAGGATGTGGTAAAAAACAGCTATAAAATGCAGTTCAGAATTGAATTAGTCATACTTGAGGCCTGATGATGATTAACCCTGGCAGGCAGTACTACATGATGAGACTGAAGTTATGGGAAATTGCACTGGTCACATATCACAGTTGCTAGATGAGAATTTTCCAGTCCTTGAAAATAAGGAAATCCACAGTGCAGAGTAAACATGGATTCCTAATGGCTTCTGCAGCTATGAAGGAGCCTGACGTTAATATTGCTAAAGTAGCGTGGAGAATGAGTACAGCAGAATATTCCATTGACTTCCATCAGCACCAGTCATGGCTGAGCTCTACTTCTAATGAAGTTTCATGTTTTGTTGGATGTGTGTGTCTCTGACAGCCACCATCCACACAGAGACCCCAAGGTCATGGCAAAAATCACTGAAAACTACAATATTGACTGCGTAAGGAGCTGTATAGAAATAAAGGAATTGTTCTTCCTAAAGCTGCTGCATTTTCTCTCCTTCCCTCCCATGTCCTTCTCTTTTTGCTAGAGTTTAAAGAAAAAAATAATAGATGGGTTTGGAAGCATTATATCTTTAGGTTTTTGCAGTGAGCATAGATCCTCATTCACAGACACATGCCATATCAAGAAAGCTGTCCAGAACTGGGACTGCGATATACTTGTTGGTGATGACATTCTTGCAACCAATGACACGAATAATACAATTATCTCATTTTTTGCCTCCACTGTATTTATCAATAGCCTCAAGTTTTTGTGGCTTAGCCAACAGCCCACTGGAGACCATTTACATCTTCCTTCTGTAAGACTCCAACATAATGGATGAGATGCTTTCAATTCTTTTCTTTCCACTTGTACTTCTTTAGAAATGTATGGGCTTGGTAAGAACAGATTGCGTGAAGGAAATCAAAGGAAGACAAACATCAGTCATATGTCTCCACTAGCAGGTATCACTGTGGCTGTAGGAGACTAAAATAGTAAATCTCAGAAGTCAAGAGGCAATTCATTTCGTCCTCTGGTCTGAAATAATTCCGGTATATTTTCATTTCACATTGGCAACTTGCAGAGCTATAAAGAGTGTAAGATTTTGATTTTATTTTTACTAAAACATGAAAAGATGTATTCACCATCCTATAACATACCATCCTGTAATAAACATTGGTAAACTGTGCTTTAGAGAAAATCTGCCACATAGATTGGTGAGTAACGATTTGTACTCCATCTCTTAAAATAGAGTTGTTTTTATGAAATAACATCCTATTAAATTCCCTTGTGCTACTTGACAAGTGCCCCGGTAAAGTAGAAATGCATCTTGCATCACTTAGGAGGAAACAATTCTTCTTTGCTATTTTCTCATTGAAGCATGCTTTAATCATGTTTTGTGCATGTAGTTATTTGTTGATTTTGTTGGCATTCCGAAACAGTTTCTTGCAACATGATGAAGTCCCAGTACCGCTGTCCTGTCTTCCATTTGGTCCAGTAGGGGTGCATCCCTTCGAACAGTAAGGCATAATTTTGCTCTCTCGATCCTGTGTAATACATTCTTCTGCTGGGGATCAGAGACAGCCTTTGCCTTTGCTTGAGAGTCAGTGTCTTTTTTTTTTTGTTGTTTTAAAGGTGCACTTTAGCCATCATATCATGTGCTTTTCTTTTTATTAAAGGTAAAATAATACATTTCAATATCTCTTCACCCCCCAAAATGAAACCAAGCAGCATCACAGATTTGAATGGTTTTGTTTAATTTACCATAGTTTCACATAATTTCTGTTTTCAGTAGACCAGGAGTCTCCTGGAAGCTATTCTGCTTTTACTGATGTGGGACGATGTACTCCAAGGGAGAGAAGAGGAACTACAGACAAAGAGGTAGCGAAACAACAATAAATAATGCAGCAATATCCATATGGAAAATTGGTAACATATCTGAGACAAGACTTGTGTTGGTTTTAAGACACTGTAATGATACAGTCCAAAGGAACAGTTACTTATCAGATCATCAGATGGGACAGCATCCTTCTTTTTCATTAAGGAGATAGGTACTTCAAGAAGTTAAAAGAATATCAAGCTTTGTAAGATAAGCTGTATCTTCTATTTATGTTTAAATAGATATGGACGTGAGTTTACTAGTCATTGATAGGCTCTGTCAAAGCTGACTGGAGTGCGTGTTTGGGACAGAGAAGAATAGCAGATGGGACGGGGGGAAGGCTCTTTTGAGAACCAGAGTGTTACACAAAGAAACTGCCTCAGTAGTTTCAAAACTGATACAAAGAACATCTGTATTTCACCATTATTTTTGTTTAGAAAAGCAAAACCACTGCTGTTAGTGTGTTAGACAAAACCACTTATCCTAAGAGTCATCTCTGATTTCTGTAACAGTTGGTGATTGTAATTATAAACTATTATAATGCTTTGGAAGAGCAAAACGGAAGCAGGTATACAACCTTCACAGTAACTCAAAGTACCACTGAAAAGTATCCCAAAAAAATGGAGTATATAATTCAGTATCTTAATATTTCTAGATCTAAAACTATAAATGCTCTCCAAACAGGCTTCAGGGATTTTATTCAATCATAAAGTAAGTAAATTTATATTAACCAACATGTACAGACCATAGATTGTTAACATTTTCCATTGATTTTTATTAAAATATTGCACAAAATAATGGCAGCATAAGAGTACTGTATTTTAATCGCTAATATTTAAGTTTTTGCTCTGGGCCATCTACCTTGTTAAATGGTGGTACAGGTTAGAACTGGTTACAGGATCTGGATTCAGATCCACTCACACCCCACTAACATAGTTATATTGCTGCAATTCGATTCAGAGTCTGATTTCAAAAAAAAGACTACTCATTACAAAATAAAGGTTAAAAAAGTTTCAGGAGCCATATTGTGTGTTCCTTTTAAAGAGTTTTGTGACACTGAAAGTCATCTTTCAATTTGAAAATATGTAAAATACTTATAGTACAAGCCATTCTTAAAATCACTGTAATTTAAAAAGATGCAAGAAGAAAGGCTTCTCTATTTCCAGTATGTTTTGTACACTTCAAAGTATTTTGTATTTAATCAGCTCCACTGTTCTTTTAATATTATCCCCCTTCTTCCATTATTTGCTTTAGTAGTTATAGCACCAGCTGTACCAAAATCAGCAAAGAGTGAAAAGGGCTTAGCTGCAGTTGATGATATGAATATCTCCTCCCGTCTAAAGGACTATTTTTAACAACAGCAGGGAACAGAAAAATGCTTTTAAATTTAGGCGATCTTATTTGAAGGAGACCTGTAAAGGAAAATTGTATTAGTATTACAAAATGCAAGTTGACAGGATCCCTGTAATAACTTAGGGGACTTTTTTATCATAGCAAAGACAATGCTCTAGGTATGCTACATTTGCTAGCCTCTAGATGACAAGAAGGGAGGGAGCCCAGTCGAGAACATCTGGCCTGGAAGAAAGGTAAAATGCAAAACTTATGAGCGTCCCTTTTTATTCCTCTTATAAAAAGATGTGCACCCTTACATCATTACAAGTAGCATCTCTCAGAAATAGCATAATCAGCTCATTCTAGTCACTAGTATATCCTAGAGAGAGATTTTTTTAAAATTTAGCAATCTCATCTGCGCAAGTACTTGCAGCGGAAGACTAAATCACTTCACCAAATATCCTCACGTATCACTGCTGATCACCTCCTGCACCTTCCTCTGACGTGCCTAGTGCTGGTCATCCATCCGAGGCAGACACTAGGTGAGTGAGGCTCTTGGGTTGGATCACAGTTCATGTTTTCAGGACAGCTTTGAAAACAGTGCAAGTGTAAGTGTCAGCCACACAGGTGAGGAGAGGTGGAGTTGTTTCACAGTTTTATTTTTGAAACAATATGGAGCTTGCAGATACTTGGTGATAGAACTTGATAAATGTATGAAACGAATGATATGATGTGATGTGATTGCCTGTGATAGCAAAAGCACTGCACAGATGAGTCAGGAGATCACTTCCAGTCCTGTGTTTCTCAGGCTTGCTTAAAAGTATGAATGTGATTATAGAAATGTAAAATATTCCCAACCTTTTCCAGCTGTCAGAGTACTTTTTCCCGAGAGAGAGAGAGTGTGATGCAGTATTTGCAGCTGAAATTAGCCTAAAGATAACAAGTTTAACAGAAGACGCATCTAAAGTATTAGAGAATATTAAGCATGTGAATTTCCATTGTACCTAGAGATCTAGTTGCCTAAAAGTCACATTGGCCTTTAGTTAACTTCTTTTTTACATCTGTAGTTCTCTTAAACATAAAATTGCAAAGTGGTCTGTATTTAGCTATTATTTAGGGCTGTATTTAGTTTCTATTTTTAAAATACTAAGTCCAAACACCTAAATGCCTTAAAGGAAGCTGTGTATTGAATTTCCTGTTGCTACAAGAACCACTGCAAGGCACGCGGCCTTTTCTTTTTGGATCTTGATCGCCTTTTTAAAAGCTGAAACATTTTTACCATATAGTAATACTACCTGAATGTATTAATCACTTTGCCTACTTTTCAGAAACTGCCAGCTAGAGCTGTATATGACTTTAAAGCTCAGACTTCTAAGTAAGTACTAGACTTTTGTTCATTTAAGAATTCATAATTCAAGAAAACTCTTTCTAGCACTTGTGGCAGCTAACTGCTGTTCTAGCCTGTTTCAACAGTAAATGCCATGGAAGCAGAGAACCCTGCTTGCTGTCACAGTAGCCTCTGCATTAGCAAACTGTGTGAGAAGTTATTTTGTCTTAAATTATCATCTTAAATTATCATCTTTTCCATTGTATTTGTTTGAACACATGAATGGCTGTGCACCTTCAGCCTTCTAGAGGGTCCTGAGGGTCACCCACTGAACGCTCCTTGTTTATTGTGAACTGTATTTAGGTTACACACGGTACAGTGCTTAAAATACTGTCATAGATAGTGTGCTTATCAAAATTCTGTATAATGCTTCAGCATCCTCCTGTCTGTCTTAACATACACAGGCTCTCTGCAGGATGTGATATGTCCCATACCGAGACAAACTACAGTGGTCCACAAGAAAAACAAGATCAGGAAACGCTGTTCTAGGATATGAGAAGTCAAAGTCGAGTGCCTGTATTTCATCCCTGCTGTTGTTCTGATGATCCAGGGCATTTAAACAATCTTTAGATATGGCCAGACTTTGCCACTGGAATTACATCAGCTGTGTCTGGTAGAAAATTTACAACCTGAATTATAAGAACAGCAGATTAGCTCTTGAAAAACCAAATGGATGATACAGCAAAGAACTCCCAGGCCAGGATCTGAAAATGTTCTTAATGATTTGGATAATTCCTTTTTTTGGTAGCCAACATTAAGCATATCACAGGCCCTGCGTATCAGAAATGGTGAGAACATATCCTTCTCACTACAAGGACATCAAGGTGCTGGAGCGTGTCCAAAGAAGGGCAATGAAGCTGGTGAAGGGTCTAGAGCACAAGTCTTATGAGGAGCGGCTGAGGGAGCTGGGGTTGTTTAGTCTGGAGAAAAGGAGGCTGAGGGGAGACCTTATGGCTCTGTACAACTACCTGGAAGGAGGTTGTAGCGAGGTGGGGGTCGGTCTCTTCTCCCCAGTAACAAGTGATAGGAAAAGAAGAAATGGCCTCAAGCTGCGCCAGGGGAGGTTTAGGTTGGATATTAGGAAAAACTTCCTCAGTGAAAGAGTAGTCAGGCACTGGAACAGGCTGCCCAGGGAAGTGGTGGAGTCCCCATCCCTGGAGGTATTTAAAAGACGGGTGGATGTGGTGCTTAAGGACATGGTTTAGTGGTGGACTTGGCAGTGCTAGGTTAACAGTTGGACTCGGTGATCTTAAGGGTCTTTTCCAACCTTAACGATTCTATGATTCTATGATAATCCTGTGTTCTTCAAGCTTCTGAACAGCTGTCTTGAAAGAAAAATGTGTAGAGCAGAAGCATGCCAAGCTGTGCTGCTGCAAAAAGGTAGTAATAGGCCACAGAGACGTGGGATATATTCTATATACTGATTTCATAAAGAGCACCAAATACCCCTCAGATGCCTGTCATAAAAGCAGCATCTAAACACTCCATCCAGAAGACATCATACTTGCATGCAGACCCTATACCAAGTGCTCTGGTAATAACTAGCAATACTTCCTTGAAATCACAGTGTAAAACAAACCTATATAACTTAGAGATAGTACCTGGAATTCATAAATGTGAATGATTTCATTTTATATGGTATAATCAACTGGTAAATGTACCACAGCTGTGACATTTTTTCTTCAAATGTTTAGTTGCTACATTCTGTTTCAGTTCCAAACTGTAAAGATCTCAGAAACTATGCAGGTAGAGAAGTTAAATGTAAAACTGTAAACGTCTGATCTAAATTTGTTACAGAGAGCTGTCCTTTAAGAAAGGAGATACTGTCTATATCGTCAGGAAAATTGATCAAAACTGGTATGAGGGTGAGCACCATGGAAGAGTTGGAATATTCCCAATTTCTTATGTCGAGGTTTGTTCTCTGTTTTATTTCCTTGAATTAGTTCGGGTAATAGGTCCACAAACTGCATGGGAGTGATGAAAATCCATGTTTTTTCTTTTTCTTCAGAAACTTTCTCCCCCAGAAAAAGCACAGCCTGCCAGGCCACCTCCCCCTGCACAGATTGGAGAGATTGGAGAAGCTGTTGCCAAATATAATTTCAGTGCAGACACAAACGTGGAGTTATCGCTTAGAAAGGTACAGCTTAGAACTATCTTTATCAAAATGCCATTATAGTGTCCACTGCTACACAGAATTAATGTATAGGTAAATCCTGTGCTTTGGTGCACTCTGCGTTCAATATTTGCTACTCACAAAGCAATGTAATGGTAGGAAACTACTAACATCACAGCTTATTGGCTTGCTGTCTTTCACAGCTGCCTGCAAATAGTTTAAATGTGTTGTGCCTGTAAATTGGATTGTGGTAGATTAGCATATGCAAACATCTGCTAACTGCCCACCTAAATTTCTAGTTTCCACTTCAGTTATCCATTCCCTTTTTTTAATAATTATTTGTTGCTGTCACAATTATCATAGTAAGGTTTTTAATGTAGAAGAAATAGAAAAATACAGGAAATAGAAAAATATAGAAAAAATGGCTCACATTGTTGTGAATGTGCCACGAGTTCTTGCAAATATTTCATTTAATAAGAGAACGTTATAAAAAGCAGACTGTTATCTTTCTATGCACATCCTGGTGGTTATACTTTATGGTACATGAGCAAAATAAATGTCTAATTTCTGAGGTTTGTCAGACACTGGAATATTACCGCTGTAGAGAAACTTTATTACTGCAGTTATTATATACTTAGTTGTAAGTAGTATATACTTTTTATCCACTGGAAATTTCTGCCTCTTACTTTTTTTTTTTTAAGAATTAAGAGTTCATAGAAGTTATTCAGTGGTTTGTTTTTCTTTTGAAAGAAGAGTAAGGATACAGTTTTTTGATGCTGACCTAGAGCCTAATCCAGCGTCGCTGAAAATAATGGGTGTGTTTTCCACTCATTTGAGATTGGTAAACGTCAAAGAGGTCTAAAACATATCAGGAATAGGAACTTAGAGAACTAGGGGTTGGGAGTAGTTTGATGATTTATTTCTTTTTAAAATTCTCTTTTGTACTTCTTGTGGTGGTCATAATCTTGACAGCCCAGTTTTCATTTGTTTTTAAAAGTTAACTTGCACTGGTTTTCTTTTGTTCCATCCCAGTAAAGATAATTTTAGGGTACTCCACAAATCATCTACAGAAACAAAATTACAGAAATTACAAGAGAACGCAAAACTAATAGGGAAGGATTTGTTACAAAATGAGATGTGGTAAAAAGCACATCATGTAAAACAATGGGGGGGGAGCTCATGAAGTTTCACTACAGAGAAACATTTAAATAGAAGTTGACATTTTCCATTTTGGTTGCTAAGCTCTCTAAAAGCCGCTGCCCATCTTTTTTACATAGGAAAAGCACTTCTTTCTCTCCTTTCCCGTGGACTCGTTTTTTAGCTTTCTACCTCCGCTTAGTGCAGTTTTACTGATAACAAAGCACTTTCATGGATTTCATTGTTTAATTTTTATCACTTTTAAGGAAAAATGGGCATAGCAGTCACTGTTCCATATTAGAGTTACGGTGTTAGCTAGTAGTTTGGCCAACAATTAAAACAGGTTATGATGTAAGGAGAAGTTTAAATGTTAATCCCTCGAGCAAGAGTAGGAGACTACATGAGATTCCCCTCTGATAAAAGAACAGCATTTTCAGTCCGTGACCAGCCCCCCGTTCTGCTGGAATACGTTCCAAATACATGGTCATTATAAATGGGAGGAGAAATGTGAAAATGGAGAGGATTCTCAAGACTGATGGGAAACAGCACTGCAGGGAAAATAATACTATGTGTTAAAATAATGTCTGCTGTTCAAAAAATTAACTTACTATGTATCTGCTGATAACTCATTTTCATAATGCATTTCAGGGAGACAGAGTAATTCTTCTTAAGCGAGTTGATCAAAACTGGTATGAAGGTAAAATACCAGGAACCAACAGACAAGGCATCTTCCCTGTTTCCTATGTAGAAGTCATCAAAAAGAATGCATCAAAAAGTGTTGATGACTACCCTGATCCTCCGATACCCCAAAGCTATTCTAGTGACAGAATACACCATTTAAGTTCAACTAAGGTAAGGATATTTTTTTCTTTGCTATCACCCATAGAGGGGGTTTAGAAGGACTTGTAATTTTTTTGTTAACATAAGATAATGCATAATTCATGCATTAAGTACACTACATTTTCTTTCCTGCATAGGCGGGATTGCATTACATTCTGCCAGGATTTTTGCTCTTTTCTTCATTAGCTATTACATTATTGAGAGTAGGGCCAGGCAAAATTTGGGCAGAAAAATCAAGCCAACAAAATTTATTTGGGAATCTTAGACAGAATTTGAGCATTAAAGATATGTCTAGATATAAAGATATGTCTAGCAGACTTTTCATAGTGCAACGTGAAGACATTCCCATAACACAGCTGTCCGAAAAGCCTGCAGTCCCATACATGCAAAGGGGAAGAGCGGGCAGTTTGTGTGGGGACGCAGCTTGCCAAGACCAGTTGTGTGCCTTTCAAAGTAAAGGAGAACAGCTAATGATTCTGTACTATAACCTTTTGCCATTCACGCTCCAGAAGGAGGTTGTTGGTACAACGGAGGTTCTTTGGAGTGGTATGACAATAGTGACAGTATTGTTTCTTTTGGTAGTGAGGCAAATGTCATCACATTGTCAGTGAGCTTGGATTCAGACCTTTATAGTTGTAACTTTTCACACCAGATGTCTATCGTAGGTTCTGAATTCTTTTCCTTCCTAGTCTATATAACCACTACAAATCATACTACATGATGCTGCAAAAAGAGTCCTGTATTCCAATTTATCATTCACTCGTGACAGTTCAGTCACCTGCGTGAGGAACATAACCTCTTTGGCAGTGATAGAAACTAAGACAGTTTCTGCATGCAAACTGTGATCAGCATTAATGTATTACTAATGATTTTGAACATGCAAGATGGAAACTTTTCTAAATCTTCCTCTTCACCTTTGTTGTTTATCTCTTCAGCGTAGGCAGTGGGTTTTGTGTGGAATTATAAACTTCTTATCCTGCTATTAATCTCTATTTGTTTCAGTTGGTTTTGCCCCCTTTTCTACTTTCATATACTTGCACACTGGTGCTCATTTAGATGCTTCAACTTTGAGATAAGTTCTACATTTATTTGCAGCTTTGGCGACAGCTACCAAAAGATGTCATTTATAAACAACAGTGGCCTCTGAAAATACTGCTTACGACTAAACAATATTAGCTGGTTTTGGACAGTTGCTAGAACAGGTCTTGTCTGCTTTTCCACAACGTGTCACAACAGAGAACGAGCTCCTCTCTCTTCCATGCCAACAAAGCGGTTGAATTGAAGTAGCATCAAATTCTGTAGCTGCAGACTGAGGTATTCATAAGCTAGGGCTCCTTATTATTACAGGAATCGAGGGTCCTGAAGGCAGGTCAAGAGTACGAGGCAACTTAGGTGCTCCATATTACGGAGCTGTCTGTCTGTATTTGGAGATGCCTCTCCCCATTTTCTATGGAGCAGGCTTGTCTGTAAGGCATCCTGCAGCTAAAGCTCGTGTTTGTGTAACCCCTGTAACCCTTGTTTAGCATAGGTGATGCTTCAGAGCATTTACATTCTGATTACAAAACTGTCCTGCCACTATTATTAAGTTAGTTGTTATTAGATTAGTTCTGTAGGCGAGGAAAGGGGAAAAAGCCTTCTTTGCAACATAGGAAACTTTTGCAACCATCTGGTTCTAGCATAAGTCAAAAAAAAAAAAAAAAAAAAAAAAGAGCCTCTACTGATGCTCTTAAACAGACATCTTGTTTCTTAATTCAACTGTATTCAGAAATGGCAATAGCATGTAAGAAGACATCTTGTTCCTGACTACCTAGAAGGACCTTAGCAGTCCTGAAGGTGTCCTGGAGTTTACCACAATTACTGATACCGCTTTTCCTATTCCTTTGGGGTTTTTTAGCACGTATCACTCCCTCTTGGTAGA
This sequence comes from Platalea leucorodia, assembly GCF_965183815.1. NCBI lineage: Eukaryota > Metazoa > Chordata > Aves > Pelecaniformes > Threskiornithidae > Platalea > Platalea leucorodia. Next base: position 51,008,349 of record NC_138828.1, on the reverse strand, counting down.
GCAATTGCGCTAAACTTCTCTGGCCTTATGGCAATAAAAATAAATAGACAATACGAGTCAGGAGCAAGCTTTGCTCTCTTTAACTTGTCCTAGACCATCTGTATCTTTAGCTCTAGTGCAGCCTGTAGCCATGGGAAACTAAAAATGGCACTGTCTCCTCGGCAGTATTATTGACCTTAAAACCACAGGTTAGAGGCCCTTGGTCAAGAGGAAAGATGAGGGAAAGAGACTGAGCATTGCTTGTAACAGCCTAGCTCTGTTTTAGCAGACTGCATTGTACGAGTCTATAGACTGCTTACTTTGGTACAGAAGACTCTGTAACAAAGGTTTGTCTAACTATAAAATAAAGCTATTTCCCTCAAGAAAACTCAAGCAGATGGTAAGTAAATTAACCTTCCTATTCTGCGACACTAATTTAGCCTTTTGAAATTATTTTCCTATTCTAGAGTAATACTTAAAGTCTAAAGTAGTCCAGATAACTTGAGAGATGTACGTCTAATTATTCTGGATAATTCTAACAATGACATCAAAATATTTTTCATTCAGTTTTAGTTTTGAGGATTAATAGTAACAAAAATGCATTTTCAGTATTTACTGAAGCAATGGATATCTACTGATGCTGTGTACGTATGACTCACCACTCTCTCATTCTTACAAAAGGACGTTTCTTTTACCAGAAGGATACTTCAATCAATATTATGTAACGGTACTCAAAACGTACTGCTGTGTACTGTGCTGTCGCTATTTAAAAGCATTGTTGACTGCCTACATTCAATTAGAATTGAACGTACCTTTCACAAATGTTGGTGTCATTTTGAACTAATAGGGTTACTTTTGAAGAAAAATGCATTCTGTAGCTGCTCATGCCTTAATAAAAGTATGCAATGTATTAAAGATGTTTCTTAAACATTTACTCAGAAGTACAAAGAAAAAGTAGGAGTATTAACGTTAGGCTAATTAGAAATCACCTCAGTTGTAACGGCTTAAAAGAAATACTTAATGACACCTGAAGTGTTCTTCTGAAAAATACTATTCTCAAAATAACAGTAATGGTTTGGGGAAGATTACATGAATATTAATTGTATTTAATAACCTATGACACGCTCACCAACAGAGCGCTGTAAGTACCATAACTTTAGCAGAGCAAATGCAGGTCGCCTTCATGAATGTAATGATTCAGATCTGTCTTAATGTTTGACATTTAAGCCCCAAGCCAGAACCTGATACAGTTTCATTTTTCAAATGCCTTTCCTGCTGTTCTGATTCATGTAGTAATGATTTCAGACACCCGTGACACACTGAAACGATACCCTATAATCCAGATGATGGCACACACATTTTTCTTTTCCAATCTACTCGTATCCTAGTTCTCTATCATGCTTATTTATTTATTTAAATTCCTATGTTTTTCTTATTTTTGAAGTTGCCTTCCCAAGCACTGTCCCCACTTTCCAGACACCTTTCCTCCTCTTGGTCACACACTGATCAAAAGATTCTCCAGGCTGTCACTAGTGACTGGTTTTCAAGGACTGTTGGTTTCTCACCTTCAAGCGTGCGCATCTTACCTCCTCCACCATTTCCAGACAGTTTTCTCTGTGACTTAGAAGAACTCAATTCTTTGGCAATAACAACATCCCAATCTGTAGCAATCTCCCCAGGTACTAGCATTCACCGAGTTAAGGATGACCACTTTATTCCAAACACAGAGATCTCTCTCAGCTCTCCTACAGCTCTTCCTCTGCCCTCTCTTGTGTCTACCTCTGTCTCATCTTCAGCCAGCTCATCTCATGACATAGCATATAAGCATACCAGCAACAATACCAAACCAGGAAAAGATAAAGACTTAAGAGGTGTACTTGACTCTTCAGTTACCGAAGTACCTAGAGACTTGTCAGATACCACAAGAGAAGGTGAACATGTTGGCGCTATCTGTAACATCCCTTCGCCACACGAAGGTGGCTCTGTCTCCGGAGTGCTAGCTGCAACTGCTGAAAACGAAGAGGAAATCTGTACTGCAGATCTGGCAGTTAATATAGGGGATCAGTCAAAGCCTCAAGAATCAGATCTCTACAGAGGAGTGCAAGACACACCAGAAGAACTGACAAGACTCTATATAGAGGAGGATCTGGGACATGACAATTTAGAATTCCCAATAGCGAGTGGAGGAGACTCCATGGTATGTTATGAAGGATATGCTTCACCAAATATTGATAAGGTATTTTAATTTCTGAAAAAACTGGCTTCTGTGTTTAGGTAGCTTACTCAGTGTAATTATTCTCTGCCTTTTCTTGTATTTACATGTTTGTATTGTGCACAGGCACAGTTTTATACTATTGCATTGGATAAAAATTGTCAGTGTTAGGGGATAGTTCCTTCTCAGAAGCAGGCATATACACCATTGTAAGGTCTATGGTGTGCCAATTCTGCTGGTCCTTTCCCTTCTGTCCTTGTTAGCTGCCATCGAGCTTCGGATGTGAAAAACCAGTGAACCATTTTCCTCCCTGGCCCATTACATGCTGCCCCTTTTGAGCCAGAGGCCCCAGCAAGCAAATGCTATCAGCAGCCTTCCGAGGGAGGGACGTGCCTCCTGCAGAGACTCAGCGGTTTGTACTTCACATGTGTCACTTTGCCAGCTGACATATTTATAGTAGGGTCTGTTACGAGAATGTGACTAATAATAACAGATCAGATTATGTTTGGCTGTTAAACAAATGCTTCCCCCTAAAGCCCTCCCCAGTTCCTCTTTGGGACAGTACAACACTGAATTATCCCAAATGTCTGCTAGCCATTAAATGCTACATATTGCTACACAGTTTGTGTGGTTTCTAGGCAAAGTTTTAGAACAGATCTTTTCTGTCCAGCACTTACTTCAACAGACTGTTCAGGCAGTTGCTTTGGCTAGCACATGCAAACATGTAAATCAGATACTTAGGACAATATGTTTTAGGCCAAATGTAAATTAGAAAGGTTTTGCAGGCTGCCTCTGCCCTTACTTGACCTGAAAAACACAGGAGAAAACTTGTAAGCATAGAGATGAAATCCACTGCCACAAACAGCAACTTGTTTTGATTTCTGAGGGAAGAATTTTCTTCCAGAATAGTAGACTGACTAAGAATAAAGTTAGCATCGCATTTGTGACTGTTCAGGTTAGTTACATGACTCCTTATTGAGCATTTTATGTCCGTGACAGCTAGTTTTATAGCACAATTACTTCTCATTTTTCTTAAACACTTAAGCCAGCTCTACTTTCTACGGGAACATTGGGAAACTCTGATCCTCCTTTCCACCTTTCTTCTAATGTTCCATTTCACTCTGCCAAGGCACCAGTTTCTCACTCTGTTCCTTCAACATCCCTGTCTACTGCTTCCCTCTCACCTCCTCTCCTTCCTAAGCCCTCACATCATCAGGAGAGAGACTCACCAAAGTTAAAGGTAACTGCACCTCTCAAGTATGGATTGTGGCAAATCTTCGTGTATATTAAATAACTGCAAGGCTAACACCGAGTTTGATCTTTTCAGATGTATTTCCTTTACTAATATTAAATAACATAGCACATGGAGTATTAAGATAAGCCTTCTTCAAATGAAGCACAAGGTAAAACTATAACCGTTAGGATACAATGAAATAGCTTAAGAAGATACCAGTGATAGGAAAGTAGAAAGCCTTCAACTCAATTTCAGGTTCATACCAGGACATCAGTAACTCATAACTGAAAGAAACAGACTCATATTCAAATACATAGAAACTAAGTAACATTTGTAGTTTAAAAGTGTTTTCAATTTCAATCCAAAGCCTGGGAGAACAGTCATAAATTTCACAATAAAGCACCGCTGCAGAGGGTCATGTTGTAAATACCAGTTCTGTTAGTCAAGGACTGGACAAAGATTCTTCCCTCTTCAAGACTAGGCTTTGTGTCAGCATTGCAGCTCTGCAGCAGAAAAATGAAACCTGGAAAGCCTGTTGCTCTAGATAGACAAAGTGTAGTTTAGACCCAAAGTCAGTTTCCAGTGCTGACTTCCACAGAGTCCATTTGCTAAAGAAAAGGACAAAAAGTCATGTAAAAGGTTTGAGAAACTATCCTAGAAAGAGTGATCATTACATCTATGGCAAAAAAAAAAAAAAAGCCTTTTTTTTTTTTTTTTTTTTTTTTTTAATCTACCACATCTTACAGTGTGTGTCATGGAAAACCCAGACATAATGGACCTCAAGAAGTCTTAAGGTCCACCAGATCTGTTGGTTTTTTTCTGAAGTAGGGAAGAGACATAAGGTTTCTTTCCAGGGCATGAATCTGTCATGGGCTTAGGTATGCTTCACCTCAAAGAAGGGGTAAAACGCAGTATTGCATTTGTTTCTGCAACTTTGAATAATTTATCAGTTGCTCAGTGCTTTTTTTGATGGGTACTTTTTTGCTTAGCCTAATGGACAAAATTCAGGAAATTCCTCATCTACACTGAAATTCTTTTTAGGTGACCCTGATATTCTTTGCTCTTGTTTGAGCAAGGCATGTTAATCCCAGCTGAAAATAAATAGAGGGAATATCTGTTTTGAGAGTTAAAAGATCTGCTCCTGGGAACCTCCCAGACAGCGTCCTGCTCTTCCTTGGGCATGGCAGGAAGCAAGACACTACCTAACCACGGGAGATGACTCCATCTTGCAGACGCAAGAGCCTGAGGACTGAGAAGAACTAGAGGTGTGGGGGGGTTGTTATAGAGTTCTAGCTCTTAATTATTGTTTTCAAACCATGTCAAACCTGGATTATTTTTTAAGTCTAGGGAACAGATTTCTTTATAAACTTAATCAGTGTAGCCTTATCTATTTGAAAATTATTGAAATTATTAAGACACACTCCTAGTGACAACAGATTTTTTGCACAAAATGAGATAAAGATGTATTTCCTCCCAAGGGTAAGCGAACTTTTTTCAGCAGTCAACACTGACTACATTGCCAGGATAGAGAGTTGCATTAAAATAATTGTAGCCAGGTTTTGGCTGTCGTCACTTCTTGCTACGGTTCCTATCCTGTTCTATTTGTGCATGTTGTCCAAGTCTCCTCTCAACTGCTACAGCAGAAAGAACATGAGACGTTTCCAGGACTCAAATATCACAAGTGAAGGGAGATTCTTCAGAGAGTTCTTGAAAGTCTATACCGATACCTTCATAATTTTTCTTAATGTAAAAATACATACACATATGTATGTATATTTGGAATGTGGCTCAAATCTAAAGCATGACCCGGGATTTGGGCAGCAGACTACAAGGAGCTATGGGTGGCAAGTGTCACATTGCTCCATGTTGGTGGGAGGGATGTGTCCTCCAAAGGAACAACTCTGAAGACACTTCCCAAGGAGAAATGCTGATGTTTGCCGGCCTCCTTGGCCTCCCTTGGTATCCTTTTTTTTTGTTATTCACCCTCTCAGCTTCTAAGAGGGGGCTGTTCTTCTGTCTTGCCACATGCTACTGGCAAACAGTCACAAATACCAATGAAAAGGTTTCCAGTGTCAGCACCCCACTCCTCTCACATTCCCCAGACTTACCCCTGCCCCTGAGAATTCACATTTGCTGCACACACACAGCCTTAGGAGCTGAATTCTGACAAATACTTAGCTGATTTATAGTGATGTTAACAAACCAGGGTTTTTTCCTTGAAATGCTTTCCATCAATATTCACTTGCTTTCAAAATGCAAATTTAAGGTCCGTGTTCTGTTTAACAGCAAGGAATTGCAACATTTGTCATTGGTATTTCTAGGATAGTATTTATGCTGTTCAGCTTTTCTATGTTATTAACTGAGCTACTTCAGTGGGTACAGCTGCAATAGCTCTGCTTACTCCAACTGCATACACTGTGCGTGATTAATCTTTTAACTGTAACGTGTAAGGGCATGTGCCGGAGCAGCAAACCCTTGGGAAAAAGATACAGTGGCAACAATGAAAATCCCATATACTAATAGTACCATTATTTGCACCTCTAACAAACTTGCTTTTTGTTATCGAGAAAAGCACGTCCAGTTTGCATGTATGAGCGAAGCAACAAAAATCCCATGACGCTTCATTCTTAAACTCTCACTTGACACAGTTTTTGTGGTTTTTCTAGGCTAATTTAAAGAGAGAGATATTTGTTTTGGGTAAACCTCCTCGTAGCCCAGTGATGACTAAGAGATCCTGCAGCTCACCTGTCAGAGGGCACAGCTATTCACACAGGGTATGGTACGGGCGCCCAGTGTGCCATAACCGCATTTCCATAGAAAAGGAGCTCAGTGTCTAGTCTTTCAGTATTTTGCTTTTGCCCAAGTGTCTCAACACTATCAGTATGTTGTGTTTTCTTCCTGTTGTGCTTCTGTGCTATGTCTGAGTAAAGCCAACAGGTCTGTGTGTGCCAACACTTATTTTACAGATTCATTGGTGTATTGTACCTCTGCAGTACTGCATAGTATTTCCAGTGCTACAAGATGTAAGAGATCAAAGTTCTTTAGATTTAGCCTGTTTTTTTTCTAGATTACTTCTCTTGTTTCAAAGCATTCCTAGTTTATTAAAATTACAGCTTCTAAGAGTCAAAAATTTATACTTCATTGCATGTATACAGGCTTTTGTATACAGGCTGGATTCTTGGGTTTGAATCCACGTCCTTCTTTTCAAAATGTTTTGTTGCTACTATGTTATGTTCACTCAACACTGTGCTCTTTATCCAAGCACTGTTATTCCAGGCTGTGCTACTCTTTAGCCTTTCCCTTCATATCTGTAATATAACAGTAACATAACTGTAACAATTTTACCCAGCCCCAAAGTCAGATTGTTTGGAGTTTGCATGTGTTTGGCTCACAAAGGTGATCTAAATTATGAAAAGAAAAACCAACCTGGACTATAAGAGAGTAAGAATTTGTGGGCTATGTTTTACTTTCAGTTTAGGACTAAATTATTCCCTCCATCGGTTTCTTAACATTTGGCTCTTAAAACTGATAACAAGATGAACTGTTCTCCATGCTGCTGCTGCTGATTTTAGGTTATCGTCTTTCTGGTGGTTCCCTTTTTAAAATTTGAATTTTAATTTAAGATATGCAGGGTTGTGTAACTTTCAAAGTCTTGGGTTTTTGGCAGGCCTCTGTTTACTACCAGGTATGAGGGGACAGTGCTTTCTTCATCACTGAAGAGAGGCAGTTCAATCATAGGAAGGCTGGGATTCTTGTAGTAGCGGACCAACACCATCCCAGAGAAAGCCCAAGTGGGAATAAGATCCCTAAAAAAGGGATTAAGCCCTATTTTAATTTTGCATGTTACTCCGAATGAATGGCGTGTAATCAAGAGGACTGTATTGGTCAATGTTTAGTGCATTTATGACTTTAATTCCAAAACTACAGAGCACAAATCGTACACCTAATTTGCATGTTCAGGCCTATACAGAACTATTATATGCAAGCACATATCAATCATGCATGAAAGTCAGGTGTACAACTGGGACCACTGACTTGACTGCACGCTTTTTAATGTTTTGGGGATTAGGTCCTACAATTTTTCCCAGGAAACAGGAGAGCGTAGTGAACTGAGTTGTAGTTGGAAACTAGAAATCCTAAGCACCAAGAGCTACCCACAGGGTGATGCATTTCATGATATCTCTTGAGCACAATTAGCCAGACCTTGCGACAGTCCCCGTTCTAGCCAGCACCACTGCGGGGGGGAGTGAGAGCTTAGGGAGAGAAAACGGGGAGGATGATGTCAGCTGGGGTACTACTGAGGAACGCGTTTGGATAAAGAGTGAGCGAGCTCCAAGGTCCCCCTGTTCAGACATAGCACAGATTACTTCACTCTAGTTTTCCCAGATTCTAATTCCATCAAAGATTTCTCTGTAGCAATAACATAGAGTTAAAAATCCTCACTCACCTTGATTTTCTATCCTCTGTTTCTACAGTAGTTAACTAGAAAAAAAAAAACATTTTAAAGCATTGAGGAATATGCAGAAACAGAAGATAATACTGACCTACCTAATTCCTTCCTGGCTTGGTATATGTTCAAAGCATTAAATCATTTGTAGTATTGTTTAGGACATTGACTTTTGTTGTTTGCAAGAAATATCCTTAACCTCAGTTGAGTCGTCTTGCATCTCTGACTATCTTTGGCATTCAGCTCAGTTGCAGACCTGATGAAAGATTAGCAGAGAATAAGGTCAGATTCCAATCCAAGCACCAAGCAATCTGCCCAGCGGAATATTCCCTTCTTGCTTGACAAGCCAGTTACTGAAGGGGGGGGGGGGTTACCAAGAGCTGAAACGTCTAATTTGTAGTCTTTATTGTTGGATTCTTCAGTAAAAATTATCTGTCTGTCTTTCTTTACACTGGCAGAGGAGAGTTAAATGAGGAAGAAAAGAGAGTCAAAGAGTATAAACAATTTTTTTTGGACTTTGAAAACCTCTTTCCCACCTAGCTGTCATTAATATGAATAAGAGCTCTGTAATCTACCTGCCTGCATCTTTGGGCACCTTTTTAAAATTACACTCTACAGGCTGTAAAGATGAAATGGAGAATGTTCACAATATTTTCTGCATGTACACATACAAACATGATGAAAAGAAATTTAACTGCTTCAGTTTCATCTGGAGATGGGGGGGGAGGGCAGGCGGGCAGAGAAAAAAAAAACATAGTGCATTTTAACATTCAATTGATAGCATCAGGCTGTGGGTTGCTTACCACAGCCTTCTCTCATGGAAGACTGCATCATCCTCAAGAGTAAACTGAAGCAAGACAAACTGAAATAGTCAAACCTGGGAAAGAGAGAACCATGGAGCAATAAGATAAATCCCATGGCTTCAAGATCAGGTTGCAGTTTACTCAATTCATGAAAGAAAGTGCTATGAGCTGTGTTTGATACCCACACTCCCAAAAGAGATACGGTTTCCAGACTTGTATCAGACTGTCAGTCTCTACAGCGCGACCATAGGGCGTCCTCAGTCAACAGAGAATACGATCACTGCTCACATCGAGAGCTCTCCCGAGCAGCTGCTCCTGTGCTGTTTCTGGCCCCAGCCAGATTCTAACTGGTATAAGTCAACGTCTTCCTAAGCAGGATATTGTTTCTGTAGGAGGTTAATATGTTTCATTTCCATTGCGTCCAGATTTATTCGATATTAGTGGTGGGTAACGCTCCATTAAGAAGGAAAGTAGTTCCTTTCATAAAGCTTTGCACTGGAAATACAAACTACTTTTTCCTCTGAAGTAAAAGTGTTAATTGTTATTTTCACACAATTACGTGCATTCTTTCAAAAATTCTTTCTGCTCTTCGCCTCCCAACAGCCTGCATGGCTTTGTGCTCCCCCTTGAGATGAAACAGAATTAATTAAAGCATAGCATGTTATGCCTGCCAAGTTAGTACTGTGTGTGTGTTAATGTAAATTGGTATGTTGTTTGTCTATGAATATTCTAAGTTCTGCCATTATGTATAGGAGATTTTATTTCTGCTTATGTAAAAATATGCTTCACCCAAGGAATGATAATATTCATCAGTTGCATCTGATTTTTCTAACGCTATTTCTGTTTCACAGCAAAGAGGCAGCAGGGTTCTATTCCAAGTTTCTACTCCACTATAAATAGAATGGACTGTTGATAAAGTTCACAGTTTTGTTTTGGTTTTTATTATGTCCTCCAAAAATCAGATCTTTAAACCTGTCAAGATTCTGTGGCTTGCTATGTCTCTTAAGAATTTATTGCGAGTTGGGGGGGGGGGGTGTTTTACACAAGGTAGAATATGAACACTCAAGCAACTGTGTATCATGCCCCTATCCAACTATTTGGACCTCAGACTATACATCTTTATTACATTTCAAATCATTTCATTTCAGCCACAGCGCCCCGTGCTTGCTCATGAAAACATACACAGTGGGGGGGAACCGTAAGTATACTTCTTGTCTACTAAACCAAAACCTAACATTTAAGCAAGAGCCAGCACTTCGTCAAATAATTTGTTAACCTGCCAAGTACAATTACGAAGGGATTTCAGAAATTTACAGATAACCACACGATATAGGAAGATATCCAAGAAGGTCCCAGAGGGCAAAGCCTTAGTTGTTTAATTTACATCAGACTCAGGCAGACATGCCAACTTACAGTTCTCCATCACTTATACTTTTAAAACGGATCATAATTTTGTAAAAATAAAGTTTGACTTCTTTTATTCTCTCTCCATTTTTGCATCTCAGCAGAATGCCAATTAAAGATTTAACACTGATTCAACTCATCTGCTTTCCTGATTTGACACAAATTATTCAGAAACCGTTCTGGATGTGAACAGAGAGAAAAAAAATAACTGGATAATGTTGATCACAGGAACACAGGCTCACACTTTTTGGTGTAATTTACACATGCAATTTAAAAATTAGATACAAGAAAGCCTTTCTGAAAACTGCAGAGGAACCTAGATCTCAAGTCTCTTATTTTCACAAACAATGTAAGCATTTGGGATAAAACCCGTAAAGGATGGAAGGCTGTTTCAGTGCTGATTGATTATTGAAATGCAAGTTCGGTGCAAGATTGTTGTGATCCCCCCCCGCCTTGCACTTGGGTCCTGCCTCAGCGGCCGTTGAAACCGGCAGCCATTCTTCCGCTAACATCAAAGCACTCTGGCGCATGCCCTGTTAGATGAATTCTCCTAAGTATAACTAAAGCTTAGCATCTATTCAGAAGTTTACCTGTCAGCCACTTGAAAAAATGGCAAGAGAGAAGAGAGGGGCAAAAAGTCACCAAATAACTGTACCACAGTTAACATATAACAAAAATTGGATGTTTTGGTTTCAATCTCACTAAAACCATTTTTCTCAAGCTCCTATTGGTTTTGTTGAGCATACTGAAGCACCTAACTCTGTTTTGTAAGCAATAATTAGCTAACTAATTTTGTTCAGTATAGTTCATGACTAAAGTTGCTTATTCCTAAAGTTAAAAATAGAAATATATTTAAATTGCCAACCAACCATTCTTTGTCTTGAATATGTATTCTTTTAGCGTTGTAAATGGTAGTAGAGTTTTCATATTTAAGAAATTCCTAGATTAGCAAAGAGAGAATTAAATGACTACAAAAGAGTTTTAAAATGCATTCTCTATAAATTACTAAGATTAAATTTCTAAAGTACAGCGAGTGCTAATTGGGAAGTTCTTGTTAGTGTATTTGAGTAATTGGCTTGAATCCTATTCATGACAGGTTACATCTGCAGCTCCTGTACCTTTGGAAGCTGCATTAAATCAGTTTTGGAATATCATCATAGCTCTGCTTTCCTGGAATAACAACAAGCATGACAGAAAATGTTATTGCCATTTAATTTTTTGCACAGATTGTTCTTACTCCTGCTACACAAATTACCAGATGTAATTGCTCAAATAACCAGTCCCGTTCCATTTTGTTAGTATGATTAAAATATAAAATTAGATTTGAGGAGATAACTGCCAGTCATGAGAAATTAAGTTAAAATCCTTTTCTTTCTTGGAACAGTGTCTTTTTTGTTCCTCCAAACCAGCAATGTGAAAAATAAATGTGGTTTGTTCAGAAAGACCATCATTACACTGAGCCTAGCACCAGTCCGTATATAGGACTTTCAAATGGGGCTTTCAGGAGCAGGGGTTTTTTTTACTGAAATAAACATCTCATTTAAGCTGTGCAAACTCTGCCTGAATGATACAGAGCTGATGGAAGTGTTCACTACCAACACAGCAAAGGGGAGTTATTTTGTTTTTATTTGGGGAAGTGTAGTGACATTAAGGTTTTAAAGCCAATGAGCTGAAAAATAGACATGATTATGTTTTGTTTCAATATTTTGAAATTAAAACTATTTTCCTTGTACAATTTCTGCAGTTGTACCCTGCTCCTTTACACGCACTCCGTCATAGCTGGGGCACAGACGTTTAGAAAAAAAAGGCAGATTCTGACTCTGCAGGACTCGGGGGCTTTTGCAGCAATCTTCCCGTGGGCTGTCAGCCCGAGCACCTTCAGTTCCCCCTATTAAAAGTTTATTGCCATTCTTTCAATTCCAGGAAACACAATTAAAAGCTGACAAGGAATGCAAGATGATAAATTTAGTAATCTCGTACCTCTTTCCATTTATCCACCTCAGATCCTTCTATCTGCAGCCCCTGGCCAGGGTGGAGGTACAAGTCAGTGTCTGAATACTGTTTGAGTTTCCATCCTTATGTCCCCTGAGTCGATTCAAGCCTTTCCCTCACTCTCAGACATTTTTTAGAGAGAGAGAAAGAGAGAGACAGACACACACACACACACACACACACACACACGTACGTACGTACGTACGTACGTACGTAGCAGGGGCAGTTTTAACCAGGGAAGGGGTTACTGCTGCATGTTTCCAAATAGCAATTAATTACTCTCCACCTTCCCCACAGAGGCAGGCACCTCTTTTACATGCGGAGCTCCTCTAGTGCCAAGTCTCACCTCAGCAGTTGCTACTGAGGCGCCCAGGGAGGTCCCCCAGTCCCAGGGGCAGCGTGTGAGCCGCTCTGCTGGGCACCCTCCTCCCAAAGGGCACCAGGCACCTCGCTCTGCTGGGGCAGAGAACGCGCACACCAGCTTCAGCTTTCTGCAGCTTAAAGGCAGAGCCACAGTTTCAGGAGCTGACCGTGGCGGATTAAAAAAAAAACAAAACAAACAAAAAACAAAACAAAAAACAAACAAACAAACAAAACCCCACAAACTAGAATTCTGTGTTCAAAGCAACTGATTAAATAAACTGGTTGAGGAGCCATCAGGCTTGCCTTGAGTCCCCAGTCTTCAGTGTCTGATGAGTTACCTTTCCAATGAAGTTTTATTTATTTACTACAATCCATACTTAGCCCTGAAGTCCACCAGGCAAAATAAACCCTTTCCCCCTATATTTACAAGAACCGTTACTTATTAGTTAATGTTTAAACCAGGTCCTTTACTTGAGCAAAGGTGCAAAGAACTCTTACTTCTTTTTAAAATGCATCGTTTGTCCTATTTAAGGTTTCAGGCTCTATATAACTATACTCCTAGGAACGAAGATGAATTGGAGCTCAGAGAGGGAGATGTCATTGATGTGATGGAAAAATGTGATGATGGATGGTTTGTGGGTATGTTTTAATTTGGTTGCTTCCCTCCTCCCCCCCCCCTTTGCTGCCCTCTTTGCTTGGTGTCTTTTAAACAAATTAATTTTGGTATTCAGTGTAATAAACTTGAACCTGGCTTTATCAGGAGAAATCCCAAACAAAATCCACTGAAATTAGTGGGCTTGTGTCTTTGACATGGGCCTCCAGCTGGTTGTACAGCACTGTTGTCATTCTCACGTGACACAAAATGCACTACGTATCACTGCTCTCTTCATAAAGACCGGGTAACATAAGACTTACTCGCATGAATACATCTACAGCATCGACTGCTTGTAAGAACCAAGTATTACTGAACAGAGATTTCATAACTAGGCCTAGATAAGGTGGCTTAACCATTCCATAAACCCTCATGCACACGGTGGCTAACAATCATCTAACTAGTCCTCAGCATTTCAAAAATTCAAATTATTTCAATAGACTTGATGCTGTTAAAATTAAATTATTTCTGTGTACCAAGTCAAAATTTTAGCACAGATTTTAATCAGGCCTAACAATTTAATCAAATATGCCTCTCTATTTGCTTTTTCTTTCCTGCAGTTATAATGTGTTAAAACTCACAACTCGTGAATGAAATTCAAAATAACCTTTTGAAGTTTATATTATAAAGAACTGTAGATATTTCTGTTTGTGCAGTATTAAACATAAAAATGTAAAGGCCATGCTTACATAGTGATCTCCTGTTGTTATTCCCATCTTTCATCTATTGCTTCTAATTTCAGGAACCTCGAGAAGAACCAAATTCTTTGGTACTTTCCCTGGAAACTATGTCAAGAGGCTGTGAATTATTTTTTTTTTCTACTTATTTATGCTGCATCTCTGCAACACATCTGCATAAAGCTGCTAGAAAACATGCTACGCTGGCCTTCTGTTTTCTTGCTTGCAGTCTCAAATAGAGGCCATCTAGTTCATCCTCATCCCATCCCATCCGCCAGACCGTTCCAGCAGTATTACGGCAACGACCACGGTGTGAATAACTAAGCTTTGCTGAAACAAGAGGAATCGTTTCAACATTTAAAATACTCCCTGCTGTAGTCTTTTCACTTGAAACACAATAGGAGAAGCCTGATGACAGGTACACGGAGGCATTGCCATGGGGGGCGGGGAGGGGGAGAAACTGTTCTTGGTTTGGACATTAGTGGTACTATCGCGAAGTCTGATGGGATTTTTTCAGCATGCACGTAATACAGGGGGAAGTTGCTGTTTACTATCTTTTAAAAAATTGTTTGAGTTTCCACATCCTTATTAGCTTGGCAGCATTTGTTACTTTCACTTTGCCGTATCACAGGTTTGCCTATTGTACTGGTTTACAATGTATGACAAATAATAATTAGAATTGTTTGCCTGCACATGTATGTTGTAACATATGCACAGTGATTGTAAAATCTCAAGCAAGCATAGTGAAAAATGGAAGAACTGCAAGTGTTCTGAACGGGTGCAATGGTAGTGGCTAAACCTTTTTTTCTTTTTTCCCTAATAAAGCTATAGTGTTTTCTGTTAAAAGGTAAGAAGTGCAAGAGGCATAAAACCTCAGGAAAGAGGATTTAATGAAGAGACAGACAATGATATAAGCAGAGACAATAATAACTTGCTGCTGATGTCTGGCATTAAATGGTTGTAATCAAAACATTGTAATAGTAAGCAACATGAAATCTGAGAGGTTAGTGTTTTTACGCATCCCAGGAATTTTGAGAAGGAGGAAGTAAACAGTGTTAGTGCAAAGGGTTGTTGGGTTGGTTGGGTTTTTTTTTCTCTAACATAGCCACCTGAAAAATATTCACAACTATCATGTACTGATTTATTTCACTATATATATATATATATATATGTATGTTAATCAAACCTGAGTTACACATTCTTTTTAGGAATTTAGTACAGAAGAAAGAGTCACAAGTATTAAAACCGATACATTTTAGAGGCATTTTGGTTTTTTTTTCCTGAATGAAACAAGTATCCGAAAACATACATTTTCCATAAGCAAAAGTAAGCATAAATAGCAAATGAAGTTAAGGCACAGGATGATAATGACTATGGCTTTATAAAAATAAAAATTCAGATTTGGTTCCTTCAGCACCTTATAGATGGCAAAAGCTTCTATTGCGTTTCTCATGGGTTAAAGGATTGAAATTATCAAAATGTATGTAGTCTCTGTAGTATTTTGTACATATGTTTGCTTTTTTGTACAGAGCCATTTGGTTGTTGATTTTAAAAAAAATTAAGTTCCTTATTTGATCTTTGCCCTCTTCGCATACAGAACATTTCAATGCATTTTTCTTTTCTTGCTCTATTTACCATAAGCACATCTGGATAGTGCAATTCTGTAAGATAGCATTTTATGCAAAATTTTATTAATTAAAATATGGTTTACCAGCCAAATCTAAATGTACATATGTCTTTATTACTGAGAAATGTCATTAAGACAAAGGTAAAGAAACATCTTTGTGCGGCATACCTTTATTATTGCAGATTTCATGGCAAAAGCTTTATATTCAAAGGCTTTCGATTTTAAACTAGATCTGCATGCAGCTTTGCTGTGAGATTAATACCTATCTGATGCCATTTATGATTGAAGACTTAAATATCTGTTGCCTGTGATATTTAAAAAGTACTGTTTCTACTCTGTATCCGATTTCAGAAAAATACAGGTTTTTCATACCTGGCTTTCAGGTAACTGACTTTGAATTCCTACAAGCAAAAGGTCTCTGTGGTTTTTTTCTTGAATAGACTTCTAATAAATTTTGCTTGGAGTACACAGCTGTTTCCCCCATTATTTCTCAAAGTACACCTAACGAGTAAGTGTTGTAAAGCACTTAACTCTTTGAGCTCATATGCAAATAGTCAGTTTTGCCTTGCCACTTCCCTAAATTGCTTGAATCCAAAAGCAACGTTATGGGCTTTCTGCATTGACTGTGCTAATTTAAGGTAATTTTTCTGTTGCCAGAGCCACCATTCACTCCAGAAGCACCAAGGTAAAATACACAACAGTAAGCCCTTTATACCTGGCAAAAGTTCCTACGCCCTAATCCTTTCCTTTAAGAAAGGCACAAGGACTCCTCTGTAATGTGACAGCATAGAAGCAAGATTTAAGGAAAAGACAGGTATTTGGGGAGCATCTTACACTTGGGATTCTGCCTGCAAAACTGAATTATCCCATACTGTTTCCCCCATTATGTCCATCCCATCCCATGTCTCTGTCTGGCAAGGAACAACTGTTCAAAAAAAAAAAAAAAAAACCCCAAAGAAACCCACAACGCAACAAGCAGCAAAGTAAGCAAGCAGAGCAGCGCTTTGGTCCTTCTTCTCCAAGCCACGCTGGCTGCCATTGCCAGGCCGCCCCCTCCCAAGCGCTGCGTGCGCTCTACTTCTACCACTTAAGACTGCAGCCCAACGGCAACCTGCCTTTGGGCAGGAATAACCTGTTTCTTCAAGTCCGATTCATGCTCAGTTTTGTCTTTACAATAGCTGGGCTGGAAAATGCAAAACCACCAACACCTCTAAATAAATACACGAGTATGTAGCTTAAAATGTTAACTTTGTCTACAGGAAGGTTAAGACCAGGGACTGCTGTTAAAACTCCAGAGAAACTCCTTTGTCAGTATAAACATTTTGGTGCTAGGAGTGCTTTCAGTTTGGACAAGGCCTAATTTAGTCAGTACTGCTATCACCGAGGTAAACGTGCCCTTCCAGTGCTCAGTGAGATTAAACCCACCGCATGCATCTCTTCTTACAGCCCTACAACCAAATACTGCAATACACAATCACACGTTGCGTGGTTTGTCCTTTCTGTTTTCCGGGTGACCCGGTGTGGGGTCTGGGACATCACCGAAGCCCTGCTTTGTGCCGTGTACCTGCAAGAGCTGTAACAAGTAGGAAGTACTGCGCTTTAATAGTCGTCTTCTATAAAAGCTAGCCTAATAACATCAACTGGGTGGTGTAGTCTCACTAGTATAAAAAAAAAAGC
This sequence comes from Platalea leucorodia, assembly GCF_965183815.1. NCBI lineage: Eukaryota > Metazoa > Chordata > Aves > Pelecaniformes > Threskiornithidae > Platalea > Platalea leucorodia. Next base: position 50,991,282 of record NC_138828.1, on the reverse strand, counting down.
TGGATGGCTAAGGGTCTAAGGGGTGAAATAGCATCTAATGCTAATTGCAAAGGGGATGAAAGAAGGGAAAAGCCAGGTCATTGTAATAAGAATAGGAAGTCATTGACACTTCAGGAAAAGCTGTAGTGTTAATGTTTTAGTCAAAAAGTAGAGAAATATTAAAATTCTAATCAGGTAAACTAAATATATTCAAATCAGCTAAGTCTGCTGAAATCCCACCTACGCTATTTAAGGAACAGACAGAAGGATTTGTTGAACTTCCTTGTATAATCCTTGTATACTCCCCTAGGAATTCGTGAAGGAGACCCCACAGGCCTAGGCAGTGCTTTGTCCTTAAAGCCAGAGGAAAAGAGACCTGGGAATTAGAGGCCAGCCAGTTTAATATCTAGGAAGAGACCAGAACAAATCAATTAAAAGCCTCAGATACTCGCAGATTTTTCTAGCAAATGATGTATCAAACCAATTTCCCTTTACCTTGTCAGGGTATGTAGCATGCATTTTGATTTCTGTTAGGATTTTCTTTTAATGCTGTGACATGGCAGCTGTGTTAGCAGACTAAGTAAAGCCTGTGCCAGTCTACATGAAATCAAGTTTGTTGCAGAGTTGTGCTACATTACAGATCAATAGGTAACATAACCAGAGCGTCCCTAAAAAACCAATAGATGCCACTGCCTACCCTGCAGCGAGCCGTGCGTTTGCTGTTGAGGCAAAGGCTTCTTCAAAGAAGAAACCCCACAAGACACCAACAAGCCAGGGAGACCAACTCATGAGCAGTTCAGGGTAATGATCTGTATCCCAAACTGAGCGCAGGGTCACCCCGGCAGGTTTAACTTTCTGTCACCCGCACCAAAGCAAGGCATGTCGTCATTCTGCCGTGCCTGGTATTTACTAGTTGCCTTTTACATGCTGATGGGGAACACGAGGTGCTTCCTGTGCATTTGAAAAAGCAGCGCACGAGCCAATGGGAAGGCCGAAACATGAAGTCAGTAGCTCTAGAAGGCCCTTAGGTCATCGCTAAGAATATTCCCTTACAGCATTCGCAGTTGCATGGTGAAACCCTGCCTTTGCTCCGGTTCACAGCAAACGCCATTGAAGTCAACAGATCCCACAGTACTGGTAATACAGTTTCTGCGTTAGCTTGAAAAGAAAATTGCACAAGAGAGAAGCACTGAAGCAACTGAATGTCCAGTTTGGGTTGGTTTTATTACACTGAAAAGTACAAGTGCAGGCAGAGAACAACCGCTTCTTAACTGCACAGCAGATAGTTTCCTTCTCTAGTACCTAACTGGCAAGTTAGCTTAAAGTCAAATTATACGTGGCTCCAGAGTTGCAAAAGCATATTGCGAGAGTCAATAATTCAATTTTTAAACACGTTTATACAGCAGAACCCCTTATTACCTCCAGGAAATATCAATCAGAACAAGATCTGAATCCACCCTTTTTACAGAGCAGGGAACTTGCCGGACCAACATGGAGAAATTGGTACCTCATCCATACACAGTAAGCAGGGAAGATGAATTTAATAAGGCTTTCTTCTGCAACTCTACAGGTAATCAAATCAACATCATGCTATTTATTTGACTGGATACAAAAAATGCCATTTTACTTTTATCCTCCCCCCGATGGCCAGATTGTTAAGTTCCTAAGTCCTAGCTAAAAACTGCCCAAGAGAGTCTATTATTCTCATCAATATAGTAAAGTCACATTCCTTTGAAAATTAAAAATACTTATATATATATATATATATGCGCAGAATATGACAGAAATCCACTGACAGGGAAACAAAAGAATGAATGAATGAATTCCTGCTTGCACTACCCTGAGTCAGATACTATTTAGGCCAAAAAAAGTGATCCTGGTGACATATCGGCTCTTGCTCACCTATTTTGTGTCACCTCTGAAACACAGAAAGAATAACAGAAGTTTCCAGGTTAACATGCAGTGATGAAACCAGGGAAGAGCCTGAACAATCCCGCAGGTACACAATTTTTAGTGTATTCCTGCTGGCTGGTTACACTGTGCACCATAGTTCTTCAGCAGCTCTGCACCCAAAATGCCCAGCTCCTGTTTCATTTGAATCAGTGTGAATCCCATATATAAAGCCTTACAGAATTATGCCTTCTAGTATTTAACTTCTGTTTCTTCAAGAGTCATTGAGAAGGAGCAAAGCTCTGTGTTAACAGACTATTTAGTATTACCAGAAAGTAGAAAGCACTCTTACTAAAACAGCTCTAATGCCCATAATAACTATCCCATGGCAGTTTTTTGAGCAGCCTTAGCATAGTAACGTCACACCTAACTACAGATCACGTGCAGCGAGGGTTCCGCTTCAGCGGAACAGCATTACATCACAAGTGACACCGTAGGGGAAGAAGTGTTGACTGACAACCAGAAATGCGTTGCTAGGTTTATCCTCAGTACAGATCCTCACATCTCAACGACTTACATTTCTTGCTGCCAACACAAATAACAAACTTGGACGCCATTATTTCACCCCCCACATACAAGCATAGCAAAGTAATCCTCCTACATTTTCCATCCATCAGAGATATCAGTAAACCACTTCAAATACCCCAAGAATAATGTAATTATTTATTTCTACCAGTGAAGAATTACCAGAGAGTTACACACAGTGAGTCTTGATACTTCCCTCCAAAAAGGAGAGGATACGCTTCTCTGGTGCAAGCCACTGTTTCCCTTTGCAAGAGAGGGTCCTGTATTCTCGTGGGTCCACTTTGGGAGCCTAGCTCTAGCTCCAACTGATTTGAACAGTAGTTTGCTATTTAAATATCTTAAAGGATCTGGTCCTTTAAGACTTTTTTGGCTGTCTTACATTAAAATAAAATGGAGGCATTTTATTTCAAGACCTTCTGCAAGTGCCACTTAAGAACCAAGGAAGTGGACTGTTGCATTAAAATAATAATCAAACCTTCAGTCATTTGCATCACGATTTTTTTTCTCGACACAGTTAAGCATACAACTGAAACCAGCACTGCAGACAGGGAACGCTGAAGAGACAGAACATGTCGTTCTAAGCGGCTCATCGCACTGCTTCTGTCACTGTGATTTGCTAGATAAACCCCGAGCATGCAGTGACCCAGCTCACGCTTCCCCAGGTTAACGCTCCAAACTGTAATGTGAAACACGTACAAATACTGGCTGGCTCCAGTCCCACTAAAGGCTTTTCTTACACTACCACTGATTCATCTGTTATAGATAGGCATTTTTTCACATGTAGCTGGAAATATTTGAACAGGTGAGAGTCAGCCCCTCCCTCCCTAGACCGTAAAAGAGAACAAATGAGTGTGTCCCGTATGCCTGAGGTAGTAGCGGGCAATACTTATAAGCCACTGAAGAGCTGTAGGAACTATTTATAGATGCACTTCATCTGCTCCTGCAGCCGACTCTGAGGTACAAGGCACAAAGCAGCACTACACACAACCTGATGCAGAAAGTATGAAAGCCACATGCCAGCAAAACCACAGGGACACATCTGGGACACACAAAAAACCCCTCTACTGGCCACCAAGCCACACCTATGTTCTGAAGCGAGCAGACTGCTATAGAGGGGTGCACATTTTTTGTACCTACCATTTAAGTCAAAAGGAGCTCCAAAGAAGAGCAGTCAGAGAAAGAAATTGGCCGAAGCCTACGTCAGCATCAGATAATAATTTCTGATGATCACAGTTTTAATTACAAAACTGCTGGGTTTTAAGCTGTTACAGAAAACTGACTTTTCAGTAGCATGCATCACTGGTAAACGGTAGCATCCTGAAACTAGTGCTTACTTTCCAAGCCCTCTTTATTTTTTTGCAACACACTATCTATTTCATCGCGTGGTCATAAACAGTGCAGGCTTTGAGACAGGAATCAGCCTTCTGCAGCTTATTTGTACAGCACTCATCCTAAGAGGACCTTGGTCCTTTAAGGTCTTAATCACTTTAATACCGGGGGGGGGGGGAAATCACTAGATTAAAATAAATTGTGTCACTTACTTATAATTTTCACAGGCACATCCTGTACCTTAGATACAGGATCAGCAGATGTTTCAGAAACACAGGTTAAGTTAGTGTTCCAACCCCACCCCCCTGAAAACAAACAAACAAACAAAAAAAACCCAAAAAACCAGAGAGGCAGGGTGATTACTGGTGGAGAAAGAGCAGTCCATTTGGGACATCGGAGGCAGACGAGACCAGAATGCTGGAAACTGGATTTTTAGCCTATTTCACAGAGCCAGCCTTCTTCCTTCACCACACACACCCTGTGCTTCCACGAGCGCTGTCTCCCCAGGAAAGCCTTAGAAAAGCAACCGTTCAACTCAGACCAGACTAGGAAGAGAAAAGAGCGAGATCGACAGGGGACGACACAAACTGCTATGGCAAGCTCATGGGAAGTCAAGCCATTTCTGAAAACGTATGCTGGCTAACAGCTCCCACAGCACACGGCCAGTGTTGGTTAGAAGGTCCTGACTTTAAACATCCTCACATTCCCTCACCTGAGGAGACTCTGGCAAGTTACTTTTAAGCTCTGGGAAGTGCAAGCCAGAAATTGCTAAAATGCAATGGACAGGCAAGAGAAAAACCTCAACCTTCAGGGAGGCTTTTTTTGTGTTTCTGAATGGGTTTTTGTTTTCAGGTTTTTTGGTGGGTTTGGTTTTTTTTTGTTTGGTTGGTTTTGAGGGGGGTGGTGGTAAGGATTGTAAGCAAGACAGTTTCCAGATCTTTATTTCCAGAAAGATTATTGTTAGGAGAGGTTTATTCACATTCAAAGCACTAGCTGTATATATACCATGATTTACCTGTCTTCACACTGTAGAGAGAGGATTATCCTTTGAAAAGCTGTGGAGAGATTACACTCAAATTCTGGCCTGGATTTCTACAGTACTAGGAAACTTCAGGAGCAAAAGTTCCCAGCCATGGTATGAATTATATTAACTCCCCGCATGCTGGAGGATGGCAATAGTGGATGCATGAATACCAGTTTTAAGACTGTGTATATGCATATCTAACAGGTTTCACATCAACCATTTCAGATCCAGTAATTACACGTCAATAAAACTAAGAAGTTTGTCCTAGTTAAGTTTCTGTTGTTTTGGTCCCTGCTGCAGTTGTATCATTTCTCACAATACAGACAGCTCTTGCAAATGTTTTCTCAAACCTGCGCGCTTACTCCTACATTCACTGAACAAAAGCAAGCAGAAAATCCAATCAGGGCAAGGTGTGAAATGCATAATTATTTACTTCCATTCAGTATTTTCTTTCACTGTTAAGAAACTAATCCATGGGCATGGATGAACTGACAGTGTCCTTTTAACAAGCAGAAAGAAATCAAAATTGTAACGCGGAAAATACTTAAAGCGTAAGCTAAATTTAAGCATTATGCCTGAGTAACTACAGTGTGCGTCAGGACCCTAGGATCCAGCTTTGTGGCTAGCTACATTCTGAAGCTGCTGATCTCTGGCTCGGGGCCCACCTCATACTTAAAACAGAATACCATATTTGCCTTTCAGCTGTTCCCGTTTGTCATGACCCAATAAACATGGCTAACTCTGCCATAGCAACTGCTGTTAAAGTGCTAAACCCAAGCCACAAGGTGGAAGAAAAATAGATATTGAATATGGTACTTTATGGAACATAAGATGACAATTGTATATTAAAAGAAATTCTGATGCCTGTTTCTTAGAGAAAAATACTCAGAAGGTTTGGTACTTGGACTACAAATGACTGTGGCCTTAGATGTGATTTCATCGTTTGTTTGTGTATGAAGTCTCATCTCTTGGGAGACCACAAAATAGATCAAGGTATTGATCTGAAAGTTTGGCACATGTCTTGGAGAAACCCTGGATGGCTCTGTACTTAGAAAAATCTATGTATTCTTTCAGGATAAAGGCAGAATAAACTCTTTTTTTCTTTTCCTTCCTTCTGAGCTTCCCAGATAGAGGTTTTGGGTCAGCAGACTAATACAAAACAATTGTAAATACCTATTACTAAAGGTATCTTTCTCTCATACACTCAAATGCACACAAACACACGGAGCAGTTGATGGAAAAACCTGTCAACTTCAGTGATACAGAATAAGCCACCGTGGACCATACTCCAAGTCCTTACGGTCCTTCGATTGCCTACATGCCTCCAACAACCTGCAGCAAGCCTAAGGGAAACACCAGGGACACACTCTGAGTGGCATTCATGCTGTTGGAGTACAGTGGTATATAAGCACTTTGCTCTGCTCAATCTGAAGAGCCCTATCAAAGAGCACTATTTTACAGCTGAGGATAAAGACATGGACTAAAAAGAACTGCTTAGAATGAAAACTGGGAGAAACTTCAGAAGAAGCCCCAGACAGGATGAGCAGCTTTGTCTCCCACCGTACTTCTCTCTTCCATAAAGGTACTTTGTAGATAGTAGTAGACTATTATTATCAGTTATTTACAATGGAAGGCATTCTCAGTAAGTCAAAAGTAGGATAATAATTTTAAAGTTATAGACAGGAAAAGAAAAAAAAATCTGCTTTAAAGATCATCTAGAGGAAGGCTAAAGCTTAGACCAGGAATAAAGCACAAATCACAGCCATACAAGCATAAGCGTTGTCTTCTTTACCAAGAAATCGCTGTTCTTTTCTTGACAATTCAATTCAGATCTTTTTCCAGATATAAACTTCCACTGACAAAAATAAACTAGAAGGGAGAAAACATACACACACACACACACAAGTGTTTCCATGGGGAGAGACATACTTACCACTACACACAGGATCTTGAGCTGACAGTTTTACCACTCCAAGAAGGACAAGCTTTCTCTTATCATCCAGTAATGACTAGAAGAAAAGTTAATCTCTTCAAATAGCAGTTTCTCCTAAAGTAGCACTGCTACTACCTCCTGCCTGACAGGTTTCTCTGGTCACACAAATTACACTATGGATCTGCCCATTTTGCAAAGCCTTGAACTTGCAAAATTCTCTAAAATTTTTGTCACATCAAGTGCTACTGAATAAAATCAGCTCCTTCTCCACTAGCAGCATAGGTCATCTCCACACAAACATTCCTTTTCCTGTAATTTACCTTTTATCTTGATTAGTTAAGGAGCAGAAGGCAGCTAATTCTGCAGGGCTTGCAGTCACTCCACATTAAAGATCACACTTCTACAATTAGAGCATATATTCCTATAAACTAACATAGCAGGGACATACCACAGCATTCTGTACCAGTTTTAGTCTCCGAAGAATGTGGATACAGTAATTCACATCCCATGACTTGGATAGCAATGACAAAATACATGTCCAAAAAGAAAGGATGCATTGTCTAAGCAAGAGGTACACAGCAGAAGCTGACTGGGTCACATCTGAAACAGCATCAGCCAACAGTTTCTAAGGATCTAAAATTACTGCTATTTTCTGAATTACAAGTTAACATACCCCCTCAGAAGAGCTGATGTTACCTCCATCACTTCCACTGCCCATTTGCCTGATCCTCATCACCTTACTTCCTCCAGAAGGACTGCCTGATAGCCTCTTCTCTTCTGCGCATTGCCAATACTTGACTACAATACTTGGTTATATCATGTAACCCAGCACAAGAAAAGATGGACGGTTAGCTACTGCTGGCATACTAAAAGCACTTGTACATTTATTTCGGCCTACACAGACACAGGCACCCGTCCCGTTTTCAGCCCATGTGCCCATGAAAAGCATAATGACAGTTGATGCTTTATGGTCTCTGCCCTCCCAAGATGTCTGGGGTGGAGAAACTACCCCAACTACTGCAAAGTGTCTCAGACAAGCAGTAATAAAGCCATAAAGCCAGCAGTAATAAAAAGCACTCCCATCCACTTCTACCAGTGCCCACAGGCAAGGCAGCAACATCTGCTTGTTAGTGGTATACGGGGGAATAAGCTGTCAGAACACACATTCGTGCCTGTTTATAGCCACTACCAGAGAAAAGCTCATTTGTAAGAATCACCACCAGCCATTGAGAATAATCTCGTGCTAACGTGCATGTTCTACGCCTATGGTTTGGAAAGAACAGGAGACAAGTCTCTTGATCCCACTTGATCTCTTCACCATCCCTTTAATAAATATGATAAGCTTTTCTCCAGAAAAGACAAGGAGGTTAAAGTTTCCATGTAGCAAAAAAAAGATTAAATGATAGCTAAATGCATACAATCACAGATGAAATCAAGAAATAGGACTAATTATTGTAGAAATACAAAATGAGACTTTGCTTTTATTAGCAGTATTGATGGGTGTCTGAAGAGTTGTGTTATGGTAGATACATGTCATTACACACCTAATGAAGTATTTTAATTGTTTTCTGAATGCTGCTCTATAATATGTACCATGAAAGAATTTCCATAAATCTAACAATTCTATGCATTATTTGTTCAGGTAATGTTGAATGGCAAGCACATCAGAGAGTTGTTTAACAGCCACCTTGCATTGGTTAAAACATTAAGTGCCAGCATGCTAATTTATGAAGCGTACTGGACTTATCTCCTGGCACAGAGCCTTGTAACTTCATTCCAACTTTACTCTTTTGGAATGAGCTTATTCAGTTTCCAGTGCCAAAACAGGCTTTAACTTTAAACCAAATAAGGCATCAGCTTGCCAGATTTGGACATGACGTTTGACTGTAGCTATTAAAGGGAGCAGAACCACTGATGAGTGAATGAGCTGAAAAGAAGAACAACAACTTCCTCACGGTCAGCTTTAAGATTCTCCATCAGAACTTCTACAGGCTGTCAGAACAGAAGGGCAAACTCTTTTCCACACACAACAGGAAAGCACATCCTCTCAGAAACCATTCAACTCTCATAAAAGTAATTAAGCATGAAACTTGAGAAGTGCAGCAGTTAAGCATGAATTTTGAGAATTGCTTTGCAACTCACTTTCTGGCTCGGAACCATAATTAAAATATTATCTGACATTACATCAGGCTCACAAAGAAACCAATAAAGGATAAAAAATTCCTTCCCCAGTCACAACAACATCTAACCCCTGTAAAATAGGCAAAAGCACAGTAGAAATACTATGGCAGAAGCAACACTTCAGGTAACTAATGCACTAATCAGAATCTTAGCAACACATATAGAAAGTCAATACATGCATATGTCAGTTTGCAAACAAGTTATAGGGAGGAGTTTTCAAAATGAAGGTGAACAGTACTTCAGTGCCTTAATGTGACTTAAGCATCTCATTCCATTCAAAATGCTCTTTAGATTTTTTGGAAACACCAGTCATTCCTTTATATATGCCCCCAACTCCTCCTCTACATTTTTTAAAAATTAAAAGGAAAACAAGAAAAATCAGTTCACAAATTTCAGATAAGATGAAAACTAAAAAGAAAACAAGCACATCTGTAACTGTTGAAACAAGTTTTTTAAAGTAGAAGATTCCAGTTTCTACTTTCAACTTGCTTAGAAGTTTATGAAACAGTTCTGAAATATACCACTTCAGTAAAAAAATTTCTTTTCACTTATTTGCTTGTTGATTTAGATCAGGTCCTTAATGTAGGCTTTAAAAGGCTCTAAGACGCCTACTCCCCACTTGCTAAGTAGGAAACTTCTTGGAGAAGGTGAGTAGGCTTGAGTCTTCAGTTTTTGCAGTATTTTCAGAACAAATTTATCACCCTTGAAAGATTAATGAGAAGAAAGAAGGAAAAAAAAGAAAAGGAAAAAAAAACCAAAACAACAAAACAGGACATTCCTGGCTTCCTGACCCTGCAGACAAAATTTCAGAAAATGCTTATCAGTTGCATTTTGAGCCTAAAGAGCAGGGAACAGTACCAGAGCTATATGAAAATGATAACTGAAAGTTTAAAAGGAGAGGACAGTTGAGCCAAATCACTGTTTCATAACAACCACGAAGCTGGGGCAGGTGGGGAGGGGTTATAGGAATGTCCTTCTGCACCTCACGTGTATTTCCAGCCTAGAAATTTCTAACGCCTGGGAGAGGGCTACAGTACCAGAGCTCCACTCCTCCTTTCTTTGCCCGGTGCACGAGAAGAATACCAGAGCTGCCTGTCATACCAGCTAGGAAAAGGAAAGAGGATTTCTCCTTTGCCAGGAAAATCTAAGCGTACTGCTAATTTATCAGACATCCACTAACCAAAAGCTGATATGAAAAGTTCACCAGGATCCAAGTTATTAACCATTCCTGCTCCCTGACTGTGCAATTAGGAAAAACTTCAAACTGTACATAAACAGTCATACCTTACTGCTTTGGGAAATTGTTTTAAAATAAGTAGTATTTATTATAAGATTTCCCATATACCCATGTGTTTTGAAATTGAAAGCAGGCTGTGCATAGGGAATACTCTGGCCTTTCACCTCTGGAGAGCCAGTTTAAGTACATGCTGTTCCACATGTGCAAGTGATTTTCAAGCTCCATTTGGTATCCTAAGCTGTTACTGTCTAAACTTCACAAACAGTGGCGTAGTCCAGTACAGTTTATCATGACAGAGACTAAGCTCTGAAATAGGACAGGAGATTTATGCCTTAGAATACACACTCTGGAGAGTTTTTTTTGTTTCTGCCTCTACCAGAGTTTATTCTAGTTCTGCAGCCTACAACAGAGCGCCCCATGAGTTTACAGAAGGATGAATTGGTGTAAGCATTTGCTACTTATAACTTATTTTTCAACTCTCAGCCTGCCAAAGCGTCAGGAAAACAACATTGCCTTCCATCAAGGCAGGGACACACTGGGAGAGAAAACAGAAAACTGACATCCAAAATATTCTGACATGAGTTAGGAAGTGTGCCTTTCAGTAACGCCAGAGGAAAATGATGCTGTGCTGTGGGCACAGGGCTTTGATTGCCCAAAGCTAGTGAGGTGGCACGGCATGCAATGATGACTTTGTACACCACGCTACTACTCTGATACCTAACTTGTGACCCCACTCCCCAAATCTCAAAAGCTTGAGTGATATGAAGAAAGTTCACACAGCTTACCCTGTTCCTGGGTGAGTTTGGAGAGAAGAAAAAAAAAAAAAAAAAAAAAAAAAAAAGAGTGGTTATACTCTTCCAGATTGCATTGAGTAGAAAGATAACGTTTGGCACAAAAATGAAATGAAATACCAATCTAGAGAGCAAGAGCCTGCTTCAAACATTATGGTTAGTCATACTACAAACCAAAACGCTATATTACGATTCTCAGAAGGCTACTTTATGTATAAATTCATAGCACAGCCATTAAATCAAAGGATGTATATCTGCAGGTAAGAAAAGTTGTAACACCAATGGTCTTATAGTATAACAAAACAATAAAAGCTATTAAAAGTAATTGTTTTCTTGTATGGAAGCTTCAATGGAACAAGAAAAAAAACCAACTTAAAATGTCATACATATTTACAAAAATCCATTTTCATAGCTAGAACTATTACAAAATCCAAAATGATGAGGAGAGCTACAGCTAGATACATAGTTTGAAATCTGTACTGTCATTATCTTAGAAGACTCGTCTTACTCGGTTTCATAGTGTTTCATTACAATGAATCTTTAATTTCAAGATTTGCTTACTTAGAAGCTACTCGGTATGTCTAGCAAAGCCTGCCCTAGGATGATATTCTTACATGTAAGTTGACTTAAAACCAGACAGAGGAAAAGAAAATAGCCTTTACTTTACTGATGGGAATATACCTTTATTAAGTGGATAAAAGGCTCTAGCCTCCATCCAGCTCAGCTGGTCTTCTTGGTCTGGCATGAAAAAACAGAAGGGCTTTAGGGAGATTAAACAAAAAATGTACGCATACTCTGTCAATGGGTGAAGTACTCTCTTAAAGGCAGTCACTGAAAAGAAACTAGGAAACAGCCTTATGTCACAAGCATCAATTCAGTATTCCCCTTAAAATCATATGGTTTTTTGAGAGTTATAGGGGAAAAAAAGTGTCAATAGACTCAAAGCTCAACCTGTGATACATCAATAAAACAGGATCTAGCAAGTGGTGTCTGGAATAACAGCACCTTGGAGAGCAAGTCACCCTTCCCGTAAACCAGGCAGAAAAAAAAGAAATCTTTGGTCCAGAGCTCGGTATCATGTGAGTATATGACTTCCACTGAAATTAAGAGCACTCACCTGCCTAGAAAAAGGTTAAGCCTGTCCTCCCCCTACATGTATCTGACAAGATTAGAAGCTACACATGAACAGATGTCAGTATAATAGAGACATGAACAAACTTTATGGACACTTAAGCAATCCCAAATTATTTTCACCAACTAATAGCTGCCCCTAAATGACCACCCCATTAGCAGGATTTGAAATTAAGGGGATTTCTAAAATAAAAAAATAAATAAATGTAAGGCTACCTATTAAGATATAAGCCAATAACTTATCAACAGGAATTTCAAAGAAACCTCCCAAGTGAGCAAGTTATTATAGAAGTATCTGATTTCTGACACTGGAAACTCAAGAGTCTGATCATGGGTTTGATGTGATACAGAAATTCTTATATTTCTGAATCTTTATCTATTGAAGTGCACTGAAGAATTCACTATTTGAGATAGCCAGTACTCAAGGAAAAAGAAAATGCAAATTGCACATGAAGGAACTCTTTAAATGAATACATCTAATATGCTCTGTGTTCCCAGCTACAAAAGACATCACAGGATTCACTAGGAAAAGAGGAGAGGAAAAAAGGGTACCAAACACAAGAGTGTTTTCACTCGAAACAGGTATCAGGGAGGAAGAGAAAAGGTAAGAAACTGCAGTACTACTAAGTGATAAATTGTGGCCCTGAACACACAATGCAATCCAGCAGGATGAACCACACAGAGCATCAATATATTGAAGGCATACAGTGAATCAACCTCAAAAGATGTCAGAACATATCAGAGTATATACACTGCTCACAATCAATATGAGTTTTTTTTCCCCTCAGCTCCAAAACATACAAAATACTTAAGCTACCAAGATTTATATACCCCTGAACTACATATCTGCCTTGCCTTATTTCTTTCAATGTGCCTGTCTTCCTTCACATCCCTAATGCAAGCTATGCCCCTACAAGCTCATGACAACTGTCACACTGCAAGATCTTTGTGATATAGGTATGTTTTCTGATAGTTTTCTTTGAAACAGTTAATACCATTTATTTTATTCCAGTGAGGATGTCAGATATATTCTAATGGTACAGAAGGTCTTTGAAACATTCTGGACAAGAACACAAATACAAAAGCCCATGATGAACATTACTATCTACTAGCAAGCCACAAATAAAGGACAAACACCAGAAGAAAATTCTGAGGCTAACCTTCATAATACTAACAAACCAACCAACCAACCCCACACCACTAAAAAACCACCACAACTCCCACCACAACTCAGGATATCTTACTGAGGACTTCAATTATATAGACATTAGCAGCAGAGACAGATAAAGGACATTCAACAAGTCAGAATAAGAGGTTTTTATTTCGAGTTTTATTCTTTCCAAGCTCTCACTGACTTCCTGTTGACTCGGGGGGGGGGGGGGGGGGGGGAGGATAAAAATAAGGGGAAAAAAAGAAAAATTTAAAAATCCTGCCTGATGAGAGCTGTAGATACTATCCTAGAATAGGCCAAACTTTGGGCAAAGAAATGCTTGAAGAACATTACCCATGCACATATTCACTTTGCTAACACCACATATAAAGAGAAATCTGTAACAACACAATATGAAAGTGAGTGAACACGTACACCATCACTGAAAAATTCTCCCTCTCTTTTTGAAGAGAATATAAGGGATATGGAATTCAGAATAAAGCTGATCAAGCTGATGCAAGAAAACCAAAGTATTTGTTCACTAACACCAACAACCAACAGAAGGTATCTGCAACTACCTTAAAAAAAAAAAAAAAAAGCTAAGATTTCTACAAAGAGAAGAGACATCATCAACTAATACTGCATTTCTTTTCTCAGTATGAGAAACATGCATGACATCAGTCCAGATTTTTCAAGCCGTTAGAGCTGGTGCATGCCATGGTCTCAAGTGACTGTAGCCAAAACACTCAGCTGAAGGGCTGGAAGGACTTTGTAGTGCAATAAACTATTACATTACAAATAAGACGAGATGTAAAACAAGAGCTTGAGAGGGGAATCTCCTTATCGATATTTCTGTTTACATGAAACAGAATCGTGTACAAAGTTAGAACTATGCATTGCATAGTTGAAATAGGCACCAGCAATGTAATCAGTGTGATATCAAATGAGCAACAGGGTTGCTTTAAGAAACCAGAAGGACACTGCATCCTGAAGCTTACTGATTGTCGAACTGAGGGGGACGCTGAAGCAGCAGATAAAGCTGATGTATTTGTTGTAAACTTTCCAGCATTCGGGCTTTATTTGTCCAAGTTTGATACTCCCCTCTGTGGGTGGAGAAGCTGAGGGACTGGCTGACGTCACCCCGAGAGCGCAGATAAAGTGCAGTGCCTGCAGCTGTGGGATGAGTAAAACTTCCTAAGAGGTACTCAAGGTCGGCTGCCCTGTCTGGCAGGTGCTCTACTGACGGCACCCTTCCTCCTACAGCTCAGCTCCTCACACAGACCTACGGAAAAAAGAACAGTAACCAAGAAAAACCTGCCCAGAATGCCACAAAACGTTATTCTCCAAGGACCGGCACCCTGGGGATTCAGGCTCTCAGGAGGAATAGATTTTAACCAACCCTTAATCATAACCAGGGTATGTACTCTTTCTATTTATTACATTTATTAGTGATTGGAGATTTTTGCCCTTTACTTTTCTGGAGTTCAGAGATGCAGATGAAGCTGTGAGTAGATTAGCAAATAGCCGCTAGTTCTGAGGAGAGCCAGCTGAATGCTAACAGTTTTTTACAAGTTTCGTGTGACGTGTTTCTGGGACTGCTTTATTGGTCTAAGAGACTTTAACTGCATTTCTACTTATGCCTCAAAAAAATTTAATTTAAGTGCCTTGGCGGCAGAAAAACTCTGGCATGATCTCCCCAGGCATTCAGATGAGAAAATTAATTTTGAGCCTACTAAAGGCCAGACCCCACTTTTATCATTTTCACAACTAGCCTCTGTGATCACCGGGGGAGAAGACTACTTGGCAGCAGCTCCTCATGTCTGGAAGTTTGTGCTTTGCAAACTCTGCCAACTTTTAATCTGACTCTCATTTAATTAAATCAAGTTCTGATTATTGCCAGCAAAGGCAACAGCACCTGTTTTTACATATGTAAAGATTTTCACTTTCATGAATGTTAAATCTGTGATTTATTAGAAAGTTATCGAGTCCTGAACATGAAGGGGAGAGTTCTTTGGTGTTTTCTGCCATATTTAGAAACAAACAATTTACCTTACCCCCCTAATAAAGGGCAAGAATCCGAGTCTTCATTTTTTCAAGGATTTTGAGCTATTAATTGCAATTTATTTAAGAAACCAGTTAATGAATGGAACACATAAAGCACTGTCAGCTGCCCTGCATCTACAGACATATAGACTCAAAAGACAGGATATGTATTTTGATAATTTGTATATTTTGAAAATTGTGTTCAATGCACATCAGATTAGAATTAGTTCTCCGTATATTTTTGCGGCTTTTCAGAACGTCAGACACAGTGAGCCTGTGTTCCATGAGCCTCCAAAGCACCAATGCTTTTGTTTTTTTTAAAGCCCTGCACTATGACTCAATATATACACTATGCCTGGTATTAAATAAACGTCAAGAGCCTTGAAGGATGCATACCACTGGTGATGCCTTGCAGTAAACATGCTTCTAAACAAGAGTCTGTAGAAAGTTTAAGGACCAACCTTTCACATATTATACTAGTAAAAATTAATTTCATTTATTCACTTAGTCCAGATTTATATAAGCATAAAAGATTTTACTGATTTTAAGCAGAAGTAAACCAGAATGCTATTATTTGACTGTATGTAGCTTCACAACAAATACTTCGTAGGACATAGCAAAACCTTTAGAGAAACAGAAGACAAAAACACTGAATAAAAAAGAAAAAAATCTCTGGATGTTTTGGGGCCTTCGTTGCCTTTTATGGGCCTCCAAAAGAAAAATAGTTTCCATTATCTCTAACGAAAAATATTTTAGCGGTGTCTGGTTTGTATTTTCTTTCTGTTTAGATTAAGTGCAATGAAGTTTAAAACTGCAATAACAAAGCATGTTACTATAAATGTAACTTTCTAAAGAATAAATGATTTTGCAATTGACTCATACCTACCAAATGCCTCACAAGACATAAGCCATTGGTTTCTAGTACATTACAGAAATGCTCAAAATCACATTTCAAGTAGAATTATGAAATAAAATATATAGGGGAAAATGGCATATTTAAATTTGCTTAGCTCAAGTTCAAGAATATTAATGGTAGATTTCTTTAAAATTAATATTTTTGTTGCCGGAGCATACATTTAGAAGAGTGCCTAAATAAGTATTCATGCAGTACCCTTTAAGAAGGAATTAATATTTTGCAAGATTCATATGCCTCGCTTTTTGGGACCTAGGCATTCCTTTCCTAAAGGGTATCACCAGCAGCCCATTCACATTTGGCTTAGCTGTCCTGGCAAGAAAAAAAATTATTAGCCATTAAAACAATAAATAGAAATTATTTTTAAACACATTTTGAATAAAATAATTGGACAGGTGTTAAATTTGGTTGGATATAGCCCTTGTTCAACAAAAGAAAGCTTTTACCAGGACTTGTCAAGAGACAGAGACAACATAGGAGACCATCATCCACCTGTCTAAAGAACAGATGTCATCTCAAAAGCCCATCTGCAATTTCCCAAGCACGGCAATTCTCTTGACTGTTTCAAGCAAATGCAAAAACCACAGATCATGATCACTGGGAGGGTAGGAAGAACAGGAGGGGACTAAAAATAGACATATTCAGATTCTATTAGGGTCGGAAACAACAAATTAACTAGAAATAATGAAAACATTTCTTAAAATCTTTGAAACTTTACATAGATGCAAAGAAATTACGTCAATGAAACTGATCAAAACCCTAGTCTTCATGAAACTGAATACCTTCAGTTTATTCTGACCAGAAGATAACATTTTGGGTTAAGTGTTTAGAGGAATGCAATCCTAGAATTTAAGTCATATTGAATAAAACATTACAGAAACAATTAAAACTTGTAGAGGTTGGAGGGAATGGTGAAATATTATCAAATCTAGATTTAAGTTCTATTTTAATATAAACCTTTACAGATCGCAATGCAAGTATTTATATTAACTCAATTTTATGTTTAGCCACTCTGTCTGCAGACATTCATAATTCTCTTCAGAAAACGGAGCCCAAAATATTTATGAAGGAGTGCCATGACGAGCTTCACAAGTCTATTAACAGATGCAGAGAGGTTTTCTTCAAAGTTTCATAGGAGACATTGCTCCTCATGTGGTTAAATAGTTACCTAGTCTCTGACAACATCTGAATGCTTGACACACATCCTTGCATTTATCCAAATCTGAGATACCTAGGATACAGGAGCAACAGGCATGCCATATAGACATGTCCTGAAGAGCAAGGCAAAAATTTTCCCAAAGCACCAGTAGAATCTACCTCATGCAGCAGGGGTGAGCAAGCAACAAACGCTACAGTCATAATATGATTCTCAGTGTTCACAATACACATTTAATACATCACTAATAAAGTTCTTTAAGAAACAGTATCACTTACATTATCAAGATACCCACAATATCAATATTATACCCATGATATGGTGTGATCTTGCAATGCACAACCTGGTCCCTTTCTATAAAATGTAGGCTGCACTACTTTTGTCTGCCCCCCTTCCCCACAAGCAACAGTCAAGATTTGCCCCCGAAATACTGAGGAGAGAGAAGAGCTGGCACCCGGCCATATTCCTCCTACCCCATCCTAGCAGCAGATCTCCAGCTCTTTCCACCAAACCCAGGAAGAGCAAATGAGGGAAAGGATTATACGAGGGCAGGTAGTTCTGCAGACTACCAGAAGGCCTGGGCAAGTAGAGCTCAGCACCCCCATCAAGGCATTAAGGCCCAACAGACACATCCCAGAAGCCTGGCAGTAATCAACTGAGCTAAGGAATAGGAAATACAGACTCCTGCCCCTTTCCCTCCTTGCTCCCACCAAACGATGGTAACCCCATCCAACCATATAGCGGTATCACTGTAGCTGGTGACAATATGTTAAGAAAATCCAAGGGATTGCACATTATTACCAGCAACACAGAGCGGGTTAGGTCCTGCTAGCAGCACAGCTGCAGCTGCTAGACAGATATGCTACTTTATAAGGTAGGATCATTCTCTCAGTACACTGCTGAGGTATGCCACAGATACAGCAGATTATGCTTTTTACGTGCCACAGCAAATTATCTGCTGAGTAACCTACATAATGGTTATTCAAGCAAGCTTACTCTTGAGAGGGAACCAAGAATGGCTGGTTTTGCCCATTTTGGGTATTAGAGCATCAACAGTTACACTGGAACGCTAGGACTTCTGCTGCAGTTTGTCACTCCACGCATGTCCACAACACGCTAAGTCAGGAGCCATTCCAGGTTAAAGGGAGAAGCATTATCATACCTCTACCCTGGTCTTATTACAATAATGAAAGTGGGCTCAGTGTAGTTTATTTACACTTACAGATGTTGAAGTTTGAGAAACAGAATATTTTGGAGACTCCAGACTTAGAATTTATGAGCAAATTCCTCGATTCATCCTCAAACAGATTATTCAGGCACCTTAACACTTACGTTAAGCACACAATACATGAGTCCATTCTTTTGGAGGGCGAGGGGGTAAAAGATTCCAGCTAGCCACAAGTACCCATTTGGAAAGTTCGCCTGACTTGATAATAGCACATGCATCGCAGCTTGTTACAGTGAAATAAAAAAACAAGTTTACAGGCTGGAATTCAGAAAAAAGCCCACAAAACAAACTCTAAGTTCTTTGAGCATTCAGACCCACCTAACAGAGATGGACAGCTGGAAAGAGGAGAGAATGACTCTATTTGGTTGATTTTTGCCATTGTTTCACTAATACAGTGCAACACATATCAGAAAGAATATTTCTATTTGACTTTTATGCTGATAGTTACTACCGTCACCTTCAGAGGCAACGAGTCTGCCAGGTTTACCATAGCTAGGGTTCAGAACATACTGGAGGTATATTGGGCAGCTTACTCTCTTCATCTCCTGGAAAACTGGGAAACATCAGAATTGAAGAACGTCTCCATAGCATGTTTTCCTGTCCTCCGTAACACTTAATTACTTTTAATAATTGAGAAAGCACTTGCTTTGGCTGTAGCAGAACCCACTGTGAGATAAATTCTCTCCAACAGCTTTTTTACTTCATACACGGCACAGATCAGAGAACTGCTCTTGTAAGTAAGGCTGTATTAGTATTTTTGTCCTTCACATTTACTTAAAAATAAGCAGCTAGTGTTATTTTAGATGAACCAACCTGTCCCCTTTGTTCTGTTCAAGAAGAGCTTTATTCCAGAAGCTTATGTGCTACATCCATCAATTTCACGTTGCTGTCTTGGTTATCAAAGGTCACCTAAAATGGCAATACACACCTAAGGGACCTAAATCCCACTCAGTGACCAAAGACCTGTTTAAATGGTGTGGTGGTATGAGAAGTCGCCCGTTTGCAAATAAACGCCTGCAATTCTAGAACAAGCTTTAGTAGCACCTAAGGTCGTGGCCTCTCTACAGTAGTGACTTTAAAACAGAATTATGATGCATTTCAATTATTTTAACTATGATGTAGAAGATTATCAACAAGATCAAAAAAAAGCTAGCATAGAAAGACAAGCTTAGGGCTATTTCTATGAATGTCACTGACATTGGTACATTTCCGTGAGGTATGAATTGCACCACGCAGATCACTTTGAAGGATCAGTGTCACTGTTAGTCAAATGCAATGGGACTCAAAGCTAAGCACTTTAAAGAGTTCACGGCCTGGATTAGACATGAAGAAAGAGAAAAATATCATTTCAGTATTATTAGCATATTTGTGATTATTTAGTGATACAACATGAGATGCCAGGCTAGCAGAAAACACACTGCTGTATTTGTCCTTAAATGTGGTAAGACCACAAGTGGCTTTCTATATTATCCAGTCAATGGCACATCATGCACACAAACATTAAGTAGCACAATTTCTTAACAGTTCTATTCTTCTGCTATTGCCTGGAGTTGTAAGGGAAAAAACTTAACTATTTTATCAAGCAAATTACACAATGGCAGTTGAGACAGAAGATTCAAAGACAAGTTACAGTAACTACAGAAATCAGAGTGGAAACTATTCAATGCAGAAGTGTGAAGATAATTTCCATCTAATTTGAAGTTATGATGAATAAAGCATTTATATGGTGATCTGACAACAGAACTACAGAGGGCCTGGCAGGATTAAGAACTCACTTTTTTTGTAAGCAATCATGTAGTTGTTTACAGGCCCACTCCCCCCCTCCCTCCCCAACCCAAGAGGAAATAGGGAAGTATGGTGAAGTTTATTTTCTCTATCAATTTTCAGGTATGCATGGTGCTTAAGCAGTTAAACTTTGGTTTTTTTTCAGATCACACCTGGAAGCAAGGCTTCAGCTGCCAACCTGTGTCCTGGTGATGTTATTATAGCTATTGATGGGCTAAGCACAGAGAATATGACACATAACGATGCCCAGGAGAGAATTAAAGCAGCTACACATCAGCTTTGTTTGAAAATAGAGAGGTATGTGTACCTGTCTGCTTACTTCCGAAAGAAGATACTACCCAACCAACTCATTATACAGTACAACTATTATATAGTGTAACTATTTTAAATAGTTTTAAGAATTTCACAAAACCTTTAAAATGACAAGCACACAGACCTACCTCACCAACTCCAGATCAGGCAAGACTCCCCAGAAGATATCTTCATGGGCACAAGAAGAATAGCTTCCTTCAGGCTACTCACCACATTTATTGAGCTGAGAAACAATCTGCATCTTCACATCTCCTAAATGAGTTTGCTCAGCCTTTAATCAGAATCACCTGGCACACTCTTTCAGGTGTCTCCAAGAATCAGACAACTCTGATTGTCCTGAGGCCCTCAAGGAGGCACAGCACTTTATTACAGCTGATCACAATACTCCTTTCCAAATACAGAAGGTTGGTTTTTGGGGGGGAAGGAGCATTGTCTAACTACTAGAGCACATACCACAGTTAAGAAATTCCTGCAGTTAATTCCAGATTCTGTTACAGATTGATATGTGCCATTTAGCAACTCTCTTAGGAAGTAATTTTCAAAATATAAGTGTAATTGTGCCTATGAAATATGTGCACATTTTAAAATGCTAAATATTTGTATTTATATAACAAACTACTAGATTAATATTTAGCATTAATATTACACTATTTTACAATTAGCTGCCAAATTTCGCTTTGTCAATGAAGACAGAATTGTAACTGGTATTTGTATGTTTGTTATCTCTGCTTCAGTGACTGAAAGAATCGCCTATGTGCAACTTCTATTTACAATTGCACATATACTTTGCATACATAGATTGCACTCCTCCTACATTGAAAAGCAAGCTTTGCATGGATATTGTGGTCATAAAAAAAAGAAATTTATATTGCTCTAGTTTAGGATTATTACTAATATATTCACTGATTTGTGCAAAATAGTCTGAGGACTCAACATTCCTTCTATCAACTATTAAAAATACAAAACTGTAAAAAGTTTGGTCAGCTCAGGTCAGAAAAGCACTAGTTTCCCTTTGCTTTTGGTAACTACTAATAAATTATTTCCCATTGTTCATATTATATGTAATTTTTTAAAAAGTAAATACACTTTTTATATCTTGTTCACATATAGTACACATTATATATTGTTAAAGTATTTTCATGTCAAAAACATTAAAAAAGCATAGAACAAACTGCAAATTTTCAAGCTGCATTATATTTTAGAGGGACATATACAACTCTCTAGGAATTCGAGTTATTTAAATTCTGCCTTTCTTTCTTTCTAGGGCAGGAACTAAATTATGGTCCCCACAAGTTTCAGAAGACGGCAAAGCACATCCCTTCAAGATAAATTTGGAAGCTGAACCACAGGTATGAACTCTTAAAAGTTACCTAACCATTTCCATCTGCCTTTTTACACTCTAAATGATCTCCCTTGTGGTCATCAAAATTCTTTGAATAGCACTTCCTCCATTATCTGCCAGTTTAAGCTAATACAAACCATCACAATTATAATATGTATGAACATCATTTTATCTGACTGGATGTTTTTGGTTTTTCAGCTATAACTGAAACAAAACATTAACAAGTTACAACACATTCCCATTGTTCTTTAAAACTGTACGTATTGCCATAGTTTTATTATGGAAAGAAAATATCTCCGTTTATTCTGATACCCTTTAAGTTGCTTTAACTTTTTTAGAGATTCTTCACCATATGAGGAAGTTCTTCAATCAAGAATAAACGTCAAGTACCAAAAGTCATTGTGATGTAACAGTCAGTTAAGATCCATTAATACTGGGTCTCTTTACTTCCGTACGTTTTTATACTACACCACAGAACTGGAAGTTACAAATTTGTACAAAACCCATGTACTGATCAATAAGCAAACCTTTCACCACTTCTGGCCAGCAAAGTCTTGATCCTTGTATATGAGCAAAGCAAATCCAATCAACTAAAATCTTCCTCTCTCTTCAAACTTGCACCCAGTCCCTTGCACAAAGCTATGAGCCAAAGTCTCCGTATTGTTAATAGTTAATTAGCTAGCAAGTGTTAAATAAAGTGTGAATAAAGCTAGTGCTTTATTCCTTTGTCATTCCTCTTTAACCTACATGAACATTTGCTGTTCTCTCAAGAGGGGGGAGGGAAGAGCATTCTGCTGATCCTGGCCTTCCAGGATCAAAGCAAGTATGTCAAAGTATTTTTTCTGTGCTATCCCAGAAAAATGTAAGTGCAGATTCCGTTTCAGTAAATTCTATGCAATAAATATTTCCACCAATTCTCTTTTCATGGAGACACTCCCTAACATTGGCATCCCTAAATATGGCATTTCAGTGTTCCAGTTCTCTCTCTTCCTTCCAATCTAAGTGATACAGCAAACTTCATCAGAAATAACATAGCCCCTTCAGCAGTAAGAGGTAGCATAGTGAAGAAACAAAATTATTTTAAATGCATATTTTTGTAGAATAGCTAGGATGTACATAAAATAAATAGCAATGGAACAAATTCACTAAAAAAGCTAGAGCGACCACGTAGGCATGTATGACAGGAGAGTAATCCGTTTGCGTGAAAGCTGCATTCCTAAAAAGGATAATTGCTTAAAAATAAACCACAAGATTTCACTAAGTGCTATTTGGCAGACTATTGAAAAGCAGTCTCCATTGGGCAATCAGAAAAACTATTTCTCCTAGATTAAATTGCCAACCTGTTCATTTTAGTATGTATCCCTCTTTCCTTCCTAGGAAAATCAGGAGTACTGAGTATACTTAATAAATAATAGGCCCCAGAAAAGTAGCAATGCTTGTAAAAATATATGCTAAACCATTCTAGGGATGATTTACATTTTAGATTAAATTCTTCCATCCAAGAACATCGATCACTCTGATCTCCCTGTGGAAAAAAATATCGCCTTTTTTTCTACAATTGCTGAAATTTTAAATTACATTTTACTGCATATTTAGTCACAACATGAGACCCAGCAACAATGTATAAGTATACTGTGTATACCAGTAGTGAAAACAGTACAACATCAAAATTTCTTTAACCTCAGCTGACAAATTATTGCACAACTATAACCTGTGCTGTTTAGGTCATATTACAGTTTACTGAAGTCCAACAATAAGTAAAGGCATTGAAGCCCAGACAAACGGAGAAAAATCCAAAAGCAGGATAGCATTCCTTCAAATGTAAAACACTTCTATCCAAAAGTATTGTACACGTTGACTGGTGTACAGAAATGGAAAATCACTCCATTCTATAAAAAGCATTTCCTCCATTTATGTAATAATGAAAATTACTCAAGAGGTCATAGATGTTATAAATGTAGTCAGATTTTTTTTGCTCTTGCCAGATAGACATTTTAAAGTTCACTAAGAAAGCTTCACAGAGGGACGTCAATAATTTAAAACACATTATAAGCCAACTAAATAACAATAATAGATGCAGACTTACAAAGCCTTCTTAGTAAGTATCTAATTTCTATTTGCAAGCTAATAAAAGATAGTTATAAATGAAAGTAGAACATATTTTAAATCGTTCAGCAATTTGGCCAAATATTTGGCCAAAGAATGCTTACTTTAGCTTAAATGAACAAAAATTATTCTACAGATGCTTGGAGATGCTTATGTGAAAACTGATAAGCAACTAAATACTGTGCCTACCTGCAGCTATGGAACAAGGAACCTTTACCACCGTAGCAAACTTTTGCAACAGGCTGAGCATCCCCAAAGAGTTATTTGGAGATTGATATAGGCAATTGTCATAGGACAATGAAAGCTCTATTTTTTCCTCTGGGAAGAGGAAACCGAGGCAACAATTCTAGTAAATAACTTACAGCAATAAGTGGCTGACAGAGAGCCACTCTTGAAAGCTACACATTCCCACATAAAAAACAGCCACCTAATTTCATTAGTCTGAAGCAACCTATAGCATGATGGATAAATAATAGGAAATAATAGGCTACTTGAAGTATTACTGATACAATCACATTGTATTCTCTATAAAAGCAATTTAGGACATAAGGTTCTCAAAGAACATAATTAGGAAATGAAAATAAAACAATCTAAATGGCAAACTGTATCTTATAAAATTATTTTTTAAATCCTTTCTGCTGTATTGTCAATGTAAAACAATACTGTGACTTGTAAATTTTTTCTCAGTTATAATCCCTTTAACCTCATCTAAAATGAATTTGTTTCCATAACCACAATTTCTTGATTTGTTTGTATTCGGGCTTTTCTTTTTTGCTTCTATCTTTGCCTTTGCACATTTTGTTCAGTGTGACTAGGCTTTTGGCCATGAAAAACATTATAGATTCCTGGGAGATATAAATATACTATACACACAGATAAGTATAAAAATCTAAAAAAAAACCCCAAAAACAAAAACAAAAAAACCAACAAAATCTACTGTTCTAAAAAGTAAGTTTATAGTCTATTACCACTTATAATCAAGTTTTGAAACATTAATTGTGCTAGTCTAGTTTTGAGGACCTACTCCCTCTTCCATAACAGCATTCAGAGATAAAGATTTTAGTCACATGATACCTCCAAAATGTAAACGTCTGTGTACTTTCATAGCAATTATGCCCAAGGAGTATCATCACATGGTCCATGTTGTATGCATTTTGACAGACTTTGGGGGCATTCATTCTATTCCTGATATCTATATCAATGCAAAATGTAGTTGGCCCTGCAAAAAGGATATTGGTCAGCTAGAAAAAATTTAAGAAATTAAATACTGTAATTCTCGACTATTCCTGATTAGGAATTTCAACAACCTCCAGTTCTCATTTAGCTTTTGAACTAAAGGAGGACTTTTCACAGATTCAATGAGATCCAATAAACACAAGAGCTGGACTATTTTTGCTGCTGTATGTTCTGTCACTGACATTTTGTATGAATAGCTGAGTTAAAAAGAAAATGGGATTTAAGTCTAACTAACTGCAAATACTTGTTTCACAACTGTTACATTGTAAACATGCTACTATGGTGCCACATGTCTTCTGTGCTGTTCATTTGTCAACAAGAAATAAAAAAAGAAGATGAAATTACAACGTTCACGGTTGGTTTTGTTTGTTTTGTATCATACATGGATTTAAATCAATTTTAAATACTTTTACATTAATATCTTTCATTAAGTAGACATAATCCTAAATACTAGTAGATTATTTCCATTTACTAATACATTTTTTTAATTGCAACCCAGTTCTATCAAACAGAAACAAGGAACTGCAAGTAAAATCTTTGTGCTGATTTATCTGGTTGTCGCTTTCAGTAGCCTCTTACAGTGCAATGCTGCTAAACATTTTCATTTAATAAAACTGCTTTTTACTGTTTGCATTTTCTGGTTGCACATTCTATATAACCATGACTTTTCTTTAGGTCTGTTCCTAAAAATATTTCTGAAACTGTTGTTTTAAATGAAAACAAAGGGCCAATTCAAGTTTTCATAATTTTTATAAATTATTCACCAAAACTTTGAACAGAGACTTGATATTGTCTGAGAAAGGAAATAATACTCTGAGAAATGAATAAAAATCTACAGATGTAAAGAACATGTCCATGCTTATCTAATCTGCTCTAATTATCTTGATTTATTCTGTGGATTTGAGTATTCAAATACTTATTTTGTTTTTTGCTAATAGGTTGTATTTGTTCTAACTGGAAATTTGTCTAGCATTCCTGAAGTTTACAGTAATTTTAAAAAGGCATTTCTGCATAAGAAAAACTACTTCGTTCAGAGTTTTATTTAGCAGAACAAGGAAACTAGTTTGTACAGCTTGCAAGACAGAAGTGAAAGACCACAATTGCACCTGAATAATTTTAAAGCTGAAGATGTTGGGTGTGTCACCATTAAAAATATGTGATAGCAAATACCAGACAGCGTAAACTGTACACAGTGATTAAGCCAAAAGCTCTGGTACCTAAGACACGAGTTTCAACCATTTGAAATAAATCTCATTCAGCAGTATCAGAACGTAGACTGTCTACAGGTCATATGACACAGTGGGATAGCAACATAAATACAGAAATGGTCGATAGTATTGTAGATGTATTCCTAGTACACCTATCACACTCAAAAATCAGAGAATTGGCAAAGATTTCTATGAAAATTGAAGTATTAATAACCTGTGCTGTCTTCTTTAGAGACTGGAACTTGCAACATTAAGAGATCAATTCAGATTGTAGAAACCTATTTGTTAGGAACAAGAGCTTTTTATTCCATATGGATGGAAGTTCAAGTGCTCTTGCAGTACTGTCTCCAAAGAGCACTGCAGGACATCAGCCAAAGGTGATGGACTACAACAGCAAAGTTCTTCACCCACTAGCTCAGAAGGAAAAAAAAAAAAACTCAGCAGATGACAGCACTATTTTTTCCAAAGTCTGCATTTCTGTGGATTAGGGATGGACCTGAGCAGGCAGGGACTCAAAAGAGACTGTACTCAATGTGTACAATACAAGTAAGTGAATTTTCACACAGTCAACAGTCTTTATCATTCCTGGCCAATCACCACAGAATAACATTGTAAGTTATTTGAAAGGTCATCACAGATTTTGTTTTCCAGATCTTATCCCTATGAATTCCACAACTGGAGGATTTTATCTGGGCCAACAGTAAACAAAATCGTATTCCAGAAATAAACAAACATAGGCAGAATGATTTCCAATTTACTCATTTCTGGGTTCTACCTATTTATGATGATTTCACATTATCTTTAAATTATACAGCATCACAATTTTTGATGCACAGGTATGCTTCAAAGTATGGAATAAATTCAGAAGAATGTCCTCAATCTGATGTACATTCAAGACTATTTCATTTAAAAGAAATGTTAAAAATTATGTGTTTTCTAGGCAAGACGTTTACAATAAAATCTTCATACTTTTGTGAGTCCCTCCATCAGTACATGACAAAAAAACAGAAGCCAGAGATTAGCACTAAAGTAAAGCAATTAAGTTAACTATACATCAAATGTATACTAAATCTACAAAATCTAGAGAACAATACGACAGGTTACTATAATATTCATCCCTCCCATTTCTTCTTAAAGTTGCATGCTATTTACAAATGTGGAATGCCTTCTCTTTGCCCTGAGGCAGGAAAATAATAGTGTCTGAATGTGTATGGCTGAAGTAGCATATAGAAAATTCATGGAAAAATATAGTATGCTTGCACCAGTTAAAAAATAACAAAGTCGCAAAAGTAAAAAATGCAGAGATTAACAATACTGATGTTGTCGGATTTACTCATTACTAGCTTTGGTGTGCATTGTAGCTTTGTGTATTTTGTCTGCCTATCATGTACAGGAATTCAAGCCTATTGGTACAGCTCACAACAGAAGGGCCCAGCCTTTTGTTGCAGCAGCAAATATTGATGACAAAAGACAGGTAGTGAGCTCCTCCTATAATTCACCAATTGGGCTGTATTCATCTGGCAATATTCAAGACGCGCTTCATGGACAACTGAGGGGTCTCATTCCTAACTCATCGCAAAAGTGAGTACTGGTATTTACTTATAATACATAGTCATTTGTGGTATATCACTATATGTTCTGTTTTCAATTTAAAAGTCCAGCTCTTGCTGTTTTTTTCTGATAATCAGGAGTTTATTGATTATCCAAAAAAATGGTGATAAATGAAGCAATTTTTTCCAACACAGGAAACTATCCATTTTCTCCGTAGCAGCAACGCTGCAGGTTGCTAAAATTTGCCCTCTGTGTTGGGCTGCAATACTACCTACCACCCTTCTCTCTTATAACTGCACTTTACTCTGAATGTTTCTGAACACTAAAGTGATTATATTTTGAGTACCAGGAATGTACAAACGAAACACAATTACTTCACGGTTACAATTTTAAAACCTCGTTAGCTACCTTCTAACTAGAAATAAGTATTTATAGGCCAAATAAAGTTATTTTAACCCTCTTTTCTTTACAGGATATGAACTACTTTGAACACAGGCATAATATTCGGCCCAAACCTTTCATAGTCTCAGGCCGAAGCAGGTTATAAACTCTGAGTGCTGTGCTGGATTTGGATGCATGGTGTTATTTTTTAATGGATACTCACTATTCACATTAATAAAGCATACTGATGCATTTGAAATTTGCTTATAGTAGTATACAGCCTAACACTGAAATAAAAAAAAAAAAAAAAAAAAAAGAAATGGTTGACTTGCAGAGATCAGGCTTGAAATTCAAATTTCTGTTTCCAAAAGAAAGCAGGTCCACACTCCCATCTCAGTTATACTGATATGAGTCTGAAGGAACTGTATTCATGAACCTGATTCAGTTTACAGCGTAGCACCATATATTGTATACTTATAAACCTCTGGCACTCTGAAATTCTGTCCAAATGCACATACATGTAATTTGTTAACCTGCTAAATAAAAGATAGCTAGTTACATGAGGTATCATCTAGGCTCTTCAGAGATTTTAAGTTTGCTTTTCGGCAGATCTCTATTCAGAAGGCAACCTAATGCAGAGCTAAAATAGGAGAACTATCTCACGCCACAGACATGTAAAGCTCTAAAAT
The DNA here is from genome assembly GCF_965183815.1 of Platalea leucorodia. Taxonomy (NCBI): domain Eukaryota; kingdom Metazoa; phylum Chordata; class Aves; order Pelecaniformes; family Threskiornithidae; genus Platalea; species Platalea leucorodia. The sequence continues at coordinate 50,962,102 of NC_138828.1, read as the reverse complement.
GCAGAAAAGCTTACATATTTACATCCATCATTCTAGTGTAATATTCCTCTGTCATAACTGGGGATGAAATGCCTCACTATTATTTATATTATTAAATACAGAGGGGAAAAAGCAATGGAAACTCTGTGGCTAAAAATGCAAGGAAGCTCAAAAGTGCCTGAGTGATGCACTATATTGTGATGCTACCCTTTATCCTTTCTAGCAGTAGCAGTTTTTACCAGTGGCCTTAGTGTTCTGCATTTCATTCTGAAAGTTTAAAATGCTTTCAATTATACTAAAGTCTGACAAACTAGACCAGAAAAACAGGATGATAATTGATACCTGCGTACAAAGGATTATCAGTTTTGTGACGTGTTAAATTTTTCAATGACCTGAGTGATAAAGCGGAGACTGTAGAAGATGGACAGAGTCCCATCCTTCTGTGAACAAGAACTATCGATGTAGAACACTGCCGCAGCAGAGAAAAGGTGCCCATCTCTCCTTGCAGTCTGATGTTAATACAGGACAAATGACAAAACAGGCTGCCTCTAACTGTAGGCAGCACTTGCATACTGTACCTAAACTGACTTCTGGACCACTAGGCACCATTTACAGGTATCTAATCAGATTTATGGAGATTCAAATGAGTCTATCAAGAGCCTAATCTCCTAATTCAGAAACCTCAATTACACAATATTTTCTGTGAAAATATTGAAGTAAATGGCCATTTTCCAGCATGTCAGATGGGAGAAAAGACCTGCAAAAATTAACCTGACAGTGATGCAACAAGTTTCAGAACTCTGGTTGGGCAAGGTCTCTCAGGTGTTCCAGCACTGGAGAAGTCTGTGTTTACAAACTGCAGAATCTCTGACAGAGGGTGCTACATCTGCAAAATCTGGGTTGTTACACTGTTTGTCTGCTACTTTTTCATCAGTTTGGCTCAAGATATATCCTCTGCTAAACACAGCAAAAACCAAACCTGTACACATCCCTTTAGGACAGAGAGCTGAGGCTAAATAGGACTTTGACTAAAAGAAAAGCTGATTCTGGTCTGTGGGTTTGAGCTAACGGATTTGACATTAGCCATGATATTGGACTTTACTCTGGCAAAACTAACTGGAAATTATATTTAATATATTTTATTTATACTTTATTTATAGTTTATTCTGTTTTAACATTCCTTTGGCTGCTCTAGCAAGAGTTTTGCTTTTTCTAGCCTTTTCCTGCTACTTTCCATTTACTAACACTATCAGCACTGACAAAACTTATTCTACTGCAGGATCGAAAGGTGGTCTTGATTCTTCTAAAAGAAAAGACTGCAAATTTATAAGTTGCCCTCATGTGATTTTTTTGGCTGGCTCATGCTAGGCGAGGATGCAGAACTGTGCTTTTGCTTTAAGGCTTGCCTACCATTTCTGGAATTAGGTTTCTTTTGATATGTTTTTGATGGTAGAGTATATACTTCCCTTTACATTTTTGAGAAAGTGGTCCTACACAAATTCCCTTCTGAATCAATGGGAGAATTTTGGGTATTCTTCTTCTCCACCCAAGAGTAGCTACTGGGCAGAGTACTGTACTATCAAACTGGGAAACAGAGTTTTCTTCCAGGTTTACGCAGAATCATTCAGCTTGGAAAGAACTAACCACAACCCTGATATGCAGGTTGAAGGAAAGAGATTAAGCATTTGTCATCTCATAGCTCTGAATATCACAAAAATGGTAGCCAATGAACTGTGGAAATCCTGGGTTATGTGCCGTTACACAGCAACAGCAAAGAAATATCCCGTAACAAAGAAAGCCTCTGAGGTGCTCTGGAGAAAAGACTGCGGTGTTCAAAATAGTGACACTGAAAAAGACTCTGGCCTTAACGTTCACATTATTTTACTAATCCTTTTCCAGAGATGTCAAATTGGGTGTGCAGTAACTTTACTTCAGTAATGTCAAGCAACATTAATATTTCTAAAAAACTGTACATCTTTTTTATGATATATAAATTATATGTAAAATCGACTTCAAAAGCAGTAAAATTAATTCTCTGAATACATATCCATTGTTCTTGTGAAGGACCACTTTACATTTTACTGGAAACACTGTAATTTAGAAATGCAAAAGTATGCCTGGCTAGTTTAGTATCTTTTCTTCTTTGAAATATTCAACAAATATTAAAAAAATGAAACATATTGTTAAATTAATTTTAAAAGATTAATAAATATCTTATTGTAGAATTTAAGGAAATCTAGGAAATGTCACACTTATTATTTTACACTACTTCACAGCAGTCTCTTCAACTGTGGACTAAGTTGGCTGTGAGGTACAGGACTGGAATGATGTGTCTAGGATTCCAGTACTGCAGGTGTTTATTCTGTCACTGACATGGACAACTCACAGAACCTTTGTATGCCACCCTTTTGTAGATGTTAAGAATTACTCATCTAGAACAAAGAATTTTAGGGAGGCTTAATTAATCCTCAATAAAATCTAGCATTAAAAATGTAAAGTAATATTATATTCTGAATTAGTCAATCTATCAAAGAATTATTACTATCTTGAAAGAAAATGCATGCCAGAATTTTAAGGACTGCTTTATAACTGGCATTGATACTTTTTACAGGAAAATAGTTTTCAATGAACACACATACTTTTGCTTTTCTACATCCGTTCTATTTCCGCTTTTCAGCCCTGTTAACATCACCGTATTCCTGTACTTTTGTCTCTATTCTCTATAATCTGACATGCGTTGCACACTCTTCTGTAACCTGGCTATTAACACAGTGGATGCAGCACTCCTTCGGGGATTGACTGTGGCAGTGGACGCAGTACCCCCTCTTCAATTAGCACGGTTAGCTCTATCTGCCCTACCGAGCTGAAAGCGGTGTCTAAGATGGCCCCTAACATTCCCTTGGAAATGGAGCTTCCCGGTGTCAAGATTGTACACGCTCAGTTTAACACACCTATGCAGTTGTACTCAGATGACAATATCATGGAAACACTGCAAGGCCAAGTTTCTACAGCTCTGGGGGAAACACCTGTAATAAGGTAATTAGAGCAGTATCTTTAATATTTATGAATATACAAATTTAGAATATACCAAAAATCATCAGCTTTAATAATATCCCACTGTTTCTACGAAAATGGGTAAAAGGGTTAGAGAGAACCTAAGTCATTTAAAGCCACTCAATATTTGCATTAAAATATTAGTAATTTACAATTTTAACCCAAAGTATTAAAGGAGTCTTTCAGAATTTACAAAAAATATTTCATAGGAAATAATCTTATATTTGTAGTTAATAAATAAAAACTGATGATACTACCTGGACTATTAGCTGACTGACCACTCCAAATCAAGATTCTGATTCCCTCCAAAATTCAAAGCTTTTTATTATTATCATAATTATTTATTTAATAGCTTATTAATAAAATATTATTATTATTAACTCAAATTTATTTTAACTGTTGAAATTCAGGTTATGAATCTTAGGAAATCTTGTAGATGTTTATAGTGTTCTAGATATTTAACTCCCATTCAGGACAACTCATTCAGTATGACTAGCTCTTGTCCAAAAAGAGCCAGAATTGACTTTGTAGGCCTACTAGTCCATCTCTGACTTATGAATTTTATCCATTACAACGACTAAAAGTCAGGTAGGAACCTTATGTATCTGGATAACAACGATGATTATACAATAAAAAGTTTTAAAGCACTATTTGTTTTTTCCAAGGGACAATTCATCATTCACGTTGCTTTATCTTTATTTTTGCATAATAGTAACTTATTTTTCTGTTTTACAACAGTACTTAAGTTAATAATTCATAATATGTAAGGCGTAAACTAAAGCTAGTTACTAATATTTTAAATAAGCAATAATCACTGGCACCAATGAGCCTTCTTCAGCACCTTGCAGAATTGGGCTGTTACTAACCATAAAAATCATAAGTTCCCCCTTTCTGATGAAAAGAAAACTGTAGTTCATGAAGTCTTTGCAGAGTGATGTTACTCTACTGCATGAATATTTATCCTCAATCACAACAATTAGAGAACAATAAAAGAAAAAATTGCTTTTTCTTTATTCTGAAATCACAGATTAAGCCCAGACTAATCAGATTTCAGAAATGCCTGTGGCATTCCCAGCTTGAGAACTGACTCTATGCAGGTTTGAAATGTCTTTTTTGTTGTGGGATTGGTTTTCACTATGTAGGCATTTAGAAATGTTATCTCACACCTTTGTGTCTGGTTTTTTTTGCCTTCTGAATGTAATTGTATTATCACTTGTTTGATGTTTAGAAATATTTTAGTAAAGACGAGAGAATCAAGGGTTTAATTAGCCGTTGATGAGAACTGTAAAAACTAAGCTCCTACTCATTAAAATCTTGCGACGAGAATAAAGCAGTAGTTTCTTCACCAGCTTAAAGACAGCTCAGAGAAATCTGTTGATTGATGAAGATGCAAACAATTAACATAAGCAACAGGGGTCACTGCCCAACTGCTGCTGCTCTTACTGTGCCATTTGACAGCTTAGATATTACCCTGGGAAACAAATCAAACTGTATAAAAAAAAAATCCAGTCTAATTCCTTGTGGAATTAGTTGCTGATTTCCAGTGGAAACTTAACTAAGGTTTAACAGACAGTAGGAGGCCAGTTGTAACAGGAAATTTAAACTGGACATTTATATATATATCAGTGAGATAAAAGACTTCATCGAAGTAAATTTGGACCTTTCTAATTAGTCCCAGTAGCAGTTTGAAATTTACAGATGCCGCACATTCAGTCTAATTCCTGCTAATGCATATAGTCATCTACTCTTCTTAAGATGTTAGTAATCATGATCAATTTAAAACACTCAGCACAGTTTAAAACAACGTGAAATATTCTTGGTAAAATCTTTGGCTCATGGGTCACTGGAAATTCAACTGTCAACTGTTGTTTGGACAATAATTTACTTTATATTTTTATCTTAAAATTGGCATTACAAAAAGTAAGCCACATCCCATTCTAATTAAATAAGAAACAGAATTTCCATTCATCGGTGTTCACCTTACAATGCTTCCTACTATGCAATACCTACTTCACTCTTTTTTGTCATCTCCATGAGTTGAATAAGTAACAATTATCTTAGCCAAATAATCACTATATTAACTACTGATTGAGCCAACTTAGAAAAGGAAGAACACCTTCATGTCATGATACTCTCCCAAAAGATTTGTTTGCTTAGGTTTTGGCTGACCTTATGTAAAGATAGAAGCTGTGATTTTAATATTCTCGCAGCCAGCTGCTGTGAAAATGGAACTTCTGGATACCGTACCAAAGAGCAGCTGGTAATACACCAGTTGATTACAGGAACGCAACTGCTTTGAGGTTAAACACAGGTACTGGCCTATTTCCAAATGCCATCAGAGCCAGAACAGTAATTATGGAAATACTTTCATGAGTTTGTAGATTTATTTTTGTAACAATTGCACAGATTTTTTCTTCTGCACTTTTTAGATCAAGAGGAGGCTATATAAAGCAATGCTACCTGGAAGAGTCTTTCAGTAGTTATAGAAACACATCTATGTGTTTCTTTATGTTTGTTTCCTGAATCACATTCTATGCCTGGTAGAGCTATTGCTTTAAAGTTATGTTTGTTAAACTGCTTTATCTGCTCTTCCTCCCTGTGATACAGTGATCCACCTCCCAACTCAGTGCCTCAGTCTGACGTGTACAAGATGCTGCATGCCAACCAGGAGGAGCCCAGTCAGCCTCGCCAGTCTGGCTCCTTTAAGGTGCTCCAGAATTTAGTCTCCGAGGAAGGTGGTTAATAATGACATATTCTACCTGTTCAAAGCATTTTACATGTTTGTGGGAAGGGGGAATCTGAGAAGAAAATATGAGAGATCAGAGCTATAGGAATTTCTGAAAGCCCAAGTTGTTCTGAATCTTATGGACAGCACACTAGCCTTCGAATGGTTTTCCCCCTTGGGGTCTCCTCAGTCTCCTGTGTGAATAAAATGGGGGGAGGGGGGTGTAATCACATTTTTCATAATCTCTTCTCAGATTTTAAGATTGTTAATGTACAAAGCTGACTTTAACTGAATGATAAAAAAGTTTTATGCGAGAGAAGTTTTGGGACAAGCTGCATATAGTCATGACACCAAGAAAGAAAACACTCCTCCACATCCAAGAAAAGAGAAATTTAAACCAACTCCTGAAATAAGTTTCACCCATCCCCTCTTCATTCTAAATAAAAATTGAAGAGGACAATGTAATTTACAGTTGTATTTCCTTCAAATGAAGAAGTTTTGTAAATAACATTACTAAAGGTTGCAAGTTTGTTATATTTACAGTAAGTGTAAAGAATAAAATACAACCAAAATTAACCTAAAAGGTAAGTATTTCAAATTTTAATTTTTATATCTCGATATTTGCCAGAGAAGGGATAAATTCATCTAATTGTCTATATATATCATTGTGGGATTTTGTTGGCATCTTCTTGTATTTTGCTATAATTTTGTATTCATATCATGTTGCTCATTTTTCTGAATTTGTTGTATGATTAGTTATACAGATAAGAAGCTTTCCAACAATAGGTCTTGACTATGTTATGTTGCTACGTTAAAGCCAAATCCTCCTCCCTCTCCTGCTACACCCAAGACCTCCTATGAGAGAATCAGATGATGTCTATGAGACAGAGCACTATATATATAATCATTTTTGTACTTGCTTTTTGGCTACAGCTACACAATATTTTCTTGATTCCAAAGAGGTGAAATCTGGCCACTAAACTTGTACAGAGAAACTTCATTGTTTGTTGATATAAGTGAAAGCCTGTACATCCAGAAGTGTATTTACAGGAAAAGTATTTAACTGCATCAGATGCTTTTATATTAGCCTGTACATAACGGGATTGTTTTGGTTCTCAGATGGACGCCCCATGGGTACAAGAAGTGTGAAAGCACCTGTAACGAAGATACCTACTGCCATGCCTGGTGCCCAGAAAGTGCCACTGTGTGACAAGTGTGGGAATGGGATTATGTAAGTTCTTTCTTTTTAGTTTTGGAAATCTCTAGTTCAAGCATATGTCCCCAAACACCACTGCAGACTACAGGAATGCTTTCCAAGTGATGGTCTTGGTCTCCATCTGCACTAATAGAAAAATGTTTCTAGAGAACAGAGATATAAAAATATATCGTTCTAAATCCCAAATTGTTAACCTGTACCTTAGACACTTTCGATACACATGATTTCAGTTTTGACAATGTACCATCAAGGCTTTAATTAAGGCTTCTCATGACCTCTTGCAAGTCAATCATTAACACATACATTGTGAAACCAGCAGTTACCTCTGATGCATTGTCTCGGGCTATGAATTCTCAAAAGTTCCTTGGTAGTGTAAAGCATCCTTCTCCAAACCCAGCGGGAGTATCCGGAAAGCTCTGTGGGCCTCTTTTAAAACTACCAGATTTCTATCTCGATGACATCACTAACTTCAGCAAAGAACATGGATAATGACAAGCTCAGAGAAGAACACAGTCACTGAGGAAAAGAAATGTGGTTTTTAAACTCATTTTGTCACCATTTTGATAGGTTAGACTGTACTTTCTGTGTTGTAACCGAACTAACATGTTTCTTCAAACTCTAGTTTTCCAATGAACTATTGAACTATGTGATCAACTCTACAGCATTTTATGTCACTTACTCAAACTCAGCTTCCAACCTTAAATTATATAGCAGTTGGCAAAACCACCAGACAAACAACCTAAAAGCCTTAAGATAAATGTCATACTTTGAGTCATACTGTAGTTTCTCCTCACTTTAAATTAATACGAATTAATTGTTTTTTTCTTTTCATTGTTTCCATATAGAGGAACAGTGGTGAAGGCACGTGATAAATACCGGCACCCGGAATGTTTTGTGTGCTCCGACTGCAATCTCAACCTGAAACAAAAAGGCTACTTCTTTGTGGAGGGCCAACTATACTGTGAAGCTCATGCGCGAGCTCGCATGAGGCCACCAGAGGGATATGAAGCAGTTACCGTTTACCCAAAATGCTAGTCTTATGTTAGCACACAAATATATGCATGCACACAAAAAGCCATTAACAGCTTAGAACTGCAGTACAAGTGTCAGGACTTCTGTCTGATTCCAAAGTAGCAGCTTTTAAACCTTTTCTTGTGGGATTCTGGGAGGTGGAAGTCCCTATTAGCCAGCAGTAGCATATTATACCAGTAAAATTCTGCTAAAATGTTATCTTTGAAGTTGCCAATATAACTCAATGAAGTATAAACTAAAACAGCTGTACTGGAATAAAAAAAGTGAAACAGCTAAGGTGTTAAATTATTACTGCAGCATATACATAAGTGCTGTAACCAAGACACTATTTTTAACATAAATTAAGTATCTGTGCAAACACCGAAGCCAAAGTGTTACAGGCTGGGCCCTAACAAATGTAGGAACTCGACAGATCATTGGAAAAGCAGTTGTTCATGTCTGCTTCCAGCATCTATTATTCAACTACCATTAATGTATGCCAAAAATAGATTTTGCTTACTTCGCTTGGAATTTGGGGTTACACTGACTTAATTTTCTGATGCAGCAACTGTGATAAGGAATAAATATCAAGTCATACAATAAAATGGCTAGTATAATAAAGACTGTTTAGTAAGAAGCAAAACAGAAGTTCTACCTTGTTTTAATGATTTGTAATGAAATCAGCTTTCACGTCACTTAGCAGAAAATTGTTCTGAGGCATGGACATACATACATTGTTTTTTAGGGGGAAAAAAAACCCAACACTAATAGGAACTCACTGCAAATTGAGAATGAAAGTAAATTTAAAAACCTTTCTGCAGAAAATGGTACTGGGTTTTTGCATCTTCATGTTTCAATTTCCATAATAGAAACAATGGAGAAATATCATCATAATATCTTTATTGCTGGTAAATTAAAACTTGGACAACTTTAAAAATAAATGTTAATTAAAATATGCAAAGGAAAAATCTTTTTTAAAAAGCCTGGTGAAGTCCTAAGGGAAAAAAAAGGCTGAAAGAATACAGTTTTAAATAAATTTCTGAAACTTTTTAAAGGGCTACATTGCTTTCATGTAGGTGCCAGCTACATATACACACCTGACTGACAAACTGAACCTTAGCATTTTCAAAAAATTTCAACACAATTCATAAATTATTTATTGGGGTATTTTGAACCCACTTTAAAGTAGAAATATCTACAAAATTTTATATCAACTCTACAAGACTAGCAGAAATTAACAACTCAGTGGGAAACAATCTTGTAGACTTTTCCCATTCTACAATACAAGAAGCTTAAAATGTAAGAAGAATATGGAATCAAAATAAGAAGCTGTACATACTTATTTTAAAAATTCAGATGAGTCCCAAAGCTTGAAATACAATATCCACATAGTCAAAGACTTTTCAAAATGTCTTAAAGTATTATTTCAGAATTTAAATGTTTTAAAAATGTGTGTGTCACTGCATTTATAATTTATGTCTGCATATCAAAAGCAGACATAAAAAAAAGTGTTGCACCCTTTTAAAGGTTAGTTCCTGAATTATTTTTGGGCACAAAACATAATTCTGCTCCTCATTATCATGGAGGCTATGTGTAGCATTGATATTTTTCCACTGATAAAGCCCATAAAATAAATCTGAAAATCTTTTTGAAAGTGAGAGTGCACATAATGTCTATTTTTACAAACCTAAAATGTCATCGGTATTTTAAAATATTTGCTTAATGTTCATTTCTTTGTGGAGTAACTGAAGGTAAAAATAAATCTACTACATATGATACAGATTCTGTATTTCTTTTCAACTGGTATGAAAAATGAGAAAGTGTGAGTGTCAAGTGACTTGACAATAATAGAAGTTTGGCATTTTCAGCCTGACAGAGGAGTATGCTTCAAATTTATCAAACCACTGGCAAGAATGAAACATAATTTTTGTTTTAGGTATTTGAGTATGTAACGTGGGCAAAATTAGCTTTCTAAAACTGAATGAGAGCATGTGCTTTCAAAACTGAAGACCCAAAACTTCCCTCTTTTGAACAGGGCAAACATACCAATTGTAAATGTGGGGAAACACTCAGAAATGTAGATACAAGAACTGTTAGCTTAAAAGAAAGTCATAGAACATGACCCGATGCCAAAACTTTGGGGAAAGTTCAGTGGCATTGCATCATCACATGGTGCTATTTTGAGAGGTTTGAGGTTGGACATGATTTTGATAGAATTAGAAGGTAAGCCTATCTAACTGCAAGTACTGACCTATGTGAAAACCTTTACGCCAATACAACAGAAAGAAAATGTTTTCAGTTAATGCAGATTCTAAAATCCTTGATCCTGATAGAGGAGAAAAACAGGAAATCTCATCCTACAGTCACTTCAGTCTGGAGGAATTGAATCTAAAGATTTAAATGTGAGACAAAGATAGAGCAATTCTCTCTATTGCATGCTCAAGGCCAAATTCTTTATTTCGGTAGGGTGTCAGTGGTTCCTGGCACTAATCCTTTACAAACTGTCCAGCTAAAGAACTATCCACTTTATCTTCTAGCTTAAGAACGGCATAGCCAGTAAACCATGATAGCTTAATGGTACTATGCCTCTCAGTTGTGTCCAGCTATTTTATATATATATTACAAGCTGAAGAGAGCCATGGCATTTATTTTTAGATGGAGAGAAAGATAGTAAGTGTGACTTCACATGCTCGTTATCTCGACTCTTCAGATGTTGATCAACAGGTGTGAAAAGCTTTCCTCAGCTATGCTACTGCTGTATAAAGAGCAGGGCTGTTCTGGGAGATGTTAAAAACTTATATGAAACTGCAATTATCCAAATGAGTAAGCCAAGAATTGCATCTGAAAATACACAGATTAATTTATATGGTACTTTTGTATCAATTGTTCCAAGACAAATGCTTTTGGTCTTTTAAGTAATGCTGAAGTGTTGCCAACAATTTGAAGCTTAAAAAGTTCTCTAAAGTAGTTAAAAGAAACTATGTTGTTTCCATCAACTCAACAACTTTTTTCAGTTTTTCAACCACATTTCATCCCTTAAAAAAATCAGACTAACACTTCTGTTCAGATCGGAAGTATGCTATTGAAAGTAAACACTCCGTCACTCGCACTTCTTGCATTTTGGTTCACATCACAGAACAGCTTCAGAGTGCACAAAGTGGTTTCCTTTACGATGAAATTCAACTAGAAGATGATCTTTGCGAGCACTGCTAATGCACACCAACCCCTAATGGGAATTCAGTCCATAGAATCAAACTAGAGCTAAATAGCCCCTCCCTGAAACACATACTAGGTAGATGCCTCAATACCAACTGATCTGCTCCTACTGCACCACGTTGCCTGCTAATGCAGACATAGCTTGAAGCATTTCTTGCAACTTTCATAGAGCAAAAGTTTCTTAACAGAAATTAAATTACTGACTGTTTAAAACTAAAGATATATCCAGTCTCAGAATTTGGACCCGGCTTCAGATGTTCCAAAGTTCAGAGGTGTTTGATCAAGAATTTTGGTTCAAATTTCTATAAACCATATAAAAGGGAACAACTGTGCAGTCGGGTATACACCTGACTTGCGTGTAAAACACATGCACTTGATATAACTTTATTTTGGGGGGAGGGTTTCACAAGGCCAAGATTGTTATTTACGTAGTGGGTTTATGTATTTATAAATAAAATGGTGGGAAATAAAACATTTTTGTTGGCATATATCCAGCAAAATTTATCTCTAAAGGCAACCATACTCTCCAGATTTGCCCTTTTGTGTTTCTTTTTTTTCCTGCTCTCATCCAAGCAAGCTATTCAGATAGCTTCTTTTGAAATTGTTAACAAGAAGCTTCCACAAGGAGATTATTTTTTTCTTAATACATGAAGTTTTAAAATAAAATGCATACAACAAGCCTTCAGCATATGCTAAGTACCACCAACTAAAATCTTTGTCTCCACAGCATATGCTTGATAAGTAATATTATCTACACAATGTCCAAGTTCACAGAGGATTTTGTTTCTATATATGGTAAAGCACACATTTGTTTTAGCATACTGAGCAAGTGTTTTTAGCTACACTCGGTCTACCTAATCCTCCCTCTCCCCACACCAGGGCATGATCCAAAGACCAGTAAAGCTTTTAGGAGAGTCTTGAAAGATTGTATACTATATTACTCTGAAAAAAATGCTGTCTTTGGCACAGGCTAGGACAGTTGTCCAAAATAAAACTTCAAAAAACCACCGTTTCATACAGTCCGTGTGCTGACAAAATTACAGCTGTGTTGGAGTGACAAATCCAGAAACACAGTAAGTGTAGAGCAGTTAAAGATTATTATTTATTAATCAGAAAACAAAATATTCAGTAAATACCAAGAGGACTCTGAGAAAGAGGAAAAATCTCTTGCAAGCTTTTCACAGTCTTTCTTTTCCAGACACTGTTCATAAACAGATTTTTATAGATGTCTCATTCTCTGTATAATGATTTTTCTAAAAAATTCTTTGTATTATATTCTTGATTTAAGAGGTTTTTAATTATCCTGCTAAACCAGCAGCCTATAAAAAGTTAAATATGAATTAGATCAGGCACACTAGAGAGAGATGACTGGAACAATATGTTCAATGGCAAAAAAAAAAAAAGAGAAAAAAGAAAAAAAAGTAATACATGCAGCCAAATTGTCAGCACACATTCAGGCCAAAAACAAGTTTCTATATTACAACAAAGAACAATGTTGTTTATGATTTTACGCAAAACCTGTAGGGCGTCAGTAGCAACACCTTACACTCCTGCCACAAGGCATAGAAATATTCAGTCCATTTGCGTATAGAAAGGAATCTAAGTTTCCCAGCACCAGCTTTGCAGCCAGTGTAATTACAAGGTGCTTGCAGGTTGTGCAGATACACAAAGCACAGGCGCAGGTAGTTTTCTTTCACCAAGAGTAAATCCCAAAGAGAATCCATGATTGCACAAATTACAATCAGTCTTTTGGTCTACTTACAGGTAAAATATCCTTTTCACATATTGAATATTCAGTTTGTGTATAGAACTCATTCAACTTATTAACTATAAATGAATGCTATCTACTTACTAATCATATTTCTGACTGAAATTTCTCTAATTGGCAGTGTCACAAATAATTCTCACCACTGCTATACATTGCGGAGATTGGACTTGTAATATTGTCACTTCTACAGCCTGCACATTCAAGAAAGTTGGGAGTCGGTTAAAATTGTCAAATATGAGACACTTAATTAAGACGCTTTTATTTTAGCTTTCTAATATTTTCCAAGAATTGCATCCCTTTCTGCTGTTTTACTTTTGCAAATTCCCTCAATTTCATTTTACTTTCACTGCAAGAATACCCCTGCCTTCCAAACCCCAGTCACTTTTACAGAGAGCTCCTGTTCACTGCTCTAGATTTCTTGCACCTCTTTGAGCAAGCCAATTCAAAACTATACACAAGTAGGATGTATGAAGTGAAAAGTATAATTGTTTCAAAGTGAGATTCTTCCACTGTCTACCTTATCTCATTTTATTGCTTATAAGAAAAGCATGTATTACAAGAACACTCAGAAGCAGAGATGGCCCAACTGTATCAGCCACTGTATAGAGAACAAGAAATAACTGGTAGCCCACAGTTTAAAATTCAGACTAAGAAGACAAGGCAGTTACAGTATGGCAGGGAAAAGACACAATATGAAGGATAAATGGCATGATAATTTATAAACATTTTGTTCTTTTGCTTTTTTTTCACATAAGGTTGGTGGACTGAGGTTGAAATAAAGAAGCTGTAAGAATTACAAAGTGAGAGAAAAAGGCACAAATAACCATCCAGCACAAAGAAAGAACACACAGAGTAAAACGTGTAACAACCAGTCATACACCAAGACACCAGCAAGATCTTTTATCAGCTGATCCACTTGCTGGCTGGCTCATAACAATTTCTCTCTTCCCTAAACTGAAATGAATTGGAAAAATGAGAGATCAGGTAAGGATCCTGCACTGTGTTAACAGGACTGGTTCTTTACACTTCTGTTCGAGCATAAATTAATTTATGACTACACAATCTCAGGGATTTCAGGACATTCTTTGACCCTAATACAGGACTATAATTCTAAAAATGTTCACTTATCTATTCTCTGATTCATCTATCCTTTTCCATCCTCACTATGACTTGTTATGAGATTCTTCTCTATGAATACGTACACCACACAGCTCTGTTAGTTGCCTTTCCTACATACTTCCTATTCACTGCTTATTAACAACCAGCCTTCCTGAATCAAGAGCTACTCTCACCTTTGACAGAGTATGAAAGTGTAGTGTTTCAGAAATGAAAGTAAGGGTTAAGTAAGTAATAAAAGTAAGGACTGAGTAAAATATGCTTTACAGTGGTAGCATCTGGGCAAATAACGAGCTGTCAAATCAATCATGGTTCTACTGTGGCATGTAAGGAAAAAGGCAAAACCTTTGAGGCATTCAGACTGCAGCATTGCACTGGATCTCATTGCTGTTTGCCAAAAGGCTTTTCACAGCAATTAAATTTCCTGAAAACAACCCCTCCTCCTGAACGTTCAATGGGCTCAAACTCATGTTCTCACCACAATACAAAAGACAATATAGTAATCTGAAAGGAGGACAATCTCTTTTTTCCCCAAATTCCAAGGACAGACAAAAATGTTAAGCATCTAACCTTATATCCTAAGTACCAATAACAGAGGATACTGGATACACAGTAAAAATGCAGTAAGGTAGAACAATATAATAGTTACACTCAGACAGATTCCTACACATAAAAGTGGGCAAGTTTGCCACAGTGGTGATAAAAGAATCCCCTTTTGAATTTATATCTTAAATGACTCTGCCCTTGATAGTTCAGACCTCCCTGAAAGACATCAATTTATGTAAACTGACAGAACCAAACTGACACCTCCAAATATTTAACGTATTCTGTCTCTACGATCACCCTGTCAGATCCCAATGCCTCACATACTTCTGTACTTACTGCTATCATGTTTTAATAAACCTGTCTAGGTTGCACCTGTTCAAAGGTTCATGGAACATGTCCACTCATCGTCTCACAATAATCAAGAGGTGACAGCTGTCCCTGTAGCTGATTCTAACATTTCTATCATATTTAGGAACACAGACAAATTTAATTAGCTGTTGATATTTAGCCCACATTTCCCTAAGAAGATTCATGGGGCTATAAAGACCTGAGCCATACAGTCTCAAGATAGGTTGGCATCTGATACTGCAAGTTATAAGAACAACGGACTGTTTCCAGATATCTCTCTCTCCTTTTTTTTTTTTCCTCTTTTTTTTTTTTTTTTTTTTTTTTAATAAAAACGGTTAGTGAATGCTGTTGCTGACTCTTTCTGTGAAAGCTTTCTTTAAGGAAGAGACAATGTCAAATACCAGTTAAGGAAAACACTAATAGTCCTTGGCACTACTTGCACCCTCATATTAAAATAGCAATGCCTGTCATTTTTCTAAAGTTTTGCATTAGATGATGTTGAAGTGTTTTGTAAAATAAATCAGTACTTTTGCAATATTTTTAAGAGCGGGGAATGTATTCAGCATCAGTTTTTAAAAAGATAGCAGTTCTGATTTTATTCAAATTATTAGCCTCTAATCATACCTGCTCATTGGAATCATAAAAAAAAAAAAAAAAAAAGGAAAAGAATTCTCCTCAGATCTTCAAGAAGAAACCATTTACCTTCATCTTCAGCGAATGTCTCTTCCATCTTAAAATGACTACCTGTAAGAGGTAAGAGAAAGACTTAACTCATATTAGCAACCTCTTCCAAAGGTTTATTTTTCCTGCTTAGCTCAGCAACTCAAGACAGGGGCCAAGCAAACACAGGGTTTTTCCCAGGCAAAACATTCACTCAAAATATATCACTTTCCCTTCCCCCAAAGAAGAATGTTTCAATCCAATAGAGATTCGCATTTTTCTAAGTTATCAAAGAGTTTTAGATCTTCACATCTAAATGACTATAGTTGGAAGAGGCAAGGATTTGGTATGTAAAGGATGCTTACTTTCTGCTCCTTTGAGATGAGACCTAAAGACTTCTCCCATCCCTTCTTTCTATCTGCTCTTGTCTAGTAAATCCATCAAGGGAATCACTTCATGACAAACAACTGACTACTTTGTACATGTATTTACCCAAAAAAGGCATTTTGAAATTGATCTTCCTCATTTATTGGAACTTGTTCTACAGTTTATGTACTCTTCCTGAGGCCTGGAATAGGTACTCTTTGTCAGAAAAAAGTTATTTACTTTCTGTTTTCAAGATCAGGTTTTACCTCCACATCCAATTCGCCTACCCACAAAGCAGAAATTATTTTCCTGTGATGTGACCAAGCAATTACATACTTTCATCCCACAACTCTTTTTTTTTTTTTTTCACCAAACCCTTTAATGTGACATTAGATTTCACATTCACGTGTTGTAGCACTTCCCAGCTTAAAAGGGATCCAGTCAGCAGCCCTCAGCTCTTAAGGCAAACAAAGGGGAATGAGGTGACTAGGCCACCCTAGGTACTACACAAGCATAATGGCATCCACACGGTCCCGTTCAGAAACTAATGCCAAAACCATCTTCTGGGGCACAAAGGGAACCTCCACCGCTTGTACACAGAGAGTGGGACTGTGCAACAAGGGTTCTGCTGAGAGATTTCTCCCCTGTTCCTGCCTTGGTGGCTACAGAAGTCCTGGTCCAGCAAGCTCTCTGAAGAGCCTCCACGTCCCAAGTCATGGGAGAACACGAGCAGCTGGGAGGTCCAGAAAGTTACCTTTGAAATATTCTTCATCGCACAAGGTGCTGTACATTGTTTCTTTACAGGTTTGTACTGTTCCTGTTTGCTGGCTTTAAGATGGTTTTTGCTCTTGTACACACCAACTGGTCACTGCGTTTGTTTGTTTACTTCCATTAAATGCAAGCCCAACTCTTCCCTACAGTGTAACCGCTTGCATCATATCATCTCCTCCTTAGTTTTTACTTTGCTTTGCCCCTGCGTATTTCAGCAGATTTTCTTTTCTGTTTTCTTTCCCAAGATTGCAATCTGATAAATTACTGATAAACTTAATTTATCAAGCCTAGCAAATTCCAAAATATCATCTTTAAAGTGAACTTTAGGCTTCTTCTACTGGACTTTTCCCCCAATTTTTACTCTCTGATCACCATTAACCTTCGGCTGGTGCTGCACGGCTAGAAGGCACGTCCCCTGGGTGGTGGATAGGGGATCCCTCTCTGGAGGGTGCACCGGATAAAATTGAAGAAGGTGCCGCGAACCAACACAGCCTAAGGGAAGGCCACCCTGACAGAAAAACCACTGGCCCTCCAAGTCATGGGGGTTGGGCAGGAGGCCAACTACCTCCTCCCGGAAAAAAAATAAAAAGTTGCAGAAACGACGAGCATCAACTTGGAGATGGAGAAAATCAGTAATGAAGTGAGGAGGAGGAGATGGAACTGGATCGGTCATGTCCTGAGGAAAAAACCAACAGAAGACTGCGCTGTGGCCCTTGGGACTCCAGAGCACGCAGCCGCAGACCGATCGAAGTGGAAGAACGATGTTCGCGCCTTGTGTGCCTCCTGGCACTGAGAGAATTCAGAGAGAGAGAGAGAGAGAGAGAGAGATCACCATTAAAATTTGAGCCCAAATCATGGATTCTATCCGCTCTTCCAAGCTAGCTCAACAGCCTGAAAATTGTTAAGAATGCTTCATAAATGTCTTCATACTTTAAATCTGTCATATAAAATTGATACCTTTTGGAAGTGTGGTGTTTTTTCTTTCCTCAAACACTACATTATTCCTCAAACTTAGTAACACAATCTCATAACTAATTGCCTTGTCCTTACTCAGGTAACTGCATGCTGCTAAACAAATCCTGTATCTCAGAATCCTGACTACTCCTTTCCTCATGTTACTTGTCAGTGCTTCCTGAACGTCATCCACTCATTGCTGTTTCTGGCAATTTTCAGATGCACTGAATTTTCAGCTGCCACTCTGTTTTACCTACTCCTTGGGTTTCAGTTTCTTTTCCCTCCGCATCTCTTGTGAAGATTTTTGGGTGGTTTTTAATAAGAAGCCTGTTGTGCTGGAGCTGCAATTTAGATGCGTCTTTATCTTAAAAACAGGTAACTAAAATATTAAGGAAAAGAGCTCATGAGAGAAGGAAGGACAGCTACATATATCTGCACTGAGTGCTAACACAGAACTAACTCAAACTGGCTAAACCAATTCTTCATTTGCAGCCAATTACCTAGTGGCCCACTGTTGTTTTCTGTGATTTCGTGCAGTGTTTAACTTCCTGGCACTTTTTTCTGCACTGGAAAATTTTCCTGTACATTGCATAAGAAATTGAAAAAGAACATTCTGCTATTTTTCACTGTATTTCTTGCTGGAGCAATACAGACCTCTCACGGATCAATTTCCAGACACATGTTTATATAAAATGAAGCGCACAATATAGTTTATTTCTAAACAAAACAAGGTACTGGTCTTGTTTCAGATAAACATCTATATCAGAATGTTACAATGATCACATTGTTTTCAGGTCAAGACTTCCATCTCCATTTGTCTCAAAGGCTTTTTGTCCACCAGGCTTTCATTGTTGTCCTTACTGTTCTTAATGGCTTTTCAGGAATCCTGGAAGATCACAATGCAGATATACTAAGAACAGTCTCTGTAGCACACACACTCACTGATGGCGCGAACAGGCATCAGAATACCATGAAGAAGCTTCCAAGTAAATGTTCTTCCATGAAGAAGCTTCCAAGTAAATGTTCTTTTTCAGGGTAGATTTATAGTTTCATTATTTAGAACCTTTCTTTGGTCTTTAAACTGGTAGTATACCACAGGATTTACTCTCTCACTGACTGAGATTCACACACAGACTCCTGGTAATACTAACTTGATGTGTTGTACACGCCAACTCCTACACTATCAGTGGCAGAACTCACTGGTCTTAATGGTTCTATCTTCACTGACAAAGAAGATGCAATATTCTGAGAAATTTCCACAATTTGGATGGCTTATACCAGAATCATGAAGGAGCTGAGCCTGAAAATTATTTTTACATTTATTCAAATGGTGAATTTTTCTTGCATCACTAGTTCATTCTTCTTCCTCTTGCACTGCTTGGCAGCAAAGCCTTCTGCTATCTTCCAGATCTTTCACGGTATAATATGGCCTTTTACAACTTAAAAATATTTTGTAAGTTATCTTCGAGGAAACAGCCAAATGTAAAAAATACTTGATTTGCTAGCATAGCTTAAGCACAAGCTGAAAGGCCCAATTCAAAAATCAAAAACATTAACCGTTAAAAAGCCATTCCTGAAACTTTAAGGGCAAATTTCTCAATCAGTGACTCCTGGTAAAAGGTTCTGATTCTAGTTCATGGAAGAGTACTGAAGAAAAACCTCTGGAGACAACATTGTCACTAATATTAGAATAAGACCCAAAAAAAACCTCAAAAATTGTAAGCGGGGGACAGATTACAGTGACAGATTTTACGTTCTATTAATTATGGATTGCAAACATAAGCCAAAACTTGTTTTTCCCCTTATGATGCCACAAAAATGAAAAAAATTCATTTCTGCATTGGAAAGTAAGTAGCTAAATATAAGATTTATGTTTGTTGGTGTTGCGTAATGCTGCTGGACTAATTCCAGCCACTAAACTCTTCAGCTGTCCCTCGACAGGTGTAAAATGGTTTCACTAACTTTGTACTTCTGCAAAAACACATTAGAACTATTTGGAAAGCCTGAAAACCTTGAATATTACAGTTATGCCATTCCTAAGGGCTGAGAGTCGTGATCCCAACTTAAGTCTTTTATCTACGTAATTGCAAACTATCTTTTCAAAATGATGTTCAAATGTACCACTATCAATGTCTTTGCTAGCCTGTGGAACTATAATCTTCTGATACTATAAGCACATGTGTAAACTTTTAGCATAAGCACTGAACGACAAGTCCCATGACTGAATATTAAAAAACTCAAATTTCTTCAACATGTCCCACCACTAAACTAGCTAACCAATTATATTATAGATTTCATCCACTTTCTCTCTATTAAAAAAAAAAAGTTAAAAGAAATAACTACACACAATTTGAATGTTAAATAAAAAGGTTGAGGTTGAATTTGTTCTTTCATCAGCAAGTCCCACCAGATCTTTAGCTTTTATGCAATATTGGGTTTAAAAAAAATAGATAACTTTCACAAATTAACTGTTATACAAGCTTTAACTTAAAATCCTGGCACAAACCAGAATTAAAATAAAATTAAGAAAAAAACCCACCACACTTTACCTTTGGTAGTACTGCTTTCCAGAATAATGTCAACGACGTATGTTAGCAGTTGCTCTTGCAACCAGAAGTTTCCCATGTACCTCAGCCTTACAGGTGCTTTATGAGAAGCAATCAGCCTTAAAAACTGGTCTCTAATATTACAGACCTGATTCACCTGACGCCCCTAGTTACATGAGGCATCTTTCAGTGAGCCTACTCACGCAAGTACAAGTTACTCATAGTGAACGTCTGGCTTTTGTACTTCAAGCACAGAAAACACTAACAATGAATATTGTTCACATACATTTTAAGAGCTCCAAATATTTTGGCAGGGAAAGTTTTTTTTTTTCCTGGCAGGATGAAACTACACCCATGCCATCTGTCGTACGGCAGAATATTACTTTTAAAATGTAAACGACAAGAACATGTATCACAGGTGTGACTGAGCTATAGAGCAAGCCTGCTCAGAGTGACACCACATGGAGGTGTGTGCAGTAAAAAGTAAACAAACAAACAAACCACCGACCCCCCCCAGCCGCACTTGGCGCACAGGCACGCTCCCCTCAGGGCTGCCGGGCTGATCCTGGGCAGGCGGCGGGGCCGGGCCGCCAGCGAGGGGCGGCAGGCCAAGCGGGCCGCCGCGCCGAAGGCGCTGGCGCCAAGGCCTCCCCGGGGCACTCGCTTCCCGGCCTTCCTCCGCCACCCTGCGGGGTCTGCGGGCTCTCCGGGCCGCCGAGGGGGGCTCACGGCCGGCTGCAAACGGAGCGCGGGGCGGCCCGGGCCGCCGGAGGGGAGAACGGCGTCGGGCAGCGCCGCCGCGCGGGGGCGGCCGGACTCGAAACCGTTGGGGCGCGAGGGGCGGCTCGAGCGGGTCCCCTCCGCGCGGGCGGCGCCACCGCAGACTGTGATGTCATTGTCAGCGAAGGGGGCGGCACGTCTCGCTGCGCCGGTGCGGTGAGGGGACGGCCCGCTGCGCTGCCCCGGGTCGCCGCCCCGCTCTTCGGGGGGCCGGGGATGGTGCGGCCGAAGCAGCCTCCTGCCGAGGAACCGGCGTGGGCGGGAGGAAACCAGTGGGGGGGGCGCTGGGATGAAGGGCGCTGCCGCCTCCTCCGGGGGCCAGCCCCCAGGGGCGGCCGGCGCGGCGCGGGCGGCAGGCCCTGGAGGTACGCGCTCACCGCTTTCAAAGAGGCGGCCGCTCTCGGCCCAGAGCCCTTCCAGGCAGTAATTCTCCTGTAGGCGATCCTGCCCTGTGCCAGGAACTGCAGCAGGGCTCGGACAATCCAGAGCGGGAGAAGCAAGCAATTCTGTCCTTCCTCAGGCTGAATAGCAAAGCCGAATTCTCTCCGTTTTCCCTTGTTAGATCTGAAATCGCTCCTCCTGTGAACTTCAAGCTCTGCTAATTGTAGAAGTGTCTTTTTTGTTTGCAGATAATCACACAGTAGGAGCAGAAGACCCGGCTGACCCGCAAACATTGGAAGTAAGCTGATGTGATTCTGGCTGCAGACGGGAGCAGGATGACTGGGCGTAAAGAGCCCTAGCTAGCAGAATTCCCATAGGGTGCATTTATTTAAGTATATGGATGTGCCTGGTGCCAAAACCCCACTGACGAACTGGCCTGCACCAGGCTTCCCCAGAGCAGCAAGGGCAGCTCAGGCTGCTACTGATTACAGGCCTCATTTCAGGAGCCGCTCCGGTGAAGTGTTAATTCTTGGTATTCCCAGACTTCTCTAATTTAAAGGTAGTCTCTTTTACATGGCTCAACAAAGTGAAGTGGTTAATATGAATATAAATACAGTGATTGTTTGATTGTTTCAATATAATTCTAACTGTATGCAGGGCTAGGACCATACAATAGCAGCTGTCACTCTTCACTGATGTTTTCCAGTAAGAAATCAGACTTGCTGAAGTATTCTGAAATTGACAGCGTGACTTGCAAACTACAATTTCCACGTGAATAACGACTAGCAAAGTACATTTGGGTTTTGGCTTTAATATCAGTATAGTTGCATAACTCAGGTATATGATGTACAGGACTTCTCTGTCTGCCTCTTTGCTTCCTCTTTTATGTTTTGGGGAATTTTCTTCCAAAGCAGAATCCAGAGAAGGGTAGACAAATCTTGCTCTGGGCACGTGCTCATTCCTTTAGCGGAGATTTTCACTGAGCATCTGAATTCCTGTGACCCAAGAGCGATTCATTCAGAGAAAAATCCTTTGATCTATGTAAAGAATTTGCACTATTTATGTTAAAGCATTTCTAAGTCGTTAGAGCTTAGTCAATATTACTTCTGTTGATGCAGAACACTGGGGTTTCCCTTTACTAATCCTAGAGACAGTCCAACTTTCTTACGTTGTCCAACCAGTACACTGCAGTCTAAACCAGAAAGATGATTTTTGGAACTGGAGTATGAATTCTAACAGAAGCACATTTGGTCTCACTGCGAAGACTAAGATCTGATGTAATGCCAGATGTGACAGTGCTTTCTGTAACATGAGCAACTGTCTGTGAAGAGCTATGCTGAAATCCTTCCAATACCGCAAATAAGTTTCTAAATGGCTACTGAACGGTGAAAGCAGCATTTGATGAACTCCCGTTGACTTAGGCTGGGTGAAAACAATCTTGGGACTGGAAAAGAAACATAATTTCAACTGAGAAAACATCCTAACTCATCTCAATATTTAAAACAAAAAACAACAACAAAAAAACCCCTACCAACCAATTTTCTGATATTTCTTTTATGCACTTTAGATTCTTCAGCAACAGCTGGAATCATTTCAGACATTTCAGCAAGAGACTCTGGAGGATATTAACACGGTAAAAGTAGAACACAAATGCTCTTAAAATACAAAAGCCTCCTCCTGCATTTTTAGATACTGCCATAGGTGTTTTAAGTAAGATCTATTCTCAGACTATTGTGTACATTAAATACACATTTAATCATCTGTCCATCTTAAAATAGCTGATAAGATAATCTCACTTCTAGGTTCTTTCTCTTTCTTAGTCACAGTATTATTTGGGGGCTTATAAAAACTATTTTAAAACCTCCGAAAAACAGAGGAAAAAACTGAGTTAGGAAAAAGAAAAGAGGAGGAGTAAATCCTTCTCTCATATCACTGTAAACTCAAGGAAGCTCTGTTGTTTTCAAAGAAGTTAATTCCCCATTATGTCACTGTCAGCAGAACCTGTTCTATTGTTGCAAACCGCCATGTTTCACAAAATGCTAAGCCACCTTTTCAGGAGCATTCTTCTGCCATCGTTTTATCTGGT
Organism: Platalea leucorodia; assembly: GCF_965183815.1. Lineage (NCBI taxonomy): Eukaryota > Metazoa > Chordata > Aves > Pelecaniformes > Threskiornithidae > Platalea > Platalea leucorodia. Next base: position 50,938,579 of record NC_138828.1, on the reverse strand, counting down.
TCTTTATATAAAAGCTAAATATCTGATGCTGGAAGGACATTTAGCATTACACTTTGTTGGTTATAAACAATTCCGTATTCCTACATGCCACTTTCATCTGGTCTGTCCTTCCTAAGAGACAACTTCTTGAGTAAGAGGATATTTTTGGAAAATGAAATATTTCTACAGTTAAATTTTCTGTAAACAATCTTTTCCAGGTACAGTCTAAAATCTGTGAGATACTAAATACAAATATATTTGAAATGAAAACTCCACTACGTAGTTCAGACAAGATTCTGATGACTTGCACACCAAGCGATGCATCTCTGGTATGTTTAACAATCTTTACCTACAAACAAGTTATTCTTTAGCTGGACCTTGGTTTTTGAGAGTGACATGTTTTTTTGGAAAATAACCCAAGAGGTATTCTGGATTTAAAAAAAAAAAAAAAAAAAAAAAAAAATCTTCTTCCTGAGATTTTTCTGGGTAGCAGTACTTTAGCCATAATTACATATACTATTCCCTCCCACCCATTATGATTAAAACCCAGTTTCTCTTCTGCACAGGTAAAACTGTAACTTGGTCTTCCCCAGGTTAATTTGGATTATCTTCAGTGGGCATGGAATGCAGTGCAAACCATATAAGGAGACAGGGCAGAGAGTCAAGGAGAGAAGAGAGAGAAATAAGGACCGGGAATAAATTTTGTCCCTCTCCTATGAAATGCTGCATAAATCCCACTTTTTTTTGGTCCTTATTTCACAGGCACTGGGATAACAAAAACAATCAAAGACAAACTATATTCTCCTTAAGTCATCTCTCCTCTGCTGGAAGTATACTTAATCAACTTAAGACACTTACTTGGTATTTTGTGCCTGCTCCAAAGCCCAGTACTGAATGAAATGGGGCCTACGATAATTGTTTACATTCTTTTAATGGGTAAATGGCATTGGCAGAGGTAAACTGTACAAGTCTTGACTGATAAGTGGCTTTGGTAACAATGTAGTAGTTTTATGCTTCCAGTACTGCAATGTTTCACAATTTTTACAGAATGACAGTTTTTTGTACATTTGTTTTTAATTTTGTGGGGTAGCTTATGGAAAATCCTGAATCACTGCCTTCTAAGAGAAAAGTTCATCATGATCAACAACCCGGTTCAGATGAGCATGTGGAAGCAAATTCCAATACTGGAAATTTCGTCAGCGATATAAATATTCCACACAGGATTTTGCTTAAAACTATAGCAACTGAAAAGGTTGACAATTCCAAAGATCTGTGTGGAAACAACAGGATACTTGCAACAAAAAACGAACGTAAATGTGGACATTTACTATCTGGCACTAATTTGGAGACAGAAAGGTTGAATGCTGCCCATGAGAAGGTCATTTTGAGTAAATCTAATCATCATATACCTTTTCCCAAATTTGGGGAAGAATTTCATAAAATAGATAATACCAACTATCCTACCAAGTTGCTGAAACAAGAATTTCAGAAGTCAGTCCGTAATGATTTGGATTTGTTAGCAGATAATACAGAAAAATCTGGCTTTTTATCCAGAGAAAAATTAACTAACTTAAAAGAAAGTGCAGAAATTGTGACCTCTGTAGAGGAATCACATATTGGTTTAGTTCCAGTTAAAGAAAAAGGCCTCCATTTTGATCAAGAATTTTATAAAGACTCTGAATGTGCCAATGTATGGGGTGGTTCTCCTACAACAGTAGACAGTGAAAAAGCAGAATCTCAAAGCAAAAATGTACATAAAGAATTCAGAACCAATTACAGTGAAGGTGACAGATTCCAGGTTAATTCTTTTTCCGAGATGGTGAAAGATAAGCTACTAATGCTTGATAACAAAGAGCAACTAAAAAAAGAAAAAGAACAACAACAGACTACTTTAAATCTAATGTTACTGAGACCACGAAATCAGAAGTTCAGCGAAATCAAAGTAGCCTCTGAATATGATGGCAAAACTGAAGCATTGCAAAAGTCCCTGAAAAATTCTGGGCATTTGCAAAAAACAGTACATGATCTTCCGAATGAAAATTTAGCTCTCAAGAACAAAGTGGAACCTCTTACCATTACCATACAGTCTTCGAAAGAAAAAATATCAAAATGTAATACGCAAATTAAGGATTTAGCTGAAGAAAAGAAAAGTGTGCAAATCCCGTTGGTTAAATCACAAGAAGATAACAAGGAATGTATTAAGGAAGCAAAGAACTTCCTAAGGAAATGTAAAGAACTCCAAAACCAGAAGAACATCCTTGAGGAAGAGAGGAATCAACTCCATAATGGAAACCAACATTCAATACAGACACAACATGATTTTCCAATTGGGAACCAGAAAGAAGAAAAGGTGACTGCCGTTACCTGTGAAAGAAAGAGGCTCAGTGCAACCCAGAAGTTCTTGCAAAAGGAATGCTTCAAGTTACAAGAAACAAATAAAAAACTTAAGATGGAGATATCCCAGCTTACAAAAGAAAATAGTTCCCTAGAGCAAGAGCTTGAAAGAAATCGGAGTGAAATGCAACAAATAAAAGAAAAAGAAGCCACAGCGAAATCTGAACTGGAAACTCATCTTCAGTTAATGCAAACACTGGAAGCCAAAAAACTTAACCTTGAAATGACCCTGCAGGAATGTTCTGATGCTAAACAGATGCTGCAGAAGGACTTTGAGAAAATCCAATCGGATAAAGCTTATACAGAAAAGAAACTCATGACTGAACTCAGAAATGCAAAAGCAGATATTGATCTTTTAAAGTCTAACTTGACCAGTGTAAACAGAGAATGCGAGAGGTTATCAACAGCAGTAACAAACGTCACAGAGGAAAATCAGTTACTTAAGAAAGAACTGCAGGAACATAGACAAGACACTTCCAAATATGAAGGTGACATTAGAAAATTGACCGAAGACTGCTTACTATTAGAAAATCTCCTGTGGACTACTGACATGAGAGAGATGTATTACAGGTTGAATTCAGCCACTTGCATGAGGATTATATTTATCTCCAATGCCAAGTTACATCCCTAGTGTGTGGCAAAGGAAACCTGGTTACCAGGTACTATGGTACTCGTACCTTGCAATGTAACAGTTGCTCTGAATATTCCACCAGAATTTGTACAGAAATTTCTGTTCTAAGTATAAAGCCTTGGAATATGATTCCCAAGGTATGAGCTTTATTCTGCAATATCTTATTAGCTGATTTCCTTTTCCAGGCAATTCCTGGTAACCTACAACAGTCTATTGCTTCAAATAAATTGTAATAAACCATTTTCTTTTGCAAAACATTTACAATTCTGATGTCCAGTCATTTCCATGTTTTTGTTATGTTCTAAAAAGAACTGCCTGATTTTTTGATACTTGGCTGAATTTCACAGATTCACAAAAGCAGATCCTTACACAATGTAAGTAGTATAAAGAACTTTAATGAAACTGTGACAGTTTACAAGAGCTAGAACTCTGTCCCTAGGATTTCAGAGTCAGAAGGAAATCTTAACGACCTTTTAGCTGAACAGCTTAGTACATGCCACAGCATTTCACTGGTTATTTCTGCAAGAAGTCCTAAATTAAGTTTGATCTATGTTTACATATGGTTTAGATGACATCTAATTCTTGTCTATGGTTAATCAACACATGGTGCCCTTTATCTCTTTATACTAGATACTGACTTAGAAAACTTATTAAACATGAATTTTAAGATTTTCAGTGTAAACATTTTCAGAGAGCATGGTCATAGCTACAAAAGATGCAAAAATCATCCTCTTGGATATAATCACTGCACAAATACTCTGATTTTCTCAGCCAAGGGACCATAGGGAGGAAGAATTTCTCAAAAATACTGCATGTAATATTCTGTGAGGTTGAAGCTACCTGTATGCAGTATCTCTACAACACTATTATTAGCACTATTTTTTTTAGGAACTTCTTTTTTTACTCCTTAATAAATCAATCCATGAAAGTAAAACCATGTAATTAGTTATTCGTGTTTCCAGAACAGACTTAGAGGTAATTATTTATCTCCACTTTCCTATTAGTACAACACTAGGTGTACAAGCTCCTGGCCAATAAAAGGCATGATCTCTTCAGAGACATAAAAGTAATCCAATTCTTCCTATTTCCCCAGTAATTAATAAAGACTGATTGCAGCAAATCAACAATTACTTATCTGGTTTGTAATACAAGATTGTAAAGGTAATAGAGCATGTTTTTCTATCATGACTGATACATATAGTAGGCTAAAAACTACATTAAAGATCTAAGTCTAGTTCTTAATGCTTTTTCCTGTAAAGAATGTTTAAAAGATACAAAAGGGTTTGTTGTGGTTTTTTGCTAGAGATAGGCAAAAGTATTATGCCACAATTTTGCATTGCACACCCAAAGTCAATAAGGACATTAAAATGGTAAATACTTGGGCTATTGAGTAGATGGTCAGGTCTTCAATTGCATTTAACGCTTGCATAAACATGAAGTTGCTTCAGATTGTAACTATTAAATTGTGGTCAGAATCAGTTATAAAGGTGACTGGCTGTATCTATACTATAAGAAAAGAAAGCTCTTATTATGAAAACAATGTAGGTAATGTCTAATGTCCTCCTTACATTAGATAACTGGGTAACCAAATCTAAGGAAGTTCTAAATTCCACCATTACAGTCAAAAGTACTGCCAAGAAGCCAAGGGACAAAATTATCATTTGTATTAAAACAGCATACTGAGGCCCTAGCTAAAATTGGGTGTCAGCTCCTTAGGACCACGCATTTTCTAGTGCGGACTTAACAGGTGAAGTTATTGGCTCCCAGGATGAGCACACGAGGCTAGTCCACATACACTAACATCTTCTCAAACAAGCTGGATTGTTTTTTTTAATTAAGCTCTATACATTTTAATCAGCTTTCAGTATTTCCATCTTGTTACTGAATGAAAAGATTATTGAAATACAGAAAATAGAAGAGGAGGAATTGCAGAAAGAGAAGAGACAGAAGGACATAAAGAAAAACCTCATAGCAGTCTTCATCAGCTATGCTACATCAGAACAGCAGTTAGGAGGAAGTAAAGTACAGTTCAATCTACCTAGGAACACTGTGTCTGCAGACCTCACAAGTGAACAATATGGAAGATGCTCCTGATGATACTAAGGTACCTAAGGTCAGCACCAGTACCATTATCTAATACAAGGTATAAACAAAGAAAGAATGAATTCTGTTATACGTCTTTGGATAGAGAAAACATCGAAATTCTTGTATAAATTAATATTTTAAAATATTGTTGGGTCCTGTTGATCTCAAGGCAAGAGTTTTTATGCTTCAACACATGCTGGAAGACCTGACCAACAGTTCTTGGTTTTATTTTTCTTTTCATTGATGCCAAGAAATGTGAGATCCAGTCTGGAATTTGTTTAAAAAACTATTATCCTGTGAAGAGCAGGAAGGATACCATTTCATGAATATTCTACAGTAGTACGATAAATCTGTAATAAAAATTAATAAAGAAATTTTGTCTTCGTGTAAAAATTTGGATAAATAAATGATGAATATTTTTAAAATTTTTATAATAAATTAGCTTTGATTTACATGAACAAATTTCTTGGACCACATATAAAAACCTGACAAAAATAATTAAGATGGAGGTAAGGTGTACATTTAGGATCACAGTTCCATCTGAGAAGCAGCAAGTTTGAAAGACGGATCATATTTGTTAGGAACCTTTCATGTACGCAAAATTAAGCTGCTCTTGGGGAATATGGCAGCACTTACGGTCGTCAGGAAATTGAGGAAGGGCGGTAAATAGACGCTGGTAAGTAGAGATGACTCCTCCCTTCATACCAGCCTGCTTGTGGTCTGGTTTTGAACAATGCTTGATATTGGTCATTTTGAGAAGGTCATCAAAACTAAAAATTATATATTTTTAAGACAGCTCTTACACAAAATTATAGTTGAAATAAAGTACAAGTCATAATTTTACTAAAGGGAAACAATGACCTTAGTTTCAGTGTGGGCCACATGTGACTAACTTGGTTAATACATACACTGATACTCACTTTCAAGTACATGTCCTTTCTTCCACTGCAATATATAGTCAATTTGCAACCCAAACTACTCATTAGAGAGTATGTTTTCTAAAAGTACATTTCAAAAGTCCTGTTAAGCAATAAGATGAAAATTTATATAAGAATACAACCTTGGACTTAATGATCTTAAATTATTTATTATAGCTTTATACTTAGAAACAAAAGATTGCATTCTCAATAATTAAACAGATTGGATTGCCCTGTATACTTGAATTCCACTTTTCATGTTTATTCGCTTTGTTAACATTTTACAGAGTCTAAAAAGTGTACCCTTCATTTCACCTTTTGTACCTAATAAGATGTCAGCTGTGCAGTCTTGTAGTTCTTTACATTTAATGATCTGAAATGTAAATGAAGAGAAACTTATCAGATTTTTGTAGAATATCACTGTACAAATTACAAGAGTTTTTGTAAAAATGAAAAAACTGTGGTACATCCAGTCCTGTGATTAGATGCAATGACTTGAATCCTCGTGAAGTCAAATTTATTTCAATAGAGCTCTGCGGGAGAGGAAGAATCTACACTAGCAAATCCAATCATAGGATTATGGTCCAAATATCAGAAGATAAGCTTTCCATTGGAAAGTACATAAAGAACTGTAATTCAGTGGGGAAGCAGATGATTTGAAAAATGTCTTACCACATTTCTTAAAATTTATGAGCTTCATACTTATAAAAAATTTCGTTCACGATTCTCATTCTATTAAACCTAGATATAACGAACGAAAAATAAATACATTCTTTAAAATTCTTAGGATGGAAATAGTAGTGGAGAATACAAAATACTAGTTTTAATTTCTCTCTGTGGAATTCCTGTTGGATATGTGAAATTTTTTGCTTTACAAATATTTTTAATGAGTCCATCCTAACTGTATCTGTGAGCACATAGTGATACTTCACCATCAGTCCCCCCCTTTCAATTTTGAAACCTACTTCACATACAGTTAGGGTTCTTTTCCAATAAACACATTTCATTTGGGAACATGAATTTTTATTCTGTTGATAAAACAGTAATACAATTACACTGATAAGAAGGCTACTCAGACCAATATACCATTCTTTTTCCCTTTTACTAGTTTAAAAACACCAGTGCATACGTAGAAAGTTGTACTTTCTTACATTAGTGTTGGTAATTACCACGCTTTTTGGTGTACCAAAAAGTTACTTTCAATTCTTTCTTACTTTCCATTAGTAATGAAAAGCAATGTGGAGTAATACGTAGCTTCCGGTTCTGCCTTGTCAGGGTAAATAAAAATGTCAGACTATCCCTGCAACTTAAAAAGTGATCATGCAAATGCCAATACGTGGTGAAATAAAGTCAATAGAACAGCAATGGGTGAATAAGGGAGGTGTATTTCTTAGCCTTCACATATGATATGTCAAAGACAAATCACAAATGTGAAGCAGATTCCCCTACAACAGTTTTTCAAATTTTAATCAAGTATTTCAAAAATATTTCATGTTACTCATGGAGTATGCAAAATAATATGCTTAACTGTTCTACATGCAATCTTAGAAGTTTGCATTTGGAAGTCATTTCTCTAAATAACTCTAAACACAGTCTTGATTTTTTGCTTGAATTACAACAGAGCCAAAACCAGAAAATAAATTTGTTTAAATATAAGGGTTATAGCTTAGCAAGATAAAAAACAAAATAATTATGTGCTTATCTACCTACATACAGACACTGTGTACTATAAATCTACCATTGCACAGTGACATGTTTGTAGTTAGGAATCCAATTCGAGTGCCATTGTTTCAAAAGCTTCACAGGCTTAGATTACCTAATATTATGTCTGCCAGCAGAGGGAGCCAATTTTATTCCATAAACATAAGGGAAAACAAAACCCGATTTTGTTTTTAACAGGAACATTCCTGGTCTTTTTACATTTATCAAGTCAGAAAAGAATAAAAAATTATAATTTTCAGTAACATCTGTACAGCATGATTTTGAAGGTCTCTATGATACATATAGCCTTATAAAGTAACCTGAATTTACAGAAGAGAGTAGGAATAAATTTTGAAGGCCAAGTTCCTTATACATTTCTTATCCTTTTGTTAATAATTCGTTCCTTCATTTATTCAATTATTTTAGATGGTAATAAGCAGCTGTGCTAATGACTTTTGGTAGACAGCATACATGAAACATGAACTCAAATTAAAGGAGCTTACCTTGTGACATTTAAAGTTATTATGCTTGTAACAGGTCTGCTTTTTGGTCCAGGAGGAGGATGAAAAATCTGTCGTTCTTTATTAGTTGTGACAGCCTTAGATTTTTTCATTACATAAGGGTCAGCGGAATGGCTTGGGTAAGGATCAAATGTACCTCCTTTCATGCCCCCTGACTGAAAAAACAAACAAACAAAACAAAAAAAAAAAAAAACAAAAAACAAAAAAAAAACACTTTTCAAAGTTTCAGTGCTTTCTGACATACAGGATTGAATACAGCATTGGCTTTTCCTGAATCGTTATGTCCACTAGAACTACAAGAGTGGCAAATTTTAGTTAAAAAACATGCAGAGACCTGATTAATTCTTTGCAATCCCCTAGTACAGCTAAACCCCACAGTCTGCTGAGGCTGCATTCCTGCAAGTGTAGGAGTAAGCGATTCAGGCAACAATAAAGCAATTTTTCCCGTAACAATTTATACAGCAGAGAGGGAAAGCGTGCAGTAGCTTGGGAAGTACACATAATTTAAATATACAGGGAAAGCATATATGGTGTGAAGGATGGGGAGCCTGGAGCAGGATCACCAGCATTGTTAAGCAGATGAGGTGCTGACTTTCTAGCAGCTAACATTTCTGAACAGATTTCCATTCTGAAAGATCTCAGCTGCCTCATCTATGAAGCCAAACATCCAACACAGTTATTTGTGTGTAAGCATTTTTGCTGTCTCTTTCTGAATAGTTCTATTTTTCCTTGCTATCATCATCTTCCTCAGATGAATCAATGTCAGTGAAATAAGTTGAGGACATAATAATAGGAAAATAGTGGTTGGCAGAGCACAGAATCAAATGACTGACAATCGAACTCCAAAATGAAGAGATGAAAAGTGACAGATTAAGGGGTGTTACTGTATTAGATATCTGGAGTCATTTAAGAGAGAGATTTATGCATCTTAAACCCATTCCAAAGTGAAATTAAAGTTTAGCCTAAGGTGAACGGCATAAATTTAGTATTGCGTCTCAAAAAAATAGATCAAGATGGAATGCTTTATGGAATGGAAATATATCCATCTAGATGTTAAGGAATAATGACAAAGCAACTGGAAGTCATGAACTATGTTCCTAATATAGCCTTCATACTAACTCCAGGCTTTATTTCTTATGCCCTCCAAGCCCTTCCACGTATGTTTATTCCCATCCTTTTCCTCCTCTTCTCCTAATGACTGAAGAGTTGGCAAATTCTAAAGCGGATTCCAAATCTGTGTCTGCTGATGGACAAGCAACAGATAACTCCTGAGTTTATTCTGCAGCCTCTCCCTGAGCAGAGGGACTAACCTGAGGTTTTCTGCTCCTTCCACCTATCTATTCCCATGACACTTCTAGGAATTATCTTTTAGATGTTTGTGTATACAGGCTGAGAGTAATTAGCAGGTTCAAAACTGGTATGAGTGGCTGACAGAGTCCAAAATAGGAGAGCATTTCATTTTGCTACAGTAATCTAGTCTTACTGTCATTTATTGCATAACCTCTGCTTTGTATCTTTTTGTGATGTATGCAGTCAATTAACTGTATGTTAACAGCACTATGCAGATTTTAAAGAGAAACACTTTTTAGGTTACTTGAAACTGGTTAGCAGTTGTTCGGTCAAAAAAGATTTCATTGCTTTGTAAATTGAAAACAATGTAAATGGAATAATATATTTTGTAGGAAAAATAAGAAATTAATAGAAAAAACAAACATCATGTATCGTAAGCAAAGCTTTTAACAGGAAATATCTGAATATTTATCTTTTGCCTCCAGTAGCTATAAGACAAACTAACCTTTTTAGCAGGAGAACTCGGTTTGAAAGGTGGTGCAATTGGCTTCTCTGCAGGTGGTTTCTTCACAGGTGGGAAAGGTTTGTCATTAAAATAGGGATTCATGTCAAAATACTCCTGGGGATATAGATTTAACTTGAAAGGCCCTCCTTTAACCAACCGTTTATGTTCCTCTTGTGCTTTCTGTAAAACAAATATTTTGAAAGAAACAATCTTGAGGATTTTTACTGTATGTTATTCTAAGAGAAAAATGGAAAGCATTTAAATTTAGTCTTGGAGAATGTTCACTCAAACTTTCTTTGCTCTTGTCTTATGATCGAGGTATTTTATATACCCACCACGTATAACGGAGCATAGATTCACTGATCAGGAAGCACAACAATCACTATGAAGGTATAGCAGGAAAATGTCAGGAAAAGCACTATGCATTTAAGATGTGTCTAACAGTATTGTATACCGGTATCTTGGGCATACATGCTTGAAAATTCTGCTTGCATGCATCCCAGCTGCTCACACTTGTGAACCCTGGCCACTACATTTCCCAGATTCTGAGCATCTTACTAAGCTGAGCTTCCCTAGGAATTGGTTCTTTGTACCATGGGAGATGTTGACTATTCTTCCCAGATTCTGTTTTAAAATAAAATAGGTTAAAACATTATGAACAATTAAAAGACAAGCATAAACTGTACCATCAATAATATAGTATCACCTAGTCATTCATGCCAATGTCTCAGAACAAATTCCTTTTTTTCTATCCAGTGGAAACAATCCTACCTCCCTCCTTCCTCTGTTGTTCTCATTTTCTGCACCGAATGCTTAGCTTTGGCTCTGAATTTGTCTCAACTGCAGTTAGCCAAATTGTTTCTTCTAATCTTGTTCTTACCCTAGACCAAAACATGTCCTCCTGCTGCTGTTTTTCACTACATATGATGAAAATATATAGAACAACTAAAATAATTGCAAGCAAATTTATGAGTTTTCTTAGATTTATGAACTTATATGAAAAAAGGAACAGGTTTTTTTATATAGCATCTAGGATAATGAGGTCCCATTCTTCTGACAACAACATAGAAATATTATTGTTCTTGCTGTTGGCATTGTTTGGTCATTATTGCATTGTAGCTTAAGGTCTCCAAATAAGAAATTAAGGTAAAATCCTGAATGGTAGAACTTGTGTGGGATACTGCCAGATGTCTCAAAGAAAAACTAATAAACGAACAATACCTGAATCTTTTTTATACAGGATGGTCATTAATTTGTTTTCCTTCCTCTGCTTTGTAAATAAACATTAGTGATTTCAAACTAAAGGAGACACCACAGGGCACAAAAAGTTCATGTAAATTGTAATAAATATTCCTAACACTAACATACAACAAAGACCAATATTTTTACCTTTGCATTTATTCTTTCTACTTCATACCCATCAGGTTCATGCGGATATTGTTCACCTATGGTAAGGTTTGCATAACTGTAAAAACAAAATTAATTACTTAGGTGTTCAAAACTCAAGAAACATTTAATAAAATACTCCGCAAGAAGCAATATTGTGAAGTTACCCATATCCAGTTCCTTTCTTTCCTGGATTAGTATAAAGATTCTTTCCAGGAGGAATGTATCTTTCTTTGGCTTTCAGTTGTGGACTGAAATATGCATATGAACCTCCTATAGTTCCATAATAGCTGCCAAGCCCACATCTAAAAATAGCAAATGAACACATTAATTAATGTTTTGCAAATATTTCAGGCTTTCCATATCTAGCATGCTAAAATGACAGTAAGTAGAAAACCCAAACAATATATACATCTCAGGAGTTAAATATAAAACCAGATCAGATCCAGTATCCATGGTTCTACTACTACAGCAATTCCGTGCACAGTGTTGTGGACAAAAAAGAAAGAAGATGGCAGCAGAGATGAAGTTTTAAGGTATCTTAATAATATAAATATGCTTAATAGAGGTTGTTTTAATTTTGCGCCAACAAGGTAAAGTAACACTGGTAGAGACAGATTCACAAACAGAGACCCGGAGGAATAGGTTAAACAGACATGCTGCTTGATGACAAGAGGACAGTCTTTCCCACAAGTTTACAGAGAACAGTAAGTTAGCGTTGGTATGATAATGAAGTGGCAGGCAAAGTGGGGTACTTGTCTGAAACGTTTTTTTTCTGGGAGATGTTAGGACTCGCTAACTGTCTTGTCACAGAAGGAAAGTAAAAGGAGGTACAGCTCATTTAGGAGAAATATCTCTGCCTACAAAGCTGTAGGAGTTCACAAAGACTGTTTTTAAAGACAACTTGAAAATCAGTATTTGCTGACAACCGTATGTCAAAGTACACGATCATACAGCTGCTAAAGGAGAAAAGGACAGAGACAAACTAATGAAAAGCTGAATGGCAATTTGGTCCACTAAGCTGCATCTACAGTGGTCCAAAAAAACCCCCAACAACCAACCCTCTGTCCCCACACCCCAAAAACCCAAAACAGAACAGAAAAAAATAAACAGGGGCTACTGTATGAGATCTGTCAACTACTCCAGATAGCCAAGGCAATCTGCTTTGCCTGTACTGTCTGCAATTATTGTGGGGAGGGAGTAAAGTGTCTCAATGAGTTCCTACTTAAAAGGGCCATTAATGAATACTGACAGGTTTAGGATGCCAAGGTAACATTTGTCATCTTTGCATAGGCGGCTAACCTGCCTGTTCATTACCCTCCCTTTATTTAGGGACTTCATAAACTCATACATAGAAAAAAATGGGCAAACTGACAGTGCACAGACAACCTTTATCTTGGTATTTCCTAGTTCTTAAGTGCTTTATTTCATATTCTTTAAATGTCACTTCTGTGTGTAGGCTTTTTATGTGCCAGTAACAAAATAACAGAGAACAGTCACATGAAGAAAATAAATGCCCAGGCTTCAGTCAGATCTTCAGAATATGACATCTTTGCAACCTTTCCATTGGCAGCCAACAACAAATGTGGCTCCAATGTAAACGAAAGATTCCCAAGAGCTGCCTATCGTTCAGGCAGCCAAGAATAACAACTCAATGAACAGCAACAGAGCTCTGCCCTAGTTCCTTAGTTACAACGGGAGTCAGTTTTGGATGTAAGAAACGTATAATCGCTCACCATAATTGCTTCAGGATTCCATTAAAAGACAACCTAACCACTTTCCCAGCCTCTGCCAGTACAGATTTAGGGGAAGATAAAGACAATAAAGAACCTGTCCTAAAGTTCATACCTAGAAGAATTCAAAAGTCTTACAACAAGAATAAGAGCATGAGCTGCTGCACCCACAGCCAACAAGTGCATTTGTGGAGGCAGTACGTGGAAGAGAGCACATCAGCAGGTCTTCGTTGTAAGCAAGACTCCCACTGTTGGACTCAGAACCCAGAAAGTAAGTGAACAGGACTCTCATTGACTGACATGGATTTGAAATCAGTGCCTAGGTGTTTCTAACAGTTAAACCCTTATAAATAATTTGGTTGCTATAAAGTCAAGTTGTAGTTGAAAGAAAGTTTTGAACACATTGTCTGTCCCATCAGAAATAGCACACGTATATCCAACAGAAAGCCTACACACCATGTCTTACATTCCTATTAAAAGCTAAGATGTTCCTGTAACATATAATAGAACATAGCTAATCCTTGCATCCTAAAATACATATACATGAAATAAACAAGACATTACTCTGCAAACTTTCCAAAAGCAAAGCTGGAGAAAGATATGACTAAATAAAACCATGAGACTGTAAGAACTAGGCCCTGTACACAGACTGAATCCTCCTGTTTCTTATTGTAGCAACAAGAACAAAACAAGATTGCATAGTTATAAATGAGTAACCAGGCTCTATCTGTTTTTTACATGTGAATAACAACAGTTACGTGACACCAACTGCATTGGTGTCATTCTGTCATGCAATTAATGTTGTGCAAATAGCAAAGATGCATTTATTTTAATATTCTGCATATATTCCTCAGCTCTGTAACATCTTCTGATCATCCTATAGGATAATTGGTATTTTTTCTAGCAAAAAGATAATGAATATAGATTCGCTGAGAGGAAAACGTTGCACCTGGATAATGGCCCCTTTTCCTACTGTTTATGCAATATATATGCCATCTCTATTTTGGGAGGCTCAGAACTGGGAGGGAGAAGATACTGTATTTGGCAAGTTCCAACGGATTTCCTCCTGAATTAAAATGAAATATTAATTTGTCAGTTATCCACACCCTTTTCCCATAGCCATTTTCATTGAAAATAAAAACCTAAAGGGTAATAAAACTGCTTACAGCAAAAAACAGTATTTGAGAGCAAGCATCGGGACCCTATTTCTACCTGTGTTCAGCCTTCCCTGTACTGCTGCTCAAAATTCTTTGCTCAGTACTGACTAAGACTACATTGTATAAAACAACACTATTGTACTCTTACTACAGGTTTTATAAAAAATAATCTGTGAAAATCATCTTTAGTGTACAGAAAAGAAAAAAGGTCAATTTAAAACATTTTCACAACACTTACGGCCATTTGTCTCCATTACTGGGAAGGAAAGCTTTGCCCAAATTTTTCTTTGATTCTGCCAATCTGTAGCGTCTTCTTAGCTGAACAGGGTTTGAGTAGGCTTCACCATCAAAAATCCTCACAAACTGGGGCTCAAAATAACCTGCCTGCAGAGCTGACAATGCTTTGGTCCCCCCAGGTAACATCTGTCTGTTCTTGCTTGCAGCTTCATTAAAAGGGCCTTTAAAAAAGTAGGCACTGTAAATAACTGTTTGATGTTAGTGCTTCTCTTAGCCTACATTAAAAAACTAAGGTCTGGATCTGGGTGGCTCAAAGAATGTAATACAGAGCATTTAACTTGTAAATCATACATATAATGGTTGTGTCTTGAGGACAATGCTATGAGAAGGTATTCACAGCACCCAGTTCTAGTTTTCTAACCCCTGCACTTGCTTTACAGGTAGTAAAGAGAGATTGGTTACCGCAGACTAGAATTTAGAGCTAGAGCTGACGCCTATTTATACACTATGAGTAATACTTCAGAGAAGCATCTCTCTCTCCCACTGATTACAGATCAGGTTGAATAGCTTAAGTGCCTCCAGCTGGGTTCTGAATCCCCAGCAGCTCCGTGTGGTAGAACTGTATCAGCTGGGGTTCTGATGGACATGTTCTTCACTGACACAACAACACAGCAGAAATGTCTGTATTGAGAAGCCAGGATTATTTTTCTTTATCACTTCAAAGCAGCTACTAAGGGTTAACCTCTGTAACCTTACTAATTACAAAAATGACCTTTCTCAATGAGTAGTCCCATTAAACAAAAAGGAGAATATTCTTTAAAAAGACAGGATGGGGAATCACACACCTGAGTCAGATCAGAACAGAAAAAAAATTGCAACACTAATTTAAAAATAATGACAACATAATTGTCAATAACGGAAAACCTGCTGAAAGAGCACACAAAAAACACAAAAGCAGGAGAATACTGGTAACTTGCAGATAATTAATATTAAAAATAAATGTATACGCTAAAAGATTTTATCAGCCTATTATGCATACATATTTTTCAGTTCTACTGGATTTTTCCTTTCTGCGATATATTCATTCCAACATATCAAGCCTTTCTTTTAATAATACAGACCTGAGCAAAGAATATGCATGAAAAAGCAGTTCCCTCTAACAAAAAAAAAAAACCAAAAACATTAGAAAATAGCGATTCTGAAAGTAGATGGATACTAGAGGTGGTCCCTATCACTAAATAGTGATTAGAATTAAATGTACTTACGCATATAATGTGTTAGATATTTATCTCCAATGGTAACATAACCCATTTCACTGAAGAGGCCAATCCTCTCCATATCACTTTTCCCTTCTGCAGGCATGGCTGGATCTGTGTGACAGTGCACTGCACTAAAAGAGCTGAAGTATCTTTGTTTATTTGTTCTACTGCAAAAGTCTATGAACAGTCCACACCTGTAAACCAAAAGTTTATTTAAGTAAAATACAAGAAGTTTTGGTTAAAAATATTAGCAATAAATGTAATCTGAGGAAAGCAATCTACAATATGATTGACAGCTTTGGTGCTTATAGGACAAATGGACTACGTAGGATTTAGACACCATCCTCTGTTAAACAAATTCAAAACATGAGCGGAGAGAGAAAATCAAATGCATTTGTAATACAACTGGAGCAACTCTTACTGAATTTACATAGTTTAGGTCAAAAATTTATAACCAGTATCTTCAGAGTACTAAGATGAGAGGTTTTGGTGGCATTAACAGCTAGTGATAAAACATGCTGAGCAGCCTCCTGCTTCATCTTGTGGGTTATCTCTAGCAATCGTTTTCAGTCACCTTCTAATAATGGTATAGAAGGTCAGTGTATGGACAGATCTGGGGTAAAACATAAAAGTGGAATTTTGGAAGCCCTCTAACTAATCCAAGACCTGGTCATGGTAAATATCTCCAATTTCTTCTTGGTTTTAATGCAAATGATTAAAAGTAAATGTTAGTTTTTCCTCATCATCACCTTCATTGGAGCCTGACAGAACTAAGGAAAATGCCTAGTCAACAAGTGTAAGGAACTCAAGGGCTTGAAAAGAGAGCAGGCTTAGCACTAGGATTACCAGGGATCTGATTCCCAGAGTGAAAGCTTTGTTTAAAATATGTTAGGAAAGCTATTTCTTGAAAGTAATGAAATATAAGAATTATTCAAAAAGTCAAGGGTATGCAAACAAATAGTTGAAGTATCTGCGTCCATACAGCTCGAAAAAGAGCAGGGAAGTTAAGACATTAGGGTGGAAGACAGATTAAAGACAATGTAGATCAAGTCCCATGTTGGTATTAACTATGGGGGCAAAGGCAAGATGGAAGATAGGAATGAAAATAACTTAGAGAGCAGAAAACTCTGAGAGGTTAATATCACACATTAGCTGTATCTGGCATGTGGGTGCAGAGTAGAAAAGCAGCAGCAGCACAGCAGTGGAAATCTATATAATAATATAGATTTTATACATTCTATTATAAAAAATAATATGCTGGAACACTGTGTACGATGGAAGGGCTAGCCACATTTTGCTTAAACTCACTCAGCACACAGGAGGGACAGCATGCAGAAGTTTTAAAAAGTTTGAAGCAAATTGGTTTTGCAACGTGGGGAGGTTCACACAGTGTAAAATGCACCATCGCTTCATCAGGTAAACTCAGTACTGTTCTTTGATTACTGGTAGATCTAGACATTGGGTAAGAAACCAAAGGGCAGGCGACGACAAATAGCACCGACAGAAGAGATGACAGAAAACTGACCCTTGGAAACAAACTTAAGGCGTCGCTGTTATGAAGCTGGTTGGCATTACTGGTGAGGAGGATAGGAATAATTTATCGAAAATGAACAGGGCTGGAATTAAATTCTACAGTGTAAAGCAAAGATCGTCGATCAAGGGATTAACGGGAAGGATTTTTGGACCGCAGCAGTTCGATGCGACTGAGGAGATGTAACAAGGTGGACGAGCCCGGCCTTGAAGCAGCAGCATTGCGAGGCAGCAGGCGGGCAAGCACGGTCCAGGAGCGTCTCCCAGGGAATTTGTAGGAAAGGTGAGGAAATACCAATATTTTGCCACAGAGCGCTGATACCACATAAACTGGATGAAGTACAGCTACGGCTGGTTGCCCAAGCTAAAGAAAGCTCAACTCTACGCGCTGCACCACAGCGCGCCGGCCCACCGGCAGGGCACCAAGAAACCGGCCGGTGAAACCCAGAGGGAACCGAGCGGCGCCGCGGCACCTACTTGCCGGAGCCGGCACCTCACTGGGATGGGACCGCCGCCGACAGCAGCGAGAGGCGGCCCGGCGGCGGGGGGAGGCCGGCGGCGGGGGGCGCCCAGGGCCGCCGCCCGCCCTCTGTTGGTGCCGGTTGCTCCGGAGGCGGGAAAGTCCAACAGGCAGAGCGGGCGAGTCTCGTCTATCCCCCGCCCCCCCCCCGGCTCCCTGCAGTGGTACGGCCCAGAGCCGTGGCGGCTGCGCAGCACCGCACTGCGGGGGAGGTGGGGCATCGTCCATCGTTTCTGCCGGGGGGGAAGCGGGCAAACTCTCTCCCCGCCTCTTCAGCGTGCGCCTGCGCGGGGGGACGCGGCGCAGAGGGACGTGGTGAGTCCGCCCGCCCCGGGGACCCGCGGCTGGGGCGGCCCGTCCTCAGCGGGGAGGGGGGGCTCCCGCTCGGGCTGGGCGAGCAGCGGGGCCGGGGGGTGCCCCACAGCCCCCCTCGGCCGTTCCCCCCCGCACCCGAAACGGCCGCGGGGGAGCGGTCTGAGGCGCTGCCCGGTCCTGTGGGGAGCGGGGCGGGCTGGTGCCCGCTGCCGGCTGGGTGCTCCGCGACGGCGTTCGGGCCCCCAGGGGCTCCTCGGGGGGAAGGTGCCGAGGCCCCCGGGGCAGCTCAGGGTGCGAGGCCCTTTCTGCAGGGCCCGGGTTGTGTCGGGCCGGGCAGCGGCAGCTCCCGCGCCCCCCCCCTTCGCCCGCCCCTCGCGGCGGCCGTTCCCTGCCCCCCGGCACCCTGGGGGTCTCGGCCTGCGCGGCTTTCGGCGGGCGTTCGTCGGGAGACCTCCTCGTCCGTGATGAGCCGCTGTCAAAAGGCCAAATCCTCTCTTACTCCTTTTGCAGAGCTCTCCTTTTCATTCGTGAGCGTTATTGTTGCCTTGTAATAATTCAAATGAAAAACGTCTTTCACGTCAGCCCAGGCAAACTTCGTATCACGTGCTGGCGCCTGTGGGTCCCACACTCCAAGGCCTTTTTAACCGTGTTATCTAAAATAGTTCAGGATTATGCACTAGACATTTCAATCTTGCCTTTTTTTTTGTTTCTTGGAGCAAATTTTAGCACTCTAGAATCACAGAAACCCAAAAACCCTTCGTCCAGCGCTAAAAGTGTAGATGCTTATATTTCTATCAGGCGTGCATATTTTTTAATATATTTCTGTTTAGAATACTCTTAATGGAAAGAAAATGAGTCCTATGTTTTGATTCTTTTATTTCATGAATAGTGATAGCGCTGCACCTGCAAGTTTCCCATACATTGTAAGCAAACAGGTATGCGATAAGTCTTTCCAAAGGGTCTTAGTGTAATTATTCTTACAGGTGTTTGCTGGGGGTTTTTTTAGAGCAATTAAGGCTGTGAAGCATTTCTTTTTGTGCACTGTTAGATTGAGCAATACCCACACTCTTCTGGCCTGTCGCCTTTTGTTCCTCTCTGTACTGGCACAACTGTTTTTGTAGTGGTATGTTGAACTTGGCTGGGAGTTGATCTGGCTGAAAAAGTTATCTCTCAATAAAAGGGTGGTTTTCCATCGGGACGAGTTCTCTGATGAATTTCATGTTAAAATGTCTGCAATGAACAGTTGCAGGGACACAGGGCAGGGACTTCAGAAGGGGAAAAAAAACAGCTGGGTGGTCTCTGTGCAGGCAGAAGCAGCTCTTCTGTCAAACATGAAACAGCCTGGGTTCTAGAGGTTGTATTCCCCCTTCCCCCCCTTTTTTTTCCTTCTCCTTTCCCTGAAGCTGTGATTTCCTAACCAAGATGAATGCACACTTACAGATGTGCGTAGTTAACCTTTCTGCTCCACTGCTCAGAGCAGTCCTTGGTTTACTTGAACTGAAAGAAGACGCATAAGAGAAACACATTTGGATTGAAACAATGATATTTTACCCAAAATATTTCTAAATGGTAAAAGTACAGGATTAAGACTTTCTTGTTTAGGTAGGAAATGTGTTTTAAGGACTGTTTGTAGCAGCACTCATGTAACGGAGGTACTGGCTCTGGCAACTATGCGCTGCTGTGCTGCTCTGTTCCCTGTTTATTCACTGGCCTTTCGTACAGCAGCTGCAGTAATTACCGGTGTGCTTGCACGCTGTGGCATAGTAACAATCAATTGTAACTCCAGAGAAAGCATGTTGAAATAACTATTCATTTTCATTTGCTCTCTTTTTCTCCTTAGGTAATTCTAGAAGCTATGGACATACTCTTTAGAATAAGAGGAGGCTTGGATCTTGCATTTCAGCTAGCAACTACTGATGGTGTGTCTATAAGACTCTAATAGATTTCTTAATAAAAGGTTATTTATATAAATGTTGATTAACTAGCTATGATGTTTGTTTTCTTGGCGTTTCACCAGATGTTAAGTGCTTCTTCCCAAACCTGTAAATATTAAGTACAAAAAATGTTATTCTTTATCTCCATTAATTTTCGGACAGTCTTTTTCCATCATATGTTTTTTATTTTAATTTGAAGTAAAGTGTAAATGCCATTTTTGGATTGTTTTATTCACGTATTTTTCCTACTTATTGATATGGTATTGGGATTGCTTTTCAGTTTGAATCCAAAGTTGTCCCTGAAATTCCAAACAGAGAATAACTTGATGAAAATGAATTCCTTATAACAGGATTATATTAATAATACAGTTTTGAGATTATGGTCCAGTCTTTCTAGAGAAATAGAGAAGATGAACAAGCTAACTAGTTACTATACTGAATTTAGGTGGGATGGGCTACTGCAATTCTACGTGGAATTGGGGCTAGACCATATGGTGTTAAGAGGCTCCTCTAGTCCCATGTTCTTACAGTAATGTGACTTTCACTTCAGAAAGTCTGCTCGAAGCTGCCCGTGGCTATTGAGTATCATAGGGCGGAGTGGGGAAGGAGGGTGTCTTTAACTCAGCTGTAGCTCATTCTGCATTTTAAAAGGATGTGTCTTTACTAGGAGCTCTGAATTCAGTGCTAGTGAACCTTGGAAAGGAGCTTTGGCTCATTACAGTTCATGATGTGGAATAGTAGTTTTGAATGGGTTGGCCTTATGCATAGCGACTTTTTGTGAATTGCGTCCTTAGAGGAAGGCTATTTATTTGACTTTGTTTACAGTGTAGTGAAGTTTAACCACAGTGAAGCAGAGTGATGCTGAGGTTGTCCAAGTGCAGCATAATATTCTACAGAGAAATAGTTAGTATGTGAATATGGCAGACCACTCCTTTGAAGGCAGTGAGGTTTTTCTTTTGGAGGAGATCTAGCTAAGTATGTTGGGATTTGTTTAATTTTGCTAATACTGTAGCTTTTATAGACTTCTAGTGCAAAAGTCAACTAATAGTGGCCAAATCTAAGTTAATGTGTTAAAGAAATACAGTTCGGCATGGTCTTTGGTAGCTTGTTAGGCTTTGTATAATAGCTTGCTGCATTCTAAGTAATGGTTGTTAACCTCCTTGGTGAGGAAAGCAATGCTGGAAATGTGCAAAAGTTGCTCTGTCATATCCAGTATTGGTTCAGGTTGTAAGGAGTGGGTGAAACTTAAAAAGACAAGTCAAGCCCTGAAAGACAGATATCTATACCAGTAACAACGATTCAGGCTGACCAGGGTGTGGCTTACAGTTGCAGGCGTACATTGGCCAAAATTTGCTCTGCAGCTGGACTGTAGGCCCTGCTTTTCCAAAAAATTAGTATGTTTTTGGTTTGTATTTCTGGATAATGATATGAAGTCAGAAACATGTGACTCAGATTGAATCTTTCCAGTATTTACTCAAAAGACTAAACATAACCATATGTAGAAGTTTGTCTGTACACAGAAGCTTGTTTGCAACTGTAGGCTTGGTTAAGAGTTACTGCTGTGAGAATCGACTGTGGTGTAGGTTATTCTTCTGGGATTCATTCAGCTCTTCGTATTTGACAGCATCTGAGAGAAACAGTACGCTTTTGTTCAGGCAGCTATGAGTGTGAATGTTTGAGACAGACCTGCTAAGTGAAATCTTATCTCATTTTTTGTTTACGTGGCCATTTTTCTGATCATAACAGCACTTATGTTTTTATTCCAAGTCAAAACATATCTTTTTTTTAAAATGTATGCCCAGCAGCTGTAACAAAAGTGATGGAATTTTCTAGGCTTATTGTGTTTGTTTTGTATCCTTATTGTGTTTCAGAAGCATCAACAAAAAAGGCATTAGGATATGTTTTCAGTGATCTTGCAAACAAACTGTCCTCGGATGTTCTTGTATTAAGAATTTGCCACAGTTCAGTCTACGTATGGCCTAACAACGGTATGAACACTGTTCCAGAGCTGACTGATGATTCTGCTTGTAAGGAGATAAGACGATTTATACAGTGAGTATATTTAAAAATATATAATTTTTTTAATAGATTAACTTCATATTACAGAAATTTCTCTTTCTGTTGACACTTCAGATTTGATCAAGATGATGAGACCAAACGAAAGCTTGGCAAAAAAAAGGATAAAAAGTTACAAGATACGGTATGTGTCTCACCACACTAATAAATTATATCAGACAACCTATCACTTAAAAATTTTTAGATCTGCCCTCTGTAGGCTTTTCAAACAGACATTGACATGACTTAAAGGAATCCTTTTAAAGTCACTGAGACTCGGTGTGAATGCACAGATCCATCTGCAGTAGATCAGCACATAGAAGTTTGTCTTTAACGTTACTAGCTTCTTTTAAACCCAGCTATTTCATTACTGAGTTTGATAGGAAATATCTACAATCTTTCTTTTGCCTTCTTGGTGCATGTGTTGTTGGAAATGTACTATTGGTGCCTGTATTCTCTGCAGCAGCAGATAGTCAATATAGACCTCATGTTGGAAATGACGTCTTCATTGGCTGCTTTGGCTCCAGTCATTGAAAGGGAAAATAAGGAACACCACTACGTTAATATGACGTTACCAGTTGATGTTGTTGTATCTGTTTCTCCAGAAGAAACGTGGGGACAGTAAGTGTTATCCTGAACTTGAAATTTTTCAGCTTCATTTCTGCTTTTTCTTGAAATAATGAAGTAAAGCTATCATATCATATCATTAATCAGTTTAATGAAGTAGCATATGGTATTTTTGTAATGGAATTTAACTGTGTAAATAATAAAAGCTCCTGTAGACAGCTGTTACCTTTAATAAGCTTGAGGCACAATCCTTCTGCTATCTACAAACAATTCAGTTTATCAATGTCTGATAGATTTGATAACTCATAACCATTGCTTAGCCTGGAATTGAGAAAGTCAGGAAGATGTTCTAAAAATTCTTGTATGTACATGAGTGCGTATAAAAGTGAGAGCTGGAGTGTATTTGATGAGTCTTTGTAATCTCAGTACTACGTGAGGGGCTGCAGCTGGGTGGGTGCAGGCGAAAAACATTAAAGTCCTCCTCTGTGTTTTTTCGTTGCATTTTTTCCATAGGATTTGACTCTGAAGGATGCTAAATGGGGTGGATAAAAATGAAAAAAAAAAAAAACAAAAACAAAAAAAACCACAACTATGTATTCATATATGTAACTTTTATTTTGGCGAATGCTCATAATGGTTGTATTTCTGATACGAGGCCAGGGTACCTGCGCTTTGGAGGGTTGAATCACTCGGGAGTAGCTTCTGTATGCAGGCATGCTTTGAGTAAAGCACGATGAGGTTCTGTCTCTCTCTCTGGGAGTGGAAGCATGGAAGTAGCAAGTTCATCAGACCAGGGGCAAATATGCATATAAGTATTGCATAACTATCAGAGCTATGAGAGAAAATGATCCACTGTCACTGTTCTACTTCTTAATTATTCTCCCTTTTACTTTGCAGGGTACAAAATCTCCTGGTGAAAGCAATTCACAGGCAATTAACTGACATGGAAAGATGTATCATGAAATATGTGAAGGGAACATCGATTGTTGTACCAGAGCAATTTCATTTCATGTTACCAGGAAAAAATCATCTTGTAACAATCTCGTATCCTACAGGTATTTCAGATGATCAATTGGAAAGTTACAGAAAGGTAAAGCCAACAAATACTAACAGAACCTGATTTCCTAAGTATATTATTATTACTACTGAAGTAGTGGCAAAGCTTTTCATTTAGCCAACGTAGAATACATACTAACAGATACTGCTCTTTCTTTAGTTTATTTTTATTATAACTGAAGCAGTATAGTGAATGTGGAAGCTTGATTTATTAGAAACAATTTTATAAAATGTATCAGATCTCATTTTTGTAAGGGAACAATAGAAACTTTAGAACTACATAGGATTTGTCTTAGGTTTTATCTAAATTATACTTCTGGTACTGTATTCTTTGAATTTCTCCACTTCCATCATAGAATATCAGATTCCTTGTAGCGTGTTGTTACTTTCAGGCTTTAGCATGTGTCCTGAAAGGGTCAGGGTTGGGGTTTTTTTTGTTTGGTTTGGTTTCTTGGGGTTGTGCGTTGTTGGGTTTTTTGTTTGGTTTGGGGGGGCGCTGCTTTTTGTGGCTCACAGCTGACCAGCCTTAGCTAGCTTTTGCCTGTTTTTTGCCTTCTGGGTTGGCACATGTAGAAAAAGCAGTATGGATGCGGTGGAAAAATGTTCTGATGTGGCAGTCCTTTTGGATTGAGACGCGTACCTGGGAGATACCAGTTCAGATCACACAGTTACACATACCGAGAGTTACACGTACTCTTCTGCTGCCTTAGAGGTGTAGAAGGCGTGGGGATTTTTCATTTTCATCTTCTGTGTGAAGCATTACCGGGTATCTAAAACCCAATCTATTTTGATACAAAAATTCACAGATGCTTCTCTCGCAGCCCGAATCTCCCTGAGGGGGAAACGGAATATTCAGAGTCCCTGAAATAAAACTCAATGGCAACAAAGTTACTGTTAAGCAGGTATCCTTTATTGCAGCTCTGGGGATTCTCCACCATAAGTGCTCCAATGAGTTAATGAACTTTCAGAGAATATAGACTAATACAATCATACATATTCATAGGATTTCCGGGAATTCGTTTACATAAACATGAGATTTCCAGGGACTTATTAACATATGTAAATATCCGATCTGCATGCGCAGTCATCTCCCGTGGTGGTCTTCATGTGGTCTTTGGGGGTCTTCAGATGAAGGCTCGTAGTCGTCTTCACTGTGTTCGCTGATTGACCTTTGCTTCTGCGCAAACTCAGTCCCAGGATCGCGTAAACGGTGTCCTTCAAGGCTGTTGCTGTCATTCTTCTGTGACTTCCCATCTTCATGGTTCCGTGCATCTGTTCTCCCAAGGCCGAGTTGTCTGTAACGAGATTATCCCGGAGCCCCCAGTATCTTAGAGCTGTTCTTCTAGCTGCTCCCTAAATCACATCAGACCGTCCTCTTGTCTAATAAGGTATTCACAACATCCTTAAATCACAACAGGACCTCTTCTTATCTAATTGAGTAACTAAGGCATTTACAACACCTTTCTTACTCTTGTGGGTTTTAACCCTTTCAATTCCTTGCATTTGCAGAGGCCTCGGGCACTGGTGGCACATGAGCCTGTCCTGCTCTCTGACTGCTGCTCGCTTTTATCCACGACTGCTCAGTGTTACTGTAGCTAATGTAGTTGGGGTCAGTGTTAGGCTGTCTGTGTGACATGTATTACCTGTGTTGCACACGTTATCCTAGATGATCTCATCATTCCTTTCGCTCTTAAGCTCTGTAAAATAAGACGATGTATCTCTTTAAATGCGGTTGCTGTGTTGTAAGCAGTGCTTAAAAGATACAAAAATGGACTGAATCTGTTTAAACCATAAGGTTGATATCTTTACTTTGTCTCAGTATGTGGTATATTTGTATGTCTTCAATATTAGTTAAGATCATAATTCAGAGTGTGTATATCTACGCTGCTACATAGGTAGAACTGTAACCCTTTTCTGTTATGGTGTATTTTACCCTACTTTCATGAGACACTTGTCGCTTATGATAACCTCAGTGGGGCTCCAGCGGCAGGTGTTGTGTAACAGGACTGCATAAAATAGGGGGCCCCTTGGACAGGAGGTAAGCCTCCGTGAGCTTCCTTTTGAGAGGTGAGATCTAGCAGCAAACATACCCGCTGAATATTAATATATTAAAATCTGCTTAAATTTACTGAACTCTGCTCTTAAAATTGTTCATGTCTCTATTGTTACTTACAGTGTGGTGTTTCTCTTAATCCAAAATTTGAATTGCGGTCTTTATTTTTATTCTAACTTGTATGTAGGAATTACATGAGTTATTCAATCTGCCTTGTGACAGACCATATTTCAAGAGAGCAAATGCTTATCATTTTCCAGATGAACCATATAAAGATGGATACCTCAGAAATCCACATTTACATCTTAATTCACCTGGTACAGAGTCTGGTACGGTAAGTTTAAATTGAAACATTTGTAAGAAGTATTTTTTACTTTTCTTGAGATTTGTTGTTTAAAAAAAAAAGTAATTTAGACGGTCAGTATTGTATAGGTGAGAGGAAGTGAAGGAACAGACTTGGCCTTTTAAGCAAAAGGGCTTCTTTGCGCAACATGGCATTGCTTTAGCTATATTTGTCCCAAAGAAATCATATTTTCTTGGAAAAGAATGTACACACTTTTAGCGTGTACTTTAAAAGTTTCTCAGAACCAGGGCAAGAAACTAAAACTATGAACAGAGGTGTTTAGGAGACAAAAACAGGAGGAGTAATCGTGTATGAATAACAAACCTTCAATTCTTCCAAAGATTTGCAGTCCCCGACCGAAAGCTTTTACAGTGCAAGTGACATAGGCGCACGACTTCTCTGAAAACTGATGCGAGTGTGATCAGATTAATTTGTATTATCTCTTTCTGTGCAGGTTTATTTAGTACATGGTGTATATAGTTATCACCACTATATGCAGGATCGGTTTGATGACAGTGGTTGGGGCTGTGCCTATCGGTCTTTGCAGACAATCTGTTCTTGGTTCAAGCACCAAGGTTACATTGATGCACCTATACCAACACACAAGGAAATTCAACAGGTACCGAACACTTAAACAGATTAATTATTTTATGCATATTTGTCTAGAAAAGTTTATCTAGATTATTTTTAAAATATCAAATTCATATATTTTAGACTTCAGATTTGTGTGATATTTTTAATTTATCTCTTAAATTGAGCTATAGTAGTTCTGAATTATTATTTTTAACAAGTTTTATTATAGTAGATCTGTCTCCAAATGTTTCAGTGTCGGGTGACGTTATCTGTACAAATAAGACTCATTAAAATAGTCTTCTAAATATTTCCTTGGACTGATGTTCTATTAGAAGCTCAGATTATGACATTTTCCCTGTTTTTGCCAAATGAAAGAAAACAAAGAATCCAATGTGTCATATTTAAAATCAGTTTTAAAACCGACTTTTGTATTCAGTGACAGCTGGATTAGTCCCCAGATGCTATGCATTGATTTACTGCTTTCTTTTGCTACTTTGCCTTTGAGAGTAGTGGGCTTTTCCGGTCTTTCGAACTCTCCTTCACTTCTTTTTCTGTTGTGAATTCAAATGCATACCTGAACATGTTCATTTCTGTGAACAGCACTGAAGGAAGACTGTAGGCTTGGGTAGCTAATATTGTATGCCTAGCAAGAAATACTGCAATGATCTTCAGTCTTCTAAAAATAGTTCTTTGCGTTATATTTATTTACTGAACATTTTTAGCAAAGTTCGATTCATTCCATAAAACAACTTTCATCGTACCTAAAAGGGATGTGAGCACTAAAGTTAAAACTGCATTTCCTGAACACTTCTCAGTCCACACCTAAACCTAACAGCAACTGAAGTCCGTGCGCTCCTGCAGTGTTTTGAGACACCTAGAAGAGGGCAGTAGCCTTCAGGAGACTTTGTGGGCTTTGTATCCTGAGCGGAAAAGGCCCCCTTCAAGCACTGCATGTAATGTATAAGCCTCAGAATGGAGAAGAGTTTAAAATAAACCACAGCCCTCGGTGTCTTTCAGTGGCCTCTCCCTCAGAGCACTGTTTTATGGATCCTTTTCTGAGATGCTTTGGATGGGGATGCAGGTACTTCAGTCCGTGAAGCGGATTCTGCAGTGCAAACGGTGCGCTCCAGTGCTTGACAGCTCGGTGCTCACCATCCCAGCCTGAAGTCTGCCTGTGGACCTGGGGTTGTATTCTGGCCTTACAGGCACTGTTGGCATGAGTGACAGTTCCCAAACAGAACTGCAGTGAATGAATTCAATACCCGTTTGCCTGCTTTTGACCAGCTAGGGTTAAAACACGTTCCCATATATATACAAACCAACTTTGTTCACAAAAAGTGGTAGAATTGCCTGCTAAATGTTGTTGATGTTTGTTTTTCTTCTTCATCATGATGTTACAAAGGCACTGGTTGATGCTGGAGACAAACCTGCAGCGTTTGTTGGGTCACGGCAGTGGATTGGTTCAATTGAGGTACAGCTTGTTTTGAATCAGCTTTTTGGAATAACATCAAAAATACTATTTGTCAGGTAAGAATCAGATCTGTTTAATAGCTCAGTAATTATTAAAAGACTGAATGCTGTAAAATGCAAATTACGATTACAATACATGAGATAATAGGGATAATAAAAGAGATAATAAATCTTTTAAGAGTTCCTTGTTCATAAACCCTGTATTCCTGCCTCTGGTTGTGCTGCGGTAAGTGCTTACAAATGAAGATATTGCTAAACTTCCTGTGGGCTCGGGGTTCCAGTTTACAGTTGCTGTAAATTGCTTAGAGATATGCAAACTGATGTGGAATTCA
Organism: Platalea leucorodia; assembly: GCF_965183815.1. Classification (NCBI taxonomy): domain Eukaryota; kingdom Metazoa; phylum Chordata; class Aves; order Pelecaniformes; family Threskiornithidae; genus Platalea; species Platalea leucorodia. The sequence goes on along the minus strand of NC_138828.1, from coordinate 50,910,036 downwards.
GCCTGTTCCTTTGCACCACAAACATAATTTTTGAAGCAGGCACGCAGTCCAGCAGTCATCATGACCTGAACGCACGCTAACAGTGAACGATTACTTCGTCCGCAGAGCGGACATTCAGGATTGAGGCAAATTGCTGAGCAGCCTGGAAATAGTGTTCTCTTTTCTGGATTTGTGTGACAGATAAAACAAGGGATTTGTTTCCATTCTGACATTCTCATACACAATGAAGATCCCTAAAAATATGTTTGGGAGAAAAAGAATAACGTTCAGCATTTATCAGAAGTAAAATTACTTGGATTTTTGCCATTTAGGCAGCACTAAGCAGACTAAAAATCCCTGAATGTTTTGTGATAAATACAATAATGAAATAAAGAATATAGACTAATTTAGCAGTATGAAAATTCTAGTCAAGTAGAATACTACTCATGTTTATTTAGACTAAATTCTACTGTGGATACTCTAAAAGAGCGTGCGGTGTTGGTGATTCTTAACAGTAGGATAATAGTTCAGGTCTTCAATATTTTGTAGAGCTTTATACAGCCAATTTTAATCGTTTTTGTTCCAGAGCTTATATTTGCAGACTGTCCACCTATTATTTATAGCAGCTGTGACAGGCCGTGCCAGTATGAAGGTTTTTATTCCTGCACATAAGAATATCAAATAGATTCCTTTGTGAACTGGGTAGAATCGCTCATAGTGCTGCTACAAGGGAGCACCCATGTTCTTCAGGATTACGAAAAGCCAGCATCGCTGCCACGCTGAGAAGAAGTGTCATGCATCTTTTTCAGCTGGTCACTGGCAGAGGATAGCATTTTTGTCGGGGGCTTATTTCCAGCTAGCACCTCTTAACTCTTCATAGAAATAAGACTTCACAGCTGCACCAGCAACACTAGTACTGAATCCATTATAGTAAATGCACCATTTCCCAGAGTTCCAGTTTCGTATTCTGTCTGCATTTCATCCATCTCTCCAGGAACTTGAGAAGCAGGCCCACAGGCTTTCTTTGGGTTTGCAAAAGGTTAACCACTATATGGAGAAATCTAAAGACAAGATATTAAAAATATCTGTATTAATTTCCTTGCCTAGCTTCTGTCACCACTTTTGGGAGTACTGTCGGTTTTCTAAGGGGAGTATGAGTCTCCGTCAGACACGTCTTCTGCTCCGAATCCTGGAGTATGTGCACATATTGTGTGCGCGCACCTTTCTCTTCCATGTAGACTTCTCTTGTCTGTGGCTGGTCCCCGTAGTTGAAAAGGAAAGCGGGGAGATTATAACAAAGCTAAGTTCAGTGTTGCTTTGGACAGATTACTAATGTTATTTGAGATTTGATTTTTGTTTTTTAAAAGCCAACTTGGGTATAAGTACTGCAATTGCTCGTGCAGTTACAGTGGAAACCTATCTTAAGAGGCGTCATTATAAACACCTTTATCAGCACCTTGTTTTTGTTACGTTTCTGATGAAGGTCTGTTACTTCGGACTCCCCCTTGCTGACGGATGTAGCCAGCCTGTGTTTCAGCCACTTGTAGGGAGCCACTGGGGCTTACCAGCTGTCCCCACTGTGGGAGGCAAGCAGCAGACAAGTTACAGAAGCTGGCCGACTCCAGGTGCTCCAGTGGCAGCTGGGCTTATGGCAGGTTCATTGGTCCAAGCAGAGTCTCTAAGTTGCATTAAAAATTTGTTTCCCAGTTGTCCCAGGATGTTTACACAGAAAAACTCCAAGCCACTTTCAAACCAGTTACCTGTGCAGTTAACCAGTATAATGGATAATTAGAGAATTAAGCCTAATGAGGATGACAAATCGATTGTTGTTTTTCTTACCTAGCCAGGGTTCTGAACTAGCGTTGCAGGGAAGAGAGCTTGCTAATCATTTCAAGACTGAAGGAACTCCAGTTATGATTGGTAAGTGCTCGAGTATGGAAGAATGCCAGTGAAAGTGTGTGGACTCCCTATGCTAAATTTCATTTCAGTTAGAACTCATTCCGTTTACTGTACAAGAGTTAATCAAAACTCTAGGTGAATTAAAAATCATGCTTTTCCCAAGGGAGCCTGGAAAACAGTACAGTTTAGTCTGGCTGGTATCTTTTCACTCAGTATTTCTCCTAGGCCTAGTATCAAACCTGGTAACAAAAGTCAATCCTAATGGCGTTCTTAAAAACTGCTGTTAAACTCGGAACTCGAGAGCTGACTTCTGCTCTCTAGAGGAGCAGAGGTTCATACAGTTCCCCAAAACTTCCCATCACAGAAGAGCAGTGTTTATCTGGCTTTGAAAAGAAGGTTGTTATCCAAATTCTTTTTAAGACCAGTTTTAATAAGCTGAAATGTTGGTAACATAAGAAATGTCATTCATAAGAACGCCATAACTTTGAGTTATTTCCAAGACAGCTGCGGTTTAGAAAATGAAGAATATTGAAAATACCATTTTCAGCTTTAATAAAATCTTAATTTTAGCAATTTTCGCAATCTGCATTTGGCACTCCATAAAGATAGTGTTACTCTCTCAAATGAGAGGTGCCAGAAGTCCAGATTTTTGGTATGAAATATTTTTGGCCTTTCAGCATCCTTTTTGTCTGCATTTCAAGAATTTAGAATCCTGTGTTGAAAAATCTTGTAGTCTGTGACTTACCCTTCCCTGTAATGCTCTCTTGTGGATTGGTTTAATTTTTGTTGTTGTTGGGGGGGCAGAGGTTGGCTTTTTGGGGTGGGTTTTAGGTTTGGGTTTGGGTTTTTGGTTGTTTTTTTTTTTGCTTGTGTTCTTTTGGGATTTTTACAATTCCTATTTGTTGTGTGGAGTCATTACAGCAGTATCCCAAGGACGTAAACTCCTCATGCTATCTGAAAGAAACATGCAGGAGTCGACCTATGGCCAGCGCATCAAAATATCCCCTTTCCCTGTTTGCAGCCTAGAGAAAAGGGAGTCAGAAATTGCTACTCTGTCCCTAACATCCACTGATGGAACTTAGTAGAAAACAGCAAATAACCCTTATCCAGAAATTCTGATTTCTGTTCTAATTTTAGTCCTTTTACAACCGGCAAGTCTTCCAGATTACTTTTCTACAGTTAAGTTTCTTTAAAGAAAAAGTGAGCAAAACAGATGTTTGAAATATTCTTGACTTCATTGGGTGGAAGTGCTGAGGATTTAACCTGCCTTGCTGACAGGGAAGAAATTTCAAAAGTAAATTCTCTAGTTGTAGTAAGTAAAGTAAAATAAGTAACCTCCCCTAGTTGTAGTAGAGATACGTTCTTTAATAATCTGAAGAATTTTATGTAGGACAGCTTCAGAATCATTTTGATAACCAAGCTAATTGGTTAATAGAAAGTGTTGATATACTTTTATTTTAGGCTTGCATGTTTAGCCAATCTCAGTGAAAAATTTCTAGCAATTTGTGTTCCTCCTGTTTTAGGTGGAGGTGTTCTGGCTCACACAATATTAGGAGTGGCTTGGAATGAGATTACAGGGCACATAAAATATTTGATTTTAGACCCGCATTACACTGGAGGAGAAGATCTGCATGTTATTTTGGAAAAGGTGAGGCTTGATGCATATGCACATATATATATACACACGCACGTATGTATTATGTACATATATTTTGGCATTATACAAATAATGTACAGCCAAATACAAACTGGCTGTTCCGTAGCTTCTCCGTTCTGTATGGAGGAAGTGCTGATCCCGGTTAACCTGTATGTACACTACTTATTCTTAGTTTCTGAAACTTAGTGTCTTTGGAGCAGATGTATTGGGTCAGCAACTACATAAAGTTATTAAGAGTACAAAGAAATGTTCTTCACTTCTTCTGCATTAAACCACCTCCCCTTTTACCCAGTAGTATATACAATAAATGCGTTTGGTATTTTGAATGGAACAGAAAAACCTGTTCAGCCTGTAAAATGCTGTTACTGAAGTAGAGAAGATAATCATTTATTCAAATTTTTTTAAAAAATCCAACACTAGGCATTCTCAAATCAGGCCTTTAACTAAGGTTAAAGGGCAGGTACTGAGCTGTTTTGAAAATCTGGGAAAACTAAAGAACTAGAAGGCATGCAATATTTCCTTATTTAAAGCTACTAAAAGGGATGACATAGCACATTACAAAACAGTAAACGTAGTGTCAGAAACTTAAACTGTGAAAGTGGTTAAATCATCCTATAGGTGTTAAGTAATTAATTTCTTTTCTGTTCTTCATATCAAGTTGCAAATAGCAACTTTTATTTCATATCTTTATTTAACACCCTTGGGTTGGACCCAACTAGGAAAGCTGTTGAAGAAACATTTTGCTAGCCCCATAATGATCAAAGTTTGAAATGAATACAGAAAGAAGCAATTTCCAAAGAACGTGTAGAACCAAAGGCTGTTACAGCTCCAAGGTGTTCAGGAGGATAAAATACATGCAGAAGCCCCTTTCCTCATCAAAAGTGGCAGGGGAGGGGAGGAACTGAGGTGGACTTTAAGTTTGTCGCTCTTTTCTGCAACAACACCTCGTATAATTATGTGGTACTCTGCAAACTTAAGAGCTTCGTTAGACTGTTTTTCTGCTAGATCATGATGACCAGCACACCTTCTGATGTGAAGAGCTCTGTTTGGCTTTGAAATATCAGCCATTACCAAGGAAGGCAAGGGTTCCTCAAGACGAGAGAAATGGCAACTGTGAGAATTGCAGAGTTTCAGGATAATATTAGTCTCTCTGTAGCAGCAGAAGGTAGTGGGATGTGGGGGGAAGAAAGAGATGCTACTTTTCAGGAACTGAGCTGGGGTGGGGAGGGAGGAGGGGGGAGAGAGACTGTAAAGTGCTTTCCGTCAATGTGTTTCCAGGCAGGTAGAGAACTTTCTGAAAATTGTGTGTCATTGCATTCTACAGATATTTGAAAAGAATTCATACAGCTTGGATTAAAATTAGTAAAATAAAATAGAACCAATAGTAGTAGATAAGAAAAACAGAATTTGTGGTAGAGTTAAACACTATCTTGCTTTTTCTTGGACAGGGCTGGTGTGGATGGAAGGGCCCAGACTTTTGGAACAAGGACGCCTATTATAATCTGTGTCTACCTCAACGACCAAAAACTATTTAAATTCCAAGTTTATGCTGGAACATGCTAAGCCAGAATACGAGCTGATCTAGATATAACTGTCTTGTTAATTATCAGAATAATGCTTTAAGTCAATCAAAACCCTGTTGAAATAGAAATGTTGCTTGAGTAATTTAAATTAAGAAATATTTTTTTTTAAATGAAACCTCTAAAAATAAGAGTTATCTGCTGTGAAGTGTATTTCTTACAAATACATTTATTAAGTAACTAATACTCTTTTCTTTTGGCTAGGACAACTTTATGTTTATATAGCATTTTTTATTATGCTAAAATCTTTGCAGATTTTATTTTATGGAATTTTTTCTTGCCAAAAAGATGAACTGTCCTCTACCTTTTAGGTTCCATATAGCCAGCTGTCTTGTGCACTATGAATCTGTTCAAAGGCATCGTTTGCTGCCGGTACTGTTGATAACAGCATTTTAGAAGAGGAGTGGGAGCAAAATGGCTATATGTAGTGAATTTTATGAACTTTGTTCTCATATTTACACAGAAAAAATGTGAGAGAATTAATTGTTATATGCCCATTTATTTATAGCTGTATGAATACAACTATTCTAGGAGAGAAAAAAAAAAGTCTTCTGTAAGAAGTAAAAATAAACGAGCTTTCCTCCTTCTCAGAAGGAGACAATGTACCAGCATACATCTGGCTGCTCAGTGGACAGTCCAGTCATGTTTCTTCAGGCTTCGGCTTCCCCTTGATTTCATTTTGGGATTACAAGACATCTGTCATATGAACAAACAAGAATAAGTCTGTATCTAATGCCATCAAAACATTAGGATACACCTGCGGTCCTAGTAACAATGCTGTCTTTGTGAGCTACTCCATCAGTACAAGTACCAACCATTTCGGGTCTTATTTCCCCCATGTTAAAGTAGCCTTTTCAGTGGCATTCCCCATACACTATGCACTTTTTTATAAGACCATAACCTTAAACACCTATGCAAGTTGATCCTTACTGGCAGGCTTCTAAATCTAACTGCTACATATCTAACACCAAATTTATTTACTTAAATGCCAAAAGCATTAAAAAAATGAAAAATATTGTATTGTAGTAAGGCAAGGGTATTACACACCATCTGATCTTCTCCTCTTCCTGCTTATGGATCTGCTGGTTTCACTTTCTTGTTTCTGTGCAGCTGGATCCTCTCTCAGCAAGCCCCGTTTGTTGCTCAGCGAGCAGCCAGACCCTCCTCCCAGTTTCATTGTCTGAGTGTGCTGAATTGTCGTGAGGAACTTGGCGCATTCCAGAAAGCCATAAGCCAGCGCCAGGTCTGCTGCTGTTTGTCCACTGTTGTTGCACAAGCTGAAACACAGAATTAACAATACCTGTTCAATTAAATTGGAATATATATTATGGGTGAGCACTGGTCAAGATTAGTTTAATGATAACTTTAGACAGAATTACAGAGAGTCACCGAGAAGGCTTGTCAAGGGTAGCGTGGGAATCTGCTGGTATTAAATGCAGCAAGGAATAATTATTTTAAAATAAAATCGTCACCAGACTATGACTGGCTTAGTGTATCAGAAAGGCAAGAGGAAGGTGAGCACAGCTTTAATCAGAATGGGAATCTAACAAGGAGATCTTAGGGTCAGGAACGTTCTCTTAGCAGTTACTATGGAGGTCTTTAACATGGAAGTAAACAACAGCATATGCTCTATGCTACTTTGGTGTTTATGGCAGTTTTTAATACTCCTCTTAGGACTACAGTCATGCTGTATTTACAGTCTTAGCATGCGCGCTCTGAACAAGAAAAAGTACCGTGTAAAATACATGTATGCTTTGATACTGTTACTGAGGTGACTAAATGTCGTTCAACTTACTCAATTTTGGCATCGCCAGCAACAAGGAGAGCAAGACATTCCAAGCTCCCAACTTTTGCTGCTTTATGAATCGGGGCTTCTCCAAGGCAATCCTAAAAACACAATTTACACGTAGCAGTCATTTGAAAGAAGGGGAATAGGATGAAGCCATCTTGTTCTCCAACATGACTGTGATGGAGTGTTACCCTGTATACCAGCTGCTTGTGAGCTGAGAGAGAGATTAAAGGAATATAGCTAGCAAAGTGTACTCGGTGACTACCATTGCATGTTTAGTGTATTTATCACAGCAAAGCAGAAATACTGTCCCATGCAATAGTCAGTGTTTAACCTTTACCTTCTAGAAGATTATTTACACAGAATACACTTTGTACACTGATGAACAGCATCTTTCAGCACCGTTCAGGGATTCCTGTGAGCAACAACTTGCTGCTACCAGCTCAGATGTATAAGCAAATTAAACTTTGCAGCTAGAGGAAAAATCCTTTTGTTTACTGGAAGTAGAGGTAAAATTTCAGGGGAAAAAGGAATACCCATTTCTGTAAGAGAACTAAGGGGTTTTTTTACATTGCATGCAGCACTCTAAGTGTAAAAATTGCATTATAGGTAGCAAATGAAATAGCTAATGCAATATAGGATTTCTGGATCATGCTAGAATAAAGTTACTCTAAAATAAGCGAACCTAGGTACCTCATGCAATACACCTGTGCACATAAAACCCTTCTTAAATAAAAAAATATGTAAATAATATAAATTGGATTTACTGACATGCCAGATTAGAAGTGGGAGAAACAAAACAAACAACTGTATTTTTACCTGTTGGTTCAAATTCGCTCCTGTCTGCAGTTGCCAAAGTAGGAAAAAAGCTTCACCGCCACAAGCAGCCAAGTGAGCTGGAGACTGACCAAAGGCATCTGCAGGTGCGTTCACACCGGTTCCTGCCTCAAACAGATTGCTGAAACTACCAGACTAAAATAAACAAGATAGCAAAAAAAAAAAAAAAAAGCACACAATGTTATTGGCAGTCTAAGCCACAGCAAGTTTTAAGAACACTGTATCATAGCAGAAAACAACCCCCTCGCAAATCATCGGACCTTCATGCTCCACGAGACTGCCCTTTTACAAAAAAGCAATCCAAGCATGGCTTTTTTGGCTTTTCATCTCTTAACCAGAAATGCTGATGGACATCGCCAGCAGCCCAACGTATCTAGCAGCAACTCCAGGCAAACTGCACTTCATACAGCCCCGTGGCTGGGCGCCCGGCACGACAGGAACAACAGACCCACCTTCCCCAGACCTCACCTCTGAAGTGCAATCCGGCACCAGCATCGCCGCCCTTTTGCTGAGCGCGCCTGGCTCTCGCGGCTCCGGGGTGGCCGAGGCGGCGGGGCTCGGCAAGCAGCTCTCCCTCCCGTCACCCCGCCTCGCCGGCCGTAGCAGGAGGGGAACCCCTGGCTGCAGCCCCCGCCCACCGCCGGCAGCCGGCCGCGGCACGTACGCAACCGGGGGCGCAGGGGCGGAAAGCCGCCCGGCCGGCCTCCCCGGGGGCGCTGGGGGGCCGGCGGCAGGGCCCGCCCCGCCCCGCCCGGGCTGGCGGCGCGGTGCCGGGAAGCGGGCGGGCGAGCGGCGGGCGGGGCGGCCATGGCGCGCGGGGCGGCCCGGCACGTCCCTCACACACTCGCGGCGCGGGCCGGCGGCCGCGGGAGCGCGGGGCGGGAAAGGCGGGCGGCGGGGCCGGCGGCGAGAGGGCGCGGCCAGAAACCGCTGCGGGCCTCCTCACCGCGGCTGCCGCCGACACCCGGGGCGGCTCGCTCACCGCGCGCGCAGCAGCGCGCTTGCTTCGTGTGCCCTTGCCGAGCGCAGCCTCCAGCGCGGGCCTGCGAACGGACCGTAACGCTGGTCCGGAAAGACGACGTCGAGGCAGGCTTGGATCTAGGACTGAAAAACATAACAGAGAGGATTAACTTGGAATTCTTCCCCCCAAAAGCTTCCCCGCTACCTTCCTGCCGGAGCCCTGGCACCGGGGGAAGGAGACCGAGCAGGTGCCAAGGTCAGCCGCCTGTGAGCCCAGGGCTCCGGCTCGGCGCGTGCGTTCCAGCAAGCCCATCGCCAGTGCGAGCGGGGCTGGGCCTGGCGGCGATGGCGGAGGTCAGGACAGCCGCCTACTGCGTCTCTGTTCAAAACATTTGCAAAACCTGAATTTTCATTTTCCCTTCCCTGAGCCCTGAATATCCCAGAGAGGGTCAGACGTACCACATGGGCCAAGGTCACCAACAGAATTTCCACCTATAGACCGGTCTGTGCTGCAAACCAGAACCAGCCGCAGCCACGCTCACAGGCAGTTACCATCAAAAAGAATTACTTGACATCTACTTTGAACATGGCGACAGTGATGTTTCATGGCGAAACCCGCTTTCCCCCCGCAGAGCTTTAGCGCTCAGCGTCCACGCTTGCTGGGGGAGGCGGGGGGAAGAGGTGCATGCTCTGCTCACGCGCAGAGAAACCGCAGTCCCCATCACTGACTGCTTTGCGTTTTAAAGAACAACTGCATTAACTTCTTCCTGCATGGACACAGTGTTTCCTCAGATTATGTTTAAAAGCAACTGCCTGTCCTTTCCATGCTATAATATCCAATTTAACAGAGGATTCAATTACCACTAATCATGCTTCACAGTTAAAAGCCTGCAGAGAAGTGAAGAGCATCTTAACCCAGTGTCCAAGGTCTACGATTCTGTTTCCTTACCACTGCAGTATTTCCTTCTGTGTCAGATGCCTACGTGTTTGTTATGGAAGTTACTCATAATCACTACCATCATTTAAAAAAAAAAACGGAAATCAAAAGTCATGTGTTTAAAAAAAAAAATGCATGGTTTTGATAAACAGAGTTAAGGGAAAAGAAGCCTAACAGTGTTCCTTTAGGGGACATATAGTTCTGAAATAAACGCACAAACATTACAATTACCTCCTGCTTCTCCCTTGGGAAAGCAAATATAAATCATTTAAGTAGTGGAATATGAACATACACAGTATCATTCTTAAAGGGGCAGAAATCCAGGTAAAGAGGCAGTGTATCAATTCAGCAGAATTATTTAGTAAGTGACAGTTCTCACCTCTCCTTTCATACAGAAAGAAATACACCTGTGTAATTACCACATGGGTTTTTTTTCCTGAGCAGCTAGCCAAGCAAATTAGTTAATAAACAAATAAAAACCCTACACTTCTACCTATGCATTGTTAGGGATGAAATACCCCTGCATAGATGCCAGAAATCCACAATCATTGTTTACGCAACTATAAAGACTCTTCTGAAAACACACATATCCAGGAGTAGCTTAAAACTAAATAGTCTTGGATCGCCCAAGAGGTTTTTTTTAAAGGCCTTCCCTCCCCTACATTACCTCAGCGATTCATAGGTTTCAAGCTGCACCTGAGGAATCCCATTTTTCCAGCCTAACCACCCACACAAACTCCTGCATCCTGCCAGCCGCAACGCTCGTCAAATTCGTGGTAGTAATTAGTTCTTGAGCTTCGTGTCACATTTTGCTCATCTCATTAGTGCCTGCAAAACTTTTCTGCCTGTGAATAACTGATATGTATATTGGTTATAAACACAGATGCAACAATTTTGATCTAGTTTGTATGGCTCAGCCCAAGTGCCAGTTAAGGACAAGGCTTCCAGGCTACAGCTGTTCTGGAACATAACTCGCTGCAAGTTCCTCTGCGTTCCATATCTCAGACCACACATCTTGCATAGGTATCAAGAAAATGGAATTGGAAAAACTGGTCCTAATAAATGTGTGTAAGCAATTGGATAAACCGAGGCGTGCTGTTGAATCTCACACCCTTCAGCATCAAAAGCAGCAACGCGGCCCGGTGTTAATTGCCTTTGCTGAAGGGTATCGTTGCTTTCATAGGCTGTTGTTCGCTCTGCCTGTTAAATCAAGTAATAATTCACTGACGCTTTACAAAAAGTTTACTTTCCTGTAGACTTCTTAGGCTGCATCATCTACGCAAAATGAATCAGGATGAGTTTTAGGAGTTTTTTGGCACTTAGGGACTGTTGGAAAACATCATGCGGAGCCCACAGGTTTAACCACACAAATCCACGAGCATTACTCTTCTGTTTTGACCGTTGCCTCTGTCCCTGTTGCTACAGAAACAGATTGCACTGCCAGAAATGGAACGATGATAACCATCGGGGGGGGGGGGGGGGGGGGGGGGAGAAAGAAAAAGAAAAAAAAAACTGGGAATGCAGCTAAAGATCATTTTAAAAGCACTCTCGCAGCATTTTGGTATTGTATCCCTTTTTGTAAGAGAGACAGCCAGAAGCTCTCAACAGAATGGAAACAATGCCCTGCATTTCAGGAGAATCAGCTTCAAACAGCATTTTCCCTCAATTATCCTTCTAAGTTTTGTAGTATCTATATGGGGAAAACAAACTACATTACAACATACAGTTTCTGATCACTGGAAGTAGTGAAGTCCCATTTGCTAGACCGAAGTTTCACGGCCTATTGCCCTTTTAACTGAATTGCCTTCGGGGTTTCTGTTATTTTTGCCTATAATCGCTTTCTGCGGAGCATTTTGGGCTTCTGTGTTTAATTTGCAACAGGACTGGCACGTAGTGGGAACGATCCGGTGGATGCCCGAACCGCAGCCTGTCCTATCCCGTCACGTATTTTCACATTGTTTGGCACCGGCCAACAGCTAGGAACGTTACCTCCATAGACCCCTGGCCTACATGACACTGTCACTCTCCTTTCCTTCGGAAAATGGACCAAAAGCCAAAGGGAAAATGCCAACGTTACTTTCCCCACCTTCCTTCTGCTGCCTTGTCGAAGGCCGTGGCACCCCCAGGCCCAGCCACGGAGCGGTGCTTGATGCCACCTCAGTCCGGGCTGGGCTGCGCGGGGCTCTGGGACAGCGAGGGGGACGACCGCCAACCGCCGCCGGCCAACCGCCGCCCCCCGCCGGCGGCTCCCGAGTCACCGTTACCCGGCGGAGCCGGCGGGGCGGGCCCGGGCTCCCGCCGCCTGCCAGGCTCGGCCCTCGCCCCCTCCCGGCTGCGGGCCGCCCGGGAGGCCGCTGGCCGCCGGGGCGAGATGAACCTGCGCAGCGACCCGCTGCCCCGGGCCGGCAGCGCCCAGCCAGCCCCCGGGGGGCCAGGTAGGGAGCCGGCCTGCGGAGCCGCCCCCCCGCCCCTCAGCGGGGCCCCGCGGGCCGGGCGGGAGCCGGGCCGGTGAGCTCCCCCAGCCCCGCTGCTTCCCGGCAGGCACTGAAAGGTATTTTGTGATGTGAGGGCCCCGCTTTTGTTCAGGTCGGCTTTTAAGCTCTTCCATGGCAAATTTCACGTTCACAAGGGTCAGGTTGTCTTCACTGAACTTATCTATTTTATAAAATAGCCCTCTCTTTCACCTTAGTCTTGTAAAAAAGGTAACAAAAAGGGGGCACTGCCAGCTTCAGACCTTTAGTGTGCTTATTGATGCTGTTCCGTCTGTTTTGGGAAAAAACCCAAATGTCTGTCTATTTTTAAGCAGAGAACTGCAGCCGTGCTGCTTTATTTGCAAAAGCAGAGGAGCTGTTGGCGAAGAGAACGGCAGGTGGAGATCCTCTGGCACATTTTCTGAAAGGACAACTGTACTACGAAGAGGTTGTGGTTTCCTTCTTTTAAGTAAATGTTAGAAAGCTGACACTTTTCAGTACCATTGCAGTGCAGAAAGAGACACCTTAAAGAAACTGCAAGAGATGCCTATGCCTGTTTCTTCCCATGAAAATCACCAGGTGTTCCCCCTAAATATGCTTTTCCTACACATACCCCAGGCATCTAGCGGTGTCTTCCAGTTCCCTCTCGGGTCTGCAAAGGACCAGATAAGTAAGCGGCAGCCTACCCCTACAGCTAACTTCCAAGCCAAGTTGGTTTTCGGCCAGCTGACTGGCCAAACACACCACACTCTGTTTTCAGTTACGTGGTACGGGTTCCTGACCCAAGACACAGCTTTTGATCTTTGTTCCCTACCTAGCCACCAGTTTTGATGAAACCTGTTGAAATATGTTATCTTTTGAGATTCGTGTCCCTGCCCACTTCGGCTGAAATTGGTTGCCCACATATTGGAAAGTAAATGCTCAGGGAACAGCGTACGGCTGGCTGGCAGGTGAACTTAAACTTCAGTTTCTTAGGAAAATTAGAATAACTCAGTTCAGGAAGATGGACAAGAATGTAGCACAAGTACTGATTCACGTATTTTCAAATGTGACGTGCATGGATTCAGTACTGTTTATAATGCAGCTAGTGGCACAGTGTAAATCAGTCTCAGGGTTTGCAGCAGGAACAGAATTAACTCACTCAGGGTTTCTGTTTTCTGGGCCCTGTCCTTCTCAATGCTTTCGTTAATGCATGGCCTGATTTTGGCACGATGAAGACTGGCCCCATGGAGCAGAAGACCTGTCTGTTTCTTGATGAGCTGGCTCGGATGTCCATGTTATATATTGCTGTCCATCCCTGAATTTATTCTTCGAACGGGTTTTTATTTCCAGATTTTTGGACATACATCTGTAGTGCCTAAAAATGCATGTTCTCATAGTACTGTGATTTCAGATGTTAGAAAAAATCACTGCCTGATCAGAGCCATATGACTCCTTCTCATAGCACTACCTTCTCAGGAAAGGTGAGAGTACAGGTGCCTCCCCTACTTCTTTTTCTGATACTCATGACAGCTGGTTGTAAAAAGGCACCGTTGTTTTTTTTTTCCCCCAGAGTTCTTCAAAAAAACAAAGCCCACACAGTCATAATGGCTAAGCTCCTAAGCCAATTAGTAGTTTAGACAATTAATAGTTTGGACAGTATTAACAAGGGGCATTTTGTCATTGTGAGGATGTTTGACGGCCTGTCAAACTATTGCTCAGTTCTAAGTTTTTGCAGTCTGGTATTGTTTTATCAAAACATACAGAAAATTTGAAGAAAAAGTATAGAGAACACAATTTCAATACTGTTTTTACTTAGTATGCTGATATGCATGCATAAAAAAATTTTAGTAAGGACACCAGATGCAGTTAACTGTTACATTACAGTTGTTCAACTGTATATTTTTAAATATAGTTTCTTTGACTTAATGCAGAAGCAAATGCTCTCTAAGATTCTTTCTCAGAAGTGAAAAGTATCTCTGCTGTTGCAGGTGATGCCTTCATAAGAAAAGCAGGACAGACAGGTGGGTCTGTAAAGTCTTCAGACACCTGAGTTAGTCTTTGTGAAACCAACCCTTAGCTGAGATGTAAAAGCAGACTCAAACCCTCTGGGTGTAAGAATAGCTCACCTAAGTTAAGGGATGTCAGATAGATAGGACAGGGCATCTGAATTAGACTCTAATCTCCTCAAATTAAAAAGATGGCATTTGGGGGGAGGGGAAGAAATGTTGTTAGAACATCTTTTGGGTTCAGAGATGGTGTTTGTATGCCACTACTCATATTTAGTTTCTTTTTAATATATATAAAAACAATGAAAACTTGTTTGAAAGTCCTAAGTGCTTCCATCCTGTCTGACTTTCTTGTGGTTGTTGACTTACTCTATTTCTGTTTTCTGCCACTTCTGTGGTTGCAATTTTTTGTTCTTTGCTCATGAGGGAAGTGCTCCAGGTTGAAAAATTGCAAGAGAGTATATACTGGAGAGTTAAGCTGCCGTACGTACTCTTCGTTCTGTGCATTTCATTGTTTTTTCTGTCTTTCCCAGGGGTTGTATGAAGAAGCATTAATACAATTTGAAAAAATCAAGGATACGGATTTTCAAGCAATGTATCAGCTTGGTGTAATGCATTATGATGGACTAGGCACTAAAGAAGACCCTGTGAGTAATCTAGCTGTACACTTTTTACTTTTCTTTTAATATTAGCTGATAATTACCAAGACCATCTTTGTAAGCTTGATTATTTAGTTTAAAATAAACAGGTCTTTGATTTAGAATTCATTTCATAAGTACAGATGTTTACAAAGCATCATTAAAGAGGGAGGGTTCTGAGCTGAAGAAGTTTTCAAAAATAGCTATAATAAAATAGGTCTGAAAAATATGATAATTTGTATTTTAAAATACAACTTCTACGGGTTTGTACTTTGTGTGGAAGTGATGTTTAAAAATAGCTATTAATTTATTACTTTTTAATAAGCAGTGTATATAAATGAAAATAAAATGTGTAAAAAGGGAAATCAACCAACTGTATTTGAAAGTGTAAAACGTTTGTTGCACAAAGATGTTTTTTAAGGTACTTTCTATTCTATTAACATGGATGCTAAAGAAGATTGTGCTTCTGCCAGTGGTTGGCAGTAGCATTTTTAAATTAGACAAATGAAGAATTACATTTGCAAGAATTTGAGAAATTCAAATAGAAGAATTACATTATAAAAAAGGAAGACGAATGAATGAATTGCTACAATAAAAAGAGGAGAGTTAATTTATTGGAGAATGTGATCCTGAAGAGTGGTATGAGGAAGGAATACAAAGAGGATGAAAGAAAGAGTAGATAACAAGACAGGAAGGCAAGAAAATGAACCAAACAGTGTATTAACGAATCAGATTCTTGTCTGGTGCTTAGAGAATTGTCAGCAGAGCAGAAAATATTCTGCTGGTTTTTAGAGGTGGTTTTGCCTGTATAATTACCTCACTGGTTTACTTGCATTTTAGTAAAGTTTCTTTCTTTTTTGTGTATTACAATATGAGAGGTGAATAAAAGAGGAACCTTTTATAAAGGACTATTTCTAGTGTATTTAAACTGGGTGTCCATGCTAAATCCTAACAGTGTAAATCTTGTTTCCAAAATACTTATGAGGTCCTTGGATGATGCACCATACAGCTGCTCATATGCAATGTTGTCCGTTTGCTTATTTAACGTTATAATTTCTTGTCCATTATGAAGCTAAGGTATTTTTAATGGGGGAACTTCAGAGTGTGCTATTGTATCACTTTGCCTTCTGTTACGGTTGTTTTATGATTTCAGATACATCATGCAATATGAAAAGATCACAGAAGTCTAAAATTGAAAATGTAGCAAGTTTAGGATGTGACATTCATTTATGTAAGCACAAGACTATTTTTGAGAAAATTGTTATTAATGAAGAAGAGTAATATAATAGCAGATGAACATTTATAAGGAAGTGTTTCACATTAAAAATATGCTGGAGTCAAAAATGTAGGGGCTGTCAAGTAACCAAAGATCAGTTCTGCTTTGGTATGACACTGTTCTCCAGAGTGTCCTACCAGTATGCCTCAGCCTTTCTTCAAAGTGGAAAAATTGCCTGTCTTGCAGAAGTTAGTGGATTCTTAGATTATTTCCCCCTCTTCCCAGCCCTAATGTAATAATTAAAATATCTCAATTTTAGGAAAAGGGAGTGGAATACATGAAGAAAATACTCTACTCTGATTCCCCAAAAGCAAGACACTTGAAGTTTGCGGCTGCATACAATCTTGGCAGAGCGTATTATGAAGGATATGGTGTTAAGCAGTCAACTAAAGAGGCTGAAAGGTAACGGCAGTCAGTAATTTTCCTAATGAGCATAAGATGCTGTGTTACTTAAACTTTCTTTGTCCCCATTTCCTTAGGTTGTGGCTTATTGCTGCAGACCATGGGAACCCAAAAGCAAGCGTGAAGGCCCAGAATACTTTAGGAATGCTTTATTCTGCGTCAGTTCTAAAAGATCTGAAGAAGGTAAAGCCCACTTGTACCTTTTGAGTTTCATGAGTCCAAATTAATTTTTAATTTCACAGGAAGAGTACAGTGATATATTTGACTCTGACAAGTGTATTTTAAGTACTGCTAGGCATTATCATCCATTTAAGCCAGATGGCCAGAATCCCTCATTTTGGCTCACCTGACACTGCTAGGTGAGATTTTTTTTTTTTTTTTTTTAATTGGGAATATCAGGGAGAGGGAAGTTATGGATTAAAGTTTTGGCAGCCTTGGTACCCTTCAGAAATCAAGCAGGTGTCACTGATTGACAGCTCTGACAGTAAATGAAGCAAGTTTAAAAGCCTTACAAGGATTCTACTTTGGTTTATGTGTAAGCACTTATAGGCTGGTTAATGCAAAAGCTTTTATGGAAACAGTATGCAAGAAAAGCAGCTGAAGTGAATATATACTCCAACTTTGTGCCTCTTGTTTAGGCCTTTTTCTGGCATTCAGAAGCATGTGGCAATGGAAACCTGGAATCACAGGGTGCACTTGGTGTTATGTATCTCTATGGACAAGGTATATGTCAAAACACTAAGGCTGCTTTGGAGTGTTTGAGAGAAGCAGCAGAACGTGGAAACATCTATGCTCAAGGCCATCTTGTGGAATATTATTACAATAGAAAATTTTACTCAACAGCTGCTGCAGTAGCCAAAAGGTGAAGTCAATTTCACTTTATTTTTTATTATAGTTCTTCATGTAAGACCATGGAACTCATTAAAAATTATTAAGTTCATGTTCTTGTCTCTCAAACTCAAGACATTTGAGATAATGAATTGCAAGACTTCATCTTTCAAGAGGGAACAGCAAACCAGACAAAATTAGTATTATAAGGTTCTCAGTTATTCAGTATTATTGAACTTTTCGATCCTCTGAAGCAAAACAGCCTTGAACTACAACCCCAAGTAGAAGCCCACACTCAGCCCTGCTTTCCTGTCTCCTCAATCCCCAATCTGCTCTAGGCTCCTGGCTTCACCGTTCCCTTTTAAACCCCTACAAGTATTCTTCCACTCTCCGCATCCCCCATCCTACTGTCATGTCTACCCACTGTCTTCCACCCCATCACTTCCTTGCTCCGTGGCTCAACGTGCTTTGGTCCAATTCCTGTGTCCTTTACAGGAAATGCAAGTATTTGCATTTCTGGGTGGGATCCTGCAGTAAGCGCTCTGAGCTGCACGGCCTGCGACCCAGAAGCAGCAGCTGCACACAGTGCCAAGTTGCCACCCTTTAGCTTTTCATCAGTTGCTGCTTATGGGGATGCATACTGCATAGGCATTTTTAAGCGTGGACCACAAAATAGGCATCTGCACACAAGTGGTTTCTGGTGATTATCTGCTTGTGCTGGTCTGAGCCACAGCTAGGCAGCACTGACTGGCCTTTTCACAGGCAGCGACTGGGGGACTCGCCACTCTACCTACATGCTCTGGAGTTGTTTGTGTATTGCAGAAATAGCGACTTCTGTTATAGGCTACAATATTTAAAATAGCCAGTCTGTATCAAGTTTCTGTGTCTTGAACTAGTCACGGAGGAGAAAAGCAACGTCGGTGCCAGTTCTATAGCTGATAAACAGCACATTTCTGTGACAAACCTCCAGAGCTGGCCACTATATGTTACAAATTCAATCTGTCAATCAGATTATTGATTTGCTGGAAATAGGATAGACTAACTGACTACTTATACAAGCTGCGCACAACAGCATTCGTGCTTTTTGTGGTATGTTCATGAAGCTGCTGCTGCTGCCCAGCGATAAGCGTGTCACAACTTACCATCTTACAGAAGCTGCACCCTGTACATGCCACTGCATAGCAGCAACTCTGGTAATTCAGTACTTCAGCAATGAATGACATTTGCTATACTCATTGCTGAAAAGGATTGTTTTCTCTCTGAACAGCAGCTTTTCTTTCTCTTGCACTGTAAGCAGACTGATAGCTATGCAGTCTAGTCTCACTCTGCTTGCTTGGAATGCATCCTGTTCAATGATGCACAGTAGATTATTCAGACAAGTAAACAGCGCGCTTCATCAGCTGCAATTGTGATTGCAGAATATAGCAATGAAATCCCATACTACAGCCAGAAATTACAGCTTCTGAACCAAAAGATACTGCCACCATACTTGAAACAGTTCCACTTATAATTAGGATTGCAGTTGGCCTTGAGGCAAAAATCTCATAGCAGTTCAACCAGTTGTATCAAGCATCAATACCTTTTCTGCTAAAATTTGTTTGTCCTTCTATGTTCATACCAACATTATGTGACTATGCACAGTATAACCTTGCCTAATATTTGGAGTCTAGATTAGCTACTGATACTTCACTTCAGATAACAGTTTTGTTATCCCATACAGTTCTACTTACCCATTGCCATGGTATGTTCTTGAAGTCAACTGTGCTGAACTAGAATTTTTGCCTGACTGGGTGGTGGTATTTGCATCAGCATCCTGTTATGTATCTTTTGGAAAGGAAGGCAAAAATGCTGTATCAGGAAAGATAAAAAGAGGTAATAGGTTACTGTTACTATATTTGAATGATCTTGCTAATAAGTCTGGGGTTTTTTCTGTTGTGTTACTGTATTTGTTAATGGGACTAAATCAGGTGGGAGAACACTGCTCTCAACACATTCAAGTGATTTAGCAGGCACTGACTCGCAGAGGGTTACTTCAGAACAATCTTTCATAAACACTGATTTAGAGTGAGGAGCTATAAACTGAAATGACTTGCACTTTTCTTTTTTCTGTCAAGTCTGTGACTATTTGACACAACAACAAACTAAAATGATGTGTGAAGAGGCACGTAATTACTGTTTGGTATCTAGAAAAGATATGGGGCTTGGGGGTTTCTGTTTTAAGACAACAGTTCGAAAAAAAAATCAATTCCCACTTAGAAAATGTTGTACCTAATAATATAGTAACAGTACTAGGTAATTATAGCCTGATAGTTAAAACAACGTTTGCTTTATCCCTCTGGTTCTTAAAATGGTTCTTAGTAAAAACAACATGCTGAAAATAAGGTGACAGCAAGCAGATGCATGCAGAAGAAAGAAAATAATCAAGCTGAAACAGTCGTAATTTTTCATCATAAGTGGGTGTTATAACCTGAGGCTCTCATGTATGTCCAAGACCTTCAGATTACTATGGCTTGCCAATATCCTAGTAAGAACCTGGAATTTTAGAATCTTAGAATCATGGAATGCTTTGGGTTGGTCCTTCAAGATCACCTAGTTCCAACCCCCCTGCTGTGGGCAGGGACATCCTCCACTAGATGAGGTTGCTCAGTTATATGAAATAAGAGCTTTGCCTTTCTTCCACATATATATTAATTTCCATGAAGTATTTTAATAGGAATAATTAGCATAAAATATGCTGCCTTTTATAACTAGTGTAACTACAGTGGAAGTGACTGCAAAAGTTAAATATTTATTTACTATTTAATATCACAATATTCAACTAAGAGTAACTTCAAATCAAATACTGAATATAAGAATCATCAGGCTGCTGAATACATGTAAACTGCAGCTTATTTTGGATAATGATATAAATGGAAAGGAGGCATTGTCAAGTCATATATGGTCAACTTCAATTATTGCTTGAAATAGCATTATCTAACCTAATGCTGTAAATTCCACAACAGGATTACAGAAAATGACGACATCAATACACTAGCAAAGATAACCGATTGTCTTCCTACATATGTAGCCAAGGGGGTTGCTATGGCTGCTTTCTACTTGGCTAGGTGCCTCCAGCTTGGCCTAGGAGTACAGCAAGATCAAGCTGCTGCTAAGAAATACTATTCTAAGGTAAGCTGGGTAAGTCTTACAGACTAATTTACATCTCATGAAATTGAGTGATACCTTGGATTTGAGTCTTCAAACTTGCTGTTTGGTTAAAGACTCCAACATTATTTATGTTTAAAAAAAAAAAAAAAAAGAAAAAAAAACCTGTGCAAGAAAATGAAGAGTGATAAGAGTATATTGAAAACGACTTAAAACAGTCTTGAAAGGATACTATCTACCAACTTGCTTAAGGAAACAACGCATTCTGCCAAACAAAAAAATCTGTGATAATCACCACAGCAAAGAGCTTGGTAACTTGCAAGATAAATTAGTTATACAATTTGAATAATTTTATCCCCAACTGATTTGCTGTCTGTCATTCTCTCAAACTGAAAAATCGTTCTAGAAGAATCTCCTACCTGAAGCAGTAACTTTAGAACACGTAAAAGACAAGAGTTGTGGGTGTGTTCATTTTCTTTTGTACCTGGAAAATAATTCTCATGTTAACTGTACAGTTATACCCACTTAAAATTAAAATCATGTTTGCTTTTTTAATTAACTGCTCAGCTGCGGTTTTGGCCTACCATCCTTAGACCCAGTCAGTTTTGAAAGAGGTGAGAAAGAGAAGATAGGTGTCCCAGAGGGTACTGAAATAGAGGATGGAAGTGAATGAAACTGATCCAGTCTGTAAGCAGATGTATGTTTCTGACTGTGGTGCCAGCACATGCCATACCAACAAACAGAATAAAAAAAAAAATAAAACCAAGCCTAACACTACAGTCAAGTATGCTCATGTCAAATACTGAATTTCTCTTATGTGGCATCAGAAACAGGGATTTAAAGCTGAATATATTCAACTCTCTAATATTTTAATAAGTTGATTATCTCAGATAATGCCAATAAAACTTAAAAACGTTATTAACATTACATTGACAACATACAATTTTATTTTAGCTATAAACTAGAACTCCCTGTTCTTTGTTTTCAAAGGCATGCCTTCTGGATCCTGCTGTTGCTTCTGACCTTGAACTGGCAGCTAATCTTGGGAGAATTTAGTGTTTCCTTTAACTGTGCCTGGTATACAAATGTGCTTCCTACAATAAACCATCTTTAACCTCCAGCAATTACAGACTGTTCGTCACTTACTGCTTGCTTTTCAACCTTCTATAAATCATTACTTAAAGCAGTTTACTGATTCTTTTTTATCTAAAAAAAAAAAAAAACGCAAAAAGCTCACACTCTAACGGAGATGAGGCAAAGGCAGACTTTTTAAAATGGTATTGAAGACTTAAAGTTTATTAAGGACATTTTACTGGGACAGATGTCCTGTGTTTTCTTCATGTTATACTGCTATATAGCACATGAATCAAACCAAAACAAAATAAAAATGGTGGTTTCCTTTTCTGCACTTTTAGTATTTAAACATTAAATTTTAATATTCCGAAAAGCTTGAACCCAAACTTGCCTGGTTTTTACATACAACCCATTCACAGGTCACGACCATTTTTAAATCTTACCTTTGTTAGTGGTGTGCATACTTTCTTTCACGTGCTTTTCTAATGCATCTAGATCTACTTACATGTCTTAACACATTTCACTCTCAGACTGCAGAGATTCAAAGTTGGAAATTGGCCTGTATGACACTAAGCTTTACAGTTCAAACCACTCCAGCTTCTAAAACTAGAAAACACAACTTACAGAACTATGGGGGAAAAAAAAAAAAAAAAAACATTAGTATGGAAACATTCAATATACATGTCCTCTGCACAAGGCCTGTTCTCCTCAATCCTCCTTCTTACTGCATTTACACTGCCTCTGCTTGTATTAGAAGTAGTTGAAAACCTTTTGGCTAGGAGTGTGTATGTCTGAGCAATGTTATGTTGAATCTTTTATCAAATGATACTTTGATTAACCACTAGTAATTTTTACTGATTGCTATGGTAAGCTTGCACATTTCTAAATACCTATTTACTTGTAAAACGTCGTATATGCAGAATTTGGCTTGCTTCTTAGGAGTGTGCCGTGACTTGAAAACTCTTTTGAAACTGTTGGAAGAGAAGGCTAGTTGTTACTAAAAACATTGATTTAAATATAGCATATGCATTTTATGTACCTTACAGTATAGCCAGTCTTAACTGCAAGTAGTTTTTCTAAGAGCACAACTGTACTGAATTTAAAAGAAAGTAATGAGTGTCACCTAGGGATTTTTTATGATGTTTAATTGTTTAGATGTGCATTAAGATCATATTTACATATTTTTTACATAAATTAAAAAAAAAAACCACTGAAGACATCGTTTTCTTTCCTTGTATAAAATAAGGGAAAGATTTGAAGGTTGTTTGAAATTGGGGTATTTGAATAAAACAGCCCTGAGTAGTATCAGGGAAGTTATTAGAATGGTTTAATTAAATGTCTACTTAATCATTCATAGAAGCAATTCATAAGCACGAATCTCTGAACTAACGCTTAACACAGGCATTCTGTTAGGACATACCAGTTTACAATACGTATTTTCGACACAGACTTCAAAGTAACGTAAATATTCCTTACAAAACCAGCGCTGTCAAACTCATTTGTTAGTTGTCACAACAGCCTCATTATCAAGTACTGCAATCCAGTTGTGTTATTTATTGCTTACAAATGCTTCAAACTACGGGAAGTCTTTGGTAAAAACAAAATTGATAAAATTTTCACAATAGCTTTACATGTAATATTGCACGACAAGGCTTTTTCAATACACAAGAAAAAAAGGAATGCTCAAATCCTCAGTGAGGAGATTAGAACTGTACAACATTCATTAGTTTACCACTATAAGCAAAATTTCTTTTCATAAATGTTTAAAATATTTTCTGGTTTCTTTCAGCTTATATGAACATTTATTTTTCAATCTATATTTGAAACAGAAGAGTAGTCAAATAGAACAATTTAAATAAAAATTGGCAACTATACAGCATTGTTTTGTCTACCCTACTACAGCATCAGATCTTTTCAAGTCTCTTTACTTCACAAAAAAACTCAAGAGGAAAGAAAAGCGCTAAAAATAATCATAGTCCTCAGCCCTCTATGGAAAAGAGGAAATAAGTTTCATGTCTATTATTGGACATAGACATTTCTCTAGTGGTCCAATTGTGCAGTTTCAAACCTAAGTGGCATTAAGCTGCTCTAAATGAGCTCTGAGCTCAGGACACAGTTCAGTTAGCAGCAGTTCCAGCAAAACCTGAAAAACAGAAGAGAGTTAACATGAGCGCAGGTGCCAATTGAGAATTTCTCTTTCCTTTCTGACATGTTCAGAGCATCACAGGTAACAGAAGCACGCAGGGTCATTCCACTCGTCATTCGCGCAACTACTTTTCTTTCACCCTAAAGTTAGCACGCGCCCTACGGATAACATGGGAAATGCCTGAAGGCTGAAAGAAGGCACGTGCCGCGGGCAGCTTCAGCTTTCAGGTGGGGATTTCCCACCCCGTAGAAACTGGTGCTGTTCTGTCAGAGCCGCGGTGGCTACCCAAGCAAGCACCAGGGCACGCGCCTCCTGAGCGGGCTGCCTCCGCTCCTGTGCAGAGGCTGCGTTACGTGACTGGCTGCTGAAGGAAACGAGCCAGAAGAGACTGAGAGTGAAGGGCTTGTACTTGGATCCAGCTGCATGCTCGACCGGCCCCGACCAGCCGTAGAGGAGCGGGACTTCGGGAGGGCTGTCACGTCCTGGAGCTCTCCTTCCCTAGGATTCTACAAGGTACGTTTCTTTTTCTCAGCTATATGAAGAAATTAGTTTGCACCTTATGGAGTCAGGCAAGTTGGATGTGGTAGAGGATCTCTTTTAGACAAAAGTGATACTGTTTTTAAACTTGAACAGCTTTTTGTTATTCAAAATTAGTCAAATGATGGAACCAAGTACGTCTTTTTCTGACTTAATAACAAACGAAAGTTACTTGCACACAGAATAATAGTCCAACATAAATCTCTGCAAAAACACACACCCCAGGCTTTAATATTGAGCGAGCAGATCTCAGCAATTAACAGGATTATAAAGTTAAAAGGCTACTTTTCTGGTTACTCACGTAGAGTAGATGCTTGTTCGCCTTTCTTTCTTGCAACGCATTGAACACTTTCACTACACCGTGACGGGCATTTTGTTGTCCAACAAGACTCTGCAGCGTATCTGCAACAAACCTTACTTCAGCTTATATTGTTTCAGTCGCGCTAGGCAAAACCTCCAGCTGACACTACTGCCCGTAAAGGAGGGGAAGCAAAACCACTGCACTTCATGGCCCTCGGTTACAAGGGACACAGTCCCCGTTCACCAACCTTTAAAACACAGAGGTAACTCGGGTCACAGGTTGAAAAGATACCCTTATTCTCCAGTTAAATAATAGCGTGTGCATCTCGATGACAACATTTTAAGTGTTTTAACATGATGTATAGTATGCCTTTTAGGTAGTTCACCTCGCAAAGTCTAATCTCATACATCATTAAACCATTCACTTAAATACACTTTCAGCCACAAAGACAGAATTCCTACAACAGTTCTAACAGATTTAGCACTCTAATTGCCTCTCAGTCTTCACAGAAAATACTTCCCACAAGTAAGCAGATAAGAGAATTCTCTTAAGTCAATTGTTCACATTTTGGATTAAATTAGAGAATAAATAGTGATTCAATGCTTCATCATTAATTTAAGGTGCATTCAGCTATGTGCTGACATCTCTCTCCAAAGTCGGAAGCAAAGAAAGAAAACCACAAACCAACTATGGAAGGCTATTCTAGGCAAGTAGGTGAGTATAACAGAGAGGGTAAATGGGCGGTTGTTTACACATCAAATGACGAATATTTTGCATGCATATCTGCTGCTATTTTTGCAGTAAAAGTTGATTAAACAACCTAGTGCAAGGGGGTATATGAGATCTCAGTGAAGCCATAAAATAGCTCATTAAAGTACATTCTATTCAGATGGAGGGGAGATAAAAAGCATTCAAGCTATGTTTAAGCTCATTTCCAAGGGCTAAAGGGAACGAATTTTGGTTCTTCCCTGTTAGGTGCCTTTGGGTTTACGTGATCTCTGGAGTCAGAATTCTGTAACTGGACTCCCTGCCCTGTGAATGGGACGGGCGGGATGGAGCATCTCGGAATGGCGCCCCAGAAACGTGCATGCTGAAGAGGAAGCTGCCTGGGCTTGGGAGGCAAGGGTAGGCAAAGGACAGTACTGGGAACCCCACTCAACCTAGGACGCCTCTGCCCAGGCTGCAGGTCCCTCTAACATTCACTGCCCTGAAAGCTCTTATCAGAAACAGACAGCAACACACAACACTGACAGCCTGGGCAGGCCTCCCTCTTCAATTCTGAAATGTAAGAGGAAGAAGCAATTGGGGTAGTGCCACTCTCCCTATTTGTCAAGCAGTTCCAGGTAGCAGAACCACCTGGTGTTTGCTCGCAGAAAACCAGCAGAGAGAGGCTTGACTTAGGTTCCTTGTTGAATACGTACAGAAGTATACAGTGATACTGGATTTTGCATCCACCAATAATACCCCAATCCATGCCCTTTACCAGACAGACAGGAGAGGCAAAGAGTAAGGCCAAAGTTATCCTTATTTATGCAAATAACCATAATTTACAACTCTACAGGAAAAAACTAAAATGCAGCAGAACAGTATTTGATTAACCAGTTTCCTTACCAGTTATTAAATCCATGATTAAGCAGAATGAAAGTGATCTCACCTGGAATGTTTTCAAGTAGTTTTTGCTGTGCTCTCTGTTTTGTCTCTTGCTTTTGTTCATCGCTCTTGGCTCTCAGTGGTGGTGCTAACTTTCCATTTGGCCAAAAAGCATCTCGAAACACACCAATGTAATAAACCAGCATCGGTTCACTGAACATCCAGTGTACAGTGTCACGGATTTGCCTGTAAAGAAGTGTAAAAGGGAGCAAGCACATCAGAGCTGGTCTTTCACATTTTATGCAGATTTATTCTTTTTACTCCTTAAAGTAGTGGAAGCGATGCTCGTTTTCATGTAATCATCCCAATTTATATGAGCTGATTTGACCAGCATCACAGCAAGTCGTATTCAGCTCTGGGTGCTCCAGGATCTCGGTCACTCAAGATACCTGACTGAGATGTGGAGAAGGCTACATTTCAATGTAATCCACAAACATGTATCACAAATTACAAGTACTACAACTGAAATGTGTATATATTTCAAGGATGGGCAGTACAAAGGCTCCACTGGGTAAAGACATAAAAATCGGCTAACTAATTGTAGCGAACTCCAAACTAGTTGCACGCACAGATGTGCCTGGTGAGATAAAAACAGATGAAGTTTTGATAAAAGCATGGCAGGTTTCCTCACAGATACCAACAGCGCATTACTGAAGGGATTACAAATGGAAACAGCAGCCTCCTCCTGTGGCTGCAGTCACTTACTGTAGCCTTCAGCACAAAGAGTCTGAGGCAGACAGCAGGCTCCAGGCAGTACTGCCTAACTCTGCCACAGTACAGCCAAAACCCTTAAAATCAATAAATGCAAAAATTCAACCAACGTGTAAAAAGCTATATAGGAACTTTGCACGCACGCTGTGCTCACACACACTCTCTCTCAGGTGCCTTTCATGTTAGTTATCAGCAGTGTGTGAACAAAAGAACCTATCAATTAAAAACTCGGCAAATGGATACTGTCAGAGACCATGAGTTCACCAGGAGTCAACTGCGTGACTTTCCATCCCTTCTTGTCCAAGTTACGGCTACATAACATATGTGAGAGGTTTTAAAAGCCAGGCTGGCATGTGCAAATTTAGTCACTGACTGGACGAAGGAACAGCCTGTTCTGCTGGTAGATTTCTGGGCTGTGACACTTACCTGAGTAATAGTCCCACTGCTACGGCAAAGCAAAATAATGCATTTCATCAGATTCTCAGTGGCCCTTTGCCTTTGTGATTGTGCTACAGAAATCACAGATTCACAGACTTTCATAAGAACATCATCATCTTGCATAAGAGCATCAGTACTGACCGAAGAGTCATGGGAAAAGTGTTTGTATCAATCATCTGCTCTATTGAATCCAGTTTTACTGTAGGCCTTTGTATCTGACAAAAAAGGGAATGCTTTCCCAAAATTCTTCTGACCAATGATATAGCTTTCCACATGAAAGGTGTGCAGGCACGCACGCTTAATTCATAGCCTCCTTCAGGCCTTACTTGGCAGACATGTCATCAAATGATACAGAAAAATACCCTTATGAAAACACATCACTGTTACACATGTACAGGCTTCACGTATAAATTAATGGTTCTCGTCATGTATAAACATTATTTCAGTCTCTTTAGAGAAACATGAATGTGATTTGAAATTACTTAAAACAGGAACCTAGTTTCAGATCTGGCAAAAATCTTCATGGGATTTTAAGATAAATCAGAAACTAATAAAAGCCATTCAGAGCCAGGCCATTCAGAAAAACAGGATAACAAGGCTTTATATATCTATCTATCTATCTTTAAAAATATTAAAAATTTTATATATATATA
The DNA here is from genome assembly GCF_965183815.1 of Platalea leucorodia. Classification (NCBI taxonomy): domain Eukaryota; kingdom Metazoa; phylum Chordata; class Aves; order Pelecaniformes; family Threskiornithidae; genus Platalea; species Platalea leucorodia. The sequence goes on along the minus strand of NC_138828.1, from coordinate 50,882,141 downwards.
TATATATGAAAAATGAAATGCCATGAAATATTGTGTTCTTCCAAAAACAAAGCCCTGCGTAGGGAGAAAAAGTAAGGAAAAAGATAATTCACGTATCAGTGTCTTCCCTAATCAACATATTTGTAAATTGAGCTGTGGAAAACAAATGCAGATTATCACCTACCACAGAATGTCCAGATTTTATTTTTTTTTTAAACAATTCTGCTCTCAGACTTTTTTTTCATAGAACAACAATGCAGGTTCAGTTAAAGTAACAGCTACTTACTTGTTGATAGTTCTCCCAAAAGTGACTTGTACTAGTGCAATTAATGTTTTTCTGACCCACTTGAACACTAGAACAATGAAAAATCACAGAAAAGAAAAGATCAAGAGAGTAATAACATTAGGGAACCCATGATCATGTCCGAAACCTTCCCCTCTGTGCCCCCCCCAGGAAACACATCTGTTATAGTCCTTTATAAGATTTCACTAATTGTACGTGGTTCTCATTTTTCTTGACTGCTTTCCCTGCACTGTTTGCTATATGGTTTTTAAGTCTTGCAGATTACATAAACATATCTGTAATATGCATTTGCAGTTTATACTGTAAACTTTTATGTTTAAAAATATTTCAAGTTTACTGAGCCATACAACTACCCAAACCCCTTTTTCTACCAGAAAAAAGAAAACCCCTCAGAATTCACACCTTTTTCATACCTACTAGTATAATGTACACACAGCAGCATCATTAAAATTCTGAAAACATTTTCACTCAAATAAACCAAGCAGTTAGCTTTTCATTACAAATAAAGGAAACAAATGCAAGTGCTTCCTAGTAATTACTGGTTAATCTTTCTTTTGTGCTGCTCACATGCACAAGAAAGTCTATATTTGGAAGATACATCTGCCATTTTTGGAAGGTGCTGCATTTTGTAATAGTTACCCTGTAAATAATTTTATAGAGCATCAAGTGCAACTGCACACTCAAATAGCAACAAAAGTACTTTTCTTTATTACCATCACTCAGTTATGTAAAGGAGGAAAAAAAATCTGGTACTGAAAGATGCCACAATTCTAGAATCTTTTCCACTATAGAAATTGTAGAACTAAAATGCATACATAATACACTTAAAATGGATATTAAATTTATGTTGCTTTTTCAGTGACATGTTCCATAATAAAGCCGTCCTTCCTTCCTCATAATTCATACATTCTAACATGCAGCCTATTTACAGAAAACATGCCTTTGTATTTTTCTGTTTTTCCCCAATTTTTTTTTTTTTAATATTAAAAACTTAAGCATATTGAATGCAAATGTTCTCCCCTACCAGTTACATTTTTACTGCCACGTTATATTGGAATTTCACTATTGAATGAAAGCACCAAAGTTATGAACTACTGAAGAATAGCTCTGTTCCAAACAAACTGGCTATATAGATTGCAAGAAAATTTCCACTTATTGAAACATCAGAAAAATCCAAATAACAAAGCACTCCAGATTTCTTGGCCAACAGATTCCACTAGCAAATAAGCAGGTATACAGCTTACTTCCTCGCAGCTCAAAAATCTCTCCAATCAGCATGAAACATGGTTCAGCAAGAGAGTCCCTTTTCCCATCCACCTCCTCTCCATAGTCCGACAGGTCACTATCCTCTTCCGTTTCTTCCTAGGAAGAGAAACACAACACAGGTATGCACTGCAGTTCCCCATCCTTCTTCCAGAATCGATTTAGTTACTGCCATGCTCTGGGGAAGGAGCACAGCCAGCCCTCTCAAGAAAGGGCATTAGAGCTACCAACTCTGCTGCTGGCAGGATCTGGCAAACAGGAACCTCCTCACCAGGGATTTTTGAAAAGGGATTGCACTTCCCACCGGTCAAGAGTGATGGGGACATGCTGCACTGCTGGAGTTATCACCACTGCCAGATCATCTTCCTGCAGCCCTACCACAGTAAGCACCTCAATGTTGGGTGGATCTGCCCAGATTTGCAAGGTCCACTGCCTATATTGCCCTGCCAACACTAGCTGGATAAGGGAAAGCAGGTGATGTGGGAGCCACGTACTGCTAGGAAGCAGGTGAGAGCTGTAAGCAGGAGATGGCACTCAGAGGCATTTGTGATTGCAAAGCCTCCTCTGACACAACACCCATGAAGGACATCCAGGATGGGGAGCTAGCCAGCTGGAGCTGTTTGCAACCCAAGCAGCTAGGAAGAAAGGAAGAGAATCAGGTTATTGCACAGGGAGAAGCAGGTAGCTGTCTCTCCTGGAGAGCAGATGGTGCCTTGCGCAGCTGAAGCCCCTCAGTGGAATCAGGCACCAGCAAGTTGTCCTTGCAGCAAGCCAGGAGCCAAACCCGGCAGCAGAAGAGGAACTGGCCACTGCAAAGACAAGCACCATTAACGAGTACCACTCCCAGGCAGAAACATAATACAGTGATAGTTAGTGACCTGAGCCTGAGGATGCCCAAGCTGAGGGTACCTAAGGGAGTAGAGTTATTCAGAATAGGCTCACAGGAGAAGAATGGATTAAACCACGTCAGTTTTGGCGGTACCACTTATTCAAGAAGGAAGAGCAGACAACACGTTGTTTCTCAGTGTCATGAAGATCTGCTTCAGCATCAGGATTACACCACCTACCATAATTCATGGCAGCCAGCACATCCCTTTGCTTTCCTGCATCTTCCCCTGCCCACCTACGGTTAGAGCAAAGCCGCAGTGAGGCAGACCTGACGCCCACGGAGACTGGTGCAATGTCGCAGTCTCTGGTTCAGGAATGGTCAGAATGGCGTGCAGACAAATTTTCATTCTTTGGCCCTGGTTTTCAAAGAAATCCATCATCTCTTCCTTTGCCTTCCTTTCTTTCTTATCATTCCCTCATCTAATACTGCCTCCCCCCCATCTAGTCTGGAAAACCTGCTTCATGGCTCGCTCTCTTGCATTATTTTGGTGTCTTTCTTGGCCTTATTCTTACGGTCACAATCTGTCAATCATCCCTTGCCTGTCATTTGAACCCTGCTATACAGAGAGTATCCTACAGTCCCTCAGCTGTACATCAGTTTGTCTGACTCCTTCCTCACACCCTCCAAATCCTACCTAAAGCCCATCATTGACTTCGGGTACATTTCCAGTCCCTGAATATTCTCCAGTCATGGCCCTGCATAGTACTCTATACGTAAGTAACTCCACAGCGTTGCATATTCCAACACTTATATATATATCATCCTGTACCCTTCACTTCCTGCGTCACATTTGGCATTTTCTCTAGCACTGCTTGAGATGCTGCTTCTCTCCTCATAACCAGAAAAACAAAAGAAAAGAAAAAAACCCACAGCGCTGAAGTGCACTGTAAACGTCCAGGTACACTCCCCTGTTTACTGACTTCCACAGCTTGATGAGTCCCCAGCTTTTAAAGCTTTCTGCTAAAGATAGGCTGAGCTGTGACTGAGGGCAGGGAATAAAAAGGCACACCATACTGACACGAAATGCCACACAAGGAAACCACAAATCATTGCCCATCTTACCACACAAGCACACAAATTCACTGATGACAGAGTTTTCTCCAGGGATGCAGCCTAGAGCAAACTCCAGTCCTGCTCGCTATCTTCCTCTGGTCAACAGGCTTCTTGGCACTTTGTTATTTTAATTATTCAAGATACTATGTTTTATTTAATTTTTCATAGCAGATATCATTCCATATTTTCATTAAGCAGTTGGGCAACACAACAGAAAATAAGCTTATGAGTTTGCAGGTGAGCTTACTGAATTTGTCACTGAGCCCACAGGGGCAGTTTGATAAAGACAGATGCAGAGCAGCAATAAATCACTGTAAATGCAGGAAACAGAACAACTGATATTGATAGGACTACAGAAAAAGATCCCAGGGCCACACAGCTGTGGAAAATGCAAGTATAATACCATGATGTTTAGGCACGAACATTATTTGTATGACATACATACGCATATAGATATAAAAATTATTTTCATACATGGGAATAGGAAAACATAGTGGGAGCATCGTGTTTCAAATTTTAGTCACCACATTTCCAAGAAAAATATGAATAATCGGGTAAGTCCAGAGCAAAACCATAAGAACTAAATAAAACATAACCTAAGAAAAACTAGGAGAAATTGGGGCTGCTTGGTCTAAGAAATAAAAGAATGAAAGACAAAAGGAAAGTAGTAACTCCTGATAACGGAGATGATTCTAACCCAAACTGTTCTGTGTTTGCTGCAGACAAGAGCTAGCTGGCTAAAGAAAGGAGATTTAGGCTAGACAGTAAGAAAAGGTTTCTAACCATGACAATAGCTGAGAACTGGGATACGCTGCCTTGCTTGGCTAGAGAACATCAGTTATCAGAGGTTTAAAAACACGTTAGACGAACGTGTGCCAGGAATTTTGCCGGTACAGTTGAGTCTGCTTGGAGGAGGAAGGTAAACCCCATGACCTCTCCGAGGTCCCTGCTCTATTTTTCTCCTGTTCAGTGAATCCCCTATCATTTAGAAAAACGCGATGAGAAGAGTAAATTCTTACACCACACTGCATTTTCTATCCATTAACACTTCATCAACATAAAAGCCCTTCCTCTAGATGATATCAACTGAGTTTTTCCCTCTGATTTGGTTTTGGTCTTGAGAGCTAAGAAATATGTTCTAAAGCTAGCCCTGTCCAAGGAGCGGTATATATGAGAGATCTGAAATTGCTGCGATATTTAATCCTGAAAACAGCACTCAGAGGTAATATTGTTGCTCTAACACATATTTGAAAAATGTGAGATGAGACCTAAGAGGCAAAGAGAGAGCTGTATCAGAACATTCTCTTCTATAAAGTCCAAAAATACGAACTTCACCAGGAATTGTTAGTTACAAAGGGAACACAACTGTAACAGCTTTGTAACGTGTGGTTTAACACAACTAACTTCATTAATGACCTTGTACCAAATGATTTTATCCTAGTTTAACTGCTTTAGTTAAATTATCCAAAATGCCGTCACTGGGCAAGACTGAGCTAATCTAAAGCTCACACTGAAAGACAAGGGTGTCCAAGAAAAATTAGAGCAGATCCCAGACTGCCTCACAATTCCCCTCCCTCCACTTAATTTTATCATTATTTTTAAACTCGGACAAACGTTTGCCATACTGATTCAGAGGGTCTAACAGTTTCCTATACTCCGTCCATCTGTATTCTGTTGTCTCATCTCATGTTTAAGCTTAGGGAAGGAGAGGAGAGGAGAGGAGAGGGAAGGTGGATGTGAAGCGGGATGGTCCTTGTCTGCATTTGCGCAGTGCCTGGCATAATACAGTCTAGCCAAAATTAAGCTCCGAGTCCCACAAGTAACAAATAAGAAATAGTATTAAGTTTAAACTGAGTAAGAAGGTATGTTCCGACTCCTCTGATGCCACATTCTGCGGGCATTTTTTGCTCTACTTCCTTCAGCTTTTCAGTACCAGTTGCTTCATTTCTGCTTCATTTCTTTGTTCTCTGTCCTTTCTCACGCACTCTCATTAAAAACTCGCTTTCCTTCTCCCATATTTCCTATCTCCTCCTACGCACTCATGTAATACAATATACGTGCAGTCTGGCTTTTTTCCTCGAGGAAGTTTTTCAATTAAATAGCGAAATACAAATAGCTTCATGCTTCTATGCTTTTACGCTACTTCTACCTAATAGTCATTTTAGTGAATGCACTTCTGTTTTTAAAACTGCAGTACTTCTATCGAAGTGTAAAATTGGTTTCTCAAACTTTCTTTATATTTATTACTCTGAAATGAGACATATGCATTCAGCTGCTAGGTGCAAATACAGTGCAATTTTAAAAAATGAAAATATATAGGATTTTTTTATTCCCGAGATATGTTAGACCACCTTTTTGCCTATTAACAGGCTAGAACTGTACAAGTTCCCCAAACTCCATTTATCCTGCCCAAGGCCCATCCACTGCAGACAACTACAGCATGCAAGAACAGAACTATATCATATAACATATAACCAAAAAGGGGAATAGAATCAGCTCCTTGGAGGCTGCCTATCTGCAACATGAACCACACAGAATAGAGAGCCATGGAATTATGGTAAATTTTAGTCAATAAGCTATTTTAGTCATTAATCTATTCTTCACTGCATTTTGAAAGACAATGTTTTTCTATGGCTTATTATCAAATTCTCCAACTGGTTTGCTCACATGGGCTCCCGCCCGTATTTGCAAATTCCCTCAGTGACCCTGTACCATTTGCCAAAATTCTTTGTCAAAACTAGCTTTGCTTCAGAAGTTGTCCAGGAATTAAGGACACACAGCTGTTCCCTACCAAGAGAAGCTTCCTAAGAGAGAATTATTTTTACCTGTCAAGACCCCTCTGAAATACACGTCAAGAGCACAAAAAGTGGGAAATTCTGCTATAAAAAAAAAAAATAATTCCACATGGGCTGCAATTTGTTTATTTGTGAAAGGTTACACATTTGCCTATATATATTTATCAAAAGGCAGGAAAATTATTGTATTAAGAAACACCTTTTAAATTCATAGACAGCTCTTATTTCTGACTCTTTGTTCACTTACAGTAAATTAAAAATGACCTTTGGAAATGCCTTCCAATATTACCTGCCATCCAAATGCATTATATTAATGGCTCTCCCTGCTTACTTTGGATAAGTAATTTAATTTGGGAAGATTACTTTTCTACCACTTACCTCCTGATGAGAAAACAAATCACCAGGAAGTCGTTCTAGAAACGAGGAGAGTGAAAAAGATGACTTCTTTCCTTGCACATCGATAACTTTGAGATGCTCTGGGGAAGGGCTCAAGAAGGCGTAAAGTGCTTCACTCTGGCAGAGTCTTTCATCAGAGAGCAATTTCTATGAAAGAAAAATGATGACAGAAACAACACATCAATTAAATATTTCTTGTTAAGGAACAAGATGTGTCAAGGCCATCCAATAAAACTGATCAAGACATGGCTCAGAGGTAGAGTGAGAAAAAAAATCCACATCTCTCAAAGATACTTCAAGAAGCTAGTTCTAAAGTATTAGAATTAGTAAGATTAAAGTTTTTAATCTTATAACTTACTTTTTAAATAAAAAAAGTTCTAATTTTTAAGAAATTTGTTGTGAAATGTTGTAGTTAAAAGTGGCAATTACAGGATTCATTATTTACTATTTCTTAATTAACTGAAGTTTAAATGAACTTACCACTAGAGGAATGGTTACTATCAGCCAAACTCATCTCAACTTGAGGCATTTTAGACAACTTTGACATTTACAGCATCAAACCTTACATCTGACCTATTTGTTCTAGGCTCTCTCTTCAGTCAATAGAGAGGCAACATACACTCCAGAGGCATGATTCAATTCTCCTGTTTAGACATCTGTTGGTTTTGTCTTTGTTTTCTTACCTGCAGAAAGTTATTAAGCTGGTTCTTGGATTTCTCCATGAATTTCTGGTCTATGGATTTGAAGGGCAGCTTGCTGAGGGAAGGCAACTGAACTTTCTTTAATGATGGAAAACACTGTGTAGAAGAAAAGAGAGCTCACGTAACATATATGTGCAGAAAAACACAGGTGGTTCAGAACGGAAATGAAAAGACTCCTTTGTACTCTTCTCTCCCTTCCACAGCCCTCTCAGCACCTTGAAACACACCTTCCCTTACTCACTATGGGCTGACACATCTAAACCCTTTCCCTTGACAGCACCATCATTATCTGTCCCTTATCAGACAGAAAGGTTAAAGCACTGTAAAAGGAAACCTTCTCTGTCCCCAAAAGCTGTCTTTTCCAATACTTCCTTGGAAGCCAGAGACAAAATCTAGTTTTTAAAGCAGGCTCTTGCATGACAGTGCAGAGCATATACAATTTTGACACTGGGTTAGTCCAGTAAAACATGCGTTATTAAGAAAAAAAAAAAAAATTTATAAACACATTTTATAAGCATCTGGCAGAGGCCAGAGATATGCAGATAGACAACTATCTCTAAAAGGCTAAAAGCCAAAAGGCTGGCATAAAAACTGGCAATATTCATTTTTTTTATCTTGTTTTCCCCTCTCCAAGCAGCCTTCTGACAAATTTTAGCAATTTGCATCTTCTCCCTCCCCTAACTGAGATTCATACCTCGCTGAGCTTCCGGTGTAGGTTCTGAAACTCACTGAGCTTCCTGGGAACAGTCCAGTTCTTGGTTTCAGCTCCACCAACTTCTTGTAAACTCACCATGACAGAGTAACAGGGCACTTGCTCTCCATTCTCTTCTAAAACCTTGTGGGGAAGAAACCACCAGATAAGGTATACTACTGTGAGAGCAAACAGTGGAACATTTGGGCTGCCAGATGACTGGCTTGCGAATTCAGTCATCATCACTGTCCCATGCTTCTCTTGCAGTTTGAAGGCTACGCGTGGAGCAATTCCCTTAATGGACTAAACTTTACCCAAACTGCTATGTCAGTCCTGAATCAGTCCTCCAGCTAGCCACTATTACATACAGTTTTGCAATGCTGTCCATCAGCAATCAAACCTCCCTGACATGTCTTCTTCAAACAGCTGCACGTATTATTACAGTTTTTAGAGTACCTACCATATAGCTTTTGGATTGCTTACCAATACTCCATCTCTCCCATCTGCATTTTCCTGACTGTTCTCCCGTTATTCCCACCTCCTTTCCCAGCGCTTATGCCAAGGCTCACCCACACACCAGGCACAGCAGCTCTGCAGCTGGGCCCTGCAGCAGCTGGTGCTGTCTCGGAGCGATTTCTCTGCTCACTTGAGCTATTCTGCATACACAGAACATGTGGCATCCATGTGGTGTTTACTTCAGAGGGGCTCACAACTTTACAAAAATACTAATGAATCAAGCTGTACAACAGCCAGAGGAAGGAGGAGTGATTAACCACACGGTGCAAATGGGGAAACCACAGCAAAGAAATTAAATGATTTTTCTTGAGACAACAGCAGCAGTGTGACCATATTATTTCTTAATTTGAGGAGCCACCCAGAATTTCACCCTTATATGTCCTAATAGTAACAGATTTTTGTTTACTTATTTTAAGGAGACAGCCAAAGAGATTATGAAAGGCAAATGAGGGAAATGCACAAAATACACAGCTTTTTTTGGCCAAGCCAAACTCTCAAATGCTTGTTTTAATATACATGCAAATAACAGGTAATTTTAAAATATCACTCTCACACAATCTTTTTGAGGAAAGTAGTAATTTTTAAGCTTTTGGAGCCTTTTTTTTAAAGAATATTTAACTAATCCAATTAGGATAAGAATAAACTTTAAAATTTATATAATTATGACACATTTTCCGAGAAGCCTGTACAGGTCTGATAACACTTAAAGCCAGTGGCAGATAATTTGACGAGCAGCTACATCACCATCATAAAAGACACACAGCTAAAATGTATCTTCGTATTTTACAGCTGTTCAGAGCTGTACATGGAGAACATTCCCTGCAATGCACTCCTCCTGAAGCTGCACATGGACCACTGGGAAACCCGATTTGAGGCCTAAGTTTCACATCTCTCTGTAAAAAAAGCTGCAGCAGCACCCGGACAGAATACAAAGCACCAGCTTGAATGCCTGAAAATGTGCCTGGTTCCCAGCACAGCTATTTGGGGAACTGCCTTTCTCCTGCCAGACTACCGCAGAAAGAGATGCTTGAATAGCCTCCAAAATGTAGGTCAGAGGGAACGGGGACAGAGGGACTGGGATCTCCTGGGACAGTCCCTGCCCTGTCTACCCCTGAGCTAGATTGGATTTGCGTTTGCAGGTGACTCACAAACACCTCCTGGCAGCCGCTTCTGAAAACTGGGAGATCCCTGCTGAAAATGCTGACCTGAGCCAGGCGCATCCTTCTCCGTTACACATTCGTCCCCAGGGCAGGGATCTGCCCCTGCGCAGGGTCATCTGAACTGTAACTGTCAGGAGAGAGTCACCCCTCTGGGTGCACATTCTCAAAACGGGAGGACTTAGTACTCCTCCTGCTTTCAAGTTAGGATCCACGTTCAAAATCATTTAAATTCCGATTACTAGATGGAGACACATTACAACTCCCTTCAAATACCCTCATATAAATATCAGAAAGTCTTCAGGATTTTCTTAAGAAAGCAAAATTTTTGACCAGCTTAAGTACTTGTGCATTTGTTTTTCAAAATTAATGAGATAACTGGAAAATGAAAAGAAAAATGGGATGTTAGGGGGTCTTCTAAATCAGGATATCTAGCCCCTTGCTATAACAGGCACCATCTCACACAATTGCTATCATGAATGAATTCAAACTTGTGAAACAATTTTTTCTTCCATCCCCGTTACACTAAAAGTCTGCTCTAGACCCTCACCCTGGTCACTGGAAGTTTCATTTCAATTTCCAAACTCATTTCCCATTTGTTCCAACAACTCTTCACCCCTCCCTTACCTTTACCCTTATTGATGTGTTTTTATAGACAGGCTTATTCCTCTGAGTCTCCTTTTTGCTAAGCTAAGCAAATGAAAAGTGCTTTCACAATCACTTCTCATGGGAGAAGTTCCTCATTCAGCTCCACCCTTCTCAAACCCAACAGCCCAGCACCTGCAGAGCGACTGTAACACTTCCTCATCTCGAATGGAAACTCCTCTCCTGATGTATTCCAGGGATGCATTTCCCTTTTTCACACCTGCAGACCACTCAAGACAAACCGCACATCTGACAAGCCACCAGCCTACCTACTGCTTCCAGCCAAAAGGCGCTCCGATGGGTCGGAGCCGAAGCCCAGAGTTCATGCTGAATGCCAAACCTCACATGCCATGCCGTGAGATCTCACCACGCTTCTATTACTCCCATCCTAAAAATCATCCAATTCTTTCCGAGAACCATCCTAACCCTCTTCCAGCTCTCATTCTTCATGAGCATAAGCTTAGCATTTGTACTCTGGTTTGGTTTTCCAAATCCAAAAGTCCTGTGATAGTCTCAAGCTCTGATCGCTTCACAGCACTGGCGAGGGCTTCAGAATCAGCCCCTGGGATGGAATTTCCACAAGCCGCCTCCTCAGCCCTTTCTCAGTCCCTTTCCTCAGCTTACACATGAGTCTTTCAGGTTATTCACTGCTACTTACTTGGCAAGGACAGAATCAGCCCTCAAGTACCCAAAGCAGCTTCAGGCTTTTTTTTTTTTTTTTTTTTTTTTTTTTTTTTTGCATTGGCAGCAACTCCATAGCCTCAAGACAATGTAAAGATTAATTATTTCAGAACTTACTGTCTACTAGCATGCCATAGATACCTAGGCCACAGAGGGTAAAGATTTCTGCCTTCTCCCTATGAGGCACAAAGTCCCAAAGCGGACAGAGACACGAATGAAGATGACATACCTACACCCATTAATAAAACCTACAAGGCGCACGCCAGAAGCAAGCACCTCTTACCAGGGTGTGTGGTGTGGTAACGGTAAGAAACATTCAATGAAATATTGCAAAAACAAATGAGGAACAAATATTATTAAATACTTCCCAGGAGAAGCTATAGCTATTAGCTGCAGTAGGTAAAATGTACACTTAGCACTAACAAAAACTGTAATAATAGTTCAGTAAAGTAACAAGCTGCCAAGGAAAGCCGTTCAATCACCTGTTAGAAGCACTAAGGGCTGGTCCAGACATCCGTCAGGAATGATTAAACATTAACAAAAACTAGCCCAGTCATTAAGCCAGCAAAGAACTGCATGACTCACCAGAAACTTCCTTCAGTCAGGGCAGCTCTCTGAAACAAGCCACCCAAGCTGTGCAGGAGTGAAATAGGGTCTAACCAGACTGCTGTTAAAAATAAAAAGTCCCTTAGAAGTCCCTTTTAAACACAGAAAGGCCACGTAGAAGGCATATTGGGCACACTGTTCTTTTCCTCAATGCACAAGAAGCTAATTTTCTTAACTTCCACTGAGCAGAAACATCCTAAATTCCAAGATATTTAAATGAGTAAGACAAGCTATTTTTTCACCTTATTCAAATCTACAAACTCCATTCCCTACGAAAGTAATAGACTTTTAAAAAGATGTTATGCTCTGAAACATTCTTCTTTCTTCAGACAGAGGAGGCAGAACATCTGCTACAATACAAAACAAGGCCAAATACAAATACAATACAAGGCCAAAGCGATTAAAGCAAGTAGAGCAGGATAGGTTACGTAGCTCTAAGTTTTATACCTGCTGGTATAGGGGCAATATACCTGTCATGGGGAAGTGACTCACAGAATTAGACAAGTCATTATCATGGCTCGCTCCCCTCAATCTGCACGTTCTCACTGTCTTTTTTCAACCTCTACCAACCAGCCAAAACACTGAGTCTCCAAAGACAGTTGTATCAGAAATATCAGTTACCAAAAGACACCTGTAGGTTATACCATTTACATTGATTTTTTTATATATTTCACACACACAGAGCTAGTGCATTTATGTGACTAAAAACTATAAAGACTGAAAGATTCAAGCTAAGAGAGTACAAACAACAGTTTGGACATGCAATTTTTTCCCCAAGTCTTAAGTAATTCTAGTTTTTTTATGCACTATCTATTAACTGGTTTAGTAAATCAGTTTAAAAGGTCAATGACAGGCTATTACACTTTCAGCTCAAATTCTATAGCAAAATTTACTTTTACTAAGCTTTTCTGCAAATAGGTCCACCAAGTTTTTCTCTCTCTAAAAATCAGAGCTACGTGCTAGGATTAGCAACGGCGTATTTTGCAGATAGGACGACAATGTCACCTACTCACACCCCCTGAAATCATCAACTGCAGCCAGAACATTCCCGAGCAATTAATTAACATGGATAACTACAGCATTAATGTTTTCTCCAGCCTACCCTTTGAAGCACAGAGCTGCAAACAGCACAATTAATGCAAGCCTGCATTTAATTATCTAATCCAGTACTACTTATAAATTATAGTTAAGGCAGCAAGTAATGAGAAGCCTCTCCCAGCCTCCCTCTTATTTAGCCAAACCACCTTGGCATCTGGTAGTAAGGGAGATGCATAGCAGTTCTGTGTGGTGCCCCTTACCAGAAAGCTGCTGTTCTGCAGTTTTGCTGCACATGGTATTGCTGTTTTTTAAAACCAGACTTCAAAAGCTACAGAGAACTCTTCAAGAGAACTTAAAGAGTTTTACTGTTCACAACTGTGTCACCTGCAAACAGCATTAAAAAAAACAAACCACAAACGCAGATGCTTACACATTGAGAATCTGATTTTCAAAATGGCACCTTAAGTTTTTAACCTGTGGGTTTATTTCTTCTTTCACAAACAATGAGTTTAACTGTTGACAGACCTATTAATAGTTTGCAAGAGCTCAAAACATAAGCAAATAAACTCAACAGCATATAATTTTTAATTCCAAGAAAAATTACCTCAAGGAAACTACTTATACTTATTTAAGGAATATTTTATTAATAGGACAGGAAGGCAAGCCAGTAGAGATCCAATTAATCTTTAATTCTCTGAAGTGATACTGTCAAGAAGATTGCTTATACACAGTGTGAGCCTACAGTTACCACATAACAAGCATTTGTTGGGTTCCTTTCATGGCAAGTGTTAGTAGAAAGCCATGAGATGGTAATAGTTTTTAGCTCCATTACAAATTTTTTACATTCATTCTACAATTGTCTGCCTACACCGAAACAGAAGAGCAGATCAAGAAAAAAAAAAAAAATTAACTACTTCAACTCACTCACAGATTTAAAGCACTTTCTGGGTATTCTAGTCCCTTGAAACTGTACTGCCATTAAATATAATAATACAAAACACAAACACTGGAAGTACTGCATCTTTGAGATATAGCAGAGACACAACTGCACCCAAGTGTGATAGCGTGGTAATATAACAAGAGACAGTTCTCATGAAAAACAATGCCCCCAAGACAGCAAATTGCTTTACCCAGTGCCAAAACCAGTTCACGTACATGCAGGTATTTTTATAACTCCATTACAACAGTCTGAGGACTAGAAATTTTGTATATGCATCGTAGTAGTCACTGGGGAAACAGAGGAGTTCAGAAGAGGTTAAGGTTTCCTCCCAAGTAAATATGAAGTATACGCAGTGTACACAAAGGTGTAAGGAAAGTAAATACAGGTTTTATTCTTCTCTTCATGCAAGTTTGAACTGACCCAGAAGATAAAAAGCCATAAAAACCCCATACCTCGCCTGAGACAATGAAGGCTTTCCACATGCCAAGATTCTCGCACCACCAGTCCGTTCTTGCAATGTGCAGCTGAAGGTCATTGTGCTCTCTCTCCATCAGAGTAATTTCATCCTTCAGCTTAGAAACAATCTGTGGAGGAAAGTTTATTGATTACAATTGGTAAGAAAAAGCTTGTGCAACACGCCTCGTGCGTTTAGGGACACTATTTGGAAAGGAGAAAAGGGACAAAAGCAGGGAGAGAAAGAACAATTCACATGGGGAAAAAAAATTATAAGAGAGAGAATCCATGATGCCTTTTAGAAGCTTTTAGAACACACAGTAATCTTAAAGGTCAACCTCAATACTAAAAAAAAAACTAGTTAGAAAGACATGCTACTATCACATTATCAGCATAAAGGCACTTTACATAGCATTATGTATTACACACATATTACACATTATGTGTTTTATACAAACTTGAAATTGCAATTACTGAAATATGAATTACTAAAGACACCTTCCTTACCGTTTTCAGATGTACACAATGTGACTGAAGAACCTGGGAATAGACTTCATTTCTAGGAACTTAGCTATGTTAACAAATGCTCAGAAAGTTACTACTTAATTCATTTTCGTTTTGGAAAGGAAAGGATTCACTATTGTGGAAAGCACACATTTAAAAAGATGATCTCATCAAGACATAGCTCACCATTAAAATCTCATGAAAGAGAAATAGTTTATCTTACCATATAGGCAAAAAAAATAAGTAACCATACATACTACCAGGAGACAGTATGACAAGAAAAGGTGGAAGTATACATAAGATGTGACATTAGAAACACAGCAAAAGCAGCTGACACTTTTTTTAAAATATGATATGCCACATAGTCAAATTTATGAGTCTTAGTTGTACCACTTGCACAAGTGGTACATTCTACAGACCTACAGTAATTTTGTCTTTTTCAGAATTTCTGTCTCATATAAGATGTGAAATATTATCTACACAGCAGCTGTGTAACAACCTTCTAGCATATGCCTAACCTTCAGAATAATTTTGTATTTTATTTTATTTAGTATCGACATACAGATTGCTGTGCAGTCACCCTACATGGACTCCTATAATGACATCCAGGAACAATCCATAAATACAGAAGAACAGGTAAGGTTTCATCATAAGTAAATAGCTGCTACACTTATAAAACAAATACTGAGACTTTAGAACGATACTGGACCATTTTATTATTCTGTTTCAAAGTTGTATATATTTTCAAAGGCAAAGAATATTTTAGGAGAAACAGGGAAAAAAACACTACTTGAGACACACACTGAAGGTGGCACCACAGTCGCAGACCTCCAAAGATCAAGCTATCTTCTACGGCAGTGGGCGTTGTACGTGAGAGACATTGCCTGAGACTGCTCGTCATCTTTTCATGTCATTTAAAAAAAAAGGGGGGGGGGGGGGGGCGGGGAACAACGGGACGGACGACACACATCTGTCCTCTAACCGCTCTGAACAGTAGTGGTTGGATGACAAATAAGAGCTATCTTCTGCCAGCTGAGGCCACACACACAGCAGAGCGGCTGTGAGCAGGACACCCCAGACCAGCCGCGGACACATTTCCAGTTGTCTGCGGTAACCTCTGGCAGAAGGGGGATGTGGAAGGGACACAGGGAATTAAGGTAGCCAGGGCGGCTTCAAACGCTACTGTCCGCATCTTTCTCTTAGAGGTAGCTATCCCCAGAGCTGGGACAGCAAAGAATGAGTGGCGTGTCCACTTCTATTCAGACCAGCATCTTAGCACTCATCCTCAGCGGAAGAACAAATGTATGAAGAACCCAGGTCCTGAGCAATGACTAATGCCCAGGTACATTTATGCCATCCCTAGCAGGAGGCCATTTTAGGGAGATGCCTTGGCTACTTGTTCGTCTCACCCACGGTCTACCATTTGCAACCAGTCTCATTACACCTGAAAAGCTTGGCCCAGCTGCATCTGAACAACAGTCCTGTAATATCCTCCTCAGTAGCAATGCAAATGAGTTGGCCTAAGCCAAATGCAAATCACTTGCTTCTGCCTCAGCGCGTTCTTTAATTGCTTAACTGTTGCATTTTGCAAAAAGAAATTTTTTTTTTTAATCCAAGCTCAGAGAGCCAAAGTTTCATATCCCTCAGAATTTTTAGTCTGATAAAAGTGTGCCCTGCAGATTTCTCCTAGCTCCTTATAAAGGAAATCCGTCACTTTTATAGGTTTGGGGGTTTTTTTTCTTCCCTTTATTTGAGCAAGTCAGTCACAACCGTAGATTATGAAATTGTGCTGTGCTATTTCAAAGCCAGCAGAGGGAGCAGAAGTTAACGAGCACATCCCTCCCCTGCAGTGCTGCAGATGTGGCAGGGACACAAAACCAGCTGCCGTGAATTACACAGATACAGGTGGGTAGAGATATAAGGAAGAAATACTATTTGCCACCAACAAAGCAGCAAGACCACTGGGAGAGAGGTCGTTATTCTATGACAAACAAAGCAATATAAATCATATCTGCAATTTTAGTTACAATAGCTTTAAAAAAATGGAAAAAAACCCCAAACAATTAGAACTAAGCTCTGATTTCACTTTCTATAACAGGCTGATTGAAATAGCAATCGGACCTGTCCAAAAAGAGCCTGAGACAAGTGGGTATTATACACGCACAATATTAAAAAAAAAAAAAAAAAAAAGACTGAAGACACTAAAGGTACTTACCTTTTTGTCAGGTTTTGGTGAATTACATATGGAATTTAGGGCCTGTTTCTTATACTCAAGCTTGTCATTTAGCTGGCGAAGTTTATTTACAGCATAACTGGCCTGTTCATTAATTCCTGTGCTGCATTCTTCAGTGGCTTCTTCACAACCTTGGCTCTAGGAATAAAGGATGGGAGTAATTGCATCATTAATATGAAAAAGGAGACAGTTATTGTTTGCTCCATAAGCATTTTATGTATAAGAACACTTATTCTTGATATAGATGAAAATGTAGGTATAACAGATTCTAACAGATATTCCAACCATCAGATCCAACATGAAACCTAAGTCTGTTAAAAAAAAAAAAAAACCACCACCAAAAAACCAAAAAACACAAAGACCAAAAATGGACAAAGCCTCATTACCATTTACACTACAGCTCTTCGGCACTTCTTGCCAACTGTGTAAAATGACCTTCAAGCTAAAGGCTTTAGTGTAAATGAGAGGAAGAATCAAAGTTTATTTTAAAAGCAACAACAGCTTAGTAGTCATGATCAATATTCTGAGCCAGATAGAAAAGCAAATACTTAGCTCTGAGCCGAAAGATAATGAGATGGGGGGGCAACAACAAAACAACAAAAAAAAATCACCGTTCTAACAAAGTCCTGCCTCCCACAAATCTTCACAAAACGGATTTATCAGCCTGCAGAACAATCTAAACCAAGTCCTTTCTCTTCATAAACAGATTTTACTGCTGTTTTTAGAAGTGTTAATAAAAATGTGCTAAAAGCCCATATGCATTACCCTAAACTTGTACATCATTTTCTTACATTCATTCAGATAAACCAATAGCTTTTTCCATCTTGTGTACTACAGGCATGCAAAAAAATAGAAAACTTCACACCTTTCAGTGACATTATCTTTAACATCTTTTGGCATTTGCCTCAGCCTCCCCTTGCTTACTGTACTTCCCCAAATAGGTATGAAGACCTTGAGATCCAGCAAACACAGCACTGTGATGTTACTGTTGCCATGTTCAAAGATCTTTGAGGTCTGTTTGTGACTGAATATATCTTAATTTATCTGTGGGAAGCTATGAATCTAATCTCATGAACGAGAGTTCTGTGTTACTTAATTATATTCCCACTAAGTAAGCTGTATCTTTATATAATTAAGAAAAAAGGCTAACAGAAGGAAGTCTCATACTTTACTAAGTTCTGTGAGTTTTAGAAGAGACAATCAATCCTACTGTAAATTCTGCAGTATTTTACATCTTAGGAAAAAAAAAAATCTGAGAACAGATACAGTAGCAACAATAATTATCTCCTTAGTGTGAGCCTCATAAGGGAGGGTAACATAATGAGAAATCAGGAGTTGAAGGCTAAGAAATCCACGCCCTTTTCCAGCTCTGCATTTGCCTGCTACGTGGCTGAGCAAATAACATTAGTTCCATGCCCCGTCCTTTCTTCTGTCTATTCTGCATGGCCTGTAAACCCCTCAGGTCAGAGACTGCCTCCAAGCATGCGTAGCATGGAAGCTTATTGTCGTCTCCTGGCACTACAATAATACAAAAAATAATAATTAACAACACGGGGCATTATTCGAGACACTATAGAACAGAATCACAAAATAAAAACTCATACTTGCTGGGAAGCACAGAGGTCAAAAAGAATCAAAAATGCTATTTTCAATGCTGAAGAATTAAAAGACTTTTCATATGAAGTTTGGTTCTATTTATCAAAGGATTGCAATTAATTACAAATCAGTAAGGCTCTGCTCCAGAGGTAGGCTACATGATTTTTCTGTCATTAACATTTCAGACACTTACAGCAGAAAACACTGCTGAATCACTAGGTTTATCACAAAAATGCTAGAATTACAAGATAACAAGTTGCCTGTATTCAAATTATCAAATAAACAACCAAAACACTTGAAGTTGAGCTCATAAAGGATTGTGCTATTTTCCCCTGATTGCTAAACTGATAATGACTTCCATTTCTGAGAGGGCTGCAGAATGCAGACTTTGGGCTTATTTTAGCCATCTGACACATGCAGCACCGACGCAACGACCAGGCTCTCTTTCTCCGAAGTGCTAAATGCAGGCACTGCTTGCCTCTGTATGTTTACATCTACTCATGACCTTTTAAAGGAGGTTTGTCCAAGGAGTGAAAAGCGGTGAGTGAATGGAAGGAAGAAGAGCGAGCTTGTTCCACGGGCAGCAGAACCAGCAGAGTCTGGCCTTGCCCCAATTCCTATCTTCTGATTTGATTTTCTCACGTTTAATCAGGGCTTACCCTTTTGTCCTCCCTTCCATGAGGACACTAGGTGGCTTTTTACCTATCCAGCTGTAACAGCAAAATTTATAGAAAATTAACATAGGTGACTCCCACAGCACCGAAGGAAGTGAGGAGGTAGACTTCCAAAACCCAAACTAAAACAAAACTGATTAGTGTTTGCTAACAATATGGATCCCTCCAGAAACACCAAATTTCTCAGCTGTGGTTTTCTATAAATGGGGAGGAAAAAAATGTATTAGCCAGTAGTGCATTTTCACCAACATTTGAAAGCCCACTGGAAGCTTCAGAAATAAGAATTTCTTATAATTTATTTCCACCTCAAAGACTCTGAAGCGTGGCACAGAGCCATTAGGATTGCTCTATTCAAGAGATGCTCTAACCGTATATGCAACTTCATACTTAATTTGTTATTAAAAATGCAAAAAAACCTTTAACCATATAAGCAAACCTGGCAATGTATTAGTCTTTAAGGTTTCAAAGCAGATGCAGCCTTCAAATCTGGCACATAGGTATCTAAGGACTCAGAGAAAGGACAGATGATGCTGATGTCAAAAATCTAATTTTTCAGCAGCTATAGTAAATGTTATCTGACAGAGGACAGCTACCCCTTAAGTGTTGTGTCAGTTTTCTCACAGTTATCTCTGTTAGACTCTGAATAAAATATATAAAGAGATTAAAAAGCACAACATTTAATACTTAGAAAGTTCTGGATAAAACCAGTAGCAGCCTTTTCTCAAAGTCCCAATGACTGCAAACACAAGGACAGAAAGTCTTTGAAGTACCTACCACCCTCAACACAGCTGAGTTAGCAGTTAGAAAAGCAGAAAACGCGTCTTGAATCTTTTATCAAGGAAAAGAATACAGGGAGAAACAAACAATGAAAAATTCAGCAAGCTCTAAAAGTTCATATTGGAAGTAATTTACTTATAACAGCTCATCTCTGCAGATTTGCTGATATGCAGACTACAGAGACTATAATAGCTCACCTATAGAAATGAAAGTCATATTTAAGCAGTAAATACAAAAGCCTTAGGTTCTGGAAAAACTGTTTCTAAATGGCAGAATGCAGATCAGCACCTCAGGATTCTGCCTCTTGTTTGTCCATTTAGATCCAGCTTTAGACAAGCTATCACACTTCATTGTGTTCTGAGCAAGTTCACATGTAAAATGAGGATATCCATGCTGATTTGAAGCGGCAGCCTCACTGAAAGATGCTCACTAGTCTGAGAGATGCTCTTGTCAAAATGTTCTCAGATAAACACAACACAAGTTCCCCCAACATGACTGATTTAGAGAACCCACTGAAAAAAACTGCCCCAAGAAAGCTGCTGTTAGGTTATTGCTTATGACATTTGGAATGCTCTGTTTAAGTATTTCCAGTTCTAGTGCTATTTTAATCAGTTTTATCTTCCAACATAGCCTATTAATTTATTCAATAA
Organism: Platalea leucorodia; assembly: GCF_965183815.1. Lineage (NCBI taxonomy): Eukaryota > Metazoa > Chordata > Aves > Pelecaniformes > Threskiornithidae > Platalea > Platalea leucorodia. Next base: position 50,861,600 of record NC_138828.1, on the reverse strand, counting down.
ATTAATAAAAAAGCACTAAGATTACATTTTTCAGTACTTTTTCTCCTCTTTTGTGAACTTTTAATACCTATTCAGTACCTAGAAAATGCATGGGGGACAGGGACAGACACTGTCTAGACAGAAACCTACTGATGTTTCAGTGAGATTTCCTTCATTGAAAAGCAGAGCAGCTGAGCTTGTATGAGGTATGTTTTGCATTCTCTGATACTAAGGAGCATAACAAACGATACAGAATATAAAAAGCTTAGAAATCTGAAATATCTGCTTTAACTAATTTAAAGTAGTCAGTCATTTTGTATCATTTTGTTTCAAAGAGCTTGTAAACATACCAGGTTTACCTCATGAAACTACAAGACTGATGATATCTACAAATACATCAGAAAAAAAAAAAAAAAAAGAAAAGTAGTCCAAAGCTCAAGGACAGAAGATCCTACAACATGCTTTACCCAGGATTGTCTTCAGATCATCTTAAAATAACAGTGAAAAAAACCTGTCCATGTGACTCACCACTTCATCTTTGTCCTCAGGAGTTAGCTGAGCAGAACTTCTTTCTTCTTCCTTCTTGACTGATCTCTCATATAAATCACTGACAATGAATGAGGGGTAGTATCTGTCCTTTAGAGTTTCATAAACATCTGCTTGAATTCTGTAGAATACTTCAATGCCTTTATTTCCCACAAGACTTTGCTGTATTTCTTTATAAAGGGACTTTTCCACAGGTATTTCTCTGCTTTCCACAAAAAAATTCTGATAAATTTCACTCACCAGTTGAGGTATTTCAGCCTAGGAAGCAAGGAGAGAGAAGGAGGGAGAAGAGAATAATAAAAAAATGCTAAAATTACTAAAAAAACCAGGATGCCTCAAGATCCAGGTACATAATTTGAAGGATAATCAAGCTAATTTCACACCCAGATGTATCAGAACATGTCTATTAATCTCTTAAACACTGCCTACCTATGCTAAGCAGTCACTTTCACAAGATAAATATCGGTATTTGTTAAGTGAAGAAACAGCTGTGCTCTAAAATTACCATAGGTTCCACATCCACCACTTTTAAAAGTATGCTCCAAAAGCTGGTATTAAAAGGGAAAAAAGTACTAGAGCAACATTGTGGTCACCGTTTTAAGTTCAGGTTTTAGAGTTCAGCTGTATCGGCTCTCCTGTCTTCTGCTGGATAGGATCAACTCACTTTATACGTGACTATAATTAATTTTTGAGGGGGAAAAGGAAAAAAAAAAAAGGAAAAAGAAAAAAGCACACCTGAAGAGACATTTAGTGGTACGTGAGGCCAGGTATTTTCACTGAGCACAGAACCGTGCACAGGATTGAACTTTGCAGTAATGAACAGGAAAGAGAGGTAGTAATGCAGCACAGCCCATCATCATCTCTCTAAATTATCATCTCTCTGAACCGACCCCAATTAAAAAGGTTTTACCCACTCCCTTAGCATGGCACAATGTGCTTGCCTGCCTGCCTTATGTGACAGTATCACAGCCACATGGCTGCATGATGCTACTTCGTTGTAATCAAAGCTGCCCCTGCAGTGGCAGACAACCCTTATGTTCCATGGAGCAACAGGAGCACAGTATGTTAGAAGCTCTTTAAAAGAAATGGGAAGTCTTGAATAAAGGCACTATACTTATTGTTTTGAAAGCAAGGAGAGAAATTACAGCTGAAAGGTCATAAAATGATTTTAGCACCTTTTCCAATCACGAGCAGTTTGCAAATCAAAACTGATTTATACAACTCTCTTCACAGTGCCTGACAAACCCTTTTCGTGAACACCTTCTAGCCCGAGCTGGTTGTTAGCCATTTCTTCAGATCATATTAATAGCTCACTACTCATGCTCCACAATTTGCCACTTTTGTTACAGGATGTTATTTGTGTTTTCCAATGGACTAGAATCTTTTTACATAGGAGAGTAGTACAATTACAGTGAATAAAAAGTTAACTGATACTTAATAATGAAATTTGTATTTCATGCCAGTGTGAATCCTGGAGATTTAAAACAGTTTCCCCCCAAAATCCACCCCACTGCTCACAAACAGCAAATTTGTCCTCTACATTCCTGCTCTGCACCATTGCTCCAGGATACCTCTTGCAACTTTAAGTGATATTTCTCATTCCTACTTTATTTTAGCACAAATGACAATATAGCATTGTTTCTTCCCTCTAGCAGTAATGCAGCATTCCTGGAGAAACTTAGCTGTTTATGCAGCAACAGAACAGGGAGAGGAAGGGATCTTTTAAAGCAAAATCTCTCTTTCAAGAGGATTTTAAAAGCATACATACACAAATTTTCACGGTTTTGGATTGAATGGGCTACCTGTAATTGGCAAGATAAGAAGTTTATGTACAGACTATCAAACTAATGTACTTTTAAGTTTCATATTGGCTTTAGTTGTATCAGCTCATGTATAACTGCAAGTTTTTCCTCCAGTGGAGGGGAAAACAGTTCTACTACTTTTGCACATCAAGTATCCTTTTTACAGGTCATGTTGCCACGCAACAGTAAACCATCATCGCAACAGTCCACAATTTTTAATTGCCATTTATCCCAAAACATTAGAAAAAAACCAAATCGCTTAGCACTCATCCTATGCTATTGCTATTTTAAAAACATAAATACGAAGACATTTCCTAACATCAAGATCACAACAAGCAGAGATTCCCATTAATGTACAAGCCACATGGACTTGCAATTTCTTCCACCTTGTTAGCGTTCTTCAGATACTCCACAGACTCCCAAAGACCGATCAAAGCCATCTTGTCCATCCTTTCCATGTAGATTCGGAAGTGCTCTCGGTATGAAGGGTTGGCCAAAATTTCTTCAAACTGAAGAATCTGAAGAAAGGAAAACTAAGAGTAAAACCTGGGAAAATACCTAACTCTAGCTTCTCTCCATCCCTTATGGGGAAAATCTTTTCACTTGATGTGCCCCAAAGCACCATGCATCCCACAAACATGTAAACTAGATTCAACTGCACAGACCTTCTACAGGAATAGTTCTGTTTCATTTAAACAAATCAAAAATATGAGTTGTAAGTATTTAGAAGATAAATGCATCTATGCTCCTACCAGACAGAAAAATGTTTCCACATGTTTTCTGTCCAGGAGGTAAGACTACATTTCAAAGGACTAAGATGGCATTTCAAGTCATTCATGAAATGCTATTGCCAAAAATTTAACTTCCAACATTCCTGCAAGGCAGAGGAGCCAAGCTGAAAGCTAACTGGTCTGTTCTTTGCCTGATTCAAACAAAGAGCAACACCAGCAGTTTCCATGCCACAGGCCACAGAGCTTTGAGATGTATCTCAGTTATTCCCAGGGACACAGAAAAGATGGAGGGCAGTTCTTCACCCTGGCAGCTAGGGCATTTGGTGGCCAGTTCCCATTAACTGAGTGTTATTGAAAAGCATCTATCAGAAATGAAGCCAGGGAAGAGTACGGGCTGTGATATAATGCTCAGGACTCTTCCCAAGATGAGAGAGGAAGGTGTACATCAAGCAGAAAAGGAAATGAAACGCAGACTTCCCACACCCAAGCAGATGTTGCAGCCAATAAGCTGTTGGATTAAAAAAACCGTTATTGCTTCCTTCATCCTCTACTGTTTTTGTGAATCCAGGCCTTTTCTTTAAGACAAACACCTGAAAACAAAATACCTCCCTGACAAAATGAACGGATCTTCCCATGTTGAACAAAATGAACAACCTTGGCTTTCTTTGAAAAATAGGATCAATTTTCAAAACACCCTATCAAAACTAAACACCCCTTCCTCTCCAACTTTTCAGTCTAGCAGCTGAACTAGTTTTCATGTAGCTCATTTAGTGCCATTACTTATATCACCACGAATCCAAATACACCAGAGTGGTCTTGGTCTCTTGCTTTGTACCTCACAGACACCAACCAACCCCCACTTTTTCCTTTGAAAAGAAAAGCACGTCCTTAAGCACTGGGGCTAATGAATCTCAGCTTCTTATGACTTTGCATTTTATAGCAAAGATAATTTGGTACAGAGCAAAATGTGAATGCCAACCAATACTGAGGCGTTAATAATTTCTCTAATAGCAATACAATTACCTAATAGTAATACAATTCAGGTCACGTATCAGCACCTCTCTCTCTGGGAAGGCCACCTATTTTCCTAAACCTAATACCTGGGAAACTCACCATCAAGTTACATTTAGGAAAAACAGTTTGCCGGACTCAAGCTGTATGGGAGGAAACCACATACACGTGCATGTACGCAATGACTAGCACAAGTCACTTCCTTAATGAACCAAGCTAAAGAAGGTTCTTTAAAAACTGCAGCCACCTATGTTTTGTCTGAAACAGCTCCCCCAGATTTTGGGCAGTGTTTAAGCAGATTGTGTTTGTCTCAGCTGAAATGCTCATTTTCATCTTCAAAGTTCCTCAGTGACAGTCATGTGCCATTCCTCTCCATTCTTTACCCTACCAGTATCGTCCGGACATGGCTTGCTCTTAGCTTAAGAGCTATTCAGGTATACGAACGTAAACTTCTGTCTTTCAGAGCTCACTCTATAATCCTCACTGAACAGCACAGAGGGAGAGGCTTGCTGAAGCTAGGCTTATTACAGAAACGGTGATCCGACTGTCAAAGAGAAGAATACAGAGATGACAATTCAAAGGCCAGTCTTTGTTTTAGCCTCATTGTTGTGCATCATCATACTTTCTATTCAATCATTTTATCAAGGACAATGATTTAAAATACAAGCGGAAGAGGGTCTTCCAGCCTCTTGAACAGAGATCTTCACCATCTCCAGGACCGTCAGCTCTGTAAATTATAACAGAGGTAATAAATCACTCCCAGTGCAGAGCATGTGCTGTCACTTCTTGAGCTAGAGGTCACCTTGGTCTCTATGCCTCTGTTATCCAAGGTATCCCCACCCAGGCTGCCAGCAAGGAGGATAATTAGCAAACATCCCCTCTCAAAAGTAATCGTGGGTAAGCACTGCTGCAGGGAGCACAGCAAGTGCAACCATCCCTCTTGCCTGAGAAAGGGCTCATTGCACAGGTGCCCCAGGGTAATTAAAGTGGTGGTGCCTAATAAATGCTGTTACACAAACCTCCTAATAGTTACCTTGCAAACTGAAATATTTTAACAAAATAAATTAATGGCCAGAAAAGCTTATTTAAACTCCTCTTGCAGAAATGAGACCTCACAAGCTTTTTTTAGGTTTTTGTTTGTTTGTTTAAGCCTTGACTATCCTGGAATTATTAAATATGTTACAAACACTGTACTATAAACATTATTAGGACTTCAGTGACAACAATGATGGACAAAAGAGGTTTTTAGGTTTGAGGTGATAAGTTATCATAAAATGCATGCAATCTGGGAAGTATTCTGTGGACGATCCTTCCTTCTCTGATTTAAAGAATGAGATTCTGCAGTAATTTGTAATCCTCAGCAAAAGACCATTTTATGACTCAGTCTCACCATAGATTAGACTACAAAGCTGTAAGCTATGCTGGCACATACGCCCACATTAGGGCATGTGCACACCCTCAAATTTAATATCCAGTTAGCAGATATAATTTAGAATTATCAGCCTCAACAGCAACCCTTCAAGTCCTTTTAACTCAAGAGCAGCTTCTGGGTTCAGAAAAAACAGCAGCTTTACTGCCGCCACATCCATTCCCTACTCCAACAGGGAAGTTACTAATGTACCACAGCTGGTCACAGGCTCTGCCAAGTACTAGGAAGGGATTAGATTCCCACTCCCCGCCAGTGGAGAGCTTTAACCAGCGTCCCTAGCATATGCACACAGAATAGCCTTGTTCCTGGCCTTACAAAGCAGAGCCCTGGGCTTGGCAAGACCCTAAAGAGAGTCACAACCTCTCTCTGAAGGGGAACATAAAACAGCTACTTGATTTGGAAGGGCCTGTATAGGCACCAGACATGGCATAGGTGCACTGTACTGTATTTCTTTGCAACACACCAGGTTCCTGTTCGCTACCACCACACTGGCCTATAATCAATAAGCACAATACAGGTAGTAACAGCACTGCAGATCATGGGTAGGATGAACAGAATTTGGGTCAGTAACGGAGGTTTTCTGCTGGGATGATGGCACACAGACTGAAGCACTTCTGTTTTCATTTGGCATTTTTTTTTCTTTTTTTATAGAAGACAGGAATCAGAGGAACATAAAAAAATATTACTGGAAAAATGTGTGTGTCTTTGCAAGCTGCATTTTAAAAAACATTAACTAATGCTTTGTCTATACGCTGACTAAAATTAAAGCACATATTCTTCTTATTGTTTTTTAGAAAGAGGCAAGTCATCAGAAGGATATCTTTGTCATATACGGCAATAGCTGAACCAAATGAAATGCTTAGTTACCTATCAGGAAGTATATACTACAGAAGGTACCTGGCTATCTTACTGCACATACACTAATAGAAAAATCCCTGCCTTGAGACTCACATGTTCATGAACATACTTCTGTCATAAGACACCCCATCTTCAGGCAACAGGGGAACAACAATTGAAGCTCGCTTTCTTTATATCCCCAAATCCTGTACCAAGAGGTATCCTGACATAATGGGATCTCACAACCTGAACCTCGGAAATCACAGTGAAAATCTGATCAGTCACCAGTTACATCAGCATCTACCCACAGATGTGGTGCAAGTAAGGTCTTCTGCAGCTGTTTCAACTTAGTCCTCATCAGCAGGATTATGAACATGAACTGCCTGTGCCTCAGAATACACCAGGTGGTTTCCCTGCAATTTCACAGCTAGTTAAGGATCAGATCCCCAGAGCTCCTCCTACCACCCATGGTTCACAGAACAGCTCCACTAAGGGGATGCTGTGACTCCTCCACAAGTCAGCTCTCACAGATGTGGTGATGTGGCTGTTGTGCAGAACACAACAGATCAAACAAACGGTTTGCTGAATAAACACAGAAAACAAGAACTCAATTAGTTACTGCAGTACTGTGCAGGTACAGTTTCTAAGAAAAAGGATTAAAACTGCACTGACCATAAGCAGATTAGAAGAGATGCTTTATATATTACACTAATTCAAACTGCATTTTCTCTAAAAGCAAGTCTAACACCCAAGGCAGAGTATAACTCTGTATCAGAGCTAATGACAGAATTCAGATTCAGAGAGTAGCTGGGATTTGTTTGTTTGTTTATAAACATTTGATTATAATTCACACATTCAGGATTTCCCTAGAGAACCCGGATTCAGGATAATGAGGTGAGTGAAACATGTGCAAAGTCTATACAGTCCCATGACTTTTATGTATTTATCAAACAGAAAACTGACACCATTTTATAATGAGCTTCTGCTGTGAAAGGAAAAAAAGGTATTTGAAAGCACATAATTTTTGTTTCTTAAATCTGTAAGAGGAAAACATTGACAGCTCCAAATAATCCATCTCCACATTTAAGCCCATAATCAGAACATGCATTAAAGACTTTTACCAGCAATGCTATTACTCCCTTACTACTGCAAGAAAGAGAAAGTTTTCTGTAGGATGCAGAAGTGAAACCAAAATACAAGTTTAGGTCACTAGTCAATTTGCTTGTTGTTCAACCTGTACCAAAATTCCCCTAAGTTAATAATGTAGTCAAGCTTCTGTACTACACTTACACAAAATAATAATTCAAAACACCATTGCTGACCTATTTCATGCAAGTTGAAGAAAGGAAGGCAAACTTCCAGTTTCTTCTAGGCAAGCTAGTTATTCTGCAGGTTAAGCACTAGCTTAACAGAAAAGCTGGCACAGCCAGACTCCAAAGAGAAGTTATGGGCCACCAGCAGCGACATACCAACATACCTTATCTACTAAAGCCCAAACAACTCCTTTCCCTTTTGCTTAGAAAAAGGCCTGAGTGTTCAGTCAATAATGCCCACATAGGAGGGGCCAGCATGCAAAATAGCACCGACTGCCTTGAAGTAAGCCAGACTGCAGCTAAAACAGTGCAGGAAGAGGATGGGAAGAAGCAACAGTGAAGAGAGCCCCCTTCCTCGGCCAGAGCACTGGGCATTTTTCTGTGCTCAGAAGACCACAGCGTGACCTCTGTCTCTCATCCAGCCTCCCTCAGCCTCTTTCCTGGCAACAGAGAGGTGGGGACAACAGGAGAGGGAAGCAGTTTTACTGTTTTCTACACTGACATGGGTGTGGAGGGGTTCTACGGCTTCTTCATAGAAACACATCAAAAGCTTAGAAGCAGAGCAGCCCCGGATCCCATTGTTTCCACCATCACTACAACAAATGCCTGTGCAAGGAGTCTTTGTTCCCATTAATAGTACCATTAACTCAATATGGAGCTGCTCATGGGTATATTTGCAAGATATAACCCTGGGTCAGCAGCTCCCACCAAAAGAAACCAAACCAAAACAAAACAAAAAAAACCAAAAACCAAAAAACCTCACACAAACCAAAACCACACCATCAGTTCATAAAACCTGTAACATTAGCAACAGGAATTCCTTTGATTTTAATTACAATACTACTATATTTTTTTATAGTTTATTATATTTCTGACCAATCCCTGCCCCTATCCAGTGCAGCTTCACTACTTGACCCCATTCCTGAACAATCTTATGTCACCGTGGATCTATCCTGGGAAGCCTGTACCATCTCAGCAGGCACTGAAAGTGGCACCAGCAGCTCACGCGGTGCTGCCACATGCTCCCCTCTTCCCTTTTCTCCTTGGCACCTCTCGCTACACCCAACTTCAGGAAACAGATCAGGACTCCTTTGGCACAAACGATGGCACACCATCTGAAAGCATGCTTTAAGGATGAGTTGGGGGTAGGGAATTGCTCTCTTTCAGACCTTACTCAAGAAGGACCAAACATAAACAGTGAGAACTATTTCTCAGTCAGGCAACTTTTGCTTACATGCCACTAAGTTGCAATTATTATAAGGACATAAGGAAAATTAAAGATGAAGAGAGAACGTCTTCTACCTATATGAAAAAGATAAAATCTTCTTTCTAATTTGAATACATCAATTATTGTGCTCTCCCCAGAGGGGACAAAGTAGATTACACAAGGAAGATACTAAACTTACTGAAGTTTAGCAACGGTAAGTAGCCATGATTTTCTTTTTGTAGATTCTGGCTAATACAACTGTAGTTTTTTCAATTCCAGACTACAGCGATGTTGAAAACCAGCATTCAGTCAACAGCTTTACCAGAGTTTTTCTGCAATGACTGCCCTAAATTTTGTCAATTGCCTTCCACAAGTGTTTGCTTTTGAATAACTCAGTATTTGCAAAACCCACAGGTATTTCCTACAGTAAATATAACAAGGGCCAAAGAAACACTGCACATATGTTGGCAATCTTTTACTTGAAAGCAAGTTGCTACCTTCAGAAATACCGCTACCATGTCTTTATTAACCCCCTACATGCAGTATGTCTGAAAAATCACACATGCTTACGAGCCACTCGATTCTTTATGAAGTTTCACATTTAGCAATATTCCAAGCTGAGTGATCAGTATGTCTTTTCGGGTACTTCAGTTATCTTTTCCCAAGATAAATAAACTATGCAGCAATTAATTTATACTTGACTCCTGGGGGAAGGGAGGGATTAATGACAGCGAGGCTAATATGATCCAGTGCTAATAGATTTAGAATGACCTTTAGACAATGTACGTGCTATTCGATTTATACCTTCTGACTCTGAGGGCCATCGCCTTCATCAGACATGCCATCTTCCTGCTGATCATAAGCAGGCCCTCCCAGGAGCCTTATTCTCTTCTCGCATTGCTTCTTTGCCACTGTCAGCTGATTAATATACCTCTTCACATTGCGAGCCCTCAGTAGGTCAGCTTTCATTGCTGCAGTTTCCTTTCCTTTTGAATCTAAGAATAAAGCAAATCAGAGACAGTCTTTTACAACATGAAAACATCATCACACCATTGCCCCTGTGACCTGCCTGATCAAAGCATTTGTCATTCAGGAATCAACTATGCACATGAGCACATATACTGGAAAGTTTGTATTTGAAACACAATGACGATTTTGAAACATTCTCCAATGATACCTCAAGGGTTTAAATAAAAGAGTTCAGAAAAGAATCCTGATTGAAATGTCCAGTGAAATCTGACCCCTCCAGCTCTCTTCCCATACCTTGTTGTAAGACACAGGCCCAAGACTTGTACTACAGGATGTACATTTATCAGATGGTGTTAGGAAGTTACCTACAGCCACGGCGTACGATAACACATGGAGCTAATGGCTTATGTACCTTACTGAACATAACATTGACTGCCTATAGTCACGAGGGACCAGACTCAATCCCCTCCAGCGCAGCATTAAACGTTCCCACGCATCTTATTTGCAAATCCAAATTTCTTGAGCCTGCTGTGAACAGCACATCATACAGTATCTCCTCCAGACAACAACACTGACCGAAGCTCACTCAAAATGGTCAGATGACTAAGAAAAAAAAAAATCTTATAATGTCACGTCAAGACCGCACAGTACTGTTACATAGTGAAGTAACATGAAGATGACAGTCAGTTGAGCAAGACTTGGTAATAAAAGGTGTCATGTTTGTGCATTCTACATTCCAGCCTCTTCAGCTAATTACCAGGGCCCAAAAAAAGAAGCATCAGATAAAGCAGATTAAAAAACCCTTTTGCCTTGAAATCATTCCTGTTTTGGAATGATTCAACTGATTCACATTTATACACTGGTTTTATTTTCCTCTTGTTCAGTGATAATACTCCTGCTTTTGCAGGCTGCAACTAGAGCTCAGTAGCAAAGTACCTGGCTTGTACTCGGCTCTGGATTAATTGATTGCTCAGGAATAAATAATAGAGATTTACTCTATGTTTTCAAAACATCAAATGCTAGCAAAATGATGTAGATAAGAACAGTGTTCTGTTTTCAAAACAGTTGCTGGAAAGAAACAACTAGACAACTAGGTTTGTTAATGGATAGACAGAAAAAGGAAATCTCTTAGGAATGATTTAAAATACGTATTTTAAACACATTTCTAATACATTAAAGTACCTTCTCCTTTTAGAACTGTTTTCATCCTTTTATTTCCCTCTCAAAGCCACATGTAACTACTGCATGTGACCATAAGCTTTGTCACTTGTGTACTGAAGGACAACTCAAGGTATATGGAGCTCCCTGAATTTTTACATGTAATGTGAGTACAGATATTCTCCCAGTATCTTTTACCATATTCTTTATCTCACTTTATTCACTGCATGTATTTATGTATGTTGGTAGGGAACCTTCCTGGTTCAAAGACTGTTAGTGTTTTAATGGATAAGTATCATTTGCATCTGAGCTGCCACATAATAGTGAACTATAGCGATGATATTCGCTGAAGCAAATGATAAAATGAGTTTACCATGAAAAAAAAAAAAAAAAAAAAAAAAAAAGCCATCTGTTTTCCTGGCATGTTATCTCCACAGGGAAGTCAACAGAGCATTTAATTTAGTGTTTCAGTTCCCTGACCAGAGGTACCAGTATTAGTGAGAGAAAAAGAAAGGAGAACAACAAAAGGCAGGAAGAGACCTTAAAGACAAAATAGCTCTCCCCCTCAATTTAAAACATTTACAGCTAATACAAATACACAGACAGTAGTTTAAAGTGAAGATTAAAACTCAACATTTCCCTTCCTGCACTTGACTCTTAAGATGATTTTTAAAAGTTCTCAGTTCTCTCAATATTTTAAATACTTTGGGCTCAAAATGCATACCTGAAAACCCACACTTCGAAAGCCCATGACCGGTGTTACACAACGATCATTCAGCCTTCTTAAAACGAAAGTACCCTTCTAGTGAAAACAAGGCATTCTTGGGGGGTTTTCAAAGTAAGCATGTCTACTTTACCTGAAGTCTTATCATCCTGTAATTCATCCCGTAATTGCAGCAGGCCTCCAGGAGAGACTAATGAGCCCTACATCCCACCTGCTTCCAGTGATTAATTACTTTTTTAGCAAAGATCCTTCAAAAACAGTTGCCTCGCTCAGCTCTTCATATCCATAAGGAGCCACTCCCTGTGAAGATCACACTGCCAGCCTCTTCCTGCTCCATGGGTAAGCAGGAGTAGTCACCATGAACGCCTGGCAGCCATGTCCCTTCACAAATAAACAAGAGGCTGATGAAGAGCTGCCCAGCATGGAGCGTGGCTAACACGCTGCAGCGCAGGAGAGAGACAGTGTGGACAAACACTGAACACGACCTCCCTCTTCCAAAGTATGAAAGATAAGCTGGCAAAGATCAGGAGGAGCATTTTCAGGTCAACTGGGGAAGGTTAGGAGGATCCTTGGTTTTTCTCCTAACCCTAATCTCCTTTTGAGATTTTTGAGGATTCTCAGATTTTCAGATCTAAACTGCTCCGCTTTTTTTCATATTAAACCCTACAAAAAAAGGTATTTTAAGCTATAAAGATAACTTATCTATTTTATCCATTCTTGCCTGATCCCACCACCACCAAAGTACTGAGACACAATTAAGAGACTTTTTTTGCCATTTCTAAATACCGGCGAAGATGATGTTCACTACATTCAGGTATCACTGCATAAACCAAATAAAACCAGAAAGTTACAAAAGAGGTGGCTTGCATTTACTTATGTACCCTTCAGCAAGCTCCAATAAATGGAAAAGGAATAGATACATGCTACTAAGACACTGTTTCATCACTATGCAAAGAAAGAAAATGCATCCTTTGGACAATTTTTTTTTTTTTTTTCTAGTAACAACTTTACAGTTTGGGGATTTTTTTTTTTTTAAACTATTACTAAAGACAAACAAAAATCACTCCTCATCAGCAAAACAAGATGTTTCTTTGGCACTTCCTCCCTCTGTAAGCTGCATACATGTTTACCAGCAGCTGCTGAGCAGGGCCTCCATCCCCAAAGGAGCAAAGGGTCCTTTAGTAACTGCCTTCAAAATAATTCTCCTTATCAGGTGAAATTTTGACAAGACATGCACTGCCATGGAGGTGCTCCAAAACCAGAGGGGTACTGTGCACCCCTCCCAAGGGCATCCAAATGCAATTAGTACCAAAAGCAGAATTCCAGACTCTGCTTATCGATCCACAGCTGTGGATAATTCAATTTGCACTGAACAATATTAAAATGCAAATGGCCCAAATGAGTTCAAACTTACCAAGCAGTCAAAGCTAAGTTAAGCTATCTGTGCAAATCTTTTTTTACTCCACACATTTTTGCACATCTCCAGTGATTTCTGACAAAGCTTCCACATTTTCTCCTGAATCACTCATAACTACCTCAATTTGAACCAGGCCGGGAACATATCCTAGAACCCAGCAAAAACATTTTTGAGAATGCATTCCTCAGACCTAATTTTCTTTCCTCTTCTTTTTTTGGTAGTTTTGCTACTTGGTCAAGTTTATATGCATGAAATACATTAAACTGCAATACATACTCACACCATCTGTTTTTCAGTCTGCCGGGCCTTGCAAACAATAGTCATGCCAACAAATGTCACACACAACTTTATTACCATAAACCACAGCAAAGGATACAACAAAAATAATGTAAATGAAGACATATGTAAAGCCTGCTTAAAGCGTAAACTAAATTGTATTGTAGTACTTCATGAACTGTCCCCTCTCTTGATAGTAGCAGCATAAACCAAAGATTTCTCATTTTAACTGCAGTTATATATGGCAAAAACATGATTAAAACTGAAAGTACAAGTTCTTGTTCCTTTACAGCTTCAAGAACTACAGACACCTGACACCTGGCAGCACGTACAACAGCACTGACTCATCTGAGTAGTCTCTGATGGAGCTGCACACATGCACACCACCACAGGCGTTGCTGCAAGACTTTTTGCAAGAGCCAAGTTAGGCATGTGCAGTGCCTACTTAATGCCACGTTGAAGCACTTAAGTAGCAAACACTGATTTAACATCTTCATATAAACAGTAACCGCAACCTTATATATATATAACATATATATATATATATAACATACCAACCATTATAGACCTCTTTGAACTCTCAGAAACTTTGAATTACACGTTTTCAAAGCCTACATAGGCCTGGAAAAGTATTTGTTCAGTTCTGCAAGAGCAGGCCAGACTGACAACCGTACACACAGTTCTTCTACTGCCCATGGTACAAGCAAAGGGAAAACCAGCTCTAACACGGTCAGACAAGAGAATGAGTAAAAAAAGGCTAAATCCCAAACACTTCAGGCAACAGATCTGGGGGAAGGCATTTAAAAGGGAGATCATGGAGAATTTAGGCACTGATCATTAGCAATATGCAGTGCAATACAGCCTTCCACGTCACAGCCACAGCTGAGCAAAACAAAAAACATGGCAGCAGTAAGATAAATTTGAACACAGGAGTAAGCATGTACTATACAATAAAATAACACCCACCACATACAGCCTCTGTAGGTCCCTGCATTCCCTTTGGTCACTTCTATCTGACCAGTCAGCCTCTCCCCTCCCTCTTTCACTGATGGGCATCTCTCCAAACCAACCATGGACAAGATGCATTACCATCACTAGCCCACACAAAGGATCTCAGGAAGAGAAAGAACTTCCTCTAAGATTGATCTGAAAATCACAAATCAAAATAAACAAGCCTATCACGATCAGAGTCAGCGTAACCTTCACCTTCATCCACAAGGGTTCCCTCCACACTTACCGCTTGAGCACGACGTGCAAGCACAACATCAGCTCTTTAAGCCTTGCCAAAAAGCTACGCAAAAATAATTCCGTATGCGTGTTTATCCCTGTGTTGAGGATGGGGGAGGATAATACAGTTTTGTCATAATTAAGTTAGATGACATCTGTAATGCACTGGAATGCAGAAGTATCCATTTTACTTCACTCTAAATTATCACCTTGACAAAACCCACACATCACAACCCACACATCCAAGTTAGCTTGAAGCCCCAGTTTCTAAAAGAAAAGTCCCTTTTTACAGCCAAACATTCAAGCCTCTTTTGGAACCACAGTACCCAAGAAGCCTGCCCACAGACAGTTCTGTTTCTGTACCAGCTGTCAGCTCCACTTATAAAAGCAAATATCTAGACGCACAGTGGGAATGCTCAGCAGGAGAAGTCTTCTACTGCAACACAGCAGATCTCGCCATACAGAAATGGCTGCTTGTTCGATCTGTCTCACAATCCCTGCTTGAAAAGGAGTAGTTTTCTCAACAGGGATGCCCTGGGGTCGACTACAATGTGCCATCTGAAAAACAGCCCCATCCCATCATCCAGGGGTGGTTTCCAGTGCTGTCAAGTCCCATATAAAGGTGGGGGGCACAGAAAATTAGAAGACAAATCAAATAAACCCCTTTACAGTATTGGGGGGGGGGGGGGAGGATCTGCTGAAAGATTTGCTCTGTTTTGCCCTAAGACAAGGTACATGCCTCTGTGGGTTTCTGTTTTTGTTTTAAACAGCAGCTAGTAAAAAGGGATCCTTGCTAAAAATTCTTGGAGGATCCTGTACTATAATATCAATAAGAAAAGAAACAAAAATATATATGTTAAAATTAGAACTACTGTATTTAAACAGTTTCTTATTCACATTACAACACATATCAAATTATTATAGCAACTTAGTTTTGTTGCTATTTCATGACTGTTTTTTGAAGCCCTCTCTTTAGAAAAATTAAGATCTACTCTTGCTTCTAGAAACTCAGGTCCTCTCTCACTCATGCTACAATGTCTGATCTGCATATTTGTCCTCTTACAAGCTGCTTTACTAGATCAAAATGCAGTAAACATTTTCAGATAAGCATTTCTAGTCCTTCAAAGTCTAACTCAGATTGGGTTAAAAAAAAAAATCACAAAACAAAACTAAAATTTAGCTCGAATTTGGTTCAGTACTTCCAAGGAATCCTTATCAAAAGGCAAGATGAGAAGAGTTTTACAGTTAAAGATGTAGAAAGATGTGATTCTTCTAGCCAGAGCACATGTGACTCTAGAGAAGAGCACAGTCCAAAAATACCAATAGGAAGAAAAACCAAAGATGAGTAAAAAACAAACCAAAAAACCCAAACAAAAAAAACCACCACCAACAAAAAAAACAACCGAACAAAAAACACCACACAAAAACCAAAACCAAGCCTCCTCTTACAGTCACTCCCCTGGCCATTTTGGAAGGGGATACATAGGAGGACGCAGTTCTAAGAAGTAACGCAGATACACACACACATCAGATTCAGCGGTTTTGTTCAAGTGTAAATGAGGGAAGTAGCATAGCGTCAGCATGCAAGATAACAGCTTCTATTTACAGTGGCCTGCACTGCTCCAAAAATAAACCATCAACACCTCTGAAAACGCTAATGCTACATTAAGTTTCTTACTCAGCTTTAGCAATGACGAAAAGCAATTCTCCCGGCCACAGAAGTTATATCATCCACCCACAACAGGCATCATACTGTGAACCTCTCAGATTATTTTGTATCTCAGCCTTTTAGGACATTTGACTCTCTCCGGGAGTCAAATGCAAAACTTACTGCTTAACATGAATCAGATGCTTTTGTACGTTTTCTTTTGCTCTCCTACGCTCGCATGCCAGAAGATTCAAGTGATAGAAATCTGAAAAGGAAAGAGACCCTGTAACATGCCATTTTTTTTTTTTTTACTCCAGAGGGTTTAATACAATGATGTTTAGAAGTACTTTAAAATATTTTCTGCTTTTATTAGAAGGCCCTAACAGCTAAATATTTTGCCAATAGGTGGCACCAACACTAGTTAAATCAAGTATAAAGAACCCTGTCCTTGCTGAGGGATAAGCCTTCCGCTCCAGCTCCCCTGGGCACCAACATTAAATGTAGACTTTTTCTATTGAAAACACTGCCCCAAGAAGCTCCCATGCCTCAAACTGATGGAGACTGAGACTATATCCCTGTACATATTATTCTACACTTGCTCTATGCTTTGAGTCTGAAAGCAGATACCAGGCTTGACAGACTGCTGGCCAGCTGAAGCTCAGCCGCTCTAGCTGAACACCCAGGCACACAAGCAGCAGTTAAATTTTTAGGACCTAGCTTTGCCATAGGAAAAAGAAAATAGCTACCAGTAAGACTATCTCTTGCCAGGCTGGAATCAAAGCTAAGAGACGCCCATGACACAAAAGGCAAGAGCTCATTCACTAGCAGGAAAGGGGAGACTGTCATATATACATCAAACACCCACACTCACACACATTACAGGCATGAAGCAGGTATTGGGGGAACAGATTAAAAAGAGAAAGATAGAATGAGATTGTGGAAACACACTCATTTTGCATAAAGCTTACATTTAGTTATTCACCATGAAATCCAGCTGTTGCAGGGGTAGCAGTATGCTGTGGCATCCAGAAAGGGAAACATCAAAAGGTGACAGAAGTAATGTGGTGGTCTGTTCTACAAGAGTTCAACAATCTTTGTATCTGCAGTGAGCAGTGCTGTGTTTTTTGTTGGCTTTGTTTTGTTTTAAGGAAGGTAGCACAGCTTTTTTCCTTAAACTTTTCCTCCTAAAATTCAGGAACACGTTAGATACATTACCACATTAGAAAAAACGTCTCCACCTCCTTCAAGAAAAACAAGACACAAAAAAGCCTTCAGAACTAGATTTTAACCCTCTGCAGTTTTGATAGCCCTCTTAAAGTTTACTGCACATAGACTGAGCCTGAAAATTTTCAGTAGACAAAAACCTTAGCAAAATAACTCAGAACAGATGAGAAGTCTGCCTTAAATTTGCGTGAACTACAGCAAGACTGTACTGTATGCCTCTGTTGGACATACTGTTCCAATGTCAAGCAAAAAATGTCACCTTTTTCTTCAGGCACAATACGAATAACCATTGGCTATTTAATAAATAAAAGGTTCAGCCACAATACCCCACAGGCTAATACAGCCAGCAGTGGTAATCAACTCAAGTGACATACAACGTTGCCATAGGACTAAAGTAATAATAAAAGTCAATACCTTAACACAAAACTTCAGTGCACCAGCTAGTGGAATTTCTGTTGGATTTTTTTTAATACAGGTCAAAGTCAAGAGCCCATAAAAATGCAGAACCAACTTCACCACAGAATAAGCGGACCAGATCTACTTTGGCAGAATAAATAGCAATAATCTTTTTACATCTATTTTGCAGTACCAGGCACTTGTAGCTTCAGAAAAATATCTTCTATTCAGGGTTCAGAACAGTGGATAGTTAACTAGATAAAGCCAAGTGAGACAGAGAAGAGTGAGACAGTAATTAATTGTACGAACCTAAATTGTATAAAAATATTCCCCAAATCAATTCCTGTCACAACAAAGACCAATGGCAGCACAAATGGAAATACAGGCACAGCAAGATTGATTTTTCATAATGTACTCAGAGTTAACTTCCCTGTTCTCATTTTATTATTTTATGAAACAGACGTTCCATTAACTTTCATCTGAGAAATATTAATAGCTCTTTCTATAATGTACACTCGAGTAAAACAAATGCCTACTTTTCCTTGGTTTGACACAAGCCATTTATCCTATAGGAATGCACATCTAGCTCTATTTTAGAATGCAAACAAAAGGTGTACCAGTGTTGACAACCTTATGCTTTCAGAGACTTGAGCATGGACCCCAAACTCTTCAGACTGACCAAAGATTCCACACACACCCCCCCATGGTGTGTTTGTTTTCTGTTTCTGCATTTTTCCATTACACTTAAATCACTTCTAAAAGACTTCCTTTGTGATACAAGGAGCTAGAAAAGGATTTTTTTTTGTTAACCTGACAGATAGATATTACAAGAGAACCTAAAACCAAGATCTTTTAGATTTGTTTGTTGACAAACAAATTAATTTATATAGTCCATTGCTTTTTATTAGGCTTTAGTATACCAAACAAAAATTTGGTCTGTAGTTTTGCCACCAATATGATCTCCTGAGATATGCCACAGTGTTTGTACATTTTGAGAACCATAAAAAGCAGTATATATAATAAATATAAGTACAAATGTAAGATGCACGTGCATTTTAAAAGGCAGGCGTTGCCAAAACACTGAAGAAGGATTTAAGAGCACTCTGCATTGCAACACAAAAACATAATACAATGAAGAGTCAAAATAAAGTCTGACTGACAATTATGCTGTATCATTCGTTCTTCTGTGTTTTGAAAGGAGAACAGACTGAGACTTTGAAGAATGGATTGCATGAAAGAGGAAGCAAGATTCTCAGCATATGAATTTGTAATGCCAAAAAACCTAGTTGCAGCAAGTTCTGAAAATAAATGCATCATAGATATGACCTTTCTCACAATCCATCAGCTTAAACGAAGATGAGGTGGGGGGATAATCACACCATGGGAGCTTCTGGAAGAATCAGACAAATGAAACAGAACTGAAATACTAAAAGCATAGCATTCCTAAAATCTGTCTAAAAATCCCACACACACTGATTGCATATGTATGTCGCGAGTTCAAACAGCTTTTCAAAATGAAAACAACAGATGTGACTTAACAAAATGGAATCTTACCTTTCTGCCTCTTCACTTGGGGAATATTGCTGATTGTGGTTGCCTGAACTATTTCCACTACAATCTGATACCTAGTTTTAAAAACAGTAGGGGATAAAGGATGAAGAGGGAGGAGAGAAGAAAAAAAAACATGGTATTAATTTTTTACAATGTGTTCTTCATACAGCACACTTAAGAATTAATAAAAACCAAAACACTTCCACCTCCTCCTCATCTGGAAACAGAACCATTTCTCAGTATATCTGCAACCTAAGGAGCAGTGTGCATATGGAGTAGAGTAGGAAAAAAAAGTTTATCTTGAAACAAAAGCAAAATATCCAACTAACAATAATACCGCCCTCTTTTCTCAGCTGCTGGCACTGCAGAGCCAGTTAATAATACTCAGTGAACACAATGTAAAGTCATGCTCTTAACATTACAAGTAAATGTAAGTTATCTGTAGGAAACTAGGATGGGAGTTTAGTTCAAAAGCAAAGAGCTGTCTGTAAGGTTCTTCTAGCTAATGCACTCAATAGATACATGGAGCATATAACTTAGGAGCAGGAAAAAAAAAAGTATTACACTAAAATAAGTAAAACACTCCGGGAATAATTAAAACTTGTTTATCACCTAAACTATACTACACATAATGGAGGACAGCTAATGCAGTTAGTAAACTGAATTTTAAGTAAAACCAATCTTGTAACTGAACAGACACTGTGCACTCAGCAAAGAAAATGACTGCCAGTTAAATCTTTCATAAACATCAAAGTTCTGATCATAACAAACTCTCAAACTCCTCTTAGTGCATTTACTTTGGCAGCTATTAATACTGGTAGTAAAGCAAGTATACTAGTGAATTTAGCTAATTCCTGTAGGAGTTCCCCAACCTCATCTATCAAGTTAACGCCTAGATGAAGGCTGAAGCCTCCTGGAAAGTCTGCTATTTCCGTGACTACTTATTCTCTGTTTAAGAAAGAGTCTACGATCCTTAAAATATTTCCCCTTCTTCCATGTATACTTCTTTCACCAACCAATTATCCAATTCCCCCCATTCCTCTTGCCTCCTATAACTCTTTTAGGATTTTGATTGTCTCTGCTTCTTTGTATAGACATATAGTTTTATGCCTACAGCATATGCTCACTTACAACTACACTTCCAGGGTTTATTTAATTTTTTTTCTGCAATAGTCTTTATTCTACCCAACTCCTTCAATGACCAAGTTGAAACCTGAGAACCCATTTGCAAAGCTTTAATTTTTCTAACCCTATTTCCTTCTGCCATTACAGTATCTTGGTTGTTTCCCATCCACCACCACAGTTCTTGCCCAGTCCTTCAGAGGAAGGACAGCCCCATAAGCGAGGGTGGTATTTTGGTGCATAGAAGTCCCACAGTTAATTCCCTGCTCAGACACAGACTTCCCAAATGACTCTGGGCAGCTCACTTGGACATTTGGTGCCTTGGTTAAGTCATCTGTAAATGGGTTATAAAAAACACTCATTCACCTCACTCAGATGTTATAAGGTGACTGTGAACATTATGAATTTATCAAATAAGGTACAGACAATCAAGTAAATACTGGACACAGAAGGTAGTTTCCACCTTTACCTTGCAACTTTTTTCCTTCCAAATTTACTCCCATCTGTTGACATTCATGGTTTTACATGTTTTAATTATCAATACTGTAATACAGCATCTCTTTTTTTCTGTTCCTCATTATATTACCTTAAGTAAGGGAGATGCTCCGAGTTACACCCTCAAAGATAGAATTTAGTCTGTTCCTCCTAAGCACTGGGCTCTGGCTGTAACTACTCCACGAGAGTGCTGTACATCACTGCACCACAGAAACTCAACCCTGGCTACGGTGCCAGACCATGACGCTTTCTCCCTGAAAGTCTGTTCGAAATATTCTGGTTGCTATGTATTCTGTGGTGCTGGTGAGTAAACATCTAAGGAAGTTTTAAATATGATGTATTAATTTTATTTTCAAGAAGGGAACTGTACTTGATAAACTGGACCAACTATGGGATTACATCCACATTATTTCTACCTGCCCACTCGTAGCTCTTCCTTATTCTTATTATTCTTATATTCATCCCTTCCCTCATTTAAGTGAAAAGGGCACAGAGCCAGCAATAATGGTCTGTCTTGCCATGAATTGCGTAGTGACCTTTTGCTGCTATACTAATAAATAACAGAATAAGTATAATGCTGATCTTGAAAGCAGAATGAAAACTATCCACCAGTTTATTTCCTTATCACTATTTTTTTAACTCATCATGTCTTTTATCTCTAGTCATCTTCTGACAGAGCAAGTAAATTTATTTCACATTTGATGTGGAAGAATTAATCTTTTCTTCCTTTTTTGTACCAGACTTTCAATTTATCCATGTTAACTTAAATCTGAGGGGAAAGGAAGGTGAAATTTCACGGTGTAACTTTGTCTTCTTGAAAGAAATAGGGACAACACATTTTGTAGAAACTTGATAAAAACAGGAATAAAAACTCTGCCTCCCTTCACGACAAGGAACAACAAAGGCAAACATAAAGAGTGACTCTGAAGTGTGTTCGTAGATAACCATATAATGGTCCCTTCTCTGGAAGCTTTATTGGTTTGGGGTTTTTCCCCCCCAAAACAAATTCAAATTTTCAGAAAGCAAAGGAAGGAAAGAAACAAAGAAAGAAAAAAACAAACAAGACAAAGTAGCTCCTCAGAAATCAGCAAATGACTTTTTATGAAAACAAACATCAGCTCCCCAAATGTCCCTTATAAAAATGAAGCGGATGTTTCCACAAAGCAATAGAGAGAAGTTCTGCTAGGAGATGTTAGATGTTAGAGGTCCACTATAGATATTAATGAATAGTGAATTCAAAAGTATCTCCAAAATTAATAAGTACCTCCTGCATCATTTAAGTAAGTTCTAAAAATAAAATCCACAAAAGCGATGCAAAAAATCAACACAATATTTCTTTGTAAGGTAACACTTCTAAGCAAGGAGAGAAAAAAAGATTTAAAAATTCCTAGTACCATTACTAGCCTTTCAGGGAGAGCTATTTGCAAGGCAGAGAGCTGGTACGCTTGCTTACAAGGAGATCCAACATACACAGCCTCCCACTCTCTTCTGATTTCCTGGCCAAGAGCAACAACACCCTTCACCCACAGGTTTCCACTGATCCAGCTGGGGATTTTTCCTTACTTACCCCATAACAAATATCTGGTTCTAATCACCAGAAAGCCTAGCAGATTTCTTTTAATGAAATAAGCCTGGAAGGATGCCTTATGGGACTTCTCTCCTGTAATGTCACGTGCATACATCAACGAGCACCTAGGAGTCCGAGCGTTCTTGACTATAGTCAGTCAAGACTCTGAGGAATTTTATCAGTGCCTCATGGCCTCTTTCACTGAGCAAGGTATTTTATGTTTATTTTAATAAATAGATAGTAATTAATCCGCAAAGACAAAGCATGGCAGGGATGATTCAAAAAAAAAAAAAGTTTCCCAGCAACTGTAGTGCCTTGGGATAAATTTCCCTCGAAGCTAAGCCTACACAGAAAATTGTTACTACTTATATCTGTTCTTTACCAAGATGTTACATGGCAACATTAGGAGTAACAGGAGGAGGCTTACAGTTCATGAATGCCATGTGCTGGCTTAGAACATGCACTGAAAAATTATTTTCAAATAAAACCACGAAAAGGAATTTTTTGATAAACAGAATATTATTACCCAGTATAGCATCTAACTGGGAAACCTGTTTAAGTACAACATGCCAGTAATTTATTTGTTGTAGGGAGAGAACTGGAAGCATTCTCCCTACTCCCATCACTCCAACAGACTCTAACAGTGTTTCTCAGTGATAACTGCACAATGGCTTATTTGTTTCCTCCTCTTTAATTCCTTCTTTATAGATTTTCCCTGTGGTTCACTGTTGTGAATGACAAGCTGAAATACCATTTAGTTTGTTTACCTAAAACATCACCTTTTTTCATCCATATAGGGACCACTGTTTGGTTTCCTTGACATAAATCTGTAAACTTTCACTGGTACGTGACTTTGAGGTGACTACGGGTTGGCCCATCTCTCTCTGGGTGCTCGCAGTGCTGGAGACCAAACAGAACAGGAATCCTTCCTCCCACAGGGGAACGCTCTTTCACCACCTTCCCAGAGACTGGCCCTATGCAAGCAGAGGAAGGAAGAACGCTGCCTCCAAAATCAAATACTATTCCTTTTTGGAAAGAAGATACATCGTCAGGCATTTTCCATTCAAATACTGATCAGCTCAGACTGATCAACATTACGTAGGGCGCAGAGGAACACATTTCAAGATGATGGTAGTTGGACTCCACAGGCTAGAAAGGAAAAACCTAAGTGCAGCCAAAACCACATTATTTCATAACGCAAATTTGCTATCTGATATTGAAGAACACAATTTAAAGTGACCTATCAGCTAAAAAGAGAGCACATTGAGCATTAATGTGCCTGAACAACAACAACAGAAGAGTTGTGTTTCTTTTGAAACAAGCAGATCCATTAGTGTGATTATGCTAATAAATATGATGTCAATTAGGTTTTAGATAAGAGTCTAATAGAGACTAATTTCTGCTCTCAGGAAAGGCACACTGGCCCAGAGTAAAGAGCAAATTTTACAGCAGATGAACAATAAGTAGCCAAGCAACAAAATCATTTCACCGTCACCTAAATGCATTTTCCTATCTCAGAAACTCAAGTGGTTTCAGAACCAAAGAGAAGTATAGCGAAAGTAAGAAGTTATTTATGCAGCCCACATACTCCATCTCGGTAAACCATCGCTTGGCCTGATCAAGCCAAGTCCAATAGAAGGTCTGGGTCGCAACAGATGACACAGAGTGCACCAAATGGGATCGATGTGCTCATGTCTTTCAGATGGTGCTGCAGCCATTTAGGAAGGCAGAAAGCTGACCTGCAGCAGCAAATGAAGGGAGTCAGGGAAGAGGAAAAAATACCAGTTCTGGTTGGTGGCAAACAGATTAGGACAAACACTCTGGAAATGGCTTCAACAGTCTTCCAGAGCTTTGATGTGCTCAACAAAACCAACTCAAGGACATCTAGGGAGATCCTACAACAGTAGTATACCTGCTCCCCAGTCACTTATTCCTTATCCTTTCTCTTAAATCAGAAATCAGAGGAGAACTAGCTCAGCTATAAAGATAAGGCAAACAAGCATCTTGTACTTGGGCAAGCAGGCTTGAGTTCCAAGTGGTATCTTATGTTATGATAAAAGATGGAAGGAAAAAAAAAAAGGGGAGGGAATCAGAATGAAAGTAAGCAGGTGCTATTTGCATTAGAAAACAGGAACATCAAACAAATTCATTACATGTAGGAGCTCAGTGTTTTCCTTCTGTCTCTAAGGAATTCTTCAGAGTACATTGACACGTTTAAGAAGGATGCAATTGGGAAACACCCCCTGCAACTG
The DNA here is from genome assembly GCF_965183815.1 of Platalea leucorodia. NCBI lineage: Eukaryota > Metazoa > Chordata > Aves > Pelecaniformes > Threskiornithidae > Platalea > Platalea leucorodia. The sequence goes on along the minus strand of NC_138828.1, from coordinate 50,836,719 downwards.
TCCAGGAAAACCTCTGACCCAGTGGTAAAATGTGCTGGAACTCAAACGCCTCTTTCCATGTCACAGAATCACAGCGAGCTGCTCTGAACACCCAGTCTCCAAAGGGTCACTACAGTTCACAGTCACCAGACCACCATGGCCAGCCATACTTCATAAAGATAATGAGGAGATAACCACACACTAGTGGACATTCAACATATTATTTCACCTAACTCCACAGAGGCAAGCTGTAAAAGAAGGTTCCGGTATGCCTTTCAATAATACAGTCATCTCCAGTATACTACTAAGCGGATTTTTTTTTTTTTTTTTTAACATTTTCTGCCACCAAACTAAAAAGCTTACTATATTAGAGATTTAACAAATGTTGTGGCTTATCGTCCTTACTGTCTCTGCTTCACCAAAAGAAAAATAAATCTAAAATTGAATTTAAAAAGGAAAAAAAAAAATCACAGTTCATTCAAATCTCAGTAATGGGCTGTCAACAGAAGCAAGTTTTGAATGAGATACAGTGAAACATTAAATACCTCAGTTGTTTCAGGAACTCAACATCGGAGCTGCTGTTAATGAGCTTGATGAACTCCTCATAAGAAGGAGCATATGTGTAGTCTTTCTTCTGATGCTCATTCATCTGTTCTCTGTACTCCAGCTGGCTGAGTAGCATTCGGTTAATATAATCTGGATCACTCAGCAGTTCCACCACTGGTTTCAGTACTGGAGAAGAAAAATATTTTAAAACAAAATCCTTATGCTGAAGAATAACTGCTGTCCTTCAAAAGAGAATTGCAGATAAAAGGCAAAAATAAATATACAAGTTGATAAATATCCAAAACCAGTCTCCTGGACTACATAGTACATTTGAGGTTGGATGTACCTTCCTGATAAAACCGTTTGTTTATTCTATTACCCAAATTGATGTACATTGACAAAGCTGAGCTCTATTTGGAAAATTTCAAGTGTTTTTGTTCTTTCTGCTGTGTGCCTTGAAGACTATGACATTACAGCCACTATAAATGAAAATCAAAAGTAAACTGAATCACATAATATACTTGAGACTTCATAATTTCTGAATTTGATTTCAGTGACATAAAAAATGACTAGTATATTTATAATCAGATTAAAGTGTAGCTGATAAAATAAAAAGCAAATTAGAAAACCCTCAATTAAAAAAACCACACTGAATAAATCAAAGTCTGAAAAAAAAAATAATTAAACCTGGTATCATGATTCAGTTATAATCACATGCTTAAGTGTATGGATTCTGTGTAGCTGAATAAAATATAAAAGGCCAGAATTATTCATATAATCACTAAAAATAATGCCATGGAAGACCACAAAAGTGTTCCTCTATGAAAAAAATAGAAGAATGGCATGGACAAATTGTGTTTTATCCTGAAAGGTGCTAAACAGCCTGGCATCAAGTCAGGAGAGTCAAGTAAGTATATGCTTGATTTTGAGAATATAAAGTGTCTTACTGGTTATCACAGAAATTACATTTCAGAATTTAAAAGCAGAGCATGAAGATTTACACATAATAAGTCTGTAATTACTAATATTGTACAGGTGCAAATGGTTAATCATCTCTGATCTTTGATCTACCTTTTGTTGCAAGTATTTCTGCAAGGACTATGCGCAAGCTGACAGACTGGACATCCTTTGAGGGTAGGAGACAATACACCAGAATTTGAGAACATTTTTGCAGGAATCTTACTTCTTCATCAGAGCTCCTCAAACATTGGTGCAGCAAAAAAGGTCTCGGTGGATCTTCCTGCCTAAGGGCGGGGAGGAAAGAAAGGGAAAAAGAGAGAGAACTTACGATACAAGTGGTATGTGATTAGTCGCTAATTGATAAAATATCCAAAATCCATTATCAGGTAAGTAACTTGAGTAAAGAAACACTTTAAACCACGTATATTTTTCAAATCCTGCTAATTTTTCTTAATGATAAATTTCCAAATTTCTTTGCCCTGTCAATGTTTTCACCTGCCAAAACAGAAATACAGTATTTTAAAACTGCATCAAATAGAGAGAGCCCAGCAAGTGGGAGCAAAAAAGTTTCTCTGAATAAAAACCCAATTGTTCCATCATTGAACTTACAGTGAAATCTTGTCCCATTTTTCCAGAACAATTGACAAGACAAATTCAAGAAGCAAATACATTCTTGTGGAGCAAACTAATTATAGACCTGAACCTTTAAGCAGAGGATTTGGGATCTCTCTAGTTTGAGAAACAGGTCTAGCTGTTAGATACTGAAGTTAACATCTTTCCTCTGTTACTGGCAAATAAATCTCCCAGTAAATAACTGGCCTGTTTGACCTGACTTTTCCTAGAACACCAGTTTTCAACTTGCCACCTGCAGGCTACATCAAATTGGTCTGTGCAAGATACCTATATAGTAACAGACTTGGCATTAGCAGCCACCTACATTATAAGTGGAAAATCAATTTAGAAAAAGATTAAAAAAACCCACCCACAGATTTAGAAAGAGGGTGGAATTGTGATGACAAACAGAGAAGGGTGAATTGACTCTCAAAGTGCAAAGAAACTTGGCCAGACAAGTCCCCTCAGTAATTCAACAAGTGAGAACCAACCATATTGTTACCAGTGTCAGTAGGGTACATAAAGCATGAAACTGTAGGGGCTCAGCATGTGTGTGCAACCCCACCTTTGGGGCAATACCCCTGTGGGCAGCATGCTCAGCCCAGAGGGGGTGAGAGGCCCTGGAATTTAGGCCACTCAGTCTGAACTTGCATCTTCCAAGTCCCATCCGAGTCACCTCTCGGCCAGATCACAGATTTGGTGAGTCACCTCTTGGCCAAATCAAGTAACAACACTTGCTTGGATCTGAGCATCTCATGCATGGGGAGATCACATAACCATTCAGAGAAGAGACAAGACAACTTGCCTCAAGCCAAGTCCTCTGATCAGCAGGCTGAAGCTGGAATATGCTCATGTTATATACTAATAAATCACCACAGATAAAAAAATAACTAGGGAACAAAGTCACAGTTTTCCTCCATCATCCTAAATACTTCAGAGTCAGGGTCCATCTTGCCTGCCTTTGGTGGAGTCAGATCCTTGCCTCTGGCCAATTCTGGTTCAGCTTCAAGAAGGAGCAGGAGAATACTCTCAGCCAGAATCGTTTTCAGCCTGCTGAGGAAGGCATTGACTATCATCCACTCGCTAACTGTAAGGGTTATGCAAGCTTGATACTAATGGGTGGAAGAAATCCAAAATTTCTTGCTGGTTTCACCTTGCCCTTCATGAAAGAATTAGGCTCCTAACTTAAAGAAAGTACATCAGGCCTGGAGTTAGGACAGGTATAGTGTGCAATACTATATAGTAACATATTATACTAATATACACCTTTTCCTGCCACTGAACAGGCAAATAGGTCCTCCCTGCTCCTGGCAATCACGGTAGGTGCATTTTGGGAAGATGGCAAGACAGAGTCTTGCAGAGCTGACAGCGAAGGGGTGGTTGTGCCTCTGCTGCAGCATGAAGTACTGGGTGGGCGCTGTGCACCACTGAATAGGCACGGCAACGTGCTGCTGGATGAGCAAACCCATGATAGCACAGTCTGTGTTGTTTGCAGACTCCCCACAAACAGCTCTTCTGATCACAGCTCTGAAAGAAACAGGGAGCAGACCTCTCTCGCCTTGATTTTGTGCCCAATACTGACCAGTTCACCTCCTCACAGGTGCCAATGGTTTTCCAGACTTCTCAGAACATGTTTGACTCACCATGCCAAGGGAACTCCTTAGTGCAGGTCACAGCAGCACCTTTTCTTTATACAAAAACAGCTGTAGAAGCAGAGACGAGGTGCCCTAGCAGTTCTTTCACGGCCACGTGCCTGATGTGCTCCATCCGCAGATTTACAGTTTAATAGCAAGGCGACCATGCCAGCGGTTACAGCAGACAGAGGCAGTGTCACTTGAGAGGCACCACGGTAATTTCCAAGGGCAGCCAGGACTGGTCTTCAGCAGAAGGCTCTAAGGAGTTACAAAGGCTCAGATCTGCCACGTCTCATACCAGTGCCTCCTCCCGTCGTCTATAAGGTCTGCTTCCTTCCCAGAGCTGCTAGTTGCTGACCTGGTTAGAGTCAACTGACTGTTACTCACAGAGCTGCTCCAAGCCCATTGCCTCTGAACGTGAAAAAGTGGCCAAGAACTGTATATAGTCAAACCAAAAGTTTTTAGTTAGACACTGGTATATGGCCACTAGTGACAGGCAGCATTGTGTAACAACTGATTTTTGCTCGTCAGTCCAGGAGGGAACAAATAGGCTGGAATAGTAACAATACTCTAAGAACAGCTCTAATTCTGTTGTTATAATAATACAAGTCGGTTGTCTCAAGGTGATCAAAATTACTTTTTTAATTAATTTTCAGAACAACAGGAATGTAAAGATGACATTTGGTTTTGATTTGACTGAAGCCTCTTATTCAATCCCAAATCAAGTGTTTCGTTTTCAAATGGGGATCATGGGGGGGATTTCAACTGTTACAAGTAAGGCAAATTTCAAAACAAGTCTCTTGGAACAGCTTGGATGTAAATACTCTGTTCTTCTGAGAAGCAGTGGTTTATGAAGATAATGTGTAATCTTCATTATCAATCAGCGCAGGTGGTACAGCTGACTGAGCTCAGAAAGCTGTTCATCTTTTTTTTCCTCGTAGGATCTGTTCTCTCTGGCAGCTGAACACCTAGCTATTTTCTTCAGTGCATTTCCATTCCTCTTGCATATTCCAGACATATCCTACTGCCTTCTCTACACTGCATCAAACATTCCCCATCACACGCTCTCCCTAAAGGCATTCATTATTTATCCAAAACCAGACATGTCCCAGGCAGACTATGGGCAGACAGAAAGTCTGGGTCATTTATGTACAGCCACCTCTTATTGGGGAAGTAGAGTCTTCCTTTTCTGGACAGGTTGGTCCACCCAAAGTCAGCCACTTAGAAACACAGCTGGAAGCATACACAAAATGCTGGCAAACAGGATGACTTACACTGAACATCAGTTGACTAGCAATAAACTAACCTCTCCTAACAACCGATTCCTGTGTATTAACAATAACGATACAGAGTTAGATTTAAGAGCAAGTGGCGATTGCTTTTTTGCCCGTGAACACACAAACCTCATCCTTTCTGGACACTCTTACCTTATTTGTGGGACATCCCACATACTGATTAGATCAAGCTATACTTCCATAACATGTGCAAAGCAAGAAACAGAGCCATAATGCACATAAAATTTCACTAAACTGAGATTAGTCTTCTTTGCCTTCAATATCTCTCTACAAGTCTCCTGAGGAATGCCAGTCTGTTTGGGACTGCAAACACACTGGAGCATTAACTGCACCTATACTATCATCCATGCAAGAGAAGTCATTTCTCATAATCTGTCTCCCTATTGTACAAATTTATTCCCAGTTAACAGCCAACATATACAGCTTGGCTGAGTGGACCTATGCCAGTATTCTTCTGATACACAGTCAACGGAACACAAAGGGAAAAATGGAACAGAGTAAACAAGTAGAAAGGCAATATTTGATTCTTACCCTTCTAATTTATCTAATGTGTTTCTGCCTACAGGAATGCAAGGGGGGAGCAGAGTTGCATACTCTCCAGTTGACAGGCCATTTAAAAAGAGTTTCAATTTTTTCTGGAGTTACCTCCATTACCTAAGATGACATGAGTCTCTAGAAGAGACTTTCAATCTCTAGAAGGTTCCTAGCTAAACTGTACCCAGAATGTGACCTAAAAAGCAAAAGGGAAGGCACAGAACCCCACCAAATTCTCATGAAAAGAATAAAGAAACAAAGTCTTCAGGAAATTCAACTCTAAACAAGCCTTGCATATCAGTGCCAAACAGTTGTGTTAACAAATCCTGCAGTTTTCATTGATGTTTGAGCAAGAGAAATAAAGGGGAGACTGAAAGCAGGAGAAGAAGCCTGGGGGGAGGCCTAACAGCTACAAAATAAATCAATATGCCAGTGGTAAAACAGACAAGACAAGACATCCAGGCTTATATCCTCCTTTGCATTTATACATGAAGCATTACACTTTGATTTGCCTTAATATAACCATTGATCAGCTTGCAGGGAAAATATAGCGTGTCAATGAAAGGTCTGCCCAGAAAACAGCATCCCTTGTAACCTGGGCTTCCCCTTCACTGATACCCATGGGAAAAAAAAAGGAGCAGTGAGCAATCACAGAAGTATTAACACCACTGCTCAGCTACCAAACCATGTCTGTTTACTATCCTGGAACAGGAGCTAAGATGTCCTGATCAGGCACATTCTTAAGGCTTGATATAAAACCTACATCTCCAACTCTGTGGGAATGTGATCAAGAGTAAAGAAAGGCACTGCTTATTCTGCAGAGACCAACAGGAAAAGCAGAAACTTAACTGCAATCTACACGCATGTACACAAAGCAGACTGGTGCTACATCTCTCCAGTGTCAATAAAGATATTAAGCACTATTAAATAACCCAAATAGTAACATAGGCATTATTTCTCTTCCTATCCAATTTAACATGGGTTATTAGGACTGTGTGGTTGGCTTTTTCCAAACAAAAGGTCACTTAATAATCACAGAAACTCTTAAGTAAAACTGTGTGCAGATATTTTTAGAGAGAGCTTTGAAAGCCCAGCCAATTATCCATAAATTCTGAGCACAACTCTGTGCAGTGAACTAATATAAATGTGGCACTCCAGCAAACAGTTCCAAAACAGGCATGATACAAGCTCTGTAAACTAGGCTCATTTCATCTGCTTTAGGCACTAGAAAAATAACTGCAAGTGGCAACTTAATTCGTTTGTGTCTTCTTGAACAATCAAGACTGAAGTAATAGTGACATATATTGGTGTATCAAGATGCAGGTGACTTCAGAGATTTAAAACAGTAGACAGGACTCATGCTTTACACAGCATGCTTACAGGTCATATCCCTCTTCACTCCCCCATGAGCTACAAAGCCAGCCTTAACCTTGCCTAAGTTTCTTTTCCGTAATTTTCATTTTATGAAATCTTTAAGCCTGCTCTGAATTTTTAACACTATCCAATGCTATTTCATAGCATCAGAAAGCAAAGGGTTTTCCTTATGCTGCCAGTGGAAGATCAGGCAGTGGTCTGTGAATTAGATCCATAGGGAGGGCCTGCCGAAAAGAATTGCTTTGTACTGGGTCTGTTCCAAGCACTACTTTTCTTTGGGACCAACTGACACCTACTGTAACTATTCCCTGCTCTGAGATTGCTTCGTGCAATTACTGAATGTGTATCCTGCTGAACGCCACTGATACTAAGACTTTACCCATTACTGCTGCAAACCTGCAAGTTCATCCAGCACTTTATAAAGGAAAGCAGAACAGCAGATTTGCTTTGGTATTCCTGAAGACAAGCAGTTAAAACATTACCAATGTTATAGAAATATCTTTTCCTTTCCATGCTATAACTAGACAACTCTGAGCCAATATCCACAGCTCTTTAACAACAATTCCTCATTTCTCAGGAATGCAGGACCCACAGCAGTTCTGTAATACCAGACTATTATCTATGACTGCGCTTCCAGGTTTCTCAATACAGGGACCTCATGGAAATATCTCATTTTGTCTAGGATCTACTCTAGATAATCACAGTTTTAATTAGGACCATCTGGTAACTCCCTGTATTGTAAAGGCTCATTACAGTCAGGAGTATTAAAAGACTCCTGGTATTTGTGGTTGGGTATATGCTCCTGACGCGAAGCATTGTCTTTATTTTTATACAGTCTCAACCCTCATGACGGAATGGAAGAGCTTAAAAATGAATGCTAAAAGGAGTGAAAAAAAATTAAAAGCCAACCTCAAAGTTATAATTTACAATGCCCATGCAACTTGGGACTTGGCAGGTTTGGGGTTGGCAGTACCACTGGTTCAAGGTCAAGAGACCTCAAAATAAGTACACTGATTAGGAGACATACATGACCAGGAACTTAATGATGACAAACAACATAAATCTGTCTGCTTTGAAAATAGGAAGCAAGCAAATAAATGGTATCTAAAACAAAAAGAAAAAAAAAAAGCCAGAGAGTCCATAAAAACATTAACAACAACTCTACAGGAAATTACGTAAGGATCCTTTCTCTTTAAATAAATAAATCACAAAATGTTCCCTTCAGCCTTGCTATTTCTTTAATTAGTCTTTCAAGAGAGAGTCTTGCAGAGTTACATTTAAGTCTCAATCAGTGCAATTGTGAGCTGAAGTGCACGTGCAACTCACTCGAAATGACTTTAATCAGCACATTCAACACTCACCACGCCCTTTCATTAAACTGATTCTGAGAACTACCAGAAGCACATGCAGCCTGCATCTCTTCACCTGTATCACCCTCAGATCTCTAAGCTTCTTGACAACACAGCAGAATGAAAACTGCTCGATCTATTTGAATCTTCTAAGAAATACAAGAAACAAATTTAGACCTTTACAAGCCAGCATCATAAACACACCTGAAAAAAGCACCTACTAAAAAACAAACAAACAAACCAAAAAACCCCACACAAAACAAAAACCCTCTGAAAACAAACCACACTAAAGCCAAAAATCACAACAAAAATTAAGGACAAAGCCAACACCAAAATTTCCACAAGCTTCCATTTTTATCAAGATACATCAGCAAGTTTTATAAATCACTTTACCTAATATTTACTGTGAAGATAACCGTATCATTTATATGTCACAGTTACCTCTTTCAGGAAAAAGCATTTGACATGTCACGTTGATAACAGACTGAAAGAACATATGAATGGCTCACAAGCTGTGGTACGACCATATCAGCACCAGGAGTTCCTGATAGTTATCGTGGTGTCTAGGTCATACTCAATCATTAACGGGAAACAAAAACTTCCCACACTGAAGCTTGAAGGCAATGGTGAGCTTTAGACCTGGTGCTACCCATGAGTTGACTTTAATAATGGGCTCAGACCTTGGCTTTTTGTGGCTGTTTTGTTCTCAGCACTTTCATAAAGCTGCTCCCATTGCAACGAACCTCTACAATTTCATACTAATCCTCTTGCTACTCCTTTCCAGAGGCTGAGTGTGATAAGCTGTTCTTGGTATTCCTGGTTTGTGGGTGGCAAAAGAATTATAAAAGAAAAACAAGAAGTGGGAGGTGTTTAGTAGCTATCCTGACAACTTGGATGCATCTATAGGATTAACCAAGTTAAATATCAAGTGCTTAAATTCCCTTTGCATCAGTCTGCTCTTGATCAGTTTGTGGTGTCAGCACCTTTTATTTTTACTGAGTATCTTATTGCACTACATACTGTAGTCACAAAAAACACAACAGTTATATATCCTATCCTTCGGCTGGTGCTGCACGGCTAGAAGGCGCATCCCCTGGGTGGTGGATAGGGGATCTCTCTGGAGGGTGCACCGGATAAAATTGAAGAAGGTGCCGCAAACCAATGCAGCCTAAGGGAAGGCCACCCTGACAGAAAAACCACTGGCCCTCCAAGGCATGGGGGTTGGGCAGGAGGCCAACTACCTCCTCCTGCAAAAAAAATAAAAAGTTGCAGAAATGACGAGCATCAACTTTCAAAAAAACCGAAATGGCGGAGATGGAGAAAATCAGTAATGAAGTCAGGAGGAGGAGATGGAACTGGATCGGTCATGTCCTGAGGAAAAAACCAACAGAAGACTGCGCTGTGGCCCTTGGGACTCCAGAGCACGCAGCCACAGACCGATCGAAGTGGAAGAACGATGTTCGCGCCTTGTGTGCCTCCTGGCACTGAGAGAATTCAGCTTCAGATATATCCTATACGTGCAAAGGTATATTCACATGGGCCAAGAAAATTAAGTGAGCTGTCAGTAATACACAGGAAACAAAAGGAATATTATCAAAACACGTACAATATGAACTTAAATCCCCAAATTGCTTGTCATACTGATCATTCAAACAGTAATTTCCCCACAGCACTTCCCCCCCACACACACACTTTCCAAGAGCTTTGAGCCCTTAAATATGGGTTCTGAATCAGCACTGAGAGTAGCCTGCAACCCCCAAGCATCCATTTTGCTAAGTCATGACTTATGCTGAAAATCCAGGCACACACAAACACTTCTGAGCATCCCATCAGATGTCATGCAGCAGTCAACTTGCCAGGAGCAGCCTGCAACACCACATATCCATATCTGCAGAAACAAATTCTTCCTCTACCTTTGGGATCAAGGTGCCCCAGCAGTAGGTTAAAGACAAACAGAGAACACTCCCAACCAAAAGACAGGGCAGGGGGAGAAAAATCAGTGTCACTGTGACCTCTTCTCACTGAGATTTGTTGAAAAAGCACTGTTTCTCAGGAGGTTCAAGAAGAGGCAAGGATTAACTATCTTCAAATCCCATTTGCCTACTTATTTCATGTAGGCAAATCTCATTTTGCCTACACTGACGTTTAGAGACGACTAGCACAGGGTGTTACCTATCAAATGTTAATAGTTCTGCAGTACTATCTGATGTGGTGGTACTTAGCCCACAATAAGCGTAAGGGAACTTCCTCCTCCTTTCATATGGACAGCTTCGCAGAAAGATGCTTACTATTTGTTTTCACTTTGTTAAGTCCTTCCAATACTGACTGTGCATTTCATCCAGAGGAATAGCTGCCTCTTCCTTTCAACAAACAAATCATGTTACCAGAGTTAAGACTACATACCCAGGATCAGGTAATTCTAGTCCCCAGAAAGTATATTGCCACCACAGACAACACTGCACCCACATACCAACATGAGTGTTTCCAGCATTACACACCACCTTACCCAGCTCATGGTCCATCCTTGATCACATAGAACGGCACTGCCAGTATTCAGCTTGCTTATATTCTGCTTAAAGTAGCCAAGGAAAGACACTCGAACAAGATATAAAGGAATGAAGGGATAAAAGCTGCTATAAAACAAGAATGGCCAAATACTACCCCGTCTAGCCCGCAGGATGCACTTGGCTGATCCTGTTATAAACGTGCTCCTGATTCGGTACCACATAGGGGAAAAGAGCAGTGGCTTCTACCAATAAATCCAAGGCTGATTTTTCTTCCATATCTCAAACTCACGAACTAGCTAACACTGGACACAGGGAAGTATCATATTCCATTTCTACACTCTGCTAATATTAGGAATGAAATTGTTTCCTACCTAAAATATTCTGAATTGCCACAAATTTTGTAACTGAAAACGGACAGGACCCTTTGGAGTCCCAACTGGACCTCAAGGTACACCCCAGAGATGCCTATACAATGAAAAAGTTGGGAGGTGTCTTGCTTACAGCTTGCATGGCTGTGTGTCAACCCAGACCGTTCTGCCCATGGCTAGAGGAGTGTCTCTGCCCTTATTTCACTCTGTAAAAGTGTCTGGCAGGCGCAGGAAGGACAGTCACCGTTAAAGCAAGCCAGGGGATAGAATGAAAGAAAGGGGAAACAGACTTAACGCTGCCAAGCTTCCCCCTCCCGATTCCCCACCTCCCACTGGCCAGCATGGAAGCGGCCTCTCCTCTTCTCATGCTCTCCCTCATTCAGGGAAGCATTTTTCCTCATCTGTTGGCCTCTGCTGGCCATTTACCTTGAGCTATTTATTACTAATTGGAGCCTCACGATGACTAAGATAAGCCAAGGGGAAAGCAGGAGCAAAGGGAAGGACCACAGGCAAGGACTTCCTCATTCTGAAAGGTCACAGCCTATTTTCATCCCCTCGGACATCCTGATCTATCAGATATCACAGGTTGAAGTTAGTCAGCAAAAGTAGAAAAGTAAAGGGATTTCTGTGGCTGACATGCACCCGGCGACAAAACACATGAACTTCACACTGAAGAAACAGACATCTCTCTCCTCCTGGGCACAGGCAGTTTCTTTCCATTACTTTAGTGGATTTATTTGTTGTCATATAGGAAAACTGAGACAAAGTGGCTCAGGTGGCACATCCTCCAGAGAGGGTACAAGAGGTATTTAAAACTCCATAAGCCACCAGATAACAGACAAAATGCCCTTTGCTGTCATGCTGCAGTATAAACTCAGTGGCAGAAACGAGATGCGGTGCTCCAACAGGCATCACAATAGGAAAGATACCTTGCTCTAATTACAGTCTCTGTCCCACTGTATTTATCATCCAAAACCAACTGGATTCAGTATTAGAGACACAGAGGGAAAGATATGAATGCCAATTTAAGTTTACTACCATCTTTAAAACATTGACAAAGGTAGATCAAGAAGATCTGTGTTCCTTACCTTAGGAAGAAGAATATTCTGTGTTTGAACTGTGGCAATAAAGAAATAAATTGAAGGCTTTCCAAGAAACTATCTTCCAAGCTAGAAGTGACACACTTTGTAGTACTTAGTCTATAGCTTAAAATGTCAGCAGGTTCTAGCACAGTGAACTCCAAAGCAGTAGGCAATGTAGTACGAAACTCAAATTATTCCTAAAACCACAAATTCTCTTAAAAAGAAAACAGTATCAGAGTCTTCAGCTGTGCTTCCAGGTTTATTACATGCATTCTCAGATCACCGGCAGCACAAATTCAACCTGTACCGTATGAGCACAATGTCACGCTTCTGCTGACTTTTGCCATAGTACATACATAGCATTTAAGCCCTCTCTCCATCTGTCAAGAAAACGTGAGCCCTGTGCAATTTCCATAAAGCTTCCTGGACTTTTTGAGCAAGTTTGGATGAGCAGCACGAGGATATGCTAGTGCTTCACATTTTGCATCATGCAGCATCATGCCACTGATCAGCTGTGGGGCACCTTAAAACCAGACCTTCCTCCTTGTAAATTCACAGCCTTGCAGTATGTGAAGAACAGTCAATGGGTCCAATTTCAACCTATACAAAATCTGCAGTTACAGCTGTGGGATTTGTTGGGTTTTTTTTAACCCACTATCACATTAATTCTTGATAGGATTTTTTTTTATTACCATCTTAATGCAGCCTGCCTTATCCAGCATTGACTAAGGTGCATTTACCATTCCAAAGCAAAAAAGTTAATTGGAAAATACCCAAGAGAAGTTATTTTAGCTCTACATAGTGGAAATAACAATGCAACAAAGACCTAAAGGAAGTGGTCATAACTCTCAGTAGATAAGGAACCTCATCAAGAATCAGCATTAATAATAATTAATAATTCTGCAATTGTAGATTCTATATCCCCAGCTTCAAACAGGAAAACATTTACACTTAAAAAAAATACCATCCTCATCCTTCAACTGTTCAAATCAAACTCTTCCCAAAAGCAAGCGTTTTACTGCGATGAAGGGCAGGGCAAGCATAATGCTTAAAAATCAGGGAGCACACTTAAGAGATTTACCCGACAAAGATTTCTACCACATTCCAGAGCCAAAAGAAAGTAGTATCTAGAATCCAACGCAAGATTTACTGCAATGTGCATACACCTTATCTTCTTTTCTTGAATGGAACCACCCTTTGGTTTCTTTTTTGTCTTTATTTCCTACACATTAGCTTACAGAAAACTGGCATCTACTACAAATACATTAACCCTAACTTCTGCTCCAGAACATAAAAAAGTGTGCATGGCAACACAGACTGGTCACTGACAGAAAACAGTTGCTCTTTTTTCTCTGAAGGGGTGTTAAAAACATGCGGATCTAACTGTAGGCAAAACAACTTCATAGTACAAAATGTATAGTCTAAATCTGAAAGACCAAAGCATATTTCAGTTAGGATAACTGAAATGCAGGTAAGTGCAGACATAGGCCCAAATTCCACACAATTACACAAACTGTGCGTTCATATCTGGGAACTGCATAGATGAAAAGTTCCCATTCGCAATTACAATTTGGGTGCAACTCTAGCATTTAGTGGACAGCTGACCTTTCTAAGTGGGCAAAGAGAGCCTTGCCAAAAAGAAAATTCATGGAATTAGCGAGATAACCTAAACAGAGGGAGAAAATTCAGCCAACAATTTTTCCGGTAGAAAAATCTTGTTACTGCAGGACAGGCCACTTAAAGAAACCATGAGGCTTTGCCTCCCAGGGTTAGAAGAAATGGGAAACTGAATGGAATTAACTCTGGTGCTGTTCTGGGAAAAGTGCAAATAACTATCTTCTTGCCTGTTGACTGCTCTGACAGCACCTCCCCTTTCCCTTGCAGGTTCACACTACTTGCAGGAACTGCTCATGCAGCCTACCTCCTACCGTGAGCAAAGGATTCAAGGATGAAACTGAAACAGCAGTGAATCTGAACTCTGAGAAAAGGAAGACAAGTATTTCCTTGCACAGGTCTTATGGATGCCCTGAAGCTTGTTTGATCTCTAAAACTGGTAATAAGCCTGAACTGTTTTCTTTATCAATTGCCTACAAAAGCATTACACTCTTCATTGCTTTGAGATAGCACACCTGAAAGTAAAGAGAGAAGCAGAAAATTCCAATGAAATGCAGAGTGTTGTTTTTACCTGGCATTGGCTCCTTTAAGGTCACAGAAGTGCGAGAGTAAAGCTTTCACTACATCATTGCAGACAACTTTAACTACATCAATGTGACTCAGCCTCTGTCGCAGCTGCTTGGCAATCTCCCAGAAGTCTTCAGATAGCAGCTGGTACAGCTGCCCTTCATCTCTGCTGAGTTGCCCATACCAGGACAGGATGTAGTCTCTATAGCTGTAGTCAAACACTGAAAGGAGAAACAAAACAATAAATAGCAAAAACTCCAAAAGGGGAAGGCACACCAAGATAGGAAAAATGTAATCCTCCACCCTTCTGAAAAATTAGATGGGTAATAGGTTTCATATCTCCTTCTTTGGGTTTTAAATTCTTGCCAAACAAAGTAAGGTTGGCAAAATTACAGAAATCTGCACCTAACAGGTTACTGGAGGTCACTTTGCAAGGCAAAGCCTGTAAGTGGATTTGCTCAGTCAGTCAGGTTACTAGCTACACACAAACCTCAAACTAATACCTGTTTCTCAACAGTGGATTTGATTATACAAACTATCATATAATCTGACTGTCTAGGCTGTTGCAGACTGAAACCAGGCTTCCTTACATAGGAATTCAACAGTCTCCACTCCAAAGTCAGAGTTAAAAAGGGAGGCGGTAATATTTTTGGATTTCAAGAGACAGACAATACTAAACAACACTGCAGAAAGTAAATTATAGGATCGGAAGAGCTAGAGATAAGAGAGAACAAGTAGATTAGTGAGACAGCGTGAACTTAAAAAAATGACAAGGTATTCCAAACCACATCTACAAGCGATAACCAAGATTACTGTAATTGCAAGTCCCATGGCAACACTATCTTCTACCATTCTGACTTTTCTCTTTGACAACATTTGTGTGCTGCCAGTTTTACTGATGTTTCACTACAGCAGACGTCCCTGGAGGTCTAGGAGGGAGCAGGTCGTGTTCAGGGAGCACGCATGAGCCATGTTTAGCAGTTACAAGAAGGTGGGGAAAAAGCTGGGGTGGAAAGAGCAGTCAGTTCACATCTACCAGAGGGATAACTGAACAAAAAGGGGGAAAATAAGTCATGTGCCTGATAATCTGAGCAGCTTCTTTACCAGACATCCTGATTTCAGACTTTTTATATCAAAAGTACATCTCATTTGTCAGTGTAAGCCCTGGTACAAAGTAATCATGCAACTCCACTATTTCTTACTTTCCACTTTGATGGAAGTTGTTTGTTTGGCAGCTTAGTAAACTATAAAAAGTTCCCTGGCAATGTGACAGTGAACTAATAACATAGTAATAGCAGAACAACTTAAGTTGAATACTTTTGCTTGACTGAAAGCAGACCTCATCCTACATCACCTTGTCAAAAACATTTCAAAAGAAAAGGCTAAAATGATAAAAGTTTCTAGTCAAATGCTTCATAAATCAACTTCCTCAGGTTTATAAAGAAACTGAGTCACTTCACCGAGTGTGCTGAAATATAAAGTTAAAAGCCTTCTGCTAAGTCATTTCAGGGCTTTTAAATTAAATTATTCAGAAAAAACATTTCAATCAATCAATAAATGAATAGAAGTTTTGAGTCTTTTCTCTGATCCAGGAGAGGAAAAAAAATATGCAAAGCCATATTGCAGGATAGGAACTTTCAATGTTGAAACATATCCAATTTCGTTACTTTTCTGAAATAGAAGAAATCATATTTCATTGAAAACTGCCACCCACAAATACTACAAAGTGATAAAAACAGTTATAAAAGGTAGTGGTCTTCTGATAAACAAGCTGAAGAATAATCCCTTGATATACTGAAAAGCAATTGGGAACAGCATTTTAAAAACTGAAGTTTATTACGTATCTCAAGTCTCCCATGACAATACACATTTTAAGTATCTATTTTTCTACAGCTGTCCCTATGGCCTTCTACAACCACTATTTTTTATAGCTTGGTTACTCTCTTCTGTTGCAACATGTGAAATGCTGTGGAAAGCTGATCACAGCATGCATTCTTCCTTTTCATCTAGTCTGTAAGAGACCCATAATTTCTCAAGTGCATTCAAAACACACTGTATTGTGATATTTGTTATCATCGTCACTGGCAGATGACGACTGACTTTTTCAGATTTTCTTACAGACACCCTTTCTACCCTAAAATGAACCAAGAGTGCAAAGTAGCATACTTCTTCAGCACCTTTTGCCTAAGAAGCCAAGTCATACTGTAGGGTGGTGGCTCCTACAGATATCTATTGGACAGAACTCTACAAAACAAGAGTACAAGAGTAGAACTTGTATCTCAATCCATTAGACTATATTATCTTTCAGAACATGTATCTATTCCCACCAATCCTTAATTTATAACTGTATTTTTAGGAAACTCCTCTCCAAAACTAGCTCAGTTCCTCGTTCACTCCATAACCAGCGTCACATCCAATGTTAAGTCTCCCTGCTCTGGTAAAGCACAACATTCAAACATGTAACAATGCTAATTAGTAAAGTATTATGAGAGCACAACTCTTGCAACTTTACTACACTCCCAGTTGAAATACTTGAAGCAAGATCTATTGCGGTGGGAAGACTCCTGCTCAGACACAGCAAGGTGACGGTACAGGTCTTCATCTAGGTGCACCAACATGAAAGAACCATAAAATCTAGCGGCAATATCAAACTAAAAAAAAAAAAATCACCAGTCATCACCAAAAATTAAGCTGTGCAAGTATGAAATACTTCACTTCTGTTTCTCTCTGACAGGTACGCACTTTCAACACGTTAAATCGATTGCCCCACTTTAAACCATATTTTCCTACACCTACCTTTCATAACTCTCGTCCTGTACATCCTTTCTATAGTTTCCTTGTCACCTCTGAGCTTTGCTGTCCTTCCTGCATCACAACAGTTTAACCATGCTGTTCGCTATAAAATTCGGGGTACTTTAGAGCCCAGAATGTATGCCCAAATCAGCAATGAGACAGCTTCTAGGACTTTAGAAAAAAAAAAATTAAAAAAAAAAATTAAGAAGGACACCAGCCATAGACACTAACAGCAGTATGGGCTGGCATAAGACACTGCCTTATCCATACGTGTCATCCTGGCCATGATGCGCTGTCACTGCTTTAGTTTCATGCCTACTGATGCAGCTGGTGCCTCTTTCAGCACTGGAAAGAAATACAGTAAACAAATGTATAATTTTATAGAGCGCAGCTTGCTTCCTTCAGAGGAGAAATCTGCTCGTGTCTCTATTCTCATTGTTTTTACACTGCATATTCTCCAAAACATTGAAAACAACCGGTCAGAAGACAAGAAAGGAATAAAAAGAAGAGCAGAACACACTTTCAGCACAATACCTTACTACCACTAACTCAGCCGCGACAAACATGAAACAAATTTCTTCTGATCGAATCAGATACAGTGAGCAGAACGAGTCTGGTGCAAAACTGTAGAAACTTCTACTGGGTTTTCTAAATTAGTTCAGAAGAACCAAGGCTCCAGTTGTTATAATCTGATTAAAAGTCATTCCCACGCGAATGTGAAGTTGAGCCTCTTCAATTACTCTTTTTAAAGACTGTAAACTAAAAGAGTGTTGGGAGCAGAGAGGCAGAAGCTTGTGTGGAAGTTAGTGAGGACACCCCTCTAGACCCTTCATTCCTAACCCCACATAGCTCTACAGCAACCGCTATCCCTTCTTCTTCCACATTCATTCATTCAGAGGTTCAGTGGCACCACAAGAACCAGTGGGTCAGACTGGTTACACATCTGCAATTTGCAGAGCTTCACGTTAGACAGTTTTTACACTGCTAAGATTCGTTACCCAACTTTATGAAAAATAACATCGAAATCTGAATAACAAGGACTAAATGCCTACTCATTTTCTCAAAGCACCATTAAAAAAAAAAAAAACCCAGACCTGAAATATTCTCCCTATTCAAATGCATACACAGACTCCCAAGTTTCAAACAAGAAGTAAATAGCCTTTCCTGAAAGAACTGGAAAGACCAGAACCATTACATTAAGTTATGGTCAAATCCAAAACTCTCCTGTGACTATATGAACAGCAGAAGAGAAGGTACAGCTACAACCCTGGCTTGAGTTATTCTACAACAGCAAGCATCATAATCTGTAAAATAGAAATGCAACAGTAATATAAGTTGTGTTAAGATCCTGCATCAGGAAACCACCGAACAGCCAAGAAGTGTTATTATAATGCTGTGCTACTACAACACTAGATTTAACATGCATGATATGGTTATCACAAGCTATACTTGAAGCAAAATACTTTCAATAAAAATTTAATGAAAAAGACGACAGACTATACCACCATTAAGTACCTGGCAAAGAACTGTTCTATAGAAGTAAATGTTAAATGCTTAGTTATTTGTACAGCTACTACTTCTTCCCCCCTGCCAAAAGCCAGTTTGCGGGGGGGGAAGGGGGGAAGCCTTATCTTCATCCTCAAAAATCACACTAAAGTATTAAAGCCCCTATATTTAACTCCCTAAAAATTACTAATAAGTACTCTGAATATGCAACTCTATCATTTCCAAGACATTATTTTTTAAATTTAAAGAGAGAAAGGCCATTATTCACTTACTGTATTTTAGATTTTATTATGTTTTAGCTATACAATACAAATTAAGATGATGAGGTTTTATATTTAAAATTATCTGTATTTATTGAAGTTTCTCGTTCCTGCTAAATTTTTATTTAGATCCTGGTGTTAAAGGCTGGCAAAATGTTGTGTAAATGCCCAGACTTCAGTGACTGGGAACCTACCCCAGTCACTAGGAACAGTGATTTATAGATTTCAGTTCCCTTGTTAAAGTTTGTGCTTGGAAAAACACTAGCATTTCTTGGTTTGCTTGCATTTTACAACATTATTCAAACTCTATGAAACTGACATGTTTCTTTAATAGACTAGATGTTATCATTGTGCATAGATGGATAGCCCCTGTGCAAAAGGAATCATACCCTGACAGTCTCCCATTCTACACTGTTTGGTTTATTTTTATTAAAATTTTCTTGACATTTGATTCTTTAATAATTCTTATGAATGTGCAGAAACACATGGAAATTTCCAAATATATAAACAATAAAGAAAAAAAAAATGTGTTAAAAAGATCTAGGAAATGCATTAAAAAAAAAAATCAGACAAATTTCTGTTGAAATAGTTTTGCCCATGTACCCTTTGCCAAGAGTTCTTAGCTCCAAGTGTTTGAATCCCAGTAGCAGAGAGAACATGAATTCAAATTAAGTCTTGCTCACATTTTGGACCTAAACAACTCATTTTTTGAGAACTGTGGGGAAAAAAAAAAAATTACAGCTTTTCAAATAGAGTGACAGAAGCTACTGCAAATTTTTTTCTAAATGTCAATGTGTGGATCTTAAGTTGGGAAGTGAGATAGATTGGGAAAAAACTCCTGTAAAGGGAAGTCCTGCCTTACATGCCTAACAAAGTTCTTCTAAGGGATCAACAAGAACACAGACAAGCAAGACCTGATCCACAGGTACAATCTAATTGAATTCCCAAAATATTTCCAAGGTCACCTCAACACAGGGTTGAAGGAAGATAAGCCACTACAAAAGAAGAGATGGCTCTCTGGCATGAAATATTTTAAGAGCTAAGAAACACAGGATATGAATAATTAGTCAATTTTCACAGCAGAAGAATTTCACCAATGGAGTTCTGCTGGGATTTTTGCTATGGCCTGTGCTGTTTTACTTACTCATAAATGATCCAGTAAAGCAGGTAAGTAATATGGAAACTAATTTTCCTGGCACTACTAAAGCAGTAGAGACAAAAGACTGACTGTGAAGAATAACAAAAAGACCACAGGATATGGGGCAATAAAAATGGAAGATGAAATTCAGTTCCTGGGAGACCAGCTACACACACGGCAAATAATCTACTGACAGCTACAGCCCTCAGCCCAAACAGTACGCCGCACAACAGCAGCGTGAGTCTGACTGAGCAGAGTCTCTCAAAAGACGTGTTCCTAAACTACCATGAGATATGGACTGAAAACATGAACTTACCAGATAAGCAACAGGAAGCATTAAAAGGCTAAAAGTATTTGTAAAAGTGGGTCATCTTTTCTTTGTGTAATATAAATGAAGGGCAAACAAGAATCAAATCAATCAAGAAAAGGCATGAAAAACACTGAAAACAACACATTTTAGTGTGCAAGCATGCTATAATTAAGCATGAAGCAGCACTCTGAAGCACCATCCTTTTATACTGCTCTGTTGTCAGTGGGAGATAGGAAAGAAGTTTAGAACTGTGCTGTAAACCAACGTAAACAGAAGTTCCTTCTTGGTGGCACTTAGTGACCAACACTGTAGAAAGACAATTCCCAACAACTCTGTTACACTGGCTTTGGCAAGACGAGAAGCTATCCAAGACACAAGCAACTACTGTCAGCCAACGACCACCACAGGAAAACTATCTAAGCACCATAATGTTTTTAAGATTATAGAAATAAGGCTGATGGTTGAAATGGAAACATGCACGACTCCTCCAATTAAAACTAAGGATGATCACCGATATCTATCCTTCCAACTACATTAACAGACTATGATGAGAACATCAGGAAAATACAGTAAAGCTTGTCAAGCGAGAGACACCACAGAACCTCAGGGAACGGTGCAGTAACGGAGAGCCACTCTAAACCCAGAGAGAAAAACCCACACAGACTGGCTGTAACACCAGCAAAAGCATGGCATGACTCAGTAACAGTCAACAGGCAATTCTTGAGGGGTGCAAGGTAGTTAGCAACTAGCAGTAAACCCTAAGCAAACTTAATTACACAGACGATGAAAAAGAGGTGAAGAAGTCAGAATTAACCAAAGCGCTGTCTCTTCATAACCAGCAATAGCGTTTCTGAAATTAGGTGATGCTGGCTCCTCCAAAAATGTTATCCTTGCATCTCTGAGGTACTGTAAAGAGAAGTAAAATCTGATTAAAAAAAACACTGCAAAACCCCATTGACTGTGATAATCTGACAACACCTACTGAAAATCTCAGGCGGTGGTAGGAGTCTGAACTGGTCCCCAAGATTAAAACCTCAGGAGAACTGGAAGTCTCCTAACTAAATGAATGAGATTTTTTAAAGCATTTTGTTGAACAGCATGTTAGATCTAAACAGCAAGAAGTTAGCAAAAATTCCTGGGATTCACAAATACTTTAATCCTCATCAGTGTAAGACTGATTAGCATTAGAGTATGGCACTAATGAAACAGAAATACAGACAGTATTTTTTATCTCTTTAGTAATGAAGTTTTATTTAACCATGAACTTGTAAAAAAGCATTCATAATATCAAGACAAATACAAATTTCAGAACTGTCACAGGGCAAGGAATGCCTATTTTCAGACAGATTGATCATTTGATCATTTTACTCTAATAAAAAGCTAATATGTTTCTTTTGAGGATTCATTCAGTATCTCAAACTTAAGTTGACTCGGACATCTTCCAAAACCAAAAAGCTTACTTAAATCTACATGTGGTAGAGTGAAAAGTACAGTCTCATCCTTGTCAAACTGCATAACAGAGGAGAAGTTGGCTTTGTTAGTCACTCAGGCCTGGAAGAAATACAACCAAATCTGACAAGTTTGCTCTCCAAAACTCAGAGTGAGAATGGAGGGTAAAACCTACTCTGAAAAGAAATAGCAGAAAGGCAAGTAAGCTGTCACAACAGAAGGTCCTCAACTCTGAAAAATGAATCCCTTAAATATTGGTAAGTTTCTTTCGGCTTTACTGAGTAAGGATGGACTCATGCATCCAACTGAACGGTATCTGTGGGATAAATACCTTAGATGAAGACAGCTCCCATATTTTTCACAGACACGAGTCACTCCTATGTCCAAGTAACAGGAGGGAAGCGTAACACAACTAT
Organism: Platalea leucorodia; assembly: GCF_965183815.1. Lineage (NCBI taxonomy): Eukaryota > Metazoa > Chordata > Aves > Pelecaniformes > Threskiornithidae > Platalea > Platalea leucorodia. Next base: position 50,814,426 of record NC_138828.1, on the reverse strand, counting down.
CTTTCCCACAGTATTCCACAATACCTGTTGTCTGTCTCCAGATAACACCACTACCTCTGACTCTCTGCTGACTATGTCAGGGCTTCATTTCAAACTCCAATGCAGGTTATCCAACACGTGAAGTACACGTGAGAATACAGCAAATAACTTGTTAGTGCTTGTTTCATACGTGCAATGTTAGACTCCACTATCTTTTTCACGTCATCGGGAACCCTACAATCTGACAGATTCCAGATGAAAACGGTGCCTAAAACCAAATAGTGATATATTATAATAGTTCACCTTCACAGAAGTGTGACGTAGTAGGTGAAGCGTTCTAATTTTACATTTTAGCTACATATTCTGCTAACAGCTATTCATAAAAATAAATTTTAAAACATTACACATCCCAAGAAGTTTTCATAAGACAACCAACCTGATTAAAGCAATGTTAATTTTAAAATACACTCTCCAGATGTGAAAAAAGGGAAAAAAAAAGTGCTGCAAAGAAATCTTAAAGGAAAAGACATTCAAAATTAGATAAAATATTTACAAAAGACTGAAATGGCATCAAATTTTATAAATATATTTTAAAAGCTACAGTACACAACTCTGTGTTCTTCTTTTCTTTTAATATGCAAGCCAGGTGTCCCCCCCACCCTGAAATCGTCTTTAAGTTCCAACCCAGCATAACCTTTTAAGTAACAAAGCAAAAAATTTTTGCTTCAAACTCTGACACTATCCCAAGTTCTACAACATTTTGTATTACCAGGAGTCAGTTGAAAAAAATGTGTGCAGAAGTAGTAGTTATTCTTTATTTTAAAGAATTGTAAACAAGGTATTTTAAATCCATATGATCATAGTACACATTTTACAATCTAAAGCCCAGTTACTGTACTGATGATTTCAGACTGTATCAGCCAGAAATACAAATGTTGATTTTAGATTCAGTTTTCACGACAAGCATTGCACTAAATGGGAAGACTGTTTCCAAGAGTCTACATGATCTATCAGTTCAGGAAAACCGAATCAAGAATCTTTGAAATGTTACCCTTTTGTTTCATGCACAAGTATTAAGGACTCTGTTTTAATTTACTTCTGTAAAAAACAGCCACTAAAATAACAAGATATCAGTTAAATTGCAAAAGCAACGACACATTAATTACTACAGTGGATTTCTTGGGAAGACCAAAACCTCGCACTTTTACTTTGTATCAAGGAATAAATCAGGGTCATGTTCTAAAATCCTGGAAAATTGTGCAGTCATGGTTTGCTAAGAGGACAAGAGATATTCAGAGCCTAATGCTCCTTTGTCCAAGTTAAGACTCACCTTCTTTCAGTGCTTTATCCATGTTGTGAGAAATGACCACTCTCCTTGATTGGACTGAATCATGGGAGCTTCCAGACCAATTACTCTGAAATTCAAAGAGAACATTCATCATAAGAGGAAGGAATAAACCAAAAATGACAGAAGAAATAAAACTGGAAATCAAGGGGATAGTACTATATAATTTGGTTTTTATACAAATATTGTCACCCCATATGATTAAAACAGGTGAGTGTCAATTGTATATGAGGTTATTATACATCATTCATTAACCACAAATTAATACCCACTGTTGCGTACCGTACACTGTACAACTTGCCAGTCATCTTAAGGTGGGTTTTTTGGTAGAAGGGAGCAATTCAACGCATTAAGAACAGGACATGCATTTAATAAAACAACTGGAACTCTTCTATTCAGTATTTTCACAGCTTTTAAGATCTCCAAGAGATAGGTCAATAGCAAATATAACATCTTTACAGCCTACTGTCACGATGGACTTCACTTAGCCTCATAAACCACTTTTAAAATAGAAGCGAAGCCCTTAGATCTCCTACAGTAATTTTGGTTCACATTGTTTTGGGCTTCTTCCTTCAAAGACACTTCTGGCCACTGCATTTTAAGCTGCTGTACTATACAAACATTTGTCTGTTTTGAAGTATCAGCTCTTATAGTGTCCAAACAGGCAGGCGGACAGAGAAACATTTTTCAGGGTATGGACAAAAAAGAAGTGATTCATGCTGTCCTTATACAGAAAGGAGTGTAATTCAAACCAGAAACAGAAATTGTCCCCACTGCCACTCAGCTTACTTTGCTCCCCTTGATGTGAGCTCAGACTCTCCTTGGTGAGGAGGCAGTGCTTCAGAAACATCCCAATCCCTCCAACATTCACCAAATAAAGAATAAGAGAGCAGTACAAACTTTAAGGGGGGGCTTAAGTAAAAACATTCTTTAATGTTTTTAAAGGTAGTATGCCATTATTTCAGCCAATCTGCAGGCTAATAGTGTATTTTGGTGTAACATGTTTTCCTTCTACTGCAGACGCATGCGCGTAGAGTCTAGTATAAAGCATGTCTAATGGGACACAGATGAAGAAGTCTAAGCACTACTCCAACAGCAAAATAAAGCTGTCCAGGCTCTTCTCACACCTAACACACAGCACTTCTATGAATACTTTCTAGGACTTGAGTGCCCTCCCTCCACCCACAGTTAATTTGTTCCAGCTTCTGGGTGAGTGCAGCAGCACTCCCTAGACTTCTTCCAGTCGCTACTTTGAGACCATGGCTGTGGTCTTGCAGCCATTTTCTTCCCCCCTTGGTAACACTATCAACAGCAAGAGCAGCATGATTTCAGCACGCTTGCCTCCATTTGCAGCACCTCTTACTATCAAAACTATGCTAAGGAGGGGTAAGAACAGAGTATTATCTGATTAGTGAACCACTACAGATTTTCATGGCCCCCTTTTACCTGAACACAATGCTGGTAAAAGCTTAAGCCATACCCACCTAAACGGCTGCAGAAAGTATTTTTGCTCTTTGGAAGAAGACCTAACAGCAATATTTGTAAGGCTCCAATACATCACTTCTGACTGCTAATGTTGTCGTCTCCCTCCATGCAAAGCTGCGTTAATGCTAGTCACACAAGTACTTCAGGATTTTTCTGCTTTATTTGCAGCAGGAAATCAGATGATTCATAACCACTCCAATTTAAAAAGAGAAGAGACAGACTCAGAGACATTAAACATCCCAAATACATTTGGGAGGGGGAAGGATTCAGAAAGCCCTATTAAGGCAAGTCAATCAGGCCACAATCCTAACTGAAGCTCTATGCTCAGCATAACCCATCTCCCTTAACACCCTCGCTAGCTTGGGTATCCTACAAGACTAATCCTACTGCTAAACGGAGTCATACCTGCATAGAGGTCAGTAACCTCAAGCCCCTAACTTAGGCATCAACAGTTCTCATTTGTAATCATATGTACTCTCATATAAGTATCTAGTTTGCAGGAAGTGTTTTTTACGGCCTAAAGCATCAGCAAGCGCTCTCATGAAGCGCTAGCCAAATTACTCTTTTCAAAATTAGTTTAAACACAGCCTGGGACAAGAAAATAACAAATGCTGAACTCTTACTTTTGCCTCTCTACCTGCCTCAGTTCACGACTTCTTCACAGCAGAGGGAACAAAACAAAAAAAAAAAAGGCCTTCAGAGAGGATCCATGGTTGCAAGTAGCTGGCTCCGCATCACCACGCTACGATCCAATCTACACAATTCCACAAAGCAGGAACTGATCCTTTTATGTTTCTATCTTGAACACTCATGTTAAGAACAAGGCAGACCATTATTGTCTCAGTGAAATGCTGCCTCTTAAATAACAAGATACAAACTCATATTTCGGCTTGCAAGAAGATATTTCATTGAGAACATCCTCTGCGGTTGGTAGTTTGACTTCTAAAAGGCACCAGCTTTTCATTTAAAAAAAAAAGAGTAACATTGATGTTGAGCATGGAGGAGTTCAAGTAAGACAAGTGATCAAAAAGAATTTAAAAGGTAAGAAGTGAATACCACCACTAGCAATGGTGATTTTGCTGCTGCACAAATGTAATTACTGAAGGGCAAAGGAAGATGCATGGTATATTGGATTTTCTGATAAGTTTTCCATACTCATACAAGTACTGCATACACCACCATGGACAGCCAGAGAGAAGCACAGAGCAAGACACAAACCTTGTTTAAAAACAAGGTTTCAACTTTCTTTAAAAACAGATTTTCAAGAACAGATGAGAATCTAACATTCGAATAAATAGGAATGCTTAAATGCATTGGAGTGATGTTGGTTGGGTTAGTTCAGGCTTAAGAAAAAACAATTCAGGGGAGACCTTATTACTGTCTCCAGCTACCAAAGGAGAGGGTACAGAGAAGAAGGAGCCAGACTTGCAGAGGCACAGGACAAGAGGTAAAGTTGCAACACAGGAAATTCCCGTCACTTGCAAGGCAAAACTATTTTAGTTGAAGCTGGTCAAATACCAGAATGGGGGCACTGAGAGGCTGTGGAGTCTTCATCCTTGGAGATATTCAAAACTCAACAGGAGAAAGCCCTGAGCAACCTTACCTCGTTGGACCCACCCTGGGCAGGAGGGTGGCCTCGATGTCCTCCAGACATTCCTTCCAACCTGAACTGTTCTGTGATTCTTGATGATACTTCAGAGGACTGTGAATTTAATTTAGTGACTGATAACAGATCAGATCTTAAGCTGCTTTCTCTAAAACAGCTGATCAAGCTCCTTTTTCCTTTCAGTCTTACGAACCTGCGTTTAGCAGAATCAAGTCTTAAGTCTTGTTAGCTTTGATCTGCTTTAGAGAATTCTGTTTCTGTGAGAACAGTAACGATGAATTAACAACAACAACCACCCTAAAAAACTAACAGGCACCCCTGAGCTGCCTGACATATGGCAACAAACACTTTAAAACCAAGAGTAACAACCTGGTAACACAGGTTTACCAGCACCTGTGATAACAGAAGGATTTCAGAAAATTCACAGTCCAAACTCAGCTCTAACAGCTGAGAGAATGAAAAATCCAGCAGATTTCACCGGAAGATTTTCTTCCAACCCCTGCCTCAAGTCAGATGGAGGACGTACGCAGAGAACAGGTTCAGCCAGAAAGCCTAGACTTAAACGTTTTCACATTTTTCTTCATGTCGCTCATCTAAAGGAAAACAGTGCTACATTTCATGAAACAGTTGGCATAACCCTGACTGAGCCAAATATGTTCGTAAATGGATTTAACACAGCCAAAGCTCTAGCTTAGATGCTTTTTTATACTGATTAAAACCTGGTATGTTCCCCTTTACTCCTGACTTGCACTATCTTAGCCTTTAAAAAAATCAGGCTCCACTCTATGTAGAGTTTGTTGTTGAAGAATTGCAGAAACCAGACTGAAACTTAAATAAGGCTTGAAGGGGTAGGGGTGGAGCACATTTGGAAAGTACATGCAAAAAATGAGGTTGCTAACAAACAGGGAGGCCTGTTTCCTGGAATAGTTCAAGTTTTCCCCAATTTCGACTTTGTTTATAGGCTGAAAAAAAGGATGTGTGTACTTCCTGGAGGCATCTGAATAATACTCATTGTTTGGTACTTTTGAGAATGATTTAAGACACAGACAACAACAGTCTGAAAGGCCCAGGAAAAAAAAAAACCAAAGCTGGCATTGAGCCTGAAATTTTGTCTTAGGTTCAGTCCCCTACAGATGCAAAAATTAAGTTTGTGTCATTTATTGCTTTAAACAAGTTAAATAATTTAAAATTAATTTTGAATAAAACAATAAATGTTAAATAATAAAGAATTAGAAGGTGTTTCAACAACTACACTGAATAAATGGCAAAGCACAGAGAACACAGGAGTATCTTCCACTATCAAGAGATCCATCTGCAACACTCAGTCATCAAATGCAATTCGCAGAAAGCCAGGCACCTGCTATCGGCACGCCACACACAGACTTACTCTGCCATGGAATTAAAGCCAGAAGCAGAGAAAAATTAACAATTATTTCTATTACATTACCTCAATTACAACAAAACTAGAACAGAGCTCAGGACAGACCCCAGAATATAAATGGGCATTGTGCATGAGACGCTCAGTTTAATCACTGATTTAAAAGGCAAAGACTACATCTAATTCAGCATACAAGAACTATCCAGTTACTCAGCTACTTGCTCCACCCACTGCTGCGCTACTAACTTTCATCTTTTCTTTGTAAAACATACATTAACATCAGACTGGACTTTGATAATAGAGAGTCACAGCTTCAAATAATACTTCACTGAACTCTCCATAAATTCAGCTTTAACTGAGCTGGACAGATGTTTTCTTATAGCAGTAAATATTACTTCAACTTATGATGCAAAAATAACTCTTCTATTCACAGGAGTTAACATTTTTAATTAACACCTATAGTTCTATTTTAGATTACAAAGTACGTGTGTCACATTAAGCATTAATCTACATATATTAAGGGAAACCATAACTACCAATTTAAAAAATCAACATACTTAAAGCATGTTAATCCTATTATGTTAAGTATCATTATCTCCATAACGATTTTATAACATCAGCATATCTTATTTCCACTAACACAGTAGCTTCTGGAACATGTAAACTGTGTTTATTATATGGGGATCTTCTATCTTAAATGTACCATGTTCAAAACTGATAAAACTGTACAGGTATAAAAACTTTATAATCAGGGCAGAACTTCCTTCACTTGAGACTTCATATAATACTAGACAGATAAGAATATGAAAATGAAACTTTTCTCAGGTGATACTTTCATTCCCATCACTACAGCTAAGAAATAATTGGCAAGTTAGCATGTAAATTGCTGCTCAGCAAGAAATACAGCATTATACCTGCTGGGATCTTTAATATCACCACCAAAATAAAGGCTTACGTGAATTCTCAAGGTACATGCACAACCCCGTTCTACTGAACATCTCCACACTCTCCTCCTCTGTTAAAAACACACAACAAGAACCTATGGCCTATACTTCAAAAGCCAAAAGAGCCATGTGCTATGAAAACTGAATTGCTGGCAAGCCAGAAAAACCTGCACAGGCTCATGCCTCAGCTGCAGGGTCTCAGCTTGACAATCAGAGAGCAACTCCTGCGTTGTCTACTGCTATACCCTCCCTCCTGCATGACTTTTCACCATACAAAGGTAGGGTGTTCTGTCTTTTTAACAGAGCATCACAAAACATGCAGAATGAATCATCATCATTAATTTTATTAACATTACCTTGTTCTTTTTCACTGTGCATGCTTAATAGCGGAAAAACGGTACAGAATGACTGGTCATATAAACCTCCCACAGACACAACGCAAATTTGTTCCCCTTATGACTACACAATTTCTTTTTTTTTTTTTTTATCACTTAACAAGGTGGCAACTTGGGAAAGGCTATAGTATCCTACATAACTGCCTCTTCCTTGGGTAAATTTTGCTGCTCTCCTTTGCAGAGCACAAGGAACCAAGACCTGGCAATAAGAAGGAACCTGATCAGATTTTATTTTCAGAATGTTTCCAATACACATGTACAGTGTTTTCAGTCCCAAAGCATACCTTGAATGCGAGATGCTTTCACTCTTGACCTTATTACAGAGGTTTTGGTTCCACCTATAGGACTCCCCTGCCAGAGACTTGGACAGCAAGATCCCAATGAGCCCACCACCCACCTTTCTTATTGACTCAGCACGGCTCGGTTATCAGGACAAATGAACTAGCTCCCTAGTTATGTTGTCAGTCATAAAACACTTTTGAAGTGAGAAGCATTCCCTACAAAGGTAGTAGCAGCCTGATTCACAGCAAAATCTGAAATGTCAATCTAACAGAATGTTGAGAAAATTAAATGTCAAGCACAATACAATGCAGAGCTGAAGACGAGACAGGATACAATGGAAGGAAACAGAAGGGGTTACACGACAAGACAAGAAATCTCTCAATACACATGATGGATAAAAGGCTGCGTGGAAAACTACGTCTGCTCACCACTAAGGAGTTACGGGACAAATAAGAGAGACAGTCTGAAAAACATTTCATTTCTGAGATCAGTCTCCTGTGAGAATGAAGTTATCACTTCAAAGTTACGCCTGCAGGTAATCAATGCACGCAGTCCTAACAAAACTTCAATTCTGAAAAAGCTTATAAATCCCTAAGGATAACAGATATTCCACTGATCCCTAAAAATAAACTGTAGCAGAAATGTCCAAATTACCGGCCCCAAAGTGTAACAGGCCCCCACTGAACTGTAACTGAACATTTGAGATTCATGCAGCATTCTCTTAAAATTTTAAAATATTCCTGAAATTGGTAGGCAATACTATGATATCTTCATTATTTTAATTTCAGGACTTGCCTAGTAGTAAACTCACCTGCATCATCAAAAGCTGATTGTTAACCTGCCTATATAAGAGATAGCACTAAGAACAAAAGTATCGGACTCTCAGTTGTTAAAAACAAACCAAACTTAAACATACCCTCTCCTTTCAATCCAGGAACAATTGATAAATTAAAAGAACAGCAGTAGATCAGAATATTTGGTTGCAACCCCAAGAGGGTGTAAAACAAGCATGACAGAAGAGCAGCAACCAGAGACTGGAATGACTGGCAGAAGCAACAGCAAAAATCCTGCAATATCAGAGCTCTCAATATTCCCTAATGGACCAGAGAATGAGATAGACCGTAGAACGTGCTTGGCTTTAGGTTGATATAAAACCCCATAAATACTTTTGAAGACTTACTAAGGTGTAAAGATCAAGACTGAAAGGAGTTAGGAAGTTCCTCCTCTCCCTCACAGCTGCTCGAAACTTCTCATTACCTCAATAACTCATTTGCATCATGCTTGCATTGATGACCACAGATGACAAACCTTCCACTTCCTACAGCTGCTGAGGCTCCTGCAAGCTTACCTTCACAAACTTCATCTGATAGCAAAAGTCCAACAGTGAAGGAAAATAAAACTGCATGTCCTTCCTCTCCACTTCCCTTATGTTCCTCAAAAAGAGCAGAGCACTCAGCTTGGACACCACGGCAGATACTCAGCCTAGGTTAAGCTGCCATCCCATCTGAATCACTCAGACCATTTCCAATAATCTCACTACTCATCCTCCTATGGCTCAAATAAAAATCAGTACTATCTTCCAGGACCCAGAGATTTCACTAATTACCTGATCCAATGAGAAAAGACTTACCCATGCCCTCCCATTAATGCCAGATTCACAAAAAGTCCATGTTCAAGAATGGAACAAGCCTTTAGGAGCATGAAACACGGTCTCATGTCTCCCTCAGGGCCAGAAAGTAAGAGTAAACTATTTCTGAAAATGGAGAGCCACTAAACAGAAGTGAACAAGAGTGACCAAATATGTCAGGAGCTGAGTTTTAAAGAAATACTCAAAATCATTGGCAACTGTTAATCATAGGAAACTAAAACCGGGACACTGGAACCAGTGTACCCTTTTCACTGGAAAACCACACGTTTATTACCTTTCTGTTAGTGCTGCAAGACAGACTAGGTAGATCATTCTCTATACAGGGTATCATTCGTTTAATCTGAATTTAAAAGGCGGCACTTACTTAAATCTGATAAACTAATCCTTGGGTTTTGCATTATTTAAATGAAGTTGACAACCCAACTCTCTACTATTGAGAGTTTTTGCTTTGATTCAGAGTCAAAACACTATGCTGAAAAGAAAACTCTGTCCTGCCAGTTTTTTTGGCAGAGAAACAACTCACACTGGAAATGTGGGAAAATGTGTTCTCCTTCCCCTTTCTACTAACTTGGTTAACATGGTTCTTCATATGAGTCAAAGCCATCACTCCTACAACCACACAAGTTAACAGCCATGGAGGGAACAAGCTTGAATTTAAAGGGGTGACACATCTTCTAGCAAGTCTCTTCAAGGTCTATCTTTGGTGCGAACACGTCCACTGATACTTGAAAAGTGAAAATCCCCTTTGAGTTGTACTTTCGTAAAAATATCTGTCTGGGTCACCATGCCTTTTTGCTGTCTTGCATTTTGCTGTCCTCCTCCACCACAAATAATTTCGTCCTAAAACAGCACCTGAGAAGCACTGAAAAATACCTGACAACAACATAATGTAAAATTTCAAGGTGTCGTTCAATTCCCATTATTTCAATATCAACAGAAACTATTTACCAATATTATTAATGCCTGCAAAGTACTTAAACTAGTAAGTAAAACAATATTGTGAGTTGCCTGTACACCTCTCTGCCCTTCTCCTTCCAATGAAAATATAAAAGAACACTGGAAGAAACACAAAGCTTTATGTGGAAGCCAGAAGACTGCCCAGATATACCTTGTGATCAGAACTCTCACATACAGTAAGACTATATTGAAACCACACCTCATCATGGCGATATAAATTGCACACCTTGCTTTGCAGTTCTCAGCAGATTTCAAATGCTCTTGCTGAGATACCTGACTTTAGCAGAAAGTCTTCACCTTTCAAGTCCCAAAGGGGTTACACAAACAATATTTAGGACAAAGCACAGCTTCACATTTGGAAAGATGGCTTCTCTAGTAGCAAGGTCAAGCAAAATGTAAAAAGGCATACACCTTGCTCTTCTGAAGTCCGAACCTGCAAGACAGCACTTCCTCGCCCAAGTTATTCACTTGCATGAACAGGTCCATGAAAATCAACAGCACTAAACTCATATTGTAAGTGCTTGCAGAATTGAGAACTTACTAAAAACTCTCTTTTTTCAGCACAGCATAAAGAACTCGATCCAAGTCCCTTTGAAGTTGATCAAGAGGACTCCCACTCACTTTCCAAGAGTTGAGCCTGACTCCCACTAAGTAAATATTTGTTATTGAATATGTAGCATTTCCTCATTTGTTAACCCCCATGTGAAAATCACTCAAAGAATGAAAAAATGAACCTATGTGCCTTGAGTTCATGTACATACAACACATGCAGAGCAAGATGCCAGCCATAAAACTCCCTCCTAAAGAAAAAAAAAAAATTGTTAATTATTAGGCCAACAGAGGGTTCTTCCCTATTCTTGAGGAAAAGCGCAACAAGGCTGAAGAAATTCTAGCTTTACAGTCATCCTACTACTGGCTCCCAGAAAAGAAACAACAGGATCATAAGGCTCTATGAAAAATGGGAGAATAGCAACCGAATGATAATAAGCGGTGTAAATACAAAAGGATGTATAATAAAAAGATTAACCAACAAATTTTTCAGAAAGAAACGTATGGAGGAAACTTTGCAATAAACGTCTTACTGAATGGCCTACATTTCTATATGCTGCCTATATAAACACTATTATTTTCTTCACCGACATGTTGCTGAAGCACCAATTAGGAAATCTGCTAACCATATACAAAATTGTGTTCAGAAAAAGTACGTCAAGGAGCTTTGCAGCCCTGAGGCCATTTTGTATCAGAAAGAAATCAACAAAACTGTAAATTGAAGGCATGAGAAACCCAAATAAAATGCCTGGAATTACAGCTTCTATATAGAAAGGGTAAAATAGCTCGCTCCCTTTTTGACAGTCCCTTTCATATAGCCAGGTTAAATTCTGAGAACAGTGCAAAGAGGGAGGAAAAAAAATTTAACTGAATCCGGGAGAGGGTAAAGAAACAATCCGTAAAAAGGGCTGCAGCAGGTACTGCTGCTTTAGGAGTGCCTTTTAAATACCAGATTTCAATTCCCTTCTGAAACAACGAACACATACCATAGAGCTACAGTAAATCCAACCACCACGTACTAGACCACACAAAGCAAAAGCAGGTGTGCACAATTTACATATATGAATCCAATGGATGGACACAATAGGAGAACATCTTGAAGAGAAACGGGCAGTAACATATCACAAAAAGGAAGCGCATATGGTATAGTAACTGAAGTGACTGTACTTGTCTCTGGACAGTTCTAGTTTCACTCCTGTTCAGTGGGCTTATGCATTACGTTCTTCACAAAGGGCGACAGAAAGAAAGCAATAAATTTAATTTTTTTCTTCAGTTCTTGGCTTCCCAAATTAAATCAATTTTCATTGTTTGGCTGTTTCATGAATCTGAAAGTTGCTCTTCATTGCGGCAGCAGGGAGATTTCAGTTACTAAGTTTATATAAAAGATTTTTTTTGTACTATGTATATAATACATTCTCCTAAAAGTAAATCAACACACATCCAGATGTTCAGATAAGTATACCAGCACATAAATGTCACTGGAGCTATGGCATTATCACTGAAATATTTAATCTTGCAAATCTGAAGGCAATGGGAATTTATTACTAATGCAATTTTCTCCCCCCCCCCCCCCCCCCCCCATTTTGTGTAAGGTAGTTGAATGGTGAAATATGAAAGCATATAGTCCTTTACTACTGAGGTGCTTATGCACTTAATACACATTTGTTCCCCAGCATTCATACGACAAAAACCAGCTGAACAATCCCTAGCTGTACCCACTTAATACAGTACATACAGAACAGGTACCCTCTGCTTATCACTTGACTTCGTGCGTTGCATCTTCTCACTTCCCCATTTCCCACTTCTAGCGCTCATACATACTATTTATTCTTCACTCCCTTCAAAAAGTTGAGTACAATTGTTGAGTCTTCAAAGGAAAGAGGATTTTAAAAAAGTCTACCAAGAAGACAAAACGAGTATCACACACAACCACTGACACAAACAGATCCTGAGTGCACCTCTGCGAGTTGTACTATTCATTGAAGTCACCAACCCCCCGGTGGTCAAACGATCCCTTCTCCTGACAATAATATCCTGCCAGTTTCCATTAAATGCAGGCCTGGAAAAATGTATTGCTCACAAACGCAGGCTCTTTCCCTCCGCAGGTCAAAGAACGAAGGAATAAACCACCACTGCAGGTCGTTAGCTGACTCGATTGGCAAGATAGAAAGACAGCCAACTATATCAGCAACTGATTTCTAACAGGTTCTGTGCCCTGCCAGCACCCTCTGCTTTCTGCAAATTCAGCTGCATAGACTGCAGCCCCAGAAACACAGAAGTAACAGCATTATTTACTTGCTGCTAACAAGAGTACACGTACTAAACGTAACGAACTGGGTCACCAGAACAGCTAGGCTGTGCACCAAGATGGCACAAATTACGCTCCCTTTTCTTTGCAGAGCGTCCTCAAGTATCCTGCATGACACTATCAAAGCCAAATAGCACTTAGGTGGTAGCGTCTACTGCTGCAGCACTTCACGTACTAACACACCCCACTACGGTCTACAACTCACTGGTGAAGGGCCAAGGGCGCCCGACTGCAGTCACTGCCTCTGACGTCAAACCCCACATCCCGGGACCCATGGGCAGAGCGGGAGCGCAGGCAGGTCCTCACCTCCAGCAGTAGTTTTTCAGGCCTGTCTAGGATCAGCTCCAGAGCATTGGATGGCTCGATGGGGGGCAAGGGCACGGATGGGAGGAAAGTTATTTTGACCAGCACCTGTAGTCAGTCTCTGAATACCTTGTGCTACCAGTCCCGTTCAGAAGAAACCCAAATCATACTAAGCAGTAAGCTTCAAAGAGCTCATGGCCATGAATTAGTACATTTTAGAAGATGTACAGAAAATAAATTTGTTTATCTTTTGCATAGAGTTCTGCAGCGGTTTGAGAACACGCTGGCACTTCCTCAAGGCATTATGATAACACTATCTGAAGCTGCCCAACTTCAGAGCATGCATTTAAGCAACGCTACGCTGGCTCTTTGAGCACGTCTCTCTCTTTTACTAATGACGCTTCAACCAAAGGAGCAGAAAAGGATTTGAGACACAGCCAACAACAAATTGCCATACGAGTGCTCCCACAATCCGAAGCTCTCTCTCAGAGAAAAGTCTTGATTTTTCCTGCACGCCTGCTACCCTCCAGCACAACTTTTCCCATTTACAGCCCCGACGAACAGCAGAGCGGGCAGGCTCCTGCGGCGGCGGGAGGCGAAGGGGACACCGGCTTAGGGTGGCCCGGCGCCCCGCGGCGGAGCGAGGGCCGCGCCACCGCCGTCCCCCCGCTCGCCGCTCTCCCGCAGGCGGGAAGGGGAGGGCGCGCCGCGGCCGCCGCCCGCCCCGCCCCGCTCCGCTCCGCTCCCGCCACTTACCCCCGCGACCCGCAGGACCGGAGCGGCGGCGGCGAAGTCCGGCGGCGGCAGGCGGCGGCGGCCGCGACACATCAGGACGATCAGGGTGCCGAGCGCGGCGGCGGCGGCGGCGCAGCCCGCGTAGAGGGCGAGGCGGAGCAGCAGCAGGGCCAGGCACGGCGGCCCGCCGCCCCCCGCCTCGGCCCGCTCCTGCCCCAGGTGGACGACGGACACGGCCAGCAGCCCCAGCCCCGCCGCCAGCACGAAGCGGGACGAGCCGGGATCCTCGTCCTCCTCGTCTTCCGCCGCCTCCTCCTCGCCGCCGCCGCCGGCCACAGCGGCGGCCGCCGGGGCGCTGCGGCGGCCGGCCTCGCCGCCGGGGCCGTGCGAGCCCAGCGGGCCGGGCGCGGCGGCCCCCGCCGCCTCGGGCTGCCCGGCCGTGCTGCTAGCGCTGTCGACACCGGGGAACATGCTGCTCCTGGCGCCGCTGGCAGCAAGAGCATCTCCCGCCGCGGCAGCCCCCTGCGAAGGTCGCCGCTCCCGAGGCCCCCCCTCTCCTCCTCCGCCGCCTCCGCCGCCGCCCGCCGCCGCCACTGGCACCGCTGCGGCCGCCGGGGGAGCCGGAGCTCATGCCCGGCGGCAGGCGGGTGCACGGCGGCCCGGCCGCTTCCTGGCGGCCGCTGAGGGGGCAGCGCTGCCGGACGGCGGGAGGCGGGAGCCGAGCGCCGTGGCGGCAGCCGGGGAGGCCCCGCCGCGCCGCTCGGCGTCCGGCCGGGGGAGGGGGAGGGGGGGGCGGGGCGGCGCCGGGCGGGCGGGCCCGGGACACGTGCGCCCGCCGCGCCGCGCCGCCCCACGGCGGGGCCCGGCCCGGCCCGGCCGCCCTGCGCCGGGGTCTGCCCAGCGGGGCTGCGCCGTGGCGGGGCGCGGAGGCGTCCCCCCGCAGAGGAGGGGAAGCAGCCACGCTCGGACGAAACGAGGAGGGGACGGTGCCTCCCCGCGGGGATCCCCGCCGGCTGCGCTGTGGAGCCGGGACCCGCGGAAGGCTACCGGGCGCCCCTCGCCACGGGCAGCCCGGCGGGGCTGGGGGGCTGCGGGCCGCGGCTCGGCCCGGCGGGGCCCGGGAGGGTCTGGCTGCAGCACCGAGGCCCTGGCCTGAGCTCAGGACAAAGCCTTGACCTGGGGCATCCCTGAAGTCCAGCCCCCCTCCTGCGTGAGCGCCGTACGCACCCCTCTGCCGACACCCCTGTCATCAGCCACAGGAGACCATACCTAACTGGATTTCAGAAGTAAAAAGTTGGTAGAACAGCGACTGAAATGATACAGAGGTGGTTCTGGAAAACCCAACCCCACGACCCCGAACGAGGCCTGCCAGCACTCCCGTCGCTCCCCCCCCCTCCGCTGGTCTGGCGTTCTATGGCTGCTTGTGGCAGATTCCGAGAACAAATTCCTCGCATGGCAAAAGCCTTGCCGTATTGCAGCCGTGCTCGGGATGCACGTCCACCTTGCCGTAGGCGTGGCGCAACCACAGCTCCTCTGAATTTGCAGGTTCACAGCAGCTACCAACCACAGCCAAAGTGGGAGGCAGGCCTCGGTCTGGTCTCTTCGTAGTGGGAGTAAAGGGCAGTGCTTTCCTTAAGGAAGCCAGGCCGTGCAAAAGTGGATTTACAAGCATTTACTCACGGGCTTCATTTTAAGAGCAGATATCCCATTAAGAAAGTTAAGCACTTTAGAAGTGTTTACAGGTATTGAGACTTCTGGGAAGCACTTTTCAGACTGGCGGTCTTAATGTGCAAAATAGCCCTGAATGTTGTCTTTTAAACAACAGCTATTGGTGCTGAGGTTGGAGTCCTTTTGATTTATTCACGTTCTGTAAAACTTATGTAAAAAAGTTACTTTTGTAAAATGAATGATACTAGCCTGATGAAGGAAGAGTGAATACCAAGGCCCTGATTTTGTGAATGCTTACATTTCCGTGTAACTTCAAGAGCAGAACTAGCACCGCTTTAAAACCAGACACCAAACCTTCCCAAGCTTCGGCGATACCACGCGAGCCAAGGCACTCGGCATGAGTAGCACGGGTGTGCAAAAGGTTCGCCTACAGCCCTGACGCTGCGCCGTAGCAGTGGGTCGGGTGTCAGCTCACGGTGCAGCGCCGCAATGGAAACGTGCGCGCTACAGGCACGGAGCTAGCCAGGAGTCTGAGCTACAACAAATGTTTTGCTCCACCACAGTATTTTCTAAACTAGTTCTAAGCTAACGCACAGTGTCTGATGGTATGGCCTGAGTTGTACACGAAATCGCCTCCACAGATACATGGCTTTATCTACTAGAGGTTTGCGTAACAATGCATTTCCTCTCAAAATCCCAAAGTAGTTTTGGAGCGATATTAGCTCCCATTTTAGTCACTGACCAAAAGAGACACTGCTCCTTAATCTGATCCAAAATCCTTACAGTAACTTAAATGTAATTTTATTACACGGTTCATTCTATTTAGTGGATATTAAATTGCACAAAGACCTTCTAAATGCTAGCTCAGACCATTCACAGAGTGTCCAAAATCGATTATTTAAGTAATGTCTCTGATGTGATTAAAGGTGAAAATCATCATATCATAATAGTGGAAATACTATTGCAATGACAGTCCATTCCCATGTGAACTACCATGTGCCAAAACATCCTGATGCTTCACTGAAGGGCTTGGGGAACAAAGTTCTTCCAATACATCTGATCATTTAAAACCAACAGAGAGATTCCTGCAGAGTCTGAAAGCTTTTGGATAAGGCCCAACATGCCAGAAGGTTTCCTATAAAGTTATTTTATTCTCATCAGGTAGAAAACAAAAAGCAAAGATCCATCTCCCAGCACACACTTTATTCCTCAAAGATATCAGAAAATACAGGGCTTTGGACTGAGTTCAAGATCTATTCTGGGATCTTAAGAAAGATCCACACAAGAAACCAGACCGAGTGTGTAGAGGCCTCCTACTGCAAATGCATTCAGGAAACTGCCTGGGCCCCTGTCAAAACTACTTAAGGGAATTGAATCTCTAAATTAACCTGAAGCAGAGCATGTAATATTGTTAGTCCTGTGTAAACAGATATTATTTTCTTTAATTAGAGTATTAATTCTCAGAAGTGGAGAGGAAGATAAAAAAATAAACCTACCTGCAATAACGGTTTAGTCCTGCAGTGCTTACGCACAAAAACAGTTCTTGTCTGAATGAGTAATCCAACCAATTTTAGCTAGGATTTACACATCATACCCTGAATTAGATATGTCTAAATCAACTCAAGTGTGTATCCATAGAGCTAGAGGGATATTTGATGGCTTTTCTTTTAGTTTTTAATAAGATTCTATGACTTTTCAACCTGAGGTACAACTCCTAATATTCTAGATGACATCCTGGCTCCACTGAAGTCAACGGCAATTTTCAAGTTTACCTCAGTGTTATTTGAACTTCCCCTTTTGTACTTTAAAAATTACTTTTCTGTACAAGACAAAAGGACTTCAGAGGTCAATTTTCTGAAAGGGGGGTTATTTTATTCTCTTTCTGTAACTATTTACTCAGGTATGGAACTAGTTTATGAGATAAGAGATTCAAACTCTACCTTATTCAAGCGTTACAGCAAATATCTTTCCTACAAGGATAAGACTATTTTAATCTCATTTTAAAACAGAAATGATGTCTGATTTGGGGGAAGGGTCAGCATCTTAATTTTTTCCTTTGAGCTAGGATTGTAATTTACCTGTTTACAACAGATCCTAGACAAAGCGCCACTGGTCTGAACACGCTTTTACATCTGTCTTTAGCGACAGTCTTGCAACTTTCACCTCCCCAGTGCTGCAAATTTTAAACTTCAATAAATTTGCACCTTTAAAACGTTTAGACAAGCTTAAAATGAATACTTTCCCAAGGGCTTTTTCACATTTACTTTCTGTTTTGTGAGCCTTTCTGGCTGAGATCACATTGCTATAAAGGTTAGCAATTTACCATTTCTCATTAAAACAGAAATTTACATTATAGGCAAAAAAAGTTGTGTAAAGCGCATACTTAGTTTATATTTTCAGTGTACTTACAACTTTGAATGAATTACATGCTTTTTTATAACCACTGTGGTGTTACATTGTAGTTACAGCCATGTTAAGAGTTTATAGAAATTCCTAAAAGCCTCTCCAGCACAAAACCCCATAGTACTCATGAACTTTTAAACCTGGTGGTATGGAAGAGTGATAACTAACACTGTTAGAAACAATCATAGGAAAGAGAGCAAACAAATTTACTGGATAGTGGATGCTGTTCATTTCATGAACCCTAGCTAATAGAGCAAGAGAAAAGGAGATTGTCTGTTATACGTCTCAGTATCCTAAATCTTATCTCACACCTTTCAAGATACTCAAGAAAATGATTGTGATTATTTGTCAAAGGCTTGTAGAATGAAGGGGTTCAAAATTGTCAACCTTTTTTGACTTTTAAAACTTTCCCTGAAATGGTAGATGGTTTGGACTCGATTGAAAACGTAAAATGCAGACACGTTTCAGTGGAAACCATATAAACAATCTGTCTCTATAAAAGCAGACATAGTTTGTCTGATAAAACTTTACCTCGATGTTTATACATTATGACTGCAAACCTTCTACTTACACTTTTTTTTTTTCTCCTTACAAGAATGTAATTTGTAAAGACATTACAATACAGACTTTACACAATCATATCTTTCCATTAGGCACCATTCCTCCTTTACTGAAAATTAGTTGAACTGCTCTCAGAAGATAACTGTCAATTTTGTTGCCCACATTTCTACAAAATATGTAAGTTACACTAATATTAACTGATTTTATTTTTTGCTCTGACCTTTTGAGACCATGGTATTGTATTTTGCCTATTTGCAGATAGGAACCTGACACACAGGGAAAAAAAAGGACAAAAGCACCCATTTAGTGTCCAATGTGAGGTACCTAAGACAAAATTTTTTGAGTGCTCAGCATTCTGTAGCACTTGATGTTTTCCAAATACAGCTTCCATTGATTTTAGCTGCATTTGTGATTATTCAACATTTCAACAGTGAGTTGAGTAAGGTTCCAGAAAACTAAGAATGAAACACATGATCAAGTATGAAAAGTTAGTCTACATAATTTGCAGAACCTCCATTAAACACTGTGTAGCACAAGTAGGACTAGATTCTGGTTAATGTAGAAACACTCAGTTGTCTTAATCAAGAGATTTTATTCCTTTTCTATGTGCCTTTTCTATGTGTCTTCTGACACATTCACTGTATGTATTTAAAAATATGTGTGTCTATACATACACACACACACATACATACATACGTGCCTCTGTGTGTGTGTGTCTGTGTGTTCATGTGCCAAGTGAACTAGGGCCATATACACAACTGTTGTCTTGGCTGCACAGCCTCTATTCAACTCAACATTCAGTACGCTCAGAAAAAAACATGTGATCATGTAATTAAATCTTTTTCATTATGAACAATGGGGCCAAAGTAAAGTTGAATTTTTAGTTTTGAATGCGTGGATCAGTAATCTAGACGTCTTTCTTTTCACATAATTCTTTCCTACTTTGTTAAAAAATAACATTACTATTATTAAAGAAATGCCAAGGTCTGGTATTGCAACTGACCCCTTCGAAAGAGCTGAAACCTTTCCCACCCTTATACAGGACACTACCACTTCCCAGTGGCAGATCACTAATAGGTAGTCACCACTTACCTAGTCAGTGCTAGAAGTAGTGAAACTCTCCCCGAAGGCTTCACCCATGTTTCTGCAAAACTCATACTGAGATTCAAGGATGCTGCAATCAGGTTCACTCAGGGAAAGGTCCTGATCCAACCCCAAAGATTTGGGTCAGATGTCCCTTAGAAGCCCTCCAGATTAGTTTCCCCCCTCCATTTCCTCAGGATATGTTACTTGGTGCCGCAGCACTGCCACTGTAATGTGGGGGCCCATCTCCTCGACCTGGGGTCCTGTTGCCTTAACATGGGTCACCATCCCCTCCATGTGGGCTGTCAGCATCTCAACCAGGAGTGCCATCATCCCAACCTGGGGCACTATGATCTCAACCTGGCGCACCATCACCTCAATCTGGGGCACTGTTACCCCAACATGGAAAACCATTACCTCAGCATGGGGCCTGATTGCCTCAACCTGGGACACCAGTATCTCTGTGGGATGCCATCACCTCAAAATAAGAGTGCCAGCACCTCAGCCTGAGGCACTATGGTCTCAACCTGAGGCACCATCTCCTCAGCATGTGGTGAGGTTGCAGGGCGTCACCTCAACATGGAGCCCCATCACCTCAACCTGGAGCCCCATCTCCTCAATCTAGGGACCATCACCTCAACTTGGGGCACTATCACCTCAGCAAGCAGCCCCATCACCTCAACGCGGAGCACCACCACGTCAACATGAGGCACCATTACCTCAACCTGGGGCCCCATCACCTCCACCTGGGGCACTGTCACCTCAGCGAGAGTCCCAGCGTTCCCCCCGCTTCCTGCGGAGCCGAGAGAGGCGGGAGAGAAGCGGAAAGGCGGTGCCTGAGGTCCCGGCCCCCGGCTCCCTTCCCGCCCCCCTCAGGCGCCGCCTTTCCCCGCCTGACGACGCGAGGGGGCCGGCCGGGGCTGCGGAGGAGCCTGGCATCTAGACGGCGGCCACAGCGCTGCACGGTTCCCCCTTCCCTTCCTCTGCCTTTCTCTCTCCTCCCGTGCGTGTGAGTATCCGCCTCGGCTGCCTGCGCGGTTACCACAACTAAAGCCGGGGAGGGGGAGGCGATGGCCGCTGTTTCCCGAGGGCTGCTAGCCCGGCTTGGCGGCAGCGGGGCCTCCGGCGCTCCGTCGCGGGACTCGCCGGTGCCTCCTCCCCACGGAAGGCGCCCGGAGAGCGGGTGTGTGGCGGTTGGGGGCGGCGGGAGGGGGCGATAGGCATTTTCCTCCCCGCCTGTGGTAATTTTTGCCAGATCAAAGAAGGTGGGAGACGCGTTTTGTTTTTTTGAGAGAGAGCTATATATATATAAAAAAATTAATCATTATATAATTTGTATTTTTTACTGTTTTTTAATTTGCTGTCTTCCTGCTTGGGTCCCTGCCTGAGCGACACGTATGTAGGTGTCTCCCGAGCATGTCGCGCGTGCTATATTTGGAGGGCTTCAGCTGGTGTTGAGCCGCCAGAGTTTAGTCATGCTGCTGTGAGACATATTTTATGCCCCCCTGCCCTCTCTGCCCCTCGGGGGGATTGGGAAAGAGGTGGCACCGGCCCTCAGCGTCGTAGTCGTCGGCTTTGGGAGCGAGTTACTGCGTCGTGCGTGCCATCCTTAAAGTTACTGGGCTAGGAGGGATTCATTGAAGTGATGCTCGAATAGAGTTTAGTGAAGTGTTTTGGTTGGGTGTAATTAGTGGGAATTAAGTCAACTGAAATGATCGTTGTAAATAGCTTGCCTCGAGCGTGTTAAATCATGGCAATAGTCACATCTCCGCAGTTTCCTCAGGACGATAGTGTTGTGGCAGCCCCTCTCCTGCACAGGGCTGTGTTCTGCACTAACGGTTCCCGAGGTGGGGCTGTAGTTTGGAAAAATAACCAACCACCAAATCTCTTGGCCCCTGTGGATTTGTGTGGAAGTCACAAAAGAGGTAACTGTAAATCCTGGGCCTTTCTTGGCTGTCGTTTGTGCAGCCCCTGCAGCAGAGCAGAGTACTGAATTCATTCCAAAGCGTCTCAGAGAGATGATACAACAAACAGCAACATATTGTCATGCTCACGAAGCTCTGTTTTTTTTCTGGAGTTTTCACAGCGCGTTAGGGAAATTGGCATTTAAAAGTCTAGTTTAGCATGGCTTCTGGCACAACCGAATCTGAGGTCACGTAACTTCTATGCCTTGCTAAAGTTTTTCCCTTGCAGTTGTGTTAAACACAATTTTTCAGAAACTGGTTTTATTATAATATGCAAATGTTTACACTTGTTCATTCTTACTATAAAACATAAAAAGCATCTAGTGTTTGCATTTGGACATTTATATATTTAAAAATTGTGTGGCTAAAATTTGTATGCAACATTCATAGAAACAGAAGGAAAACTATATGGGATGGAATGAATATAACACAAATAGCAGTGCTAAATTTCTTTTGTATCTGTGCTTTTGTCTGTTATGAGGTGCTCAATGTAGAGCATCAAGTGCACTGTGCACATTTTTCCTTCTATGAAAAAACAGTTAATCTCTTTTTTCCTCGATAGAAAGCGATTGCTGGAGTTGTCAACGGAGGGAGAACAAAGTTCCACAAAAAGTTAAATTCTTCAGAGGAGCTATCTGAAAACTAAAATGAAGTCATCATTGCTAGAAAATTAGTCACTGGATGTTAGCTTAAGAATGGGTTTGTAAAATAATTGGCATTTTAAAATATAATTTCATAAAATTTGGACTCGGCTTTTGGAATGCTTCAAGCTCTCCCATGACTTTTTGCTGTTTGATTTTGGGTTTTTTTTGTGGGGCTTTTTTTGGGTTTTGGTGGGGGTTTTTCTGTATTGCAGACATTGTTCCTTTGTATTTTCTCAGCCTAGATAATGCTTGTAATGGTATGAAATGGAGACTGGAGAAAAGGAGAGACCAAGTAATTTGGGGACATTCTTTTCCTTTTCTTGGTATTTAAAGCTTTTATGACCTACTGGGATTTTTGTTTTGGTTTTGTGCTTACCCATGTTTAAAAGGGCATTCATAGGGTCCCGTGTTTTTGCGTAAGATGTACATGGGCTTAGAGGGCCATCAGGACTGCAGAGCACATTGAGGCTTTGAAAGTGCAATTGGCCCATCCCTTTAGAGACTTGACCCAGTAGCGCATGCAGGTGCTTCTCTAAGGAGTATTTCAAGATTTACGGGATAGGTGGCATATGGTCTTCTGTGGCGTAGGTGATTGGAGCATCTACAAGCTTTTTAAAGTCTGCCCAGTCAGGAATCGGGTGATATAATAATATACCTGGAGTTTAGAGGTAAGAGCCTCAAAAGTGAGCCAGCTCCTAGGTGAACCTAGGTATCTCCTTAAATTCATGGGAGATAGGCAGACCATTATTGTGATGGATGTACCTTAGTGGTTGCACCAGAGCTGCTTTTTAAAGTTTTTTCATTCTTTTCTTCCTGGTCTTATGCTTAACCAAGACTGGTGATAGTAACGGTCTAAAACATAAGCTATTTTCCTTGGCTAAGGTTTTTCCCATCCAACAATTTCAACTGATGTTTAGGTCACAATTAAATGATGGGTATCTGTCATTCTTGAAGCGTTTCATTGCAATAACATAATAAACACTGGAACTCCAGGAAACCCATATTATGTTGAATTTAAGAGAGCCCTATATGTCAGCATTTTATCTGCTTTCCATACTGATATTTCTCATCTGAAGAAATGAAGAAGTCATAAAAATATAATGCAAGAGAGAATCATAAGAGGCCTTTACCTCATTTGCCCCCTACACACATTCTGAGGAGACATAAATATACTTGGACTATTCCTAAGTGGTATTTGTTGAAGCTGTTCTTTGTATACTGATGCAGTGACTGAACTTCTGTACTTACCCCTGCTCATCTGTACCAGACAGTGCTTGTTCCTCTTACATAGAAATATATTCACTGAAAATTAAAAGAATTACATCTTACTTTCAGTGGCTGTGGAGAATGTGATCACTGTCTCTGTAAAACTGTATGTGTATTTTCCAAACTGTGATAATAGGAGTCATCTTGTCACAAAACTCACTTCTCTGTGATCTGTGTGGAAGTGCATCTATGCAAAGTGTTGAGGGAAATGCTGATGACATGCCTATTTGGGCAGTCAGGTCACTAAGCATGCTGAATCCGTAACATTAGAAGCATGAACAAACTTCTAGTGCAGTGAGCATTTCTGTTGTTGGAGACAGTTCATGTGTTGTGCAACTTGGTAAGGATGGCCTGGTATTCTGGAGTATGCTGTGATTTATCCGCTGCTGAACTCTGTCAATAGTTTGTGAAATGGTATAGTTGCTTCCTTTGTGGTCCTGCCATCTATTTCAGGACTGGCACAGAGGCAAATCCAGCATATGCCAAGGTTAAGTGGCATGTGCACAGTATAGATGGTCAGCTCCTGGATGAACGTTTCAATGCTCTTGAACTCTATTATGGCTTTATTTCTGAGGTCTGTCTTCCCAACAGTAGCAGATGGGTATCTGTAGATTCTAATAATTTCTGAGCCATACCTCTACTGCATGCAATGAATGAGGCAGGAGCACAGTCTGAGCACAACTGGTCTGTTACAAGGTGAGAGTAGGGGGAAAGTTACTGTACAAATATTGGTGAAAGAATTGTTGTGTCTTTATGCCTCCATGTAGCTTCAAATGGGGAATGATCAATGGTGGTTTGAGAGCTTGAAGTTGTACACAGAGACCATTGCTGAGGTCTGGGCCACCCTTGGGCTGTATTTGAGACAGTTGATCAAGCAGGGGAAGTGGTGTATCCGTTGTCCTTTGGAAGATGGCAATACCTGACTCCCAACAGTTTGCAGCAGCTGCTTGGATTAGTCTCAGCAGATCCCAAGGGATCTGATGTTTGAGTGGTGTGCTTAGAGCTTAAGGCAGGCACACACAGGTAATCCCCTGACTGGTGCACCAGGATGACGGCACACGTAACTCCAGCCTTTATGTGGCAGATATGCTGAAATTTTGCTTTAATAAGAGGAGTTGTTTTCCTTTTTATTGCGTGCCATCGTGGACTACGGTGCCAGATTCACCACCTTCAGTTGTGGATAGCCTGGTTGGATGCATGTTGCCCCAATATCTAAATCTTTATGCCGGGCAGAAATAACTTTTCATAGATATGCACCAGCACAGCAGGAGCAAGAAAACTCAGCTTTCTTTTACCTTGCTTTTCACCCTCAATACCTGGCAGTAGAGCCTGTCCTTTTCTGGGCTTTTCACACCTGTACATAATTAACTTTGCGGCCAGGAATTGTTGAACATCTGTCTATATTACTGAAAGACTGTGGCTATGGGTCACTTTTGGGAAGGGTCAATGCCCGTGACCAGTTTCCCCCTAGCATCTTGCCGCTATTTGGTCCCTGAGGTAGCTGAAGGTAGGACTCTTCCAGGTCATGAGAAACATCACTTATGCTTATAGAGATGGAGGGTCTTAGGAAGGAAAACCTTCCAGAAGCTGCTGATACTTTTTTCAAACAGCATATGATTTGTTATCTTTATTTTTTATTTTGATTGTAAGCTGATTCTGTTCCCTCTGGGTTTGGAGGGTGTGCTGGTCATTTTCTTGGGATTCTCAGCAATGAGTGAGTAGCTGTGGCCTGTTTAGGCAGGCCTGGTGGGCATCATCACTCCCATCATTAAACCTCAGTAGTCTCTGACCCGACTTTCTGCTTATGAAGTCACAAGATGACCTTTGCTGAAGAACAAACATGTAGTATGTGAGTGAAATCCTGGAGCTATAGATCCACCTGTACCAGCATAATGTATTGCAGCTTTTCATAGTAGGGGAATGGCTTGGTTTTGGCTCAAGAGGAACTACTCTTTCTTTTTTTTTTTTCTCCTTTTTTTTTTTTTTTCTTTTTTTCCCCTCCCTTGTACATTAACTTGAAAGCCTTTGCCCTGCAGTCATCTAGGGTTCTCTGGCAGTCATGTGCTTTCATTTGCTCTGACAGATGATGACAATTGACTCTGTTCCAGGACTTTCTAGTGCCCATTTGCTGAACTGAACCCTTACATCATGAAATAGCCAGGAGACTCAGGGCTTTCTGTTGGAATCCTTTTAAAAGGAATCCAAAGTACTTTGGAGCATCTCCAGTGGGCCTACCTCTTTGGAGACAGAACTGCTGTTCTGAGGGCTAACCTGTCACAGGTTTGCGAGATTCTAAACTATATCTTACAGCATACAGGGAAAAATCTTTTGCTTTGTGTCCAGCAGAGAGAACCAGGACAAAAAACAAACAAAAACAAACAATGAAAACAAACAAACAAACAAAAACCAAGGGAAAACAAACAAACAAAAACAAAAAAAAACAAAAACAAAACAAAACAAAAAACAGAGGAAAAAGGGCAGCAATGGCTGTGTATATTAACTCCATAGATTTGAAGGAGCAGGTCTTCCCTCCTTCCTCTTCTCTAGGTAGGAGAGAGAAAATGACAGTGAAAGCATTAGAGAGCCAGCTGAGAATCAGCTGAACAAGTGGTTTCAGATGCCTTAGAAACAATGGCCGTTCTGATCTGAGCTTGAATTAGGTCCTGTCAGATCTGGTCTGTGAGGGACAAATGGTGGTTCCATGCCCTGTTCAGCTTACTCAGTTCAGGTGCAAGTCTGCTACTGTCTCATGAACCAACAACAAGAAATTTGTCATGAATCAGCAGTAAATACTTATATGTAGGTTGTAATCTGAGCAAAGGTATTCACCCCCACGTAGTTATGTCTAGGTGGTTGATCAGCAGCAACATGGTTACCTGTAACTGAACAGAGCCAGATTTTTCTTGGAGGTACACTATGAAAGGACAGAAGCCAATAGCTGCAAGATGTGATATAGGAAATTCTGATCAAAGAAAAAAAAAAATCACAATGAGGGTTGTTAAGCGCTGGAGCAGATGCCCACATAGGATGTGAAGTGTTCATCCTTGGAGTTTTTGAAAACTTGGTTGGACAAGGCAAAACTAGATCCAACTTTGAAGCTGACCCTGTTTTCAGCAGTGGACTGGACTGGATAATGTCCAGAGGATCCTTTCCAACCTAAATTTTTCTGTGATTGTAGTTCTAGCTCCTGTCTGCTTCGTAGTGTTTTGCAGAGTAACTTGCTTGTGCCTCAACCAGCCCTTCCATCTCAGGGTGTAGGAGCAGGTCCAGCGCAGGTTGTGTAACTGTGTGGAGGAGCAGAGCTTGGCTAGATTTGTAGTGTTGGAGTTTATTCTGAACTGGGGTTGAGGCCTTGTGTTTTGTAGATTGGTTATGGACCAATCGTGGTTTGGATTGGGGAAATTGGTAGCCAAGTTTGGAGAGCATATCGTGTGCAGAACAGCTGTAGCAGGTATTGTGCTCTGAGCTTGGAAAATTAGAATATCTACTAAACAGACTGGTTGTTTCATTCATTGGGGGTTTGCCTCAAGGGGCATAGTTTCCCCAGAGGTGTATTTCCCCCTTTGCATGCTTTGTTGTTTCTTAGCAGCAAAAATGAAAGCTTTAATTAAAGAAGAGGTAGGTAGGGCTGGGTATGTGTGGTTTGTCACAGGGCTGGAAGCAGCTGCACTAGTTGATCTTTACCACTGGTGATTGCGTCTGAGAACAAACTAAGTCTTGGGTTAGTCTGTTTTACAGATTTTAAGACTTATGTTTCCCTGTGTTTCCCCTCTTTTAAACTAAATAAGCCCTCAGAAGTTGGAGTTTTCCAGTTGTCTTAATTTTTATTGCTCTCTTCTAGACATTTTCAAATTTGTCTCTTTTTTTTTTTTTTTTTTTTTTTTCCTTAAAGCCTCAGCCAAAAATGAGGAAGGGAGGGAGAAAGAGAGGGGTGGGGTTTGAACTAGCATATTTTTACATGGTAACTTGTTTAATGATTATTATTTTTGAAAATGTTAGTCAGATGATATGTTTAGCATTTTTACCCTCTCCTAAGTTCACCATACAAAGAGGTGATTTGGCAGTCAGCAGGTTTAACGGGGCAGGATCCCTGACCCAGGTCCAATAATGAGTAAACAGAGTCAGAGGATTTTGGAGTGTCCTAAAGAACATCTGCAATTGATAGTATATATCTTTTTAATTAAAACACTTTAACCTTTCAACTCCTTAGCTCTCAAACACTTGTTTATGCTCTCTGAGATCAGGAGAGTGGCTCCCTGTTCTGAAGAGGTAGAAACTTCCAGCTGAAAGGAGAGGTGCCATCTGTGGGAGCGCTAATTGTATGGGCTGGGAGAAGGTTGCCTGCTTGGTTACTTCTTTCAGTATCAATTATACTTACAAAGCAAAATTAATAACCCTAAACCAGAAGGTGCCTTATTGGAGCTGAATGCAACATTATTATTACTTCTGATACTTTACATATATGTTTGTTAATACATCCTCGATGATGTCTGTTCCTTTTTGTTGCAGGAAACATACTGTTGACTCATCTTGAGTGTACTACAGCTGTGCTGTATTATGGCCTTTGTGGTGATGCACAGTGTGCACACAGTAACGTCAGAAACTTCTGATTCAGCCCACAGCATGCTTAAGGGGCTTGTTTTCCACTTTTATTAAATACCCGAATCTTAAGACATCCTGAAAGCACTTAGGGCCTTCAGAGGATGTATAGCATACAGATTCACAGTGTGGTGTGCAGAAGCATGCTAGGAATTTGGATGTTAGTAGATAGAAAAAACCCCGTTTTTCTTCTCTCTATGAATGATCGTCTTCCTTGGTTACAAAAGTAGAATACTTAAAAGAAAAGGAAGTTGATCACTGCTTGTACTTTAATGTTGAGGGTTTTTTTTTTCTGTGATTTATTTCAGTACTCTGATGCATGTGTTTCAGATGGTCTGCATTTTAAAAAGTGAAAGATTGATTGGATAACCTTAAGGTTTAATCAAGGTTAAAACACCTTGAATCTTTCACCAGGCACTTAATGTACTTAATAAGTGTTAGTTTCTAACATTCAAAAATTGTTATCAAAAGGCAGCATATGTTCAAACACAAAACCACATCTAAGTCTGTACCCTCACTATATCACTTTTTATGTACTATCCTACCTTTGTATAAGATACTTTATATTGCAGCCATGCCTGAAGGCCTGCTGTTAGGCATTAACTACAAAAATATTTCAGGTGGTGCTGTAGTTGGCAGGTTTACAGGGGAAAAACACTCAATGTGTTTAGCGTGAATAAGGTCTTGATCTTTGTTTAATGTGAAGGAGGATGTCAAAATGCTTTTTGTCCTTTGGGCAGTGCAGCAGCAGGCAGTGGTTGGCCTGTACAGGAGCTGAGTGGTCTTTGCTCTTGCAATGGCTGGCTGGTGAGAACATGGATACGGTCTAGGTAGGTAGCCAGATGCTGAGTGCATCAACGTCTTGATGAGAAAGTGTGGGTCCCTACTGCCCTGACAGCCAGGCTGCATGTTGTCCTTGGCTGCTTGGCCACTGCTTTCTGATCTTAAATGGGTCAAGCTTGGTGTTTACATGTGAAGGGATTAAACAGTGGTATAAACTAGGAGGAACTGCAGTGAGGAAGAGACAAACACGAATGGATGTGCTTGGCTGGGGTAATGGGTGGGTGTTACAGTTACAATAAATAGGGGGAGGGAGGTAGAGGATTAACTTGGGGAGAGGAAATATTACAGCAAAAAAAGATCTGACAAATAATTAATGGCCGACCTGCTCATTTGAGTTGATCATATTTGGGTTAGAGGGTTTCATGGCAGAAAGCCACAGAAAGCATGTATTTTTTGTAAATAAATATGGTGGTCATCAGAATGAACAGTTAATAATAAGTATTTGACTCTAGTGACAGTTTTCTTGGGATTTCAGAATATCACTTGTTGATTCTGTATTTTAACAATTGATAATGTAGCAGAACTCTGTACTTCTCACAGGAATAGAATTTATACTCTGCCCTGTATATAAAGGGGGTGTGAGTGTGTGTGTTCAGTCACAGCTAATTTATTAATTAAGGCATGGTTTATCAGCAAAATTGCTTCTTCTGTGTTACTTCTTGGCAAATTCCAGCTCCCTTAAAGACATCCTAGATGCATGAGGGGAATAGGAACCAAAAATACCATATCTTCATCTATTTCCTCTTGTTTGTTTTTAATGGAAACTACAAAATTAATTGACGTTTATTTTGTGAACGATTAAGAATGTCAGTGAGAAAAATTGACAAATGCAGCATGTCTGTTTTCCATTAAGATGAAGGCTGAAGTTGTTAGGGGGTTGTGCCAGAAAAGTGGAAGGAGCATTTGGCAATGAAATGACTAGTGTTACGACTGCTGCTCCTTAGGCGGAGTTAGACTGCTAAATTGCATTTCTCCTGGTAACAGTGGTTGCTCTCCATGAATCTGTTATGGCTCAGTCTTTATGGAAAACAGCCCACTGGCAGGTAAGCTATTCCTAAGTCATGCAGAGTGGGAAGATGTGTACTCCTTGGCTGGTGCTAACGGTGGAAAGGAGTGTACAGGCTCCTTGCTATCTTTTATCATGTTTTGCCACCTCTACTCTGTCCTTTTGCTGCTGTCTTGAGTTAAATCCTATCCTTACTTAAGAGATTGTGTTCAGAAAGGAGACATCTGAGAAGTTGTGGTGTGACCGCATATTATGTTATAGCCAATGAGATACTGTTAGTTTAGTTTCCTTTGCAGAAGTAATGTTCCATAAACTAAAAATATATGGATGTGTGTATTACAGTCAACAAAATTTATATTTCAAGCTGTATGTGTTGGTCTGCATCCACCTGCAAACCTGTTTTTTGCCTTACCATCTTATGCTCTTACATGTAGAATAGTGCTAACAGTATATCAAATCTATGTGTTTGATACAAGTGAAATATGCCACATGCCTACTTTTACCAATCAGCCATAATTTGTCTGAAGCTACAGACTGGTGAGATAATAGTGCCTTAAGTAATAAAAACCTTGCATCATGGAGAAGAAAAGTTTTTGTTTTCATTTTAACACTGTACTTCCTATGTTCATTTTCGTCATAGAATTGACTTTGCCCAAGCTGTACTTGTTAAATAAATAATTCATCATCTATAGTCTGCAGATAATGCCAAAAAATTCTGCTTGGTTCCCTTCTGGTTCAGGTTACATGAGGTAGAAAATTAAATGCAAATAATGTGTTACACTCTTCTGATTTTTTTTTTTTTTTTTCTATTGTGCATGTTTTGATATATTAAAATGCATTATCCTTTTAGGAAGCTGCTCTAGGAAAACTTCCAGGAATTCACATGACAGTTGGGTATTGCAGACTACACAAGCTGCCTGAACCCAGGGATCACAAGAAGTGACATGCATATGAAAAATTTCCAAATTCCATGTAGCATTTTAAATTAAGAGTTCCCAGGTGTTTTACTCCTTTGTTCTGTTGCTGTTGGAGGAGCTAGGTGCTTTAATGAGTTTCTCTTCATGGCACCAAAGTTGACCTCTGCTTCTATTGTTTAATAGCATTTTCAGCTTTATACAACGTCTAACCTTATTAAGTCTCTTTTCAGTTCTTTGGCTTTGTGAATCTTAAAATCACAGGAGATTCCACACCTGCTTTTAAGGTTTATGTTGTGCTTTTTGTATTTGGGGTGCATATTTCAAATTCCCCTAAAGCTCAGTATTATTTGAGAAGTGGCAAGATAACCTAGTGACAGACCTTTAAAAATTCCATATTTTGAAGTAATTTTAGCTAGAAGTTTTCTTGGGAATAGTCTTGCAGTTTCAAAGCAAGCTTAGGAATTCCTTTTTCACCTTTGTTTGCCATGGCAACAAATTATACGTGGTTTAAGGGAGACTGTCCATCTTGTAAAATATTCTGATTCTCCTGCCTTGTATAGTGGCTTCCACTGTCTTGGGCTGCCTTGGCTCTAAACAATGTTACATATTTATTGATCATAGATTACAAAATCTCTATAAAATATCTGGTAAATAGTAAGAGAAAAATACTGCTGGCTGGCTGGGAACAGTAATCTTTGATACTGGCTAATCTTGTTTGGTTGTGGGGTGGTTTTTTGTTTTGTTTTGTTTTTAATTTTAACTCTGTATATATACTACTAATGAGTGGAAACTTTCATATCCACCCTGCCACATGCATAGGATCTAACACCATATATTTCTGCGAGATGTAGGGCACAATAGGAGCAGATGTGTAGAGTGTAATGGTTAGTGCTGAAGGACCCGATATCCACCCTATATGTATTTGGGGTTTTTCCTTTGGGCTAGCCGTAATCTTGTCCCATGGACTGAATGGTGACTGCTGGTTTAAATGCACTAGTTTCGTGCCTGGAGCACACTTTAAAGGTTAGTTTCATCCCAAAGAATCAAGGTTGCTCACTGTACTATGCTGTGTGAGTTACAGAGGACTGTCAGGAAAAGCAGGCTCCTGATCCAAACTAAAACATTAACACTGACACACCCTACATCTATTACAATTTAACCTATAGAGCCATGGATCTTTTGATGTAAATTGAACTTGCTCCAACTTTAAGTGCTGAAAGTCTACAGTTTGAATGGCTGTGTCAGCCAAGATGATGACCACCACATACAAACAAGGTTTTTAATATAAAATCCAAACTAATGACAGCTTATTAGTGGCTCTAGCTTAAAATGGCTCTAGCTTAAAGGAACAAAAGATGACACTTCAGTTGCTTGTTTTTCTTAGTTAAGACTCTTTAGCTGCTAACAATGTTTGACTAATTTCCTTAGGAGTAAAAGTTTTGAAATTGTGATGATGATGGATTGAAGTAAAGCTTTTCGGTCTAACATGTAAGCTGCGTACAACAAAGTGGCACTAAATTTCTTTATAGAACTCGCTACAGAGTTGACCCTAGCAACATAATATAATTAATTGCAGAATTATAAATTACTAGACCTAAAAGAGTAAAGAACAAAACTATTATACTAAAAGTGTACTTGAATCTGGTTTTATGCTAACCTTTGGAAAACTTTTCTGATGGTTGCAGGTGGCACTTCATATTTCAGTATGGACCGGTTTGAAGATGTATCAGATGGTGAAGTGGATCATGCTTTCTTTGACAGTGATTTTGAGGAAGAGAAAAAGAAAGCTGAAGAAAATGGTGAATGTATAGAGAAAGGAAGTACAAAGGCAGCTCTTGCAGCCCCCGATTTGGTTTCGAATTCAAAGGATGCAAAGCATTGTGAGGAGGAAAGTGAAGAAAAGCAGAAAGATTTGCGGAACGATCAGTCCCTAGAAAATAGCACAGATCATCTTGGAGATGCTTCATCTTTGTCACGTTCTCCAGTTGTGGAGAATGCAGGTACATCTGGAGTGACATCTGCGGCAAGTAGGGGAGTACAGGAGAATGTTCCTGCTGGAATCCCCAAGATAGTTAAAGAAGGTGAAGAGGATTATTATACAGATGAAGAAGATAGTAGTGACGATGGCAAAAAACAGAAGGTTAGACCAAAGTCAGCTAAGCAGTCAAACAATATTAAAAAGGCTAGCAAAAAATATACTAATATCAGCTCCTCCTCCTCTTCCTCCTCCTCGTCCTCCTCATCCTCATCCTCAAGCTCAGATACAGATTGTTCTGATACAGATTCTGATAGCTGTTTATCAGATTCATCTCATTCTTCCTCAAAGAGGAATGCTTGTAGAAATGCTCTTCTGTCTCCAAAACAAAAATTCAAGTCAGCAATGAAATTAGCAGAAGGAAAACCAAAGCTCGGTGACTACTTGGAGGAGTCTGAAGACACAGTGACTGACGTAACACCTCTGTCAACTCCAGACATCAGTCCTATCCAGTCTTTTGAACTTGCAGCATCAAATGACAAGAAACTAAAAATAAAAAGACAGGAAAATGTGAACCAAGAATTATATGGTAATTTTGAAGAATTTAAGTACAACACAAAATTTGTAAAACCTGCAGGGCTGGCAAATCCAATCTTATATCTGTATTTTTTTCATTAGATTCCGAGTTTGATCGCAGATATAGTCGAAAAGTCCTGCATGATGCCATGGACCTGAATCAGCTTTTGAAAGGTGACTTTTAAATTTTCTTTTTACAAAGTATGACATCCGTACATTGTTGAGAACAATTGAGTTCTATTAGAAGAGAATGAGGTTTGAATGTCCCACACGTATTTTTAAAACTGGTTTGTGATTAAGCTGTGTTGATCTAATTCTTTGAGTTCTTATGTATGTAAATAGTACTGGTTCTACAATGGAAAGAAGCAGCATGTATATGAGCATGTGTTGGTATGCATATACCTAAAAGTAAGATCTACAGATGGGGTGAATCCCTAAATAAGATTTGATATATTAACAAATTGAATAATAAAACTGCACATGCATTTTGAGAAGTCAAGGTTTACTGGACTATGCCACAATTTACTATCTAATTTAAAACACCAACCTTTCTGATAAAATGCTGGGTTGTTGCCCTTCAAAATTGAAAGGCAGTCCAAAACTACGTTGCATATTCATATATTTAAACTTCTGGTACCTTTCTGATAATTAAATGGAATTATTTGAAATTCTTTTTTTGAACTAAGTGCCTGCCTTCTAAAATACCATAAAGTTGAGTAAAGGTATTTTAAAGAGAAAAATAACAGATAATCTTTACTAAAACTTGAGTGGTTGCTTCTTGCCAATAGCTTTAATAACTCTTAATAATGAAGAGAGAGAGAACTTGGTGTCTCTTTCACTGCATTATTGGAAAACTTCATTGTATGGGGTGAGACACTGGTTGATCTCATGTGCGTATTTTAATGTCTAGACAGTGCTTTTGTGCTTGTTTTCATGGCCCAGAGTTTTCTGTAGTAAAATCTATAAAATAAGAGAGGCTTAGCTCAAGAAATCTGCTGATCTCAGGTGAAGAAAGCTTCTTACAGTCTATGTCTGGTACATTTCAACCCAAGTTTGCTGTATTGCGGCAGAAATGGCATGACTAAACTTGCATGTGTCATCTTTCTTCACTTTGTACCTTGCCAGACTGAGCCTATTGTGAGTAAGGATTCAAAATACATTGTATTTTGTATCATTTAACTTTCCTATGAGTAGAAATGAGGATTTTACTTGTATGGAAATCCTGATTAAGAAAAGTAGAGCTAGCCGTCAAGAAAGGTAGAGCTGATTCTCATCTCTGACGGTCCTTGTGCTCCAGCAACTCTTTTGTACTAGAAAAGGCTCCAACCACTTGTCAAAACAGGTTGTTAGAAGAGTTGTTGCTAGGCAATTGAAATTATGATGTCCTACATCTTTATTTGTTCCCTGATAGCAAGAAGCCATTTAATAACTGATGATTATGGAAGGATTCATCTCATCCCTAAAACAAATGGGTACTATAGCTCAGAATAAGCATTCTCAGAGATTAATCTCGGGGTGGGTGGGGTGGGGTAGGGTGGGGTGTGGAGTTTTTTCCACAAACTGAAAAACAATTCTAAATAACAATAATAAAGATTGAGTACTGTGAAGTAGAATTCATATAGTCTGGCAGCTAATGTTCCTGATTAACATGCATATTACTCCCAAATGCCTCTCTAAATTGGCAAGCGCAACATAGCTTAATTACTTTGGGTATTTTGAAGTTTAAATGGGGCAGGATTGTTAATGGTGGAAAGTAACTAGTCTGGGAAAATAGGAGCTAATCTTATTCTGAGTTATTGCTTCCAGGTTTTTCTGTACTCATTTAAAAAAAAAAAAAAAAGTGCAAATCATCCCTCCCCATCCCCCCCCCCCCGTCTGCATGAAATGTTCATTAGAACTGCATAGGCATGAACATTGCTTCAAGTGAGAACAGTATAAGGCCAGACCTGAGTGCATGAAAGAGTATTTAAATGATCATCAGGATATCTCAGATTTGGTTTTAAAGTATAATATTCTTCCAGTAATCTATACTGATGCAGCATTTTGTTTAAAATTTTTGTCAGATATGCTTGTAATATAGCTGGGCCTAAGCATTTACAGCAGTTACATATTTTACAAAGTTTACTTTCCCCAGAAACTTGCAGAATTTCAGGGTGATCTGTTACTGTGTTGCTTCGGGGGGGGGTGCAGTAATTAATTTTGTCCAATTCTACGCATTAGTAATGTGAACATTTGGGAAGACTAGAATCTTTTGTATTAAAAAAGAATCACAAGAACAAAGAAAGGGAATAAATCTGTTAAAAGTGCATGATGTTCAAAGAACAAGCTTTGGACTAGAACAAGTGTCTGGTTATTAAGCAACGAAGTAGTTTGTGTATCTTAAAAGAATTAATTTGAAGCATTTAGAAAAAATGTTGCAATTAAATTAAAAAGGAGCTGAAATAGTTTTTCCTCTATATTATATGCCGTTGATACATATTTGTGCTCATATAGCAAACTATTCATTTTTATAAGCATATAAAAAAATCATATTTAGAGAAAAAAAAATTTTCATGCCCTTACATCTCCTAAAAGTATGCTTGTTCTTGATAGAAGGCAAATTTTAAGTTATGCTATTCTGAATAATTTAAAATCTCACAAATAACATAATTTTAGTTGGAAATCTCATGGTGTCCGTGCTGTATGTTGCGCTTTGAATGCTTTTTAGGTGGGTATTGCTGTGCAGCTTTATCACTGATTTTAGAAATATTCTTTAGTGACCAGAACTCTGAACAAGAGATTGATAAAGATCTGTGATAACACTTGGTTACTCCATCTGAAAGTTGTCATTTTATGTATGCTGTTACTGAAGTGAGCATTACCAGGTACTGCAACTTGCTGTGCAGCCTCCGTTCACCCTATGGAAAATAACTGAACTAGTTGTAGTCAAAATGGCAGAAATCTACTTGGTAACAGTATCTGGGGGCAAAGTGAAGATTATGCTTGAAAACTGGAGAGAAGCAGGTTTTCCATGTTGCCGAAGACAAATAAAGCATAGGAATGTAGTCCTTATATTGGCATTCATTAGACAGGAGTCAAGCCCTGTTTCAAAGGGAAGGAAGAAGTACAATAAAATGTGCAGTTTTCAGAACGTGCAGGTTGTATGGCTGTGTTGGTGTGGTTTCTCATGCACACTGATGAAAGAGGGGCATGTGAATAGTAGAGCACTCTCGAGAGCAGATGCAGCATGAAGGAAGACAGATAAACATATGCAGTGAAGAAATTGTGAAGCCCAGGTATGCGTAAGCTACCATGTTAAGGTATGGGGTGCACACTCACACTGTTAGAGTTGTAAGGAGCCCACAGTTTGCAGTGGAACAGTATTGCTAGAAACTGCAGGCCATAGCGAGAGCAGAGGTGGTGCAGGGTGGACAAATAAACTCGGAACTTCTTGGATCGGTCTCTGTTTGTTTGTTTCCAAATCAGTCCTGTGGCAGTGTCTGATGCTCAGTTCAGAGTGGCTTGGAGTTGAGGTGGAGGGAGCACCTCTCTGCAGCACCCTCCGCGAGGAGCAGAGCCTGCCCCACTCGCTCGCACTGAAGCCCTGCGGCTGCAGAGCCTGCAGTATACTAAGACCGGCCTGTGTCATGTTACAGTCTAGGTCCACCTCGACCATGTTGTTCAAGTTACTAGACTTAGTGATTACTTATTAATTATCCCTGCATTGTACGTAAAAATTCTTGGGTTTATCTGTTCTGGTAGCTGTGAACTGCTGAATTGTTTAATTGTTCTTGGT
Organism: Platalea leucorodia; assembly: GCF_965183815.1. NCBI lineage: Eukaryota > Metazoa > Chordata > Aves > Pelecaniformes > Threskiornithidae > Platalea > Platalea leucorodia. Next base: position 50,777,232 of record NC_138828.1, on the reverse strand, counting down.
AGTGCTTTTTCCTTGTGTTCATGAAAACCACTTGCTGTTTGGTGGCCTGCTTACTTAAAATGTTTATAACTGCTAAATATCTGACACTTGAATCCTCTCATTTTTACAGACCTAGAAGTTGATGTTTAGGAGGCTTACATCATTTCATTGCAATGCTAAGACTGATGTCATGTAGCTGTTGTCATTATGGTGTATGACTGTAAGAACTATTGTAGCACTGTGGAGTCAGACAGCCACACTACTTAGGAATTTAAATATCTTATCAGTTTGGCCAAGAACATAGGTACTGACAATTTCAGTTACTCAAGGTTAGTGGGGTTTATATTTTACAGACCTCTTCTCACTCTTTACCTCTCTTTTTTTCACCACCCGCATGGAAAAAACCATAGGTTTGATTATAATTTTTCAGGTCAAAATACAGTTCTTGTTTTTTTTCATGATGTTATATGGATTTTTGTATGTAATAATTCTGTGAGTCAATGCTGTTTCTACTTTGCTATAAACCTTAAAGATCTTTCAGAAAATTAAAATAATAACTAACTCAGAGCAATATTCAAAACCCATAATAATAAATGTCAGTTATCTCCTTCTCTGCTGTACTCTCGAGTGATCTGAACACAAAAAGGAAATTAAATATGATAATGCAAAGAAATAGATTGCCAAAAATTGATTTTGGAAGTGCTTTCATAAAGCTCCATGTTAGAAAGCTTGGAATAAAAAACTGGAAATTTTTCTGGTGCTGTTTTGCTTGATTCTATGTCTTGATCCAATGTCCCATGTAATTTTAAGGAATTGAGGTTACGCAGATAGAGATGGGTTAAGCATATGCATGTGAATTAAGCACTCATCCATTTCCATCCCATTATGCTACAGACTAGCTCTCTGTCGTTAGACAAGTCTCTTGATTTCTGTAGTTCAGAATAGAGTTGTATGTTAAAAATGCTGTGTATCTCTTTATCTGAATTTATGTTGGGCATTAATACAGTAGTAATGGGATTGCACAAGGTATATAGAGTGCTAAAGAATTTAGCACTTCATGTTTTCTTCTCTGTAAAATGGGGTTGATACCTGCTTCTTTTACAGAAGTGTCTTTGAGAATTAGTCTGTAAATCCATGGTATTAGCTATTATTAACTTGAGGAGGTGGTGTGATGGGGTAAGTGAAGAAGTGAAGAACTGAATTCTACCCTTGAAGCTCTCGCTGACCTATATGCTCTCTAATAAACCTTTTTGCTTCTTCTGTGCCTTAGATTTTCTATTGTAAAATAGTCAGAGCTCACTTGGTGAAAAGCTCTCTGATATAAATATAATTATTATGAAAGTAAAAGCTCTGTGTTTCTGAATAAAAGCTATTGTAGAAAACTAAAGAGCAGCTTCAACTGAACATGTAGCAATTGCTTTAACTTTTTTTTTGCTATAATTTGTCACTCAGGAAATAGAATAAGTTTTTTTTTATAACTGAAAATTCTCCTCTTAGGCATATGTTGTCCTCATGTGTGCTCATTCATGCTGAACTAGTGTATTTGTAGAATAACTGCTAAACAATATCTAAATTTAACGTAGACTCTTACATATATACATAAACACCCAAACTCTACAGTTGAACTAAACATGTATAGTTTTTTCACTAAGTTTTGTTTAGTTTGTATGCTCATAGTTTGAATTAATTGTGTGTGCATGTGAATACATGTGCATCATTTTCACAGGTCTAGTAACTCATGTTGATGCAGATGATGATGATGAAGAGCAATTATTCAGCTTATTCTTATATTTAGAGTTTGAAAACAGATTGAAAATCTTTAAGATTGTAAAAAGGTCCAGACTTTCCCAACATCCATAAGAAAATGCGTAATTTTGGGAAAAAAACTTCTGCACCTGTAAGGTATCTGTTGTCTTTCTCATGACATGAAGAAATAACTAGCAGCCCTATTTAAGCATACATTTTTCAAGAGGAAAACTTGTACTTGAAAAGCACGTTCTCCTTTTCTTGAAAAACCATCACCTCACAAATTCTCCAAAATCATTTTTAAAGAGTTCTGTGACATGAAATAATGGATATTCTAGGAAATATCTGTTTAGAGATGCTACAGGGAAATAGTTTTAGATTGAAACTATTAGACATTGATGAAGAACTGTGACTTAATCCTTTTGTATTTTTCAGATATGTCACAGATGTGGTAGTGGAGCATCATAAAACAAAACACCAGGCAAACTCAAAAGTGTAAGCATTGAGGCAATTTAATGCATTTTCCTCTTCTGGGATTGCAACAGATACACTGAAACATGCATGATTTTTAATTTTAGCCTTAATGCCATTAGGACAGCTGTTATCATCCTGTCCTAATGCATTTGACTTGCTAATTATCATTTGTATTTTATATAAGGTTTGGCCTTACTTATTTTGCAAGGTCATTTCAATGCTTACAAATTGAAAGCAATAAACAGCTTGTTTGTTGCTTAAAAGAAAGTCAGGTGTCTCTCCATGGAAACCAGCTTTCATAGAAATTCTGTGAATACCAGAGAATTTTCTTTTCCTGCTTACCAGTAAATGAGAAGTAGAACTGCACACTGTGCAAGTCTTGATGCAAACGCTGCTGCTTGTTTATTGCCCTCCCCCAAAGTATTGATTTATGGTCTGGCTGTTAATGAAGTAGTATGTAGGGATTTAGTTAAATTACTTATTACCCACTGATAAAGTATGAAGCTACAGGTAAATAATATTTAAATGTTCCAAGACTTAGAAACTCTTTAGAACCTTAAATCATAACCTCTTAACTGTCGTGTTAACCTCATGTTATTGGCCTCAGCAAAAATTGTCAGAAAAACCATTCAAGCACTTATGCGTTGTGATTAAAGAGTAGTGTGGGTGCATTGTTGAATAAATAATTGAAATTACTTTGAAACTCAAATATTTCAGTTATATAACACCAACTGTACCTGAAATATTTAATAGCATTTAGAATACGTGCATCTACCTCTTACATGGGATCTTGATTCTTTTTTGTCTGTTGATGGTGAATTGTCCCTGGTTTTGTAGGCTTGTGCTGACCTCACTTACGCACCTACTGCCTTTGCCATGAAAGCAGTGGTGTTGCCAGTGAATGTTGAAGCGCATTCAATGCATATCGGACATACATACCTGCTGTGGATTACATAATTTTCTGTCATAGTAAGCCTGTGGAGAATAGGAATATGATGCTGTGTAAGTGGTGTTTTGCAGAGTGCAGGTTGGACAGATTTTTAGTCAGGTAGCTTTGGAAGTAGTGGAAGCTATTACTGCTCATTTGAAGTTCTGGGGTCAGAAGCCTCATGCTGGACTGTGGAAATAGTGTCAGCCCTGCTTCAGGAAGACCTGCAGAACTTCTTGCTCAATCCTTCATTAGATTGCTACTGCGGTTTAATTGAGCACTGTTTAAGGAGCGGTGATTTCATGGATGTCTCCTGCCCTCTGCTCGTTTTGTTAGGAACAAGCACTTACCCTGTAGTATTAGTAATCCTCTTTCAGTAGGTGACACAGTATGCATTCTGTTGCTTGTCTTTTTTCTACTGAACTTTAAACTCTCCTGTCACAGAGTTCCTAAGGAGATCAGTGTTGCATTTGCAGTGATTTAGAAGAGGTTATCGATGGATAGGCTTCAGTCAGTTACGGTTTGTTTTGAAGTGGTGTTTGCAGCTTAAATGCTTCCTTAACATAGATCTTAACTAAGTGAAACACAACTCTAATTTATTAATTTATCAGCTTGAAGAACAACAAACCAACTGCTTTTAATATACTATCTGATCCAATGCCTTGGTGTATGGTAGCACTGTTGCTGCAAAGAGCTACTTGTGAAATTTCAAATGTGGTTTATACAGAAGGCTAACTATAAAAAGATCGGTTTAGGAACTGAAGAAACTAGTGAGGAACTAGAGAGTTTTAGATTGATCTTTTCACCCCATCGCCTTGAAGAAAACTTGCTGCTGCCCATGTTGTATTGGGTCTGAACTTTTGGTGCAAAATTAATGAGTCTTCTGTAATTCAACAACGTATCGAGAGATTAGTTACTGGGTTTTGGCAGTCTCCTGCTCAGGCTTCACCGAATAACTTCACAGCAGAACTTTCATGGTGATCTTAACAATTCTTTCACTTTATTATGTTTCTTTTGAGTTGTGACAGATTTGATATTATCACTCTTAGCAAGCCCTTAACTTCAAGAGTTGTCAGAAAGCTGTTGGCAGTAGTAAGGTCAGTTTCTACACTAAGTAAGTATAAATAATAGTGAGGCTAAGAACGAACACCATACTGAAGAAAGTGGGCTGGAGTCTCTTTTCTGCCTGCCACAAGTGGGAAAGGCTATCTTTGTGGTGAGGTGATAAAAGGTGTGGATGAGGCACTGTAGAAGGAAAATATACTGAAAGGAGAAAGACTTACGAGACGCTAAGGAAAGGAGGAAGAAAGAAGAGATGAATGTAAAAAGAAAAGTCTGTGTGTTGGGGGGATGTGACTGAAGAAGCTGGACGGTGACAGTAAAGTTAGTCAGTAAAATTTTGTCATGCTTTACTCTTATGTAACAATTAGTATCCAGCAGAGCAATGCATGGAAATGTACATAGATATGTATTCACACTAACTGCCTGAGAGCTGCTGGTAAAATACCGGTGGCGTTTAATGCTACAGAAGTTGCATACCACTGCCGCCTAGGAGATCTGAGTGACCAGGTAACACAGCGCTTGTTGAGCCCCGCCTGTAGCAATTGCTGCAGGGCTCCTTGAATCGTTATCTCTAAAAGCATTTACTGACCGGCATTGAGGGGAAAGGGAAACGTGTTTGTTCCATGTCATTGCTCTGGTTTGGTTTTTTTTTTTTCATCATCACAGCTGACAGGGGTTTTCCAGAAAAATGAGCAAATCAAAAGATAAGTAATTACCTTGATGCTTATTTATGCCTAAGCATTTTTAATCTGTGTTTACCGGTTATGGTTCATAGCTGCATCATAAGATTATATGCTGTCCACCAAAGTACAGCCAGCTACCTTATAGAGAATTAAAACAGTCATGTACCAGTGAAGACATGAAACCTGTATTTCTAATTAAAAATGCCCTCATTCAGAATGCCATTGCTCTAAATGGAATTTGACTAGTTCACACCTTTCACAAAAAGAAAAGAGCTGTTTGGAATTTGCACTGACTGTTATTCAGAAGCTTAAATGTCTCCTGTAAGAGACTGCATAACCAATAGCATTGGTGCCACAAAGCTAGGTCAAGACTTCAGTCGAACCAACTGTTCTTTGCAACAACCTGATTTCCACTCTTGCATATGAGGGGCAGTCTTGTTTAACCTGTGAGATGCTGTGGATGTAATGCAAAAGATGAAATTATCTTTCATAGCTTTGTAATAATATGATTATCAATTATATAACATGATACATAATAAATATCTTTTTCAGATGGTTGCTCAAAGTACTTTCTTCCAGCTGTTCTACAGTGCTGGTTTTGCATGTTTCCCATAAGGACATATTTAATTATTTTTTTACTGAGAAGTACACTGCAGCTTGATGTTATTGTGTGAATTGTGTGGCTCTAGTTATTTTCTGTGCATTTCTTTTTGTCCCTTGTAGGTGTATCCAGATGAGTCTCATCCCAGGTTTGTCTCCTCAAATGGTGTTGATGGCTGTACTAGTTTTCACTTGAGAATAACTTACTAAATTGTAAAGATGCTTTTCAAGACATTTATACTTTATTAACCTGTTGATTGGCACACTTGATCTGCACTAGTTTGCGTTGTATCTTGGTTTTGAGGTGATTTGCATCTTCTCTTGACAAATTCAAACAGTATTTGCTAATGCGGACAACCTCACAGTCAGAGCTGCCCAGGGGCAGTCCTTGCCTATATTGGCTAGCATACTGATGGTGCAAGTTTACTAATTTCCAGAGGGATTTTGAGAAATTTAGAAAGAGTATCCAGAACTCAAAATCCAAGCAGTTCATTAATTTCAAAGACAGTAGCAGTATTTGCTTGCATCACTTCTGGAATAAACTCAGTTGAGGTACTGCAAGAAAGATTTCGTTTTGAAGTAAGAACATGCTCATCATTCTTTGAGGTTTTTAAGCTATTAAAGGCTGCCTCAGACATCCCTCGCCAAAAAATTGCTGATGTGGGAGTGTTTGCTAAGAAAATATTACTGCATGCCTGTTTGGGTTGTGGGTTTTGTTTTTTTTTTTTCTTTCTGCTTTGGATGCTTGTTTTGCTTGTGTGGGGCTTTTTGGGGTAAGAGTGAGGGGTATCTTCTGGAGGCACTGGGATATTGGAGGAATGTGGGGAATGGCTTGAGTAAGGTGTCCTCATCTGTGTCTCCACTCCAAAAATCTCTTTGATCTAACCTGGTACCGCCATTCCTGTACCATCGATAATGCAATGGTTTGATGGGGTAATACCACGACAGCAAAGCTCCTAAAAGAGTTGCCAGAAGATCTACTGCAGAGCTTTAGAAAGCAAAGGCTTAGAAATAGGTCAGTAGCAAAGCTCCAGTGGAACTGTAATAAACATAGCTGGCTCTGGCTGCGAGTGAATTTTTCCAGTTATTATCTTATCTTGCAATTGTGCAAGTCTGCCTTGCTGGGTATTTTTAAGTGTGCATTCTTTGTGCTTTTGTCTTGAAACCTCATACCCTGGTTTAATTTGTTGGGTTTTTACTGTTTTAAATTGCTAGGCCCCAGTAATTTTTCTTCTGTTATATATGCTCACTCATTTTTCTCCATCCATTAGATTTAATTTTCATCTTTCCCTTTGCAATTCCTGCACCAACATGATGTGGGATTGTTTCAGGAGCAAAGGATCGACAAAATCACTTCAGGCAACGCGTTTTGTGTCTCTGAGTCATGCTTCCCCAGTGTCAGTTTTCTGTCTGAAACATCATTTCCGTTCTGCCTCTTAGCTGAGACAGATATTTTAGATATCTTAGGAGCAAAGTTTAAATCTCTTTCCATGTGCAAACATCTAAATACTAATTTATGATTTAATTCTTGGTTCTGTAAGTTATTTTTAGTCCTGGCTTCCCGAAGCTGTATTTTCTATTGCTTGGGAAACTTCTCTGATGCTTGTATTGGTGCCACAAACGATACCACTGTGATGATGATTATGTTCAATGTTGCTTTAGTGCTGTGTAATGGTAGCTCCATTAGCATATATATAATTGCCTGTGCTGATTGCTGGTACCATAGTAACTACAGTAAAAATATTTGAGGATGGAAGCCTGAGCATATTGTGTCAGTGTCGAAGCTGGGCAAGCATACTGGTAAAGGTCGATATCAGGGGTGATCAGAGTCAAAGCGGGGATCAGGAATACTGACCATGCAGAATAAATGACTGCACGTAAGGCTGATTCATATTCTGATTTCTAAATAACAGATATATTCTACACAAATGCTTACAGAGTGTCTGTGTGCATTTTGCTGATTCTCTTGTATTGCTCAGTTGTTCACTGCATCTGTTCAATTCTTCTGGTTACCAGTCATAAATGGGGAGGAGGGGGATTCCTAGTGAGAAGGGAGCGGATGGGTTTTAACTAAGGCCAAAATTAGACCTGATTTTTGTGGTGAAACTTGTGTAAAATCAATGTACTGAGGACAACTGAGCATCTCTGAAAAATTCTGAAATGCATAAATCTGGAATTCAAGTGGGGGGAGGTGAGATGTACCTTGGTTTTTCAGGTCTGTAAATAAATCCTTATAATAGAATGCAATATTTGTATTTGGTTTGGTTTTTTTAATCTGAGTATTTTACTTTTTACCATTTTAAAGCTTTCCTACAGTTGGAGAAAAAAGAACAAAAACTAACCATCGATCAGCCATCTAAAGGAACAAGGAAAAATTATTCTTTCACAAATGAAGAAGTAAGACAGATTGATCGGGAAAACCAAAGATTGCTAAAAGAACTGTCCAGGCAGTCTGCAAAACCAAGAAGAAGTACCACATTGAAGAAGACAGCTGTACCACCTCCTAAATTGTACCACAGTGCCCTCAACAGGCAAAAGGAGCAGCAAAGAATTGAAAGAGAAAACCTGGTAAGTTTTGAGAACTGATTTGGATCAGTAAATTGAGAAGGACTGTTTGTTGTCAGATGAACTACTGCTAAATATTTAAAAAACTGATAAGGCAGCACTTGGAGCTTTACTGCAGTAAGTCTGCAATGAATTTCCTTTACTATGCTGTTTGTATAATTGTTCATATGGTTTTCTGGGGGAAAAATGATGCTTTTTTCAGATGAAAATAGATTTTACTTTATATGAGTTTGCTCTACTATAGTATCATTCGATTGAAGAGGAACAACCATTATTAACATGCTCATAACTTTGGATAGCAGTCTAACTCTATTCATCCTGCTTCATGCATCATGATTACTAGTCTCTCAAGAACAGGGTTGCAAAAAATAAAGCAATCAATATGATAGCATCGAACCCATTATATTTGAAATACAGAGGATACAATGTGAATGTCAATTTTGTTTGTTTGACTCATTTTATATCTATCCGTCTCTTTCAATATTTGTAGCACTCTGCTTATCACAGCATTTGAATGTAATGGCAACTGCAATAACTTACTTTAGTGGAAAACAGAAATTTAGACTCATTTGTAAGGATATTGTCAGAGTTGTCAAATAACAAAAATAATACTGATTTGAAGAAGATATTTTTAGTGGTTGAATTGTAATACATATAATGATATTTTCGTATCTCCTAGTTGTTCATTAGTGTGTTTGAAAAGGAGATGAAATATAGTTAAAATACTTGGAAAATTTGTAGTGGAAGTAATTTATTCACTTTTTTTCATCTGTGTAAGTGTAGGTTGCAATTTCCTTTTATATAGCAAGAGATACAGATTCAACACGGAGAAAGTCTAATTGACCTATTGTCGTGCTTTAACCACAGCCAGCAGCTAAGCACCACACAGCTGCTTGCTCACTCCCCCTGCAGCGGGATGGGGGGAAGAGAATTGGAAGGGTAAAAGTGAGAAAACTCCTGGGTTGAGATAAGAACAGTTTAATAATCGAAATATTATAATAATAATTATTATTATAAATTGTAATGAAGAGGAAAATAACAGAGAGAAATAAACTCCAAGAAAGACAAGTGATGCAAATGAAAACAGTTGCTCAACACCAACTGACCGATGTCCCGCCAGTGCCTGAGCAGCAGCCCCCTAGTTTTATTATTGAGCATGACATCGTATGGTACGGAATATCCCTTTGGTCAGTTGGGGTCAGCTGTCCTGGCTCTGTCTCCTCCCAACTTGTTGTGCACCCCCAGCCTACTCACTGGTGGGGTGGTACGAGGAGCAGAAAAGGCCTTGACTCTCTGTAAGCACTGCTCAGCAATAACAAAAACATCCCTGTATTATCAACACTGTTTCTAGCACAAATCCAAAACATAGCCCCATACTAACTACTATGAAGAAAATTAACTCTGTCCCAGCCAAAACCAGCACACCTATTCAGGAAAATCCATTAGGTTTTAGTTGTTCCAGCTTTCAGACATCTAGATTGTTAAAACTTTTCAAAGTAGGAAACTTTCTCCCCAGCTTCACTAGACTACAGTTGACCAAAAGAACATTATACTTCACATACTGAAAGAATTTGGCATAAATACTTGTTATAGATGTGTGGTACTTCTCATTGTCTGGGGAAGAAATGTTTTTAGGCTTCGGTGGTTTTGGGTTGGGAGGAGGGCTTTCTTCATGTGTTGTGGCATTGGGTTTTTTGTTGTTTTTTGTTTATTTAAAACGTTGAAAGCAGGACTTGCTCTTGTACGTGAACCTTGATAATGAGAGTGTATTCGTAGGCGGTGGGGAGGAAGTGCTGTGTCACGGTCACGACCTAATAGGAATATGCTGTACTACACAACGATAGAAGATTACTGTAATATTAATGTATATGATGTTTTACGATACACTTCTGTTCACTCAAAGCCACAAACCTTTTCTCTTTTGATATATTGCAATATTTTGTCCAAGAATGTCTTGCCTTTGCAACTTTTGGATCAAGAATTCAGCAAACCTAAACACAGATAGTCATTTCACATGTTGCTGTTTTAGTACATGTTAGAGATTAATGGTGGTTGCTTGTAGCCTGAGAAATAATATCCTTCATTTACTTATTCATTTATGCTTTAGTTGTTGTCATCAGCAATGTGAGTGGACACGTTTGACATCAGAATCATTCCTTGGAATTTATGTTAGGATATCATGCTGTATTAGACTATAAAAACATATTGGTTTATTCTTTTCCCCAAACTCACGATGATATATTCTGCTCTTCTTTTCAGAAGAGTGATTCATCAGTACAGTTCTTATGTTTGGTTTAACATTGTTATCATTTTTGAGCAATTCTGTTTGCTTTTTTATTCTGTTTGAAGTATATGTGCACCTAGAGCATCACAGTTGTAACATTGATATTTCTAGTACTACCTTTTGGGATTACAAGTATGACACGCTTTTTTCAGAGACTGTAAATGGAAGAACTGCCCTACTCTGCGCATTGCAGGCTTTTTGCTTTATATGGCTAAAAATATGTGCTTTATGAACTTGTTGTTTTTTTTCTGGTCAGCAGCTTTCTTCACCTTGGAGTTTCATGGAACTTCCTTATCTATCTTTCTTCTATTACTTGACAGGAATTTTTTTTTTCTTATACAAGGTCTGAGGTGCTCCATTCAGGATATGCTGCTTGATACACCTTTGTGAAATGCTTGTTGGAGAAGGATGCGGGGTTTTGTAAATAATGCAAGAATAGAAATCTACAACAGTAGTCTGTGCAGGGGGTCAAAGAGTTTTGATGCAGAGATTCCCCCCCCCCCCCCCCCCCCCCCCGCGTTGGATTACAGCTTTTATAATTTCTTGTCCCGAGGTTAACACCTTGTCTAGGGAAAACTTTCACTTGTTCCTCTAGAACATTCTTGGAGTAATGCCTATATTTACTGTTATCAGAAAGACAGTTTGATTTCTGGTGCAGGCATTTGGCATCAGAGGTGATGCAGGGGAAGTAATTAAAATATTAGGAAATTAGAGAGGAATCTAAACAGTTTGGTGCTCTCTAGCTTTGTGAAAGGGTGCAAAGAGGTACAGGGATTATATGTTGCTCCCACAGACTCTGCTAGAAAGACCTATGATGGAATAAAAAGGTGCATTGCTCTTGTAACAGTAATGACAAGGTAGTGATTAGCAATTTATGGAAAAAGCACAATTAGCAAAATAGATTGCTGTTAGAATTAATGTCAGGATTTTGTACTTGCTGCTTTTGACTGTGTGCTTTCGTAAATGGAACCTGCTTTTGATTGCTGATCTGAGCTAGCAAGACCAGAGTGCGTCTCTTGCCGATAGAGGATGCTGCTGATTCAGAAAACATTCTACTCTTGTGTTTGAAGGTACTGTCAACCCCATCTCCTCTCCAGTGGAAAGGGACATAAGTGTGACTGATGTGTTATGTTTTCCCACATCTGCATATATCTGTCTCTGTCTGTATTGACGTATTAATAATTATTTCTGCTAGTATAAATAAGATACTCAACTTCATAGACTGGACACTACACACCATTTAAACTTTTAATGGTTTATTGCGTGATGCAAAAATCTATACTGGTATATACAGGTAAGTATTTGAGGACCTTGAAATACAGATTTGCAGCCACCACACCATTTTTCAGTCACTTCACCTAAACTTAGAAGTAATCCATATCTCTTTGTTGGTTTTTGTTTTGGTTTGTTTGTTTGTTTGTTTTTTCCCATCATTTTTATTAATTCTGACTAGGATTTAGGCATTAGATGACCTTAGTGAGCTAAGCTGCTGTGTTCAGCCAAGTTCCTAGGGAACAAGTGTTCACACTGAAAGTTCACCAGAAGATCTCAGCACGTCTAGGACAATGATTCTCAAACCTTAGATCAAGGGGGATGAGGGTGTTCTCCTTTTCTGTGGATATTTGGTCTTCCCACGCATCCCTGTGCATTCTTCCTACCGCATGCCGTTATGACTCGCTGCATATAACCCTCCATGTTGTTCATTCCCCAACCTCATACTCCCCCAAAATGTACCCCAAGCCCCAACAGATCCAACTCTGATCCCAGTTCCAGACAAGTAAAAAAAAGCACTTACTGTGTTTCTCTGCAAGGGCTGTCTTTCTCTTTTCACCTACTTGGTTCCCTGAGTCATCTGTGCTGCAGATGTCATTAATGCTTCTCCCCACCACTTGCTCTAATCATTGTGGCTTCTACCAGCACAAAGATCCTTCAGCCAGACTGTTTCCTTTCTCTTGCAGTCTGGGTTGCCTTTGTCTTGCTGGAAAACCTGAACCTCCTTTAGAAATGCAAGTACTGTACTGCTATAAATGACTGTATATTCATTTGTCTCCGCTTGATTTAATGGTGCTGATGGGCTGTGGTAATTGGGTGGGGAGAAAAGGGCAAGGGAGGGAGAGTGCCCCTGGCCATCCCCCTAACTGGCTGCCACCACATAGAAAGAATATACCTTATCTTGAGTCACAGCTTTCAATCCTGTGCTGCACTGCACCTGCCCTGCCATCTGTGTCATGCCGCAACCAGGCATGACAACTTCTAGGCATGGAAAGAAAGAGGAGTGGGAGGGCACTGGTCCATCAGGCTTGTGCCTGGGCACCTTGTACTTTCTTCCCTCAGTGTATTCCCCACTGCTTTTTCTCTGCCTTCCCTTTGTCCCATCCTCAAGGACCACCCCCAAGTCTGAAAGCATCAGGCCTCCGATGTCGCATACTTACATGGCTGTAGAAAGAATACCAAGGTTGTTCAACCTTACTGGTCTCGGTCTGGAGGAGAAAGCTGTAGGGAATGCAGTTGTGAAAGAGAACGTAGTCTTCTGGTTCTCCTTAGGAGCTCAGAAATATTTGTGTTGAGTTGGTGGCTTCTTAGAAACTCAAGAACACATGGTTTTATAAGGTATTTTCAATTACTAGGTTCAAAGCCACTTTATGCCAAGGCTAAAGACAAAATGTTGGTAGTTCATGAGATTACAAAGTGCAATGAAAAAAAAAAAAAAGATACTTCTATGGCCCCTCTCATCAGGGGAAGCTGTCAGGATGTGGGATTGGCACGCAGATGTGCCTGGCTAAACTATACTGCAGTATGGTGCAAATATAGTGCAATTCTGTGATCGTAGTGTTTAGGCTATAGGTTCTTTGTGGTCAGATTTTTTGTGGCCTGCTGATTCCTGACCCAGACTCGAGATTCCTGAACACAGCTGTGATAATTATAATAAAGACTGACTAACTGTAAGGTTCAAGGAAAGTTTTGGTTATTTTGCACACTGCTCAAATTTGTGGGATTTTTTTTTTTTTTGTACTCTTAGCCTACTTTTTTTGTGGTGATGCCAGCCACATGTAAACTTGATAGCTGTTCAGTTAAAAAGACTTTTCTGTAGATTGAAGAACTTTAAGAGGTTTTTTGACATTTAGAGTTTGTCAGGTTAGAGCTAATTAATGCAACTGGCAATTGAAGAAAATTACAAATACTTGTATTGGTAAGAACAGAAACATGTCCTTGAATGCACTGTTATCTACTTCCCCCTCCCCCACCTGGACTCTGCAAAGGGACAGTGTGGTCACTAACATCAGTGACATTAGAGGAGGCATAATATAAATAAATTTGAACAGCTGTCAAGGCACACTAGTCAGCTGGTTAGGATTCAAAGGAGGTGAAACTGAAGCCTTCATGCATTTAAAAAGCAAAGTAAACCAAGAAAAAGAAACGTGTTTTACCTTCTCTCTCAACTCAATTTAGGAGTGCTGCATTTTCAGTGTTCTTTCTTTTTCAGCATAGCTGCAGAAAAGTGTGTACTGATCTTTTTTTTTTTTTTCTCTTGTTCCTTTTTCTGAAAGAGAGCATTAGAATTAGCTGTAGTGCTCTCCTGATATGCCCAAAGTTGAATTAGCAGCATTTGTCTTGGCCTATTGTATAGCAGCAATCTTTTGATACAGTGTCAGGTTCCTTTATTCTCCAAGTGCTGGCAATCTGACATTTCCTTCTGTCATTGACAATATGTATTTTAGTGTCTTTATAGATACTAATCTATGTCCAGATGCCTAGATTTATAAAGGATTATCCTATTCCTAGAAGGTAATCATGCAGAAACATCTTCTGTGATTTTTTTTTCCTTTTCTTTATATTATTATTCTGCTTTTATTGTAAACTTGGTATTATAATAAAATAAAAGAAGATAGGAGAAATAGAAGCCTTGGGAGTCTTTTCCCAAGCTGGGAGGTCATCAGTGATATGATATTATATATGTATTGAGCTTGAATCAAGAGCTCTGAGGAGCTACAATGCAATTTAGAGCAACTAATGACATTCCTGCCATTAGTGTCTGTTACTCTTTTATTCCTTAAATCTGATCAGGAACGTATATTTGGTTCTGAACACCTGGGTTATGATATGTGATCTAATTCTTTGGTCGTTAAGATCAATGACAAAATTTCTATTTACTCTAATGGTGTAGGATTAAGGCTCCAGAGATTTAGCACTTCAAAAGAACAAGGCAAGTGGCAGTGTTCTTCAGTCCATTTCTCAAAAGGAGAACATAATGAAAAAATCAGTAGATTGATACGTATAATTGGGAAAAAAAAAATTTGTTCAAAGTACTTGTACCATTGTACAAGGTAGTTCCTTGGTTAAGGACTGCAAGATTGTAGGGTTGGTAATAAAAACATAAGAATCGGATTAGTTACGGGTTACAGATTTAGTAGGTCAGGACTGCCATTTTGATGTGTTGATGAGTTCATTTCTGTGTGCAGCAGGCCGTTCTCCAAACTGCAAAATTCACAACCGCAAATAGAGTGTAAGTTAACGTGCCCTTGGTACAATTCACAGCAGAGGGCAAGGGAACCACAGGAGCTGTTCTCTCATTCTCTAGAAGAGCTTTTCTTAGAACACTTCTGCACCACAGAATCTATATCTGCTTTTCCGTAGCTCAGGGCTATATCAAGTCCAGTGTTAACCTGTTCAAAAAGTAGTGTGTTAGTACTGAGAGAGGTCTGGGTTTTTTTGCTTTAGTAATGGGGACTTTATACTTGTCAAAACACAGGCATAAAAGCAAAAGCAGAGAATTGTAATTAAACTAAAGTGGACATATGTAAATACTTTATGTTCAGAATCAAGCTTGAAATTCTGCAGTGTTAAGGTATGCAAATTCTATGAGGCTGTTACAGTTGGAGCGCAGACTTGAAACATGCTCGACTCCCATAGGGAAGTCACTTCTACAATTTACCCGATCCATTTGTGATTGAACTGAACGTGTTGAGAGCTTCCATTTTAATACTGAAGGTAAATAAGTGATCTCTGCAAGTCTACATGTATGTAATTGCGTTAGGAGATGCAGGCGAAGTTGTGAGTAAAATGTTGGATGTAACAAGTCTACCACTTCACGTTCTGCAACTGGCTTCAGTGAAGAGCTATTTCTAGCTGAAGTCCTTCCTTTGACTTTTGCTTACTTAGGTATTTCCACTTGACGATGAACTGACTGGCACTTGATGCAAGCACTTGTGACATATTATGTCTGAGCCAAAACCACTTGTCCTTTCTCCCATGTGCACTCGTGCAGGTTTCCAGTGCCCACGCATGAACTACCAAGGCTGTGTAGATTCCTGTTACAACTAGGCAATGACAACTGACATCCTGTGAATACTATACTCCTTCCTAAGTCACTTTCTGTAAATTTTTGTATTCTTCTTTAAAAAAAATAAATGAATAAATTAAAAATCAGTACCTGATTGGGAGGCGGGAAAAATGATCGTTTCATACAAAGTGCAGTTTAATGGCTATACAGACACATTCCTGACTTCTACCATGTAAGTGTGCATCTAGAAAATACATCCTTATTAACAGAGGTATTTTTAGTATTTTGGAGACTTCTGTAATTGCAGTTTGCATTGTCTCTCATTGATGGGATGCATGTCATAACCCTGACCAGCAATGGTTTTGTCATTGCCAAATGTTTGTAGGCCATCAAATGAATTGAAATTAGTTAGCAGAGGAAATGTATAGATCTATGCAAGGCAAGCACTGGAGGTGAAACATATTAAAAATGTGAAGTTGTTAATTGGAAGTTGTATGTAGCTGGGTACTTCCAAATTTGTCCTGCTATCAGGTTCTTTTTTTGGATTATGGAAATTTCTTAATCCTGTTTCAAGTAGAAGTAGTTATGCAGAATGGGCAACTCTGTATCTTACAAATACTATGTAAGTAGCTGTTCTAATTTAATACTTGCTGCATGATTGTCAGGGTTAATTTCAACAAGAGGAAATGATGTCTATAACAATAATTTCAACTAGAATTTCTTAAAATTACATTATTGTTAAAGCAAATAGTGTCTGGTAGACGTTTGTGCTTTTCTTTTGACATTACTTTCACAGAATTGAGGTCGGTAATTCTCTCTGGGGATCCTGTAGGGCAATATAAAATGGTCTAAGTATGTTTGCAAAGCAAAGATTAAAAAAAAAAACAACTTCTCATCCTTCCAGAAATTTAGAAGAGAGAAGTAACCAAAGGTAGGATTAGAAGAGCGCAGCCCGTCTTCCCACCACCTTTACTATCGCCAAATAGATGTGTTGTTTCAAGTTATCATAAAGTACAGAGAACTATGGGGTACTGAAGATGTACTCAACATAGAATTGATGATATGTAAGGGATACTTACTATTTGTGTCATCTTCTAACACTGAGAAAAGAATTGAATGTGAGCAGACTAGCCTATGCTGGTCACCAGTGGAGGAGTTCATGTTGTGCAATGATAAAAATTTAGGATTTTCTTTTTTCAGTTCAAATAAAAATCAATTTGTGAGTGTTTGTTTTGTAGCTTCTTGTTCGTCCTTTCTCCTTCTTGATGATATTTTTCTTCAATATTAAGGCTTTCCTGAAAAGACTGGAAGCAGTGAAACCAACAGCTGGTATGAAGCGTTCTGAACAATTGATGGACTATCAGCGCCAGATGAGTTATCTAAATTCTTCACCGTCTGTAAGAAGAGGAAAATCTGCTTTCAGCCAGCTTAGTCCTTCCAGTAAGTACTTTGAAGTTGCAGATTCTTGCATTTCTTTGCATGTGTTTATCTTTTTATAATTCAGAATTGTGAAGCACTTACTGCTAAGAACAGCAAGTAAGTTCCTTTCTCTGTCTTCCCTAGGTCGATCATTTATCACACAGAAATCATTAGAGTGATTTTTTTATAATCATACCAAAAGTATGATGACCATATGAATTGTTTACTTAACACCCTAAATTTCTAATAAATTATCTTGTTAACCATCTTTTCCAAGAAGGTAAAAAAAAAACCACTGTTGTAAAGAAATATTTCTTATTTTGCTAGTACCCTTTACTGAAAGGAGAAGAGGAAAAAAAACCAACACAAAAACCCCAAAGAAGTTTCAAATTCTCATTCAGAAAATGTAGGTCTACTGATAGTAGCCTTGTTTCTCTTAGAAATTGTGTGTCTAATACTTGGAAGTAGATCATGTGTCCCCATAGATCCATACGTGTCAGGTTAAAGAACGACAGCGCTATGGCATAGGCTTCAATTCTTTCTCCTGACCATTTACAAACAACTCATAACATTTTGGGTTTGTCTTCAATTTATTGTGATTTGTTTTTTTTCTGGAAACTATGGTAATGAGTCTTGCAGTGCTAATACAGCATGAAGTTTTCTGTTGTACCGAGCATAAGCATTCTCACTCCTTTTTTTTTTGTTTGTTTGTTTTGTTTGTGTGTGTGTGTGTGTGTGTTAACAGGAGGCACTTCAAGAGCATCCGCTGTACCAAGTACAATGAGCCAGAGGAACGAAAAACCTGTGTCTGATTCAGCCAGTGGGGCATTACAGAGACCTAAACCCACTAATGTTCGTGCTGCGTGGTTATAAGTGCGTTCTTTGCCTCGCATTCTGAGATGATCCTCAGACTTCTATTTTTAGTGCTTTTGTAAATTCTATGTGCAAAAATATTTTTCTGCATTGTTCAGTGACTAAAATGCATTGCATATGATATAATTGCTTATAAAGTGGTTTTCAGTGAACACTTTCACTTCAGTCAGTGTTTTCCATGGCAGGAAGAACTTATGAAAGAGAAGGAGGTATTTAAACGGACAAGTTAAATAGAAATTGCTAATTATTATTTTATTCTCAAATCATAAGTGGAATTTGTATCCGTAACATGGAAGGACAGAATTGCTGCACTGTAGGCACAAGATATAAAGAAAATCTTTAAAATAATATTTTAAAATATTGCATTAAACTCATAAGCGTATGCTTAATTCCTAGATTGTCCTTGCTTTTCATCCTGGCTTTAGGTAAGCCTTCTGAACTTTGTGGGTCATGTTCTTATGACTGGAAGAATCTTCTTTTTACAGCAGCATGAAGGAGTGGAAAGCAGATTGTGTATTCCTGCATGGTTAGCTAGAATACGGAGGCTGCAGAAGATGTCCTGCCACACTTGCACTCCAGGTGTTGAACATTTGTTTTGTACTCAAGGCTGTGTCTCTTCCAGATTTGAAAGACTTTTGGAAGTTGTATTGGGACCTTTGTGTAGGGAAGAAGCATCTGATGCTATTTGAACAAGAGTGAAGACTGAAGTGAACAACAGTTTCAGATTCACTCTAAACAAGAGTAAGTTTTAGCTACTTCTCAAGCTAGAGAATACTAAGCAAGGGAAATATTTCATGGCCCTGCTTTTGCAGATCCTTGCCCTTCTCAGTGGGGAGATATAAACTTGAGCTGCAGGAAACTTGATTTTGAGAGTGACTACTAAGCAGGATTTTTTTTTTTTTTTTAAAAGGACAGTAGAAAACAAAATCTTGTTATGCTTCTTAACCTGTTTTTTAATGTCATGGTCATACCAAATATTTGTAGTAGTGTCAGATAAGCTTCAGTAGCTACATCCATTTACAAGGGGAGCAAAATGTAATGGAATTGGTAATGGCAAATAGTAGGTGGTATGCTTTATTTCCATACATAAAGGCAAACTTTCAGTAAGCTTATTTTGTAGGACTGTAGTCTTATAAAGAGTGTAAATTGTGATGCCACTATCCATGGATATTGCAGGAACCCTGCTTGCTTCCCCAGCTTCTTCCCAGGAGAGATACAGGAAATCTCTCTGTATTATGCATAAAGGAAAAAAAAGCTGTATTCAGTAATGCTGGGTCTTAGCCCTGTGAAAAGGAAAGTTTCTTATTCTTTGCTTGTGCTTGCATGAGGGCTTAGGCTTTCAGGTATTCTGCACTGTAACAAACTTTTTACATGGTCCTGTGTGATAGTTTGGCAGAGCTTCTGCACCTGGTGACCTGCAGATCAAATTTAGCTGTTTGACAATATTTGAACTTTGAACTTTAAGCAGCATTGTGGCAAACAGATTTTTATTGTAATTATTATTCATTGATAGGGACTGTAAGGAATTTTTTGCATAGTGCTGCTGTATTTATTTGTACTATTGTGCTAATTAAAATTATTCACCTATTTAAAAAGTTTTGTCCTTGAATGTGAATATCAGGGTCACATTTTAAATACTTTTGAATGTTCATATGATAATTTTTTTTCTGTGAAGGAATTCACGAAATTGATTACTTTTAATTACTTCATCTTATTTTATTTAACTTTGGTATGAAAGACTGTCAATTTTGTATGTCATTTTTGTAAATCATAAAAAATAAAATATTTAACATGAATTGTTAATTTTATGAATTTTATAATTGGTATTACAGTGCAGAGGAGGTCATGGGAGAAGTGTTTTGTACTACATGTAGTGGAGGAAAATGCAAAGAATCAGTTTATTCATTGATATACTTTACCTGTTAGTGACTTTGGTGTGGCTTTTTTTAATAAGCCATATTGACAGGTCTTCGTTAAGTTAGATAATCTTATCAAAATTTTATAGCAAAAAATCCTGTTTCTAATAGACTTGGTTTTTGTCTTTTTTGTAAGCTGCCACTTTATGTTCTACCTCCCCCCCCCCCCCCCCGAAGATATCTTTGAAAGAAAAGTGCAAGCTGCTTGGCTTCCTCCTTAAAGTGAACCGCCACGCTGGTTTGACACACGGGTTCAGGCAGGAGCCAGTCTCCCTGTGGAAGTGACAGGATTGCCAGTTTGGGTGACAGCACTGGTATACTGATCTCACTGCTATGAGAAATGGACTGTGATGCCTCGGTCATGTTTTTGCTCTGGAAGTGTCCCTGCCTCATTGTGGGCTCTGTTTCTTCCAGGATAAGGTTCTGCTCTCTACAACTACCTGAAAGGAGTCTGTAGCGAGGTGGGGGTTGATCTCTTCTGCCGGGTAACAAGTAATGGGACAAGAGGAAATGGCCTCAAATTGTGCCAGGGGAGGTTTAGGTTGGATATTAGGAAACATTTCTTCACTGAAAGGGCAGTCAGGCACTGGAACAGGCTGCCCGGGGAAGTGGTGGAGTCCCCATCCCTGGAGGTATTTAAAAGATGGGTAGATGTGGTGCTTAGGGACATGGTTTAGTGGTGGACTTGGCAGTGTTAGGTTAACAGTTGGACTTGATGGTCTTAAGGGTCTTTTCCAACCTTAACGATTCTATAATTCTAATACTGAAGTTCTTAAAGAAGGCTCTAGTTCAGATCATTGACTATATGAGAAGAACAGGGTGTGATAATGCATCCCTCTCTGGACAGGTGACATATGAAGGGCATTTTCCCAAGCAGACCACTAAATGCTTTAGAACTCAGTTTTAATCGTAGTGAACCTAAGAGACTCAAGCTAATTTGGAAGACTCACAGAAGGCCATTTGTCATATAGAATGTATAGGCTTTCCCCTGTGCCAGAGCCTGTCTTCTATTGATTGCTTGCAGTCGTTACTGAAGATCTTGAGGCATCTCTGCTGTCATCTTGCCGCTCAGATGAGGGTTTGTCTGATTGTCCTCAATCAAATGGTTGGCTGGATTTATCTCTTCCATGATGTATGTAGACTTTACATTGGACTGTATTTTCCTGATTGTCATCTAATGAGTTTCAGGATAAACCCCTGCAAAAAGCCTGAGACGCTTCCTTCTAACAGGTCACCCATAACATTTCTATCCCAGTGCTTTTCCTTCTTCTCTGTGGTCAGTAGACAAAGATAACTTCCTGCCTTCCCACCTTGGGCAGCTCATTGAGTCGTCTGACAGGTGAGAGCTTGTGGTTTTCCCTGGAGCACAGTCTGCACATCAGTGTGATGGAGATGAGGGCAGTGACTTACATCCAGCCGCCTAGCTGTGCGGTCAGTCATGACTGTCACGTGCAGGTGATGATGAATACACAGTGATATATCAAGAAGCCAAATGAGGGAGAAAAAAAGGCTTCTTCGGTACCAAAGTGGTGTATCTTATGAACCCGGTACACTGAGTACATCTTTGTGGTGTTTACCTGCTCGAAGTCTTGAGCAAAATGGTGGAGGAACCATGTAATTGTCACCTGATAAATGAGGAAATACAGAAATACAGAGCTGCATGTGGAGCTGTCTTCTAGGACTGAAATTATGCTGAGGTCATCCTGTTTCAGATATTGGCAGGGATTGCTAATGCTTGTGGTACAGATCTGGTTTGTCTTCAGGAGGTGTGGTTCTAATACCTTGGTCAAGAAAGCTGCGATCTGTCTCCTGGTAACTCTCCTCCTCGCCAAGATGAGACAGGATTTGGCAACATTGATCCTTGTAGCTGGCACCGCTCGTTCCAGGACCACCTGTGTTATTCACTACAGAGTCCTAAAATGCTGTTCTCTGTGATTTTTGTTCGAGGCTCTGATTGTGTACAAAAATCATAGTTCACTGTATTATGTGAACAGAGCTTGGAACAAAAATGTCGGGCCTCGGTTCTCTCCGCACAGTGGCTCTTAGGACTAGAACATGCTATTGAGAGATTTTTCTGGTTTAAAGTGAGAGGGACTTCACAAGGGGAGCACGGGTGGCTGAGATTTGCCACCTGGGGCACGATGCTTCTTTCCCTGACATCCTAGGTTGGCTAGTGGGACTCTCCATCTCCAGCTGAGATTATCCAGTAACCGTCACTGTGACATCCATGCAGATGGAGTGTTCTTCTGGTTTTTGAACAACTTAGCAGGGGTTTTTTTTCTGCTATGCTTCTTGCCATGTCTTAAACTCTTCTCTGTGGCTTTTAAAGAACTGATGGCTGCTTCTTCCATGACAAGTGTAGGGCAGAGAGTGGATGTTATCACCTTCAGAAAGGTAGGGAAGGTTCAGTCTGCTGTCATTGATTCTCCCAACTCTCTGTAGTGGGCTGTGCTCTTTACAGACAGGTTTATCTTTCAGACCCACCTGAAGTTCCTAACTTCACCTCACCCAAAAGATCAGTGTACCTCAGTTCCCTCCCCGGGAAGTGTCCTTTCAGAGCTGGGCAGTACAGTATATGCTGTAGGCGGGCTTTGTCTTTGTCTATTAGTAGGATATGTTACCAGGCTATTCAGGGCAGGTTTCCCAGTGTTGAAGTGTGAGATATAAGGGAATAATGGTTTTGATGCAGGCTTTTGCCTGTGACTAACTACTGCAAAGGTGCAGTGGTATCAACTGTCTGTGACTACCGAGGTTCATTTGACTCAAGTTCAAAGAGCAACTGGAGACTATCTGCAAAGTCTTCTATTTCCCAGCTTTGCAGAGCTGATGGCTGGATTTTAGGTTACACTTTCAGCAGGTGTTACGGTGAGTGCCACGGACTCAGTGCAGAGCTGCTTTCAGGTGAATGGTTATTTAATTGACAGTTTTGAACTCTTAGCCCAAGTATCTTCATGGAGAGTACTGCGTGGAATCTGCCACAGGGTGTGCATGTGCACAAGCATTCAAGCAGAAATAAGGAGCCATTTACCTCTAAGTCTTTTCCTTCCCCGCCCCCCGCACTGATACTCCTCACCCTCCTTTTTAATAGTCTTTATTCCTCCTTTGGTTTTTGCCTTTTTTTTTTTTCTGGAATATAGTAACTTCTTTCATTTATGCTTATCTGAAGTTTCTTTTGCTTCCTCTTAATTAATTCTGCTGTTGCTCACTCACATGTACACTTTCCCCCAAGGTTTGGTACCTCTGCGTATTAGGATCTGTCGTTGTCTCTGGTATCTTTGTAGCCAACTTAGATCTTCTCTAAAACATCTAAATGCCATATGCAACCTTGTCAGTGAGGTAAATGTGAAATGAATAGCTGCAGAGTGTTAGCAGGCTTCTCATAAGGAGCCCTTAGGAATGTGTGGAGGAAGGAGCAAAGGAAGAGAAAGGGCAGAAGCAGGCAGGCAGTCACAAGTGGTGTTCCCCAGGGCTCAGTACTGGGGCCAGTTCTGTTTAATATCTTGATCAACGATCTGGACAAGGGGATTGAGTGCACCCTCAGTAAGTTTGCAGATGACACCAAGTTGGGTGGAAGTGTTGATCTGCTGGAGGGTAGGAAGGCCCGACAGAGGGACCTGGACAGGCTGGATTGATGGGCTGAGGCCAACTGTATGAGGTTCAACAAGGCCAAATGCTGGGTCCTGCACTTGGGTCACAACAACCCCATGCAACGCTACAGGCTGGGGGAGGAGTGGCTGGAGAGCTGCCTGGTGGAAAAGGACCTGGGGGTGTCAGTCAACAGCTGGCTGAACATGAGCCAATAGTGTGCTCGGGTGGCCAAGAAGACCAACAGCATCCTGGCTTGTATCAGGAATAGTGTGGCCAGCAGGAGCAGGGAGGTGATAGTGCCCCTGTACTCGGCACTGGTGAGGCCACACCTCGAGTGTTCAGTTTTGGGCCCCTCACTACAAGAAGGACATTGAGGTGCTGGACTGTGTCCAGAGAAGGGCAACGAAGCTGGTGAAGGGTCTGGAGCACAAGTCTGGTGAGGAGTGGCTGAGGGAACTGGGGTTGTTTAGTCTGGAGAAGAGGAGGCTGAGGGGAGACATATGGCTCTCTACAACTACCTGAAAGGAGGTTGTAGCGAGGTGGGGGTCGGTCTCTTCTCCCAAGTAACAAGGGATCGGACAAGAGGAAACGGCCTCAAGTTGTGCCAGGGGAGGTTTAGGTTGGATATTGGGAAAAACTTCTTCACCAAAAGGGCAGTCAAGCGTTGGAACAGGCTGTGCAGGGAAGTGCTTGAGTCCCCATCCCTGGAGGTATTTAAAAGATGGGTAGATGTGGTGCTTAGGGACATGGTTTAGTGGTAGACTTGGCAGTGATAGGTTAATAGTTGGACTTGATGATGTTAAAGGTCTTTTCCAACCTAAACAATTCTATGATACGTAAAGCTTTTAACTAAGACTATTGCAATAAGCACTTTGAAAAAGAGTAGAAAGGTTTTCTTCACAGATTTATGGTTCAGCAGGTTGCAACCTTGGGTATTTACTACTGGGAAGAAAACAGACCAGGTATCTAGAAAAGCAAGCATCTAAGATAGCGACCATAAAAGGAGGAGATGAAATGATTAGGCCAGGTTGAAAGAAACACTATCTTCATGAGACAAAAAATAATTAAATTTAGATAATTCAAATATCAACTATCATTTTTGGACCAATTTTTTTCCCAAATGCTTCAGTTCTAGCTGTTGCTTCCAGATACTGTTATAAGTAGCTTGTAGCTGCCTTCAGGGAGAACAGAGCTGCTGCTCTGAACCTGTAGCAGGTGCACACAGCCCATCATACTAGGGGACAGAGCGAGGACTACCTGCATCTGACAATAAATTAACTTCAAATATAGGAAAGGGCTAACTGGAAGCCAAAGCACAGAACTTTTGGAACTGATCAAAATGTGAATCTCTCCATTTACTGCTACTCACGAAACCGGTTAATCCAGAGTTCTCATCTGCATACTCAATTATGAAAAAGAGAGTAAGTAAGTGTGCTCCCAGTCCATGAGAGTAACTGGATAGTTCCGTGATAGTCACATGCAACATTAACAAAGATAGTATCTACAAATACATTCTTTTAGGGAGACTTGTTCCATTTGTACTCCAGAGTAATCTATTTTCACAGCACAAGGGATAATACTCTCTGCATCAGCTTGCTTTTGCATATTGAATTGCTCACAGCAATGCTGTGAGACCAGGTGTCAGGGAGAGGCAGCTTACAGCAGTGACAGCACCGTGCCCCATCTCAGGCAGGGACAACCCCTTCACTAGGGCAGTACTGTTCACTCATCAATTCTACTAGCCCAGGCATCACCTACTCTGCAGTTCGTATTCAACATGGAAATTGCCAGCTGTGTAAGTAACTAGCCAGCCTTTTACCTTCAAGTACAGCTAGTGCAACTCCAACATTTATGTTTCCACAGTTGCTTTTCATTCTAGGGCACTAGAAATGACAGCCATTCCAGAATTTTTATCAAAAATCCACTTCTACATATGAAGAAGGAAAAGATGCAGCTGAAATAAAAGGTTGAGTATTACTTGCTTAGTCTTACCCCTTTTCCTAGGTGGATACATAACAAGCATTTGTTTATATGTAGTTTAACTGAACCACTGAAACAGACACAACTCACTTTCCCTCCTTTGCCTGTTCTTCAGGGAGCTCACAACCACACAGCATCTGAAGTTTAAAAACCTCTGTATTGAGCATGTTCTGATCTCGCTGGTAATTAATAGCTCAAGTTGTTAATAATGGTGTAGTTGGAAGTATAGTTATTAAGATAACTCAGAAGTATTCCATTCTAGAATACTTTTTCAAGTAAAATAAGCAGCGACGACTTCATTATCAAATACAGACACACTTACCTCGAAGGTAAGGGTAATACAAATGAATTATCAAAGCAGCTAAGGCGATAGGGTAGTTTACCTGTAAGACAACTGGCTGCAGCACCCTCAAGCTAAATCCACTTGGTTTTCTATTGTAGAATTATCAATAACCATTCCACCTACCTAAAGCGCTGCTGAAAAACCTTTCAAGAGGCTTAGGCAGTAGCAGACAATCACTAATAATATGCCGATTAGCACATCACCTTAAAGGACATGTACTTGTAATGTGCTCAGTGTACTGAAAACAACAGGAAAAAGTTCATTAATATATTAATTTATTTCATTATTTCAGTTTTAGTTCAATTGAACATCAGAGCAGACAACTTTTTGCTTTGTGAAGATACAGGGAATTTTTGAAACACTGTATTTCCATATTCTACAAAGTATGTTTGAAAAATCACATGGTTTCAACCATATGATTGTATAATTTGTCAGTGAAGAGGCTGCAGTTAGAAACTGAGCCTGGTGCTTTAGTATAGTTTATATTTTCAGACATGCTTTTCACTTGATACCATACTAAAAAAAAATACAGCTTTAGAAGAAAACATGATTTCAATTCATGTTATAAATGTCATCACACTGTTGGGTAGCTAGAGACATCACTTAGTAGAACAGGTATTTCTGAAGATCTCATTTGATTAAGAGTTCACAATACTAGATTTTAAACTAGCTATAGACCACCTAAGTTTTGCCTCTAGACAAAATATATTACCTGAAATTTGAAGTATAATATATACACAGGTTCCAATACAAATGTTGGAGGAATTTTCATACAAAATGTAACTGTGATGTAGTGGACAATTTTTAAATTAATGCATCCTCATCTCAACCAGATATGTTACTCAAATTTTATTCTCTTTCCCTAGGAAATATTTTGTTGTCCATTACATCACAATAGCGTATTTTTAAAAAAGTTGATTGAGAACAATTGAACTACATTATGATGTTAAGTTTTAGACATATTTCTTGATTTCATCATAAAGTACTAATACAAAAGCTCCGCCCATGCCTCTCAACACATTCGACCAGGCACCTTTGAAGAACGCTTTGGATCCTTCATCTTTAGCTATCTTCTTCCAGCAATCAATTGTGCCCTTGTACATAATATCAGCTGTGGAAACAGACATAAAGGTCAGAAGGCTTGAAGTTATACAGCAAGTCTGTTTCAACTTTCATATATTTAAAACAAGGAACAAGCAAGCTATAGCCAAGAATTTAAAATTAAGTAATCCATTAATGAAAAGTAATTTTAGTTCTCCACATGGAAATCAAAACAAATCAACTCTGAGCCTCTTAAGTGAACATGACAAATAACCAGCAAGGTGTTTCCCATAGCTTGCTTTTTTTTTTTTTTTTAAGGATTCTAATAAGAAGGTCATTACTTTTCCGTAAGACAAAAAATACCCAGCATCTCCCATCATATCTCAATGAAGAGATACTTTCTGCTGCCAGAACACCACAGGAGCACTTATTCTTACCTCCCTTTCGGCCAGACTGCATCATCATCCTACGTCGCACAGTATCAAAAGGGTAAGAAACCAGCCCTGCTACTGCAGTGACAGTCTGGGCAATCATCCAGCTCACTACGATATGCACATTCTTTGGATCAGGCAACATACCTGCCATCAAGAACAAATGAGGCGAGTCAGTACAGAGGCAAAGGGTTGTGGGAAAGATGGCTGTGGAAGGAACAATCACCCACCGACCCCAGGAGTCATTCAATCAACTCAATCACGCCTGCAACTTCTACCTGCATCCATATTTGACTATTAACAGGTACTATGAGTGAAACAAGTTTATAGGACTGTTGGACTTTGGGATCTAAGCCCTCTTCACGCTCCCTGACCAAAAGGTTTCTCATGCAGAACCCTCCCAGGCTTGTGTCATGAGCTGCAATGAGTAACAAGCTACCGTACAAGCCCATCCGTACAAGCCTTAAGACACAGAAACTGGAAAGTGTCTGAAAACGCACTGCAAACCCAAGGCTTCTGCTCAGAGCAGCAAGTTGAGGGAGGCAGGAATGCATTTCAGAAACACCTGTGCATATTCTAGCACTACCAGCCTGAACTGGTGCTGAGCCAAGCCCTGCTTGTCCTTGTACTGCCAAGTGCCCTAGAGTGCCTTTACTGGATGGATCTTCCTTGCAGTCACTTCTCCATGCACTCCTTACCCTTGGCCGTGTCGTAAACCCCAAAATAGGCTGCTCTGTAGATGATGATGCCCTGGACAGACACACTGAATCCTTGGTACAGGCCCCTCAAGCCATCGGACTTGAAGATCTTGATGATGCAGTCGCCCAGCCCAGTGAACTCCCTCTCGCTGGCTCCTTTGCCCACATCAGCCGCCAGCCGGGTCCTGGCAAAATCCAGCGGGTAGACGAAGCAGAGAGAGGTGGCTCCGGCGGCGCCCCCGGACGCCAGGTTCCCTGCGAAGTAGCGCCAGAACTGCTTGCGCCTGTCCACTCCCCCCAGGAAGATCTGCTTGTACTTGTCCTTGAAGGCGAAGTTGAGGGCCTGGGTGGGGAAGTACCGGATGACGTTGGCCAGGTTGCCTCTCCAGAAGGAGATGACGCCTTGCTCCTTGGGGATGCGGACTATGCAGTCGATGATGCCCTTGTACTGCTTCTCCGCCGTGATCTGTTTGCTGGCATGCTGGACCTGTAGGGAGGAGGAGGGGTGGGAGGGTAGAAAGAGGGACGCTGCAGGGGTGACCCCGCACAGCGGCCCGCTGAAGGGCAGGGACGGGGCCTGCCCCGCCGCCTGGCCCGGCTCCCGCTCCCCCGAGGCGGGAGGTGCTGAAGGGCCCGGGCAGCTCCCGCGTAACCGGAGCCGGCCGAGCTCCTTCCCATATTTAGTCACGCCGGCCGGTGCCCGCCGCGCCGGCACCCACCTGTGGCGCAGCCCCGCCGGGCTCCCGCCGCCACAGCCAGCGGGGCCCCCGCCGCCGCCCCCCGGCCCCGCCGCCTCCTCACCTGCAGCAGCAACTTCACTCTCTCGATGGGGGCGACAGCCGTCTTGGAGATGGCGGCAGCGACGCCACCGGCCAAAAAGTCCTTGAGGAAGCTGAGCGCTTGGTCACCCATGCTGGCAGCCGGTCCGACACCCCCTGCCCGGAGAGAGCCAACGAGCCGCGCACCTCCCCACCCGGCCGCCCCCGCGCACCGCCGGCCAAATGGCCCCGCGCCCCGCGCCGCCCCTCTTATACCCCGCCGCCTCTCGCGATAGGAGGAGGCGTCCCCCCGGGGCACGGACATTGGCTGGGACCCCCCCGAGCCCGCCCCCGCCGGGGGGCGCGGGCCGCGCCGCCATGTTCCCTTGTGGAGGGAGCGCGAGGGCCACGGGGCTCGGGACGTTTAAAGGGCAAATTAAAGTTATCTGGTCGCTGCCGGGGAACGCTATGTCAGAGCATGTGCCTGCTGTATTAATAGCTCCGGGAGGCACAGGAGGGGACTGAGGAAGCTGGCAGCAGTACCTCAGGCGACGTTAACTGTTTCGTGCAGGCCGGAGGCTGGTGCTGGGGGCGGAAAGCTCGCCCAGAGAGGTCTGGGTGCGGCGACCGGTCAGCTCGTTGACTGAAGTCAGCTCGAGGAAGCAAGAGTGCTTTAGGCCTTGACTTTGCGGGCGCGGATTCGCGCCATGAAGGGCGAGGGGGACGTGGATGTTGGGCAGGCGCCCTGGTGTGGATGTCGTGCCCTACGACGAAGGTCACCGGGGATGCACGGTCAGCTTGGGAGGTGCTGCAGTGGTGCAGCGAGCATCGGTAACCAGAAATGGGCTAGACCTCTCTGAGTCAAGGACAAAGAGAGCTGCTTCGTGTTTGATACACTGTGTGAACTTGAAGGCATTGAGGTCTTTAAATACCCTGGCATGCTCCAGGACCTGGCTTTCCCGAAGAGGAGGCAACGTGCCTTCCCGCGTTGTACCCTCGTTTCAACCCTGCAAGGTCAGACCCTCACCAGAGCCTCAGTCAGTCCCCTCTGAAGGAGGGAGGGAGGGAGGGGAAGAGACTCTGGGAAGCACGTGCCCAGGCACGCTTAAGTTGCTTGACTTGCACCAGATGTGAAAGAAGAGTAAAGGCTGTAGTGAAACCCTGCCTTCATTCAGTGTCTGGTACTTGGGGAAACGTTTGAGTCTCAAATGAAGATTACATGGCTCCCTCACTGGTTTTCCTGTTTCTCATCTGTTCTTTCTGGCTGACCCCCGTAAGAAAGCGGGAGCTTGTGATTCACTGTTGGGTGACTTTGTTGTGTGGAATAGTTACATGAAAGCCAATGCAGCAAGTTGTAGTTGCATACCTAGGAGTTAGCCTTAAAAAGGCATTAAGATGTGCCCCTAGGACAGCGTTCTACTGAGGAATGCATAGGGTAATGGGATCTGCTTTGATTTGGTAATAGGGTATCAATAATGGAAATAGGATTCATGTTAATGTATGTGCTAAAAGATTGGCCGTTCCATGAAGAGACATTCTTTTCAGGACAGCAAATCTCTTCTCACTGACGTGTTTGTTAGCACGAGTCAATGAGACTGTAAATCTGATCCCCTGTCTCTCTTGCCCTCTGCCGCTCTTAGGTCTGTTGAGGTAGAGGTCTCGTCTCGTGAACCTCAGCTCTGGGAAGCGGACGACAGCTTTAACTTCCAGGAGCACCCGTTGCACCTTGGCCATCCTGAGCAGATGGAGCCTTTCCCCAGCTTTGAAGAAAGGGGAAGAGAGCCCCCATGAAGAGACCTTTTCCCCGAGCAAGGACCAAAAGCAGGTGCAAGCAGGAAGCATAGGGGATCCCTAGAATTAGACTGTGAGTTGAGGGGAGTATTGTTTAACGTATGTAGCTGCCTGGTACCCTTGACCTTTCCTTCTTCTTCCTCATACGTCACTCACCAGGTCTGGAGTCTCCTCTTTTCACGGGAAAGTAAATATGCATTTAACCTCTCAGGGCTTCTGCTGCTGGTTTCGTACAGACCCGTGGGATGGTGGTGCTCACGGTTGCTGCCCGACTGTCCAGACTTGATAAGGTCTCCTCAGTGTGTGCACTCAGGTGTCAGCCGGTGCCCCACTGACTGGTGTATGGTGAGTGAGAGGTGGGAGAGCGGCAGTGGGAGTGGGAGTGGGGGGCCTGGAGTGAGACTGTGGTGGAGGGTTCTAGCCTGAAAGGGTCTTTTGCCTGCCCCTCCCCTACCATATTTGATTTACCTCATTTGAATTGCTTTTTTTTTTAATGACATTTTTTAGCTCATTTAAATTGCCTTTTTTAAAAAATGATATTCAATAAAGTCTTTATCATAAGAACCAGTTCATTTTTGAAGTTATTGTGTATCATCATCCCACTCCACAGAGGCTCTTTGGTTTAACAGATATTTCTGTAGCACTAATACTATTTATCCATGACTGCCAGTATTTAAAGAACGCAGTGCATAGAAAGTGAATAGCCACTTTTTCTGCTTCTGCCCTCCTTTCCCTGAGCCCAGATGTCTATTTCCAGGAGATACTCGGCTTCCAAACAGTTTTAACAAAAGCAGGGCTGGACCAGCGCATGCCTCTGCTACTCTGAGGGTTATTCTCCATTTGTTTGATTTTTGCTCCAAATGCTTGTTTTGGATCTTTCCTGTGTATGACAATGAGGCTTTTTATGCCACTTACTGTAGGAGTTCAAATGTAGCCTGTAAGGAACTTACAGCTAAATCCACCAGTACCACCAAGTTTGACGAAAAGCATTTCCACTAGCTGGAAATGCCATTAAAAAAAAGTGAAAGGAACTTTGGCTTTTCATACAGTTAGTTGGTGTTTGTGTTCTATATTCAGCATAATTACTGTTACTTTCATGGATAAATGGTTAAAACAGTTTTGAAAATGCAAGCTTTCCGTTCTGACTTATTGAAAGCCAGCTGTTAAGCCTCACCTTCCTTAGATGTTTGCAGTCTGGGAAGGATTAGCTGGCTTTCTAGGCTGAGTTTGTGGGTGCTCTGTACTGCTGACATAGCATAAAGACACTGGTATTTGTTCCTAAAAATTCTGAGCTAAATGTAATAACCTAGATCTACATTTTCAGAAGAGATTAGTGACTGACTGCATTGTTCTTTGATGTGTGAATAGCCAGCTTGAAACACTACAGGAGATCAACTTTTACAAAGTATTGTGTACACTTGTTTATTTGCATTTGCAAGACACTGGGAACCCCAGCGTTGAGGCTAGGCCAGACACAATAAAAAAAGCTTTTTCTCAAAAGTCAGCAGTCTGAGTCTGACAGGAGACACAAGGGGGAGCACAAGGAATCAGTCAGACCATCCTGACCCCCAGCATAGACAGTGATGCCAAGAATTTTTTTTTTTGGGGGGGTGTCAATAAAGATTTGTAGGGTTGTAATAAATTCTCCTTGTATAAGATCAGTTTATGTTTGTGGTTGGTTTCTCCTAAGTAAGAGGAAAAGTGTGGAAGAAGTCAAAAAAGTGATGGTTTGAAAATGTGAGCAATAAATAATGAAGACTAATTAAATGGTCTGGTTGATCTGGCTGTAGGCATGAGCCAACATTTTCACATTAGGCCATGCAGGGCTACAAGAATAAACAAGGGTTGCTCATACTTGATGTGATGGAGAACCATTAGTCAGTGGAAAGACACAAAGGTAACGATAGTATGGTAAAGATGGTGGGTTAGGTCTCTGCACCATAGTCTGGATGTGTAATAGGATTGTAAGACAGCATTTTTCAGACCAGAAAAAAAGAAATGTTGTAACTAAAGTGATGAGAGCTTGGATCAAAGCATTATGTGTGTGAATGGATAGAAAGAACCACATTTCAGCCCTAATATGTAGGAATGGATCAGCAGGATGTGCAACTGATATGTGAGACTCTAGGAAGAGATCCAAGTCAGAGCTGGATACCCCCTGATAGGCTTAGAGAGTGATCCATAGTGATGAAGAAAGCAAGCAGCAGGAAGGATGGAGAACTGGGGAAAGACTAAAATCTCTTGGTTTTATCCATACTGAGATGCTTCACGGACTGCTTAGGTTTTTAGCTAGATTTTAGAGACAGTGTTGATACAGAAAAGTTGGCTCTGAATTGCCACAGTAGGAATAATAGCTGTATGTGTGCCTGTGGAGGAGGTAAGAGTGAAAAATGTACAGGGAAAAGAGGCATGTAGCAATAGCAGATGTCCTAGGACACAGAGGAAGCAGCAGATGCAGCTATTTATCTTAAAATAGCAATTTTACAAGTAGAAGGAGAGTAAGAGAGCCCAAAGAGGCTAAATGGGGATGAGAGTTGAGGAGAAGTAACAGGGTTGGTAGTGACAAAGATGATGAAGAAGAATGAAGGAGTGTGGATTCTGAGTTTTGTCTTAGGCGGATATTAGTATTAAAACCAGGGTAGGTGGGGAGAGAAAATTAGAGGACTACAGAAATAAGCTGCAGCAAGAGGGCAGGGTGAGAGATGTGGAGGAGTAGCCCACGAGCAGGGTTAACCAGGTTAGACAAGGTCTAACCTGATCTCTTCTTCGTGCGGGTGTGTGGCCAGGCATGTTTTACTTTTGACATTCGCTGTTGACTGAACTAGTAAAGAAAGTATATGTGTTGGCTAAATGACTTCTGCTGTATTAAGGATTACCCTGGTGAAAACAACTAACCCAAGGGTAATACATATTTTTCAATTTTCAATGCTTCATTGACTTCACTAGTGGCTGCTTTGAGGTAGTGGAGGAAAAGGCAAAGGTCACTGGGAAGAGCACGGCCTGGGGACCCAGGGAGAAAGGAAACAAAGCAAGGACCAACCTTGCAGGATTTGGTTCCTCATCAGAGGTTTATTTCACACAGTTTTCAGAACCTTACTTTCTTGCTTAATTCTGTTGCAATATCAGATATGACAAAACTGCTTTGAGTCAAATAGTCAAGCTAATTCCTGCTACACTAGTTGTCTGATGAGTTGAAATCACAGTCTTTACTCTGAAATTAATTTCACTTCTCTATAGAACTGTATAGTAAATACTTGATATGCTCCAGAGGGAGAGAATAGCAACATTGCTAAGATTTAGAACTTAGGTAATTTTTCCTCATAGGGCTCAACATACCTTGAGAACAAAAATAATGTTATATGTCACAAGTGTGCATTACAGTAAATAACGAATGGATGCTACAGGCTGTCATGAGCATTTACAGTAGTCTAGAACATCTATGCATTGTTTGACAATTAATGCATTCTTGCCACAAACATAACAGTACACATCACAGGTTATGGTAAGCTCATTAATCAGAGTCATTGCGGACAGTTTCCAAGCCATGGATATAAGCAAATTAATGACCTGTTAGACTCCATAATAGTTGATTTACTATTTATTAACTCTTTTTTGGTAAATACATTTTTTATATCAAGTTTATCTCATTGTCCTCAGACTATATTTTGAAAGAAAAAGCAAAGCAAAGTGAAGTGACTTGCTCAAGGTCATTCTGTCAGCATGTGGCAGAACAAGGCATGAATGCAGTTTTCCCAGTTTTGCCAGATCTCTCTCATACATGCTGTTTGTATATATTTTTTAATTTCCTTTCCCTCTCCTCTAAGCCAGAAGCAGAGGGAGTTTTATCAGCAGCAGGATCAGTTTGCTGTCCTAGTCTGGAACACGGCTTAGAGCTAAAGTGGATGAAGCAGGAATCTACTCAAATGCATGTAAGTAGGTAGACGGGGTAATGTACGTCCCGAAATCTGGTTTTGTATTTAGATAACCACTGTAAAAAGGGTAACTTTAAACAGTTGCATCCATTGCTTTCTGTTTCCCGTCTGTTTTGATGTATGGTGGTTTGTGATGCTCTCAATCAAACAAAAAAGGTTAGCTGGAATAAATTTGTACAATTCAGTTACCTAGTAACAGTCTGTTACAAGTATTCGGGCACAACTGCATAGTGTTACACACACTACTTCATGGTTATTACAAAATTAATTTATCCACACTGAACCATGCCCTCACCCAATCATTATTCCTGGACAAGACCCACTGAAGACAATAGAAAAGGGTCTGGGAAGGAACTAAGTAAGGGTATCAGAATTGGGCTAATAGTTAATCAGTTTTCTCAAAATTGTAAGCTGGCAACATAAGCTATGGCAATAATATAAAAAGTCAAGATCATATTTATTTCAATAGTACCAGTAAAGCTTATTCAGAACAAGCATAAAGCAGAATTTGAAAGCCTACTTTGCAGCTGAAAGGAATATTGTGCTTTTTATTTTGATGTAGATCTCGGCAGAAAATAACTTCTTTAGTCATTGCCAAACATGCATAATTTCAGGGTGAAGCGTATATCCCTTCTTGGATTCAGTGATTTTCAGTTTTTGTGCTTCCAGGAAAAAATACATGCTGAGAGGATCTCTGATGTTTATATATATATATATATATATATATATATATATTTTTTTTTTTTTTTTTAATTGTAGCTGGAACATATTTTGCATGTAGAAATGAGATCTGGAGATCGTTTTGCTCTACAACAGCGATTAAAAAACTATGACCTTCAGGACAAAGGGTTCATTTCCAGGGTCCTAACCTTTGTGTTTGATAGATACTCATAGCTTCATTTTCCTATTCACTACCTTGAAATCTTCTCTTTCCTATCATTTTTGTCTTATTCTTCCTGAAGATAGTAGTTTGCTTTTGGTTTTGAAATCGGTGCCGAGAGATTATTAAAATTGTACTTTGCTTTTCTGCATGTTCCAGTTCATTCTGAGATATGCTTCTCATGGTATTGACCAGATTTCTTGGAAGGTATGGCAGCTGCAAACAGTATCAACAATGTCTGGGCAGGTATGTGATCAGAGAAAAGCTAAGTTATGGGCTGAAGCCCTCCACATTTTCCATAACACACAATAAAAATTCTTCTTGCTGCTAGTGGGTGACATTTCCCAGCAGTAGCATTCCGACTGTGTTTTACATCCTGATCAGGAAAATGAGTTCTTCACCTGGTTCTCCTGCTGATCTACTAGTTTTTTTAATGTTTGTTTGTTTCCAAATTGGAGAAACATTGGCTTGTGTGAATGCAGAATTCAGATGCACCTTCCTAATTTGCATGACCTAGAAAATAGGCCTGAGTTGTTTTCAAGCCTTAGTAAAGCAAAGCTATTAAAAAGCAAAAGTATGAAAATAGATTTTTCTGACTCAAAGTTTGCAACATGCCCTTCTTCAGACAATCTTTTGGGTTGAAAGAATGTCTAGCAGGTCACCTAGCTCTCTCTGCATAGTGCAACATTGTTCTCATCATTCCTGCAGCACCCGGCGTGACGGCTCTCATGTTCAGCTTTCCATCACTCTCCTGACTCTTGCATATTGTTCCATCGCCTGCCTCATCTTAGAGTTGCAGGGACCTATTCTTTCTTCTTATGTTCATGTAACCAGTAATTAGTCCTTTTGCATCAGTGATACAACATTGGTGCAAATCAGTGTATGTGAAAGAATCTCATAGCTTTTTTTAGTTTGGGGTTTTTTTTTTACTGTTTTGCTCAAGCTTACTCTTCTAAACATTTTTATATCAGTCTTAATGGGATAATAAAAGTACTCGGTCTTTGCTCTATTCAATTCATTTTTTTATCGTTCTTTGGGTTGCGGTAATTTTGGAGTGTCAGAAAGTGATTTAAGTTGATCTTTTTATGTTTGTAGTCTTTGCTTCTGGGTTTTATTTGCTAAGTTGCTTCTGTGTGTAATTTTACTGTTCTGGATATTTTATCTTTTAAAAATCCATTGTTTCAGGCTGACAGATTTTAACTAAATGAAATAGTTTAAGTGGTTTATTTGGTTTCCGTCTGCTATTCCTGACAATACATCCGATTATAATATCATTATTTTCTTTTTAATAACAGTGTCAATATTGTTAGCTCCTGCTCAAGTAGTTACCTCTTCCCGTCTTCAGATATTCTGTAGAGTTTCTTATTCTGTGATTGTACTTTAGATTAGTCTTTCTTTTGTGAACTAGTTCATAATTTTCTTGCTGGCAGTAATTTTCATATATTGTAGGACAAACTGAAATGATTTCCGACAGCAATATATGTGTAGCTGAATCACAGCTTTGTGGTCAGTCAGATAACCTGCACTGCAATAGCAAAACAAGGTAATCATATTTTTATATTACAGAAACAATTGCAGGCATTAAGTGTAGATGTCACTGTTACACATACTTGAAACAGCTATTACCACAACAATTTTAACAGAAATTCAAGCTTATTTTCAAGTAAGTGAGAAATGAACAAATTATATTGCTCAGTGGCTAAATCATCAATTTCTTCTCACCCTACATGCTGGTTCACAAATACATTGTTATTATAATTCAAATACCATTG
Organism: Platalea leucorodia; assembly: GCF_965183815.1. Classification (NCBI taxonomy): domain Eukaryota; kingdom Metazoa; phylum Chordata; class Aves; order Pelecaniformes; family Threskiornithidae; genus Platalea; species Platalea leucorodia. Next base: position 50,740,208 of record NC_138828.1, on the reverse strand, counting down.
ATTATAATGCCAGACGTGTTTTTATAATAAATTGAAGTATTAATCTTTCTATACTGTGCAAGAAAATGGCAAATTAAGGCCAGGTCCACACCACACATTATTAAAAGCGTAGCTATATTCATCAAGACTGTGGGGAAAAATCACACGCTTGGCTTACAGAGCTACGCATGCACCTCTCTATCCGTTACGGAGATGCAGTTTGTATTGGCAAAGGAGTTTTTTTTTTTATGATACAGCTTATTTCATTTGAGGTGCTTTGATTATGTTAACAAAAATCTTATTTTTTTCCCCAGATTAGCTGCCTCTCTGCTAAGGGGCTTTGTTAATAGAGAGATGAGCCTTCTCAGATATGCCTGAGCATGTAGCAGTTTTCCGTATTTGCTCGGGTGTTCACCCTGTCCCTGTGCACGGGTACCCCCTGCGGCGGGTGCGTTCCCCCCACCCTGACGATCGGGGCTCGTAACATGGCGACCGCCGCCTTTTCGCGCCTCGTTTTCGCGCCTTTTGTGCTCTGCCGTGCCCCCAGGCAGGGGGCGCAGGAGGAGCGGGGCCGCTCGGTCGCCAGGCGGGGCTCGCAGGCAGTGAGGCAGCCTGGCTCCGAGAAGGTTCTGGATCATGGCCGGCGATGGCCACAGCTCAGATCCGACCCGGGGTATAAATGGGGCGCCGCCGTTGACCCCCTTGGAGCCGTCTTCTCAGAGGAGCAGGTCCGTGTTCGAAACCTCTCCCCTCGGGTTGGGACGCCGCCTGAGGAGACTTCCCGGGGTTGGGTGCCCTCACCTCCTTCGGGTGAGTGATTTCTTCTGGATACCCTTGAGCGAGCCCTCACCCGCCCCGGGGTGAGCGGTTGCACCCTCTGGGTACCCAGGGGAGGGAGAGAGAGTTTTCCCGCTTTGTGAGTGAGCGTGTCTGTGCGCGCACTTCGGGTCATCGTCGTCGTGCGTATTGCTGTGCCGTAACAGCACCCTGCCCGACTGGCACCTCGAACCTGTTACGTGTTAAATGTTACCGGAGTGTCGACTGATTTCGGTTTACCCCTGTTTCTCATTGGTTTCTGTTGTGCGGTTTTGGTTGTTTTGTGCAATGAAGTTGTTTAGAGTTTGTCCTTAGTTTTGGTTAGTCTTAGTGTACCTCTGTGACACCCCCACATTGAAGCAATAGATAGGTAGTTGTTAAGGACAGATGTGTGTAATGTCTGCAGCCTAATTTCAGGTCATGTTGGAGATGAAGGAGTGGGGCCACTGCTGCAGAAAATAAGATACTCTGATTTAACTGATCAGCTGAGGTTGGTGAAATGGGACAGTGAAGTGAAGGGCCTAGATTCCTTTTAAATTATAGGCACACTAGTAGCAACTTTTATTTTTTCCCGGCTGGGATCCTTTGTTATGCCAGTGAGTTTTCCTCATGAACCATTTTCCTCTAAAACTACCTGGAGCAGAGCTAATCAGGACTTTGCCAAGAACAGCTTTTTTTTTTGTCAGAAGTTATGCAAATCATTAAAGCATAAGCAAGAAGTGTATTTATGTCAGCAAAAAATCCTCAAGTCCAGTGTATATGCATGAAGGAAAGAAAGGTGTGCAGAACAGCCAACACCTCAGCAACTGGGAGGCCAGTGTTGAAGATGATAACCATACCTCTGAGGGGAGAGAAAAGTGGTTGAAACAGTCTGTAGATGTCAGAGTTTATTCCTTCCGCCTTGTGAACAAAATTCAGAGAGGAAAAAAATGGGAAAAAACCCAGTAGAAACAGAAACTAGAGAAAACGGAGAGAGGGCTAAAGGGGTGGAGGCTGGGGAGAAAGTACTTGAGAGTGGGGATGACAAAGGAACACCCAGACAAGGCTGCACATGTCCTAATGGGCACCTTTCTTTGATTATTCTCAGCATTGTCTTGAGACCACTGTGACAGAGATTTGTTCTCTTCTCTCCACTCTGGCCTCTATCTTAAATTATGTTAGGCTGAGGATTGTAAAAAGTTTTAATTGGAACATCCTTTGTGTGCTTTGCTTGTTGGTTGGGCATAGTTTCTGATGGATGAATTCTGATTTGTTAGTCTGTGATATTTAGCCTCATAGTCTCATATTTGGCTTAATTAGTCTAATATTTAGCAGGTATGGTCTTCATTCTCTCTGCGAGTGGTATTGCTGGGCCTTTTTGTTTGCAGTGGTCTGGTCTTTTTTGCTAATTTTTTCTAACTTTGTAAAAAATTTTGTGTAGTAAACTAGAATGTCTGTTATTTTAGAACATGCGTCCTGTATAGATGACTGTCGGTAAGTCATTTTCATGCCCTTAGTGTCCATGTCACTGAGGAGAATACAGGTAAGAACAGATGTTTCCACTTCTGCACTGTAACAGGCTGAAACTGCAAGACAAAACCATTGTCAAGTTGAAGAATTATATGCAGTAGTTTGTGACCCTGCTACTTCTTTTATGGCTTGATCCAGTCAGCTGCAGACCTGTGGCCAGTCATGATGACTCTGTGGCCAGTTGGTGGACAGCTGAAAGAAACAGCAAAGCAAAGGTATAAGTAGCTTTTGCTGCTCTCCATGAGTCTGACAGTTAGAAAGTGCTACTCTGTGTAGTCTAACCTGTTCGATATAGGATATACCATCTGCCAAAGGCTTCTGTGTCCAACTCAAAGCTTCATGTTTAAACTAGGCGAGAGGTATCTTTGAAGAAGACATCCGAGATTGATTTAAAATAGCAAGTGGTGTCAAATCTGTTGTGTCCCTTGATGGGGTATTTTACTGCTTAAGAACTCACTCTGGAAAAGATCCAGTTCGAGTCACAGTTCCAAAAATTCCTTTGGATTTGAATTTGCCCAGCTGAGCTGATATACAGAATATGAGAGGGAAGAAATGATGGGGACGGAAGCAGAAGTCAGGAAATAATTAGATTATGTGGTATGTTACCTCAGCTCGACAAAAATCTTTTAATACTTTCTTAGAAGTCATAAGAAAGGAAGGAAGATACTGTATTAATATACATTCTTAGATGTTGCTATATTGCTTGAAATTAATGTGTATAGTATGTACAGTTGTTTTATAGGTAGGTATGAATTAATATATGCTGTAAAAGGTCAACACTGTAGGAAGAATTGTCCTTTCGCTCCATTTAATTTCTTCTCATTTATAGTAGGATGCAGTAATGGAAGAAACTGAGCTATTCTTGACCTTCCATACAGCTATAATGGGGAAAAAAAAAAGAGAGGGATGCTCTGAGTATATATAGTGGGGAAAATGGAGATTGTGGGAACAATCATCCAGACATGAAGCAGTCTTGAAATAGTCAGACTGGGATAAATTATCTGGACCTGCTAAGTTACCTCCAGGATCGTAGTGACAGAGGGATCACCCACAAGCTGTATGAATCTGCTGCTTGTATATTATTTGCTTTTCCTCTCAGGTGTTACAGTGTTGTAGGCTGGCACCCATTGTCTGTACATAGAACTAGACCAGTGACTCAGGTCAGAAGTAACAGTTCAAATACAATAGATAGATCTTTATGTAATTGAAAATAGTCTCTGTGGCTTCCATGCATTTCCATCAATGCCATGCTTCATTTTTGTGAGGCATTTTTGAAGTTGCAGGCTTTCTTGTTCGCTGGTAATAATCCACAGGCAGGAAGAGCTGAAAGAATGAGAAGCTGTGAGACAGCAGTGTCCCTGGTACCCAGCAGGGGTATATTATTATACACTTTCGTCTCCTGTTCTGCCCCTCCCCTCTACAAAACAAGATAAAAAAACACCCTTAAGCAGAGCACTCTTCTTTTCTTCTCTTTCCCTTTTTCCTCCACTTCTAAAACACCCTCGCTTCCAGAGAAGAAGAGATCCCATTGACACGGCTTTTGGGAAAACTGCCCTGAAGCTGTGCACTTTCTCCTACTGGGCACTGCTCAGCAGGGGAGGTTGTTCTCAGCTTTGAGCAGTAGTAAGGGGGGTGGGAGGAGGTTGGTTATAGCAGGGGATGAGAGGCACGCCTTTACATAGGCTCCTTTTCCCTGCCACCTCTCCACTCTCCAGTAAGCACAGGTTTATTTTAGCATTGGCCTTCTGAAGCAGGATTAATTTTCCCCTGAATAGGTCAGCCTGGAACAGAACCAGGATCCATGGCCTTCCATAGCTGGGGTGACTCGGGAAGCCGGAGATACCTACTAAGTAGACAGGGCTTCTAACTGCTGGGCCTGTGCCCAGTGCAAGAGAAGTATCCTGGAATAACCTTTCTGATAAAGAGTAGAAAAATCCGTATGGGTCTTTTTTCAGAGGCTGGTGTTAGGCTGAACCAGGCTATTGTGCTGCCCTCTGCTGTTGGGATTCTGGAAAAACGTAAAAGTCGGTGATAAAATCTAGCAAAACGTTAACAAAATATAACTAGGAAAGCAGCAATATGTGACTACATGAATTATTTCATCCTCTCATTTCATATAGTGCTTCAGCCAGCTGAAATGTGCCGTCACACCTTCACTAGAAGTTCAGTTCGTAGCAACAGAATATAGCTAATAGTTCTACTGTTTTTTTTAGCACTGGTAGTGTCCTCATGGCTGTGCAAAGCATCTTGTGACCCAGAAAGCATACTTTCTGGCATGTTTGTTTGTGTTTCAGTGTGCAGGAGAGATGCAGAGGAAGGAATTTCCATCACTAAGTCAGATTTTTGTAACTTTGTTATTTTTCTTCTTATCATATAGAATTATTAAGTTCCTTACTTACAAGCACTTGAGATAAAGTTGTGAGAAAGCTACAGCCATCCAAAATTACTGTTGTTCAAGTACAGGATACATACACGTGTCTAGGACTTTTTTCCATAGCTAATCTGTGAGCCAGTGTGGAAGCAAAACGGAAGTAATCTGATATTTCCATCAGAACTGGAGAGAAGTGCCATCGAGGGGCATTTCCTAGCCTTAATGCAGTACGCCCCTGGTAGACTTGGAGCATGCGTAGCCCTGAACGCTTGCACAGCTGCAGATATCCCTGGCAGCTGTAAGAGCTGTGTTCAGGGCTCTGTTCTGGAACATAACAGCCATAATCTGGGCTAATTTCACGGCCCTACAGGAGTAAATGAGCCTGTGGTATATGATTCAGGAAAACCACTGCTTCACTTCACAAAACATGTTATAATGTTAAACCTTGATTCTCACCTTAATGTTTGTATCTTTAAATGTGACGTTCATGTCTCACTTTTTGATACTGATTTTAAAATCCTTGCCTTCAGTTTCTTTGCCTCAGACATACTGCCCTGACTGTGTGGAGTTCTGATTTAGCTAGCAACATGCCTTAGAGAGCACAAGTGATGGCTCCCTTTCAAAGAAAAGAAACTTCTCGCTTTCTGACTAATTAAAAAAAAAAAAAATCTAAATAAAGGCAGAACTGATCAATAACCCTGTGACTCAACTAATGTTGTGCGGTGATAAATAAAAGCAACTGTAGTCATTAATCCTGTTAGCAACTCAGCAAATTTTTGTACAGTGTGCAGAGGTTTGCAGTGGCTTGTTTATGCAGGCAGTTCATGAATGATAAAATAAATCAAACCTCCTATCAAGAGATGTGAGTTAATGAATGATTTTTCAAAGTGTGATTTCACTTTGGGAAGTGACTGTAACAGTGGAGCTGTGAGGCTGTTCATTGTCCCCCCCTGCCTTCAGGAGTGAATATTTTTATTTCTGTTAGAGAAACCCTTTTGTAAAATTCAGGCCTGCAACCTCAAGCTGAGCTTTAAAGGTGAGGACTTTTGTGCTTGTGTTGTAAACAATAATCAGGCCATAACTCTGGGCCCATTTTGGGGCAGACACAGAACCAGTAAAAGTGCCTGTTTAACCTTCCTTTCCACTTGGTTTGCTCTTCAGTTTTGGGATCATTTGGCTTAATTTCCCAGGCTCCCAATAGCAGAAGAGAGAGGAGAGAGACTATACCATTGCCTGGCTGGGACGCTGATTTGCACAAGCGATATCACATCTCAGCCAGGGTGGCAATGTTTGATTAGAAGTCACATTGCTCTCATATTGCTCTCTACATAGCCCAGGTTTTTCGTTGGCTAGTATTTGATTCCACCACATCAGCATTTGCCAACAGAAAACAATTCTAATGGAAGATAAAAAAAGGATCAGTTTTACTTGTAGTCTCAGAACTTGAGGATATGGGTTGAAAAAAGTGGGAACAGGTAAAATCTGATTGAGTCTTTTCTTTCATAGATTTCACAGCAAAATGGGAGATGGGAGAATCAGTCCAGCATCTGGTGTGACTGCAATTGAAGCCGAGTTGGCAAACTTGGTTCAGTCTGATTTCATTTCACTCTTGGCCACATTCTAGTAAGCATCTGTCCAATCACATTTATTTTGTTTAATTTGCGAGCCCTTTGTGAGCGTAAGCTGCTGGAGTCTGTGAAATTCAAAAGACAGAAAAATCACCTGTGATAGAAGAGAGGGATCTTTTTCCAAAGACAATAGTCTTTGGACAGGATCCCACAACTTGATGCTGCCACATGGGCACCTTCTGAGATGTGTCAAAAAATCACGTATTAGAAATGTCTGTATCTCTCCATTATAGTTAGCTAGTTGACGTGTAGATAAGGACTCTGTGAATATCTGCATTGGGACAGGTGAACTGCACACCAGTTTCCTGCCTGCAGCAGTCCTGCGGCGTGAAAGGAGAGCTGCTGAGCATTTGTGGGCTCCATTGTGTGGAAAGCGGCAGCATCACTAAGTTCATTTCAGGAAGGGACATTTGCACACATTGCAAAGACAATCGGCCTTCTTTCATTAAGTGGCTTTTATAGATCCTAGGTGTTTGGATACTAGAGTGGATCTTCCTGATTTTTCCTTTCCCCCCCCCCCCCCCTTTTTTTTTTTTGGTTCCTGTGAGTTGCTCTGCAGAGCCTCATCCATCAGTGTGCTCTCAATCCCTTACAGAGGCAGACAAACTACAAGCAGTGATCAATGGAGAAAACCTCAGTGCTTACCACCTTTGCACTCCTCCTGCAATACGAAGCTGACTGATAAATGGTTTAAGGAGCCAGGTGGAAATATCCCTTGTGGAAGAGAATCCCTGGTAGCTTAGAAACCTTAGCATCTGGTTAACTGTCAGCTGGTGGGTGTCTGGCATGCTCCATTCACTGCCTACTTCTGCCCCTCGGTCACCAGAAACGCTAGCCGCTGGACCCCAGAATGATGCCTGCTCTCATCTTTGCAGAATGCTGTATCTGCCCTGCAGTTGGGGTTTGGCAGTGTTAGCAAAAATTGTGCGTGGATCTCATGCTATATGTTTTTTGCTAACGCTTCTTAACTGGAGACTGGGGTGTTTCTCAGTGCCATTGCCTGTATTCTGGAGGAGTTCTGGTCGCAGAGGGCCCGTTCAGAAATAAATGTTTACTTTGAAACATGCCAGCAAAGTGTCCGAAGTGATTCACTACTGTGCTCAGTTGGTTGTTTCAGATCTCTGATATGTTGTTTATATAAGGCAGTATTTTTGTAAACTCCGTTAGGTCTTATGCCATTCCTGTACAGTGTGGGCTGGAGCTATATACTGGGAGGGGGAAGGGAGACAATTTTCCACTTACCATATAGGGTAGGCAACATATTTGAAATGGAATTGGACCCTTTCTCCATGTGATGGAATGTCTGGTTAAAACAGGTCAATCTTTTCACTAACCTAGGGCACATTTTCAATGTGTATGAAACAGTGTTTTCTTAGTATTGTTCCATCTTTTCTACATTTTTCTCAGAAAAAACTGACACATTTAAGAGAAAGGTGATTAGTCAGCAGGAGTTTCAGGCAGCAATTGAGTTCAGGTAAGAATGATTTTCTCTATCCAGAACCATCCAGCTGTGGGGAGATAGCATTTTAACTTCCTAGGAGTGTTTCCTTAAGCACCCTTTTTCACAGTGCCTGCAGCTAAGTGCATTCAGGGCACACATGTTGTGTTTCTGTATAAGGGAAACTATGTGAAGTAGCCAGATTATTCAAGGGGCAGGGAAATAATGGATTTTTTAGTTGATTTCTCATTTTCAAGCCACAGCTGGATAATCCTCTGCCACGTCCCCATCCTCAGTGTGCCCAACATACTGACATTCTGAAGACTAAAAAGCTGACAAGCTTTTCATTATTTTTAGAATGATTATTCTTGCATGTCCCAGTCAGTTACAGTAGAGATTCTTGTCCTTTGTCCAGGGCAGTGTGGTATCTGTAGCTTCAAATGATTGTACACGTCGCTAAATAATCCTGTATCTTTAAGGGGAATATTGCATGATTACTTGGTTTTATTTGCACTTCATTCAGAATAGTTACAGAGAGCAGTTCACCCCTACTACCAAGTAAGCAAGGCAGAGATGCCTCTGAAGCTTCAAGAGTTGTCTTCCTGGGTACACATTTCCCACCATCCGTCTCTGACAGGGAGATCTCAACACTCTTCAGGAATGCGTTTGACAGCTCTGTGGTGGTGCATCTTAGAATCATAGAATGCTTTGGGATGGAAGGGACCTTTAAAGGTCATCTAGTCCATCCCCCCTGCAATGGGCAGGGACATCTTCAACTAGATCAGGTTGCTCAGAGCCCCATCCAGCCTGGCCTTGAATGTTTCCAGGGATGGGGCATCTACTGCCTCTCTGGGCAACCCGTTCCAGTGTTTCACCACCCTCATCGTGAAAAATTTTTTCTTTGTGTTCAGTCTCAATCTACCCTCCTTTAGTTTAAAACCATTACCCCTTGTCCTGTCGCAGCAGGCCTTGCTAAAAAGTCTGTCCCCATCTTTCTTGTAGGCCCCCTTTAAGTATTGAAAGGCTGCAATAAGGTCTCCCTGCAGCCTTCTCTTCTCCAGGCTGAACAACCCCAGCTCTTTCAGCCTTTCCTCATAGCAGAGGTGTTTCATCCCTCTGATTATTTTTGTGGCCGTACCACTCTTCCCCCCCTCCCCTCCTGGACTGCTTTATGATCTCAGTAATTCCCACCAAGACTTGGCCTTTGTGCAATGACTGTGGCGGTTAAACATCCCTTGACCATATCAGAAACTATTGCATGGCTAAGGTGGGAGTAGCACTGACTGTACCAGGAATAATCAGTCGCCCCCGACAGCCTTGGAACACATCTTATCTGGGTCGTAACTCAGGCGAATCAGTACGGGTGGATCTGTACCAGCATCACTGGAATTTTTGAGAACTGCAGTAATTACCGACCCAGATTGTGATGACAGGATGGAAATTTACTGATGCCTAAAGTCAGTCATCTCGCGACCCTGTGAAACAGTGGTACCAACTGAGACCCTTTGAGCTCTCCTAGACCGCAGTGGGCTGTGCCCAGCATCCCCCTCTGAGTGGGAAGCCTCTCAGAATTTGCGAACTCTTAAGTTTGCAAAGTACGGAGACCTGGCAAGAGGGCCTGGGCTGAACTCGGGGTGTCGTGTGTGTGTCCCCCCCCCCCTCCTTGAGGCTCAACCTCCGCCTGTTGAGACAATCATTTCAAGTGAGTATTTCACTGAACTCGAGGGGAATTTTTAACAGGTACCTTTATATGCATATTGTGTGAGTGTGTGTGAATCGATTAAAATATTGTAGTAAATCCTAGCTAATGACTTTGTAGGTGCTAAGTTATCCAATGATTAATTGCTGCTAAATTCCTGTGATTCTCTCTTTAACTGTGAATAAACCTTAAACTGTCGCTAGCTATTTTCTTTTTTTCTTTACATATATTCCATTAATTTAATAAGTAATAGAGTGAGCCTGGTCGTTGAACTTTGTTAAATCACACTTTTATAAATTTCTATTAAAATCACTTTTTGCAAATATCTTCGACAGTGATTCTTTAAGGGACCTCACCACTCATCTGTGACAAGCTCCTGGTAACGCTTTGATTGCAATCTGTCTGAATGCATGGAGGCATCAGCTTCATGGTGGTTATTAGCCACCAACTTATATTGCTTCAGCACAAATTTTCTTCCTCTTCAGCACTTTCCTGTAGGTCAGATTTATTTCAGTTATGGCATTTTTACTGCTGTCAGTGTTTTCACAGCAACAGATACCTTTAAATAAGGGCCCTCCTAATCCTTTCAGATGGAAGCCCAGCTTCTGCTTTTTCTGGCCATGGCATACCTGTGGATGGCTTGCAGTGAGTGTCCAGGATTCTTTAGCCATTTCACCCGTTTCACTAGTGGGCATTTTTGGGTGTTGCCCTGGATAGAGGGGAGTCACTCTGAGCTGGAAAGTGACAGGGGATGGTTGGAGGAGATCCCACTTCCCACACCCCAAGTCTCTCCAAGGTTGTGAGGGATGTGAAGCTGTCCTGTCAAACAGCTTAGGAACTGGTGTTCACAGAGAGCTTTCTTCTGTGTTCGTCTGGGAATAGATTTCTCTTTTGCATTGCTTATTCCGGGCTGGGAACAGCAGGCTCTGCTGCACCTCCTACAGTCTCCTTTCCACAAGGAAATAACAGCCGTCTTGGTTGTCACCAGAAGCTATAATTCTTCACTGCCTCTTTCTACCTCACTTTTCCTTTGGGTACATTTAAAGACCTCCTTGTCTTGGAGGTGCCATTTCAGTACGTTGTTGCATTATCAACAGAGCAGAAGACTAAAGCTGGACCGTCAGCTCTGAAATGTCTGTGGTATCTGCTATGAAAAGCGAATTGGATGGATGTGATGAGTTGGTCCTGACCAGCAGCTAAGTACCCACACAGCCGCTTGCTCACTCTCCCCCAGGCGGGACAGGAGGGAGAACAGGAAGAGCAAAAGTGAGAAAATTCTTGGGTTGAGAGAAAGATGTTTAATAAGTGAAGGGAAAAATACAAAGTGATGCAAAGGCAATCACTCACCAGCTCCCACAAGCAGACTGATGCCCGGCCAGTCTCTGAGCAGCAGCTACAATGGCTACCTTGGAAGACAACCCCACCCCCAATTTTTATTGCCGAGCATGGTATTAAATGGTATGGAATATCCCTTCGGCCAGTTTGGGTCAGCTGTCCTGGCTCCGTCCCCTCCCATCTTCTTGCGCCCACCCTCCCCAGCCTACTCACTGGAGGGGGGTAGCATGAGAAAAAGAGAAAGCCTTGACGCTCTGCAAGCACTGTTCAGCAATAGCCAAAAGACTGGTGTATTATCGACAGTGGTTTATTCACAAATCCAAAAAAGCAGCATGTGGGCTGCTATGAAGTTAACTCAGTTCCAGCCAGACCCGGTACAACAGAGCTGCTTAACACTAATGCATAGTAGGTGAGAAATTGAGGGTACAGTTTCATAGTTGGTGTAAGGATCCTGGTGACTCAATGGCAGCTCTCAGCTCCTTCTCCCTTCCCATCCCATGTTCCGCATCTCCTCTCACGTCAGCGCTAGCAATCATGCAGCCTTGCAAAAATGCTTGCAGCACGTCCTCAATAGTGAGTTGAAGCTGTTACGTAGGCGGGGGGCTGGGAATGTCTCGCTGGGGCTGGGGAAAATGACAGAAGTGACCTTTCCAGAATAGACATGTGTCAGTTTGTGACATAGCTGGGTGGTTGTACTTCATCATTCCTATATACCCCTAATTAATCTCTCCCACCTCCACTTACTTCCTTCTAAATGACTGCTATCACCATGCAGTCTGTAACTCCTACTTCAGCTTTAGAGCAATTAGCTAGAGGAAACTGCGTATGGAAAAAAGTATCCAGTGGTTTGGTTCTCTGAAGCTGTGATGCACGAATTTCTCATTAACAGTTACCTAGAAAAAGGAACTTAATATGTAATGTATGCTACAGAACTAGGTATAAAAGTTGCTCATACATTATGTATTTCAATGCAATATGGATAGAGGAGATGATTAACTTTTTACTTTGTGTGTTTTTTCGTAGTGGCTCTCTCCATAGGTCTTTAGATTGTGGTATACAGTGTACAACGTTTTGCATGTTTTTTTTTTAGTTAAATTTGAAGTAACGTACAACAATGTGGGAAGGTTTCCATCTGTAGTTCCTCCTCTGAAAAACCGAAGTGGTATTTTTGGCGTGTCCTTGCCACTAGATGGCAGGGCGCCCTTTGGACAAAGGAGGCGCTCGCTAGGCTGTGTTCATCACTCGTTTGCTCTCAGCCCGGCAAATCTCTCGTTGAGCTTGTCGAGAGTGAGGAGCGGGTGGAGTGCTGGAGACAGCTGTAATTACGTTATGACCCTTTGACAGCTCTGGCATGCAGTTTTAAATTTTCTCCAGTACAATAGATATCTTAATTGAATTCCACAGAGCTTGACATAATAAGATAATAAAGAAAAGCTGTGTTTTAACCACAATTAAACCACAAGTCAGTGCTGGTGAATTTGTTGGAGAAATCTCTGCCTCTTGTACACGTGCTGCCTGTGCTGTGCCAAGTTCTGAAGGACTCAATCAGTCCTTCAAGTGAATTGCAAAGAGGAGAGTGACCCAAGTCGTGACCTCGGGATCTGGCTTTAAATAGTTTGGGCTGGTGTTTGCTGCAGGTGGAAGATCCAGTTAGCATTTAGAAGAGTTAAGAGTTCTAATTTTCACTCTTTCACAGCAATTTCGTCTTAGCGTAATCCTAATAAATGCAACTGAATGAAATTTGTGTAATGGTGCTAAGAAACAGGATGCTTATGTTGAGGCTGGAGTTGTTATAGTCATCAGAATATTAAGATGAGGAAGTTGTGGGATTTACTGATCCCAAATATACAGGTGCGTGTGGGCAAAATGGGTGTAACACCCCTCCATTCTCACATGGAGCGTTACGCATTGGCAAATGGGAATGACCACACTAAGATCAGGTCCACATCACTGAGCCTGGGAGCTAAGGGGCGTCGAATGTAAAGATGTACCAAACTGGGTGCTTTGTCAGGGTTTTTGTAGCATTACACTTCTCTACTAACACATCTAGAAAACTTGTAGGGAAATGCTCAAAATTTTGAACTCTTATCTTTTTAGTTGATAGAAAGCTAATTTTTAAATTAGTTGACTCATTTAAAAAGTATAATGACAAGTTAACATTGTCTTTATCAGGACATATGATACTCAACACAATTGCTCAAAACAAAATAAACTGTTTCACAAAAATGTCAGCATTTTCAGGTTTATATGTTGTGGTGTTTGAAATTGATTAATTTTTCTTTTTCTGGAATAGGTTTTTATACTTTATTCCAAAAATCTAAAAATTGGCTTTAAAATATTTAAAATTAGTTCATTTATAAAAGGGATGTGGTCGACAAAATGGAAGGTGTAAGTTCAGTGAAACAAATACTTTGTGAAAAGCTGTTTCAGAGAGGGCATTGTTCAACATGTTAACTTGTGCAAAAGATATTTTCAAATGGTGTATGATGCGACATGTTGTGCAATTTTTTATCACATTTTCAGAAGCTACTTACTTGTACTATTTGCCACTGGCTAAGCTTTGTTACAAATGACATTGCTTAAGCCTGTTGGATTATGACTTGGATCTTTCGGCTTTAATGAAATACAAGAATTTTTTGCCAAGTTTTGCCCACACTCAGTTTGGGAAAGATCTACATCTGCTTTCAGAGGAAAATGGTATCAGCTTTCCTAGTCTGTTACACAAGGATATAGCTCTCTTGAGGCTGCCTGCATTGCGCATACACTACTCATACACTACTTGGTTTGCGCTTAGCCGCCTTATCCGTCTTACTCATCTGCATGCAAGGGCAGATTTTAGAGCAGGCTGGTCTAAGTGGCTGACTTCCAATCACATCTGGACTGGAGTTGAACATGTATTTTTCCAGGGTATCAGACACGAGGTATCTCTTGTGCTGCAGCAGGAGATGCTGTATTTTTATATTTGTGGGCATGAGGGAGCAGCTGCAGTGTGCAGATGCCAGCTGTGAGGAGAGCAGGCAGCCCTGGGCGATGCTGGCAAAGCTGCAGCTGGTACACTGCTTCTTGGTGGTATTGCCCAGGCAGCCTCAGTGAAAATGAATGGAGTAGCAACTGCTTTAGTCTATATAATGTTAAGATTTCTGGTTTGCTGTAGCAAAAATACCTCCAAGTTAGTTGCAATATTTTTAAAGTTCTTTTTCAGAGAAAACATCTTGTGTGGATGAAAAGCTCCTCTTCTTTTTTATATCACTATTTTTTTTGTTTTGTAATAAAGACTCTTTTTTGCTGCCTGCACTATCTGGATTTTTTCCTTTTGCTGTGTCTGCATCTAACTTCAGAAATCTGCCGTAACACCTCCAGCTGTTCTTCAGGATTGGGAAAAGGCACCTCCTGCACCCTCCAGGTACCAAACATTGCAGTTCTTGAATGAGGAAGCTGCTTCTGAAAGGAGCCCTTTTCAGCGAGAAATAATCCTTTGTTCTGTTTGATAGCCTGTTACCCAGCCTGGATTTTTCACCCATGGTTTATAGGTGTGGCAGTGTTCCTATGATCAGCCAAAGCAGTTCACACCCTCCATTGCATGTAACGTCGACAGTCCAGATGAAGAGCTGGGGTTTACATTGTCCTCCTTCATAGGTCTCCCATAGGTGATGGGAGGCTGCTGGGCAGCTCTTGGATAACACATGTTCTCAGGCCCCGGTGGCATGAAAGCTAGACCTGAGCACAGTGTAAAGCCGCCCTGAGAGCGTGTGTGGGGGACACGGCAACGGTCCTGCGTGGTGTCCCTGCTTATGACATCCTCGCTGAGCTTAGCACCCAGAGGAAGATAACTGATAATTCTTGATCCTGTGTTCTGGCAGAATCCCCATGAGGCCTCTCGAGATGGTTTTTTGACTTGTTACCTGTTGGAGCAGTTGTGAGGAGATGGGACTAAGGCCTTGTACTTCCCATAATTAATGTACAGTTGGCAATGTAAGTCTGCCGTTGTCATTTGGAAAACTGACTGACCTCTTGGGGAACGTGCTACAAGACACAACCCCAGTAGCCGAGAAATGCTTGCAGCGGCAGATCGTTGTAATGCTGTTGTAGGTGTCGGTTTTACCATGGAAAGGTATTTAATAGTCAAGCACAATTACTTGTTTCCATTTTCATTTTCTCCCAATTCCTGTTGTTTCTACTGCTTGTTCAGCAGCAAGGGAGACTGCTGCTGGGGCACATTTAATACAGACAGGTGGTGACAGCTTGCAGCATTTTAACTGCTACTTTGCTTAGACCTCCTCGGAGCACGAGTTTTACAGTACTACAAAAAACATATGGTAGCATTGAAATAGCTTTCCCTGAGGGAAAGATGCACAGAACTGGGATCTGGGAGATTCCTTTGGTAAGTGTAGAAAGGTACTGGACTAAAGAGGTGGTTTAAGAGGCATCACATGAGAGTTCATGAGACCTGGTTTTATTTCCTAGCGTTGTGTGACTGTGGACAACGCATCCCTTCCCCTTCTATGGCAGGCAGAGGGCAGTAACTATAAAATCCATCAGTTTGTGAAGGGCACAGGTACTAGCGGATGACAAAAAGTCATATAACTATCTAGACATGCTCAACAATGTGGTTTGTCTGGAATAATCCAAGATACAGAAGGGAAGGACACACAGCAAACTGGTCAGTTCCACAATTATTGTACACAAACCACATGCTGCATTGTTAGCTCTTAATAACAAACATATATTTGACACAGTATGGACTTGCCTGCGCTTTCTCACAATGTATACAGGGAATAATAACAGGGAAGTATTTGCCCTTTGCTTCTTGGTTTTTTACATTAGCAATACCAGAGCCTTTTCCTTGAGGTGTTACTGACGGGGTGGGTAGGAGAGCTGTGGTGATTGTGAGACTATAGGGATCTCAGCTTGCAAGTGATCCAGAGCCTAAAACATGGTGGCCTGTGCAACCCCTCTCCCCAAACTCTGTGCCCTCCCCTCACCACCCTGGTGCTGTTGTGTGCTTACCTAAATGTTAGACCTCTTTTTTTATAGGGAAACAAAAGGGAGCCAGGCACTCCTGGTGCTACCTTTCCTTTTCAAACTGCTCCCACGGAATGAATTTTTCTTGCTTTGATTGTATTTAAATAGTAAAAATTACAAGAGACTTTTGGGCCAAATTTTAGAAGGCATTTAGTTGCCCCGCTCCCACAGGGAGGAGATCAGGCTCTGAAGAGCCCATGGTGTGATCCAGTATCCCTGGCAGTTTGTTGCCTACCAGCAGGGTCTGAATGGTAGCATAAAAACAAGAGCTGGAAGAACTTGAGGCTGTAGGAGCACCATGTCACCCAGAGCACTGGGTTAAGCCCTGCTTTGCTGCTGAAGTGCACATCATTCTGGCTGATGCTTTACTGGAGAAATTGTGATGAAATAGGAAAGTAGTTTTGTTATACTGCTGTTTGCCTAAGTGGCTGAAGGATCTGGCTTTTGAATTAAGCACTCTCTGAAACAGCGTTCCAGTATGTAAACCTAAATGCCAAGAACGGAGGGGCCTGGTTCATGTGACATGCTGGGGAATAACTGTGAAAGGGGGAAAAATGGATTAATTGGAAAAACATCCTGCAAGAAAGGTATTATGGCAATAGCATGAACTAATGATGACTTGGAGTTGAATTGCAGTACCTGGGTTATTTGAAGCATTACAAACCAGAGGGACAAGAACATAGAAGGAAAGAATGAGGAGGAGAGAATCTGGGTTTTTTTTCCTTTCCCTGCCTCTATATCTTGCAGGTCAGTTTTCCCAGGCAGTGTTCCACACAGAGATTGCAGTGGCTCAGCCTTCTGAGCCTAGTTTTTACATGTTAGGTCTCTCCTTCAGGAAAGCTGCCTGCCAGATGCAGACTGGTGAGATACATCTGGTGTCTTCCTTGAGAGTGATGAGAGGATCGAAGGGCCAAATAGGCGTAACACCACAGATGAGGACACGCAGATACTTTTAGTGTTTGTGCCATGAGAGGTGGAAAAAGGAAGATTTTCTGGAGGAAACTGGAACCTGTGATTTATGCCAATAAAATGTCATTTTAGATTCCTTGAAGTCCATTGTTAAATTCTCTTTTCATAAATATTTAAGTACTTGTCCAACTTCTTGTTGCTGGTTCCTTAAAAAATTCAAGAGAGAGAGATTGCTTCTGACTTTGTGACTCTGACTCATTAATGTTGCTTTCACAGGTGAGATACCTGGTGATCTCTTACAAATGCTCAAGAGGTGATGAGGAGGGGCCATATTTTTATGAGCAATGTAGTGCATTCACGCTCTGCCTGCCAGCAGAAACCATGTTTTCCACACACGTTTGCACACAGGAGCTGTATGGCTGTGCACCTCACAAGTGCCTGCTATTTCTCAACAATTGCAAGTACCTCTGCCTTGCCCTTGTTCCCTGGACAGATCTGAGGTCACGCTGCTGGAATAATCCCCTTAGCTTATCTTTCTGGCTATATCACACCCTGTTTGAAAATTCCTGCCACTTACTTCTCCTTACAATCAGATCACTATAAATGTCTCATTCTTCCTTCAAATGTCCATCAGAGTTTTAGGCTTGCTTATCCCTCTGACCTGATCTGCTGTCTTATTTGCCTTGCCATCTCTACTCCTGTAGCATGCTGCTCTTGACACCCTATTAAGTTCTTCCTCTCTGCTTTCTGTGCTTCTTCCCAATTGCTTTCTTGCAGAGGATGTTTTTTTTTTGCATCTTCTCTCTTCCACTAATGACCTCTAAAAAACCCACTGTTACCTTGGTACCTAGGAGTGGTGTCTTTATAGATGATTAAAAGACACTTCAGTAACTGACTGAAACAGTTACTGAATTTCCCAAGGTACATTATCTTCCTCTTTGTCTCTTTGATTTAAGATCTGAGAGGTGAGAACTGCCTTTATTTGGGGATATTGCAGATATTAAATATATGATAAAATGGAAATGACAATTTCCCAGTTTCTATGTGCATTGTAGGTATTGGTATGATAAACCACATGTGACTTTTCGCAGGTGCTCCCTTTGCCAGGGTTCTGGGCTTCTTGCCAAAGCATTTTCTCTCAACCTCGCTGTTAACCAGTCCCTTGCGTTTTGTGTCAGCTTCTGTCTAAATAGGCTTAGCCCTCCAGTTAATAGATATCTTTTTCTCAAACCCTGCCCATTGCACCTGCCTTTGAAAATGTGCCCTGGAGAACCCAGTGATTCATCTGTTGTGTGCTGTTGCTGTTTGATTAAATCATTGCTTAGTTTCAGGTGGCTGCATTTGCGTGCTGGAGCACTTGATCCTCCTGTTTACTGCTTTTGTGGAAGTGGAAGTGTTTGTAAAGCTTGAGGGGAGGTTCAGAATGAAAGGTATAATATCAGTGTTTGGGGTAACAAATGGTACAGGCCATACACTCTCTTCATTCAATGCTTTTTCTGTTTCCACACCAGTGAGCACGATGGATGTAATGTAGTCACAGCATGTTTCCAGAAATCCTGAGATCAGTAATGTAAAATAGGTCTTTGGAATTTTAATAATGGAGAAAATGTCAGTATGCAAAGTTGGTGCAGCCGTGTTCCTCCCTTCCCCCAGTTTTACTCCTTTATACCAGTCTATGTATTTGCTGACCTTGCAGATACGACACAAGGCATAGGGAACCCTCCAGAATCTTGCATTGATTCTGCTCCTGTTCCAATAGGATTCACCACCCTACAAAGTAAATGTATACAGGCGTACTTTTAGACCAGACCTTCAGGATCAGCTCCCATCTCCCTGGATGCATTTGGGAAGCTTGGGGACTTTCAACACTGAAACAACTTCAGGCATCTCCTAAGAGGGACTGCGGCACCCAGAGATCACTGGGTTCTTTCCAGACTGCTGTTCTTCCCCAGCCGCCTTCAGGGACGAGTTGTGTGTCATTGGCAATGCTTCAGTCAAAACAGGTTTGAAGGCTGTTCTGTACTACCAGAGGTGAACAGTGAAGTGTTGAAGAAAGCATGATTCTGACCCACCCTCCTTGTAGAGATGACATTATTTATTTAGCTCATTAAATGATGGTGGTGTTTTTCTCATAAAATATATTTGTACACTGTCAAGTATATGTCTGGGGTTTCAGAGATCAGCTGCCCAGATCAGGTATCACAGATCACAGTTATAGGCTAATGCTGGGAATGGGAAATGATACAGAGGAAAGAGATGGTTAATTCTTCCATGTGGGTATAAATAAGTCCATCTTGGCAGTTGACAGTTCAGTAACTTTCCTGAGCATTAAACTTAGACAACCCTTTTTTTTTTTTTTGTAGTCTCTCCATGTAGCTGATATGGAGAGCAGTTTGAGACATTCTTCTTGCGAAAGAAGTATGATCAGAAGCTCTCGCTGTGATTGCTGCAGTGGTGTGGGTCACTCTGTGTTAGAGAACTGCCTGTCTAGCTCAGGCCACCAGCCCATAATGAGTTATCAGCCTCCCTAAGGCAAATTAAAGGAGCAGTTATTCAGAGCTATACTGAACCTATAGAATGAGAAATATTCTCAGTAACAAGTCATGATCAGATTGGGTTCAGTGCCAAGAAAATCCTTACTCATTTGCCTATCAAGGATTGGTTGGGTTTGTTGTTGGTTTTTTTTTTCCCCATTTGGTTACCAGAAGTGAAGATTTTTCTCCCTCATTTTACATCAAAAATCTTCTTGGTCAATAACAAAAAACCATAGTTCATGGTTTTTTTCATGGAAACACTTATATTGGCACAATCAGAACACCCATCTTTTGCTATGGAGAGGGAAAAATAATATAAGCCAGAGCCCACAGAGAAGTCTGCCTAATTAGTGACTGAAAGATTATTTGCAGCTAAAAGTGCTGGAGTGATCTGTGTGTGAATTTCCGCTCCTTCTAGGCTTCACAAAAATTCTTGTACTGAGGCAAATGAAGTTGCCAGAGAAGCAGGGCCTCCCTTCAGTAATTATTTAGTCTTACTCTAAGAGAGGACAAAATTGGTAATAAACATTAAGACGTAACTTACAATCCCATGAGCCTATTTTCCTCTCCTTATTCCTGTTTTTTAGATCACAGCAATTCTTTGCCGTTAACTCCAGAACAATGTTCAAAAAGCTTCATTTTGCTTTTTTGAACAGTTTGTGGCTTTGTTGCTCTCCTGCCTATTTGAAGATAGTGATGATGAATATGAAAAGCCATTTGCTTTACCCCAGATACGTATGTTTGTTGCACAAAACCATAAATGTTGCACGAAGTGCTGTTCTTTTCGTTCCTTGGATCTCGTGTTACTTTACGTGGAACCTGTTTAGCTTTCTTTGTGACTATGGTTATACACATAGAAGTAATATAATGACTAAACATTCTATCTGTTTTAGTTGCAGAGCTAGAAGTTGGCCAATTTACCTAACTTTTTGGTTCTCAGCATAGACTCCCCACTGCTTATGCCTTATATACAGCCTAAACTCCTTTCTGGGATGGCATCCCTTGATGCAAGTGATGGAGAGAAGGATTAGGAGGTAGCAACAAACAGGAGATTTTGTTTAACCGATCATGTAAGCAAATAGATTTTGTCCATTGATACGTATGCAAATAGCTAGTCTTCTGTTGACCTGCGCAACGGTGTTTAACCCCAGAACAGTTATGAATTCCTGAAAAGTTGTTCTTGCTGACACTCCCCAGCCAAGTTAGGTTTTGTATTCTTCATAGGTAAAAAATGCTGCAGGTTTGCGTTGTTTCTGTGTGGTTTTATGTGTATTGACGGAACTCAAGCTTCCCTAAATGCACGTGTATAAATGAAAAGTGAATGTAGATAAGTGAAGTTGAAAGCCAGTAAAATAAGATACTGTCAGCTGAGGGCAAATGCAAAAGCAGCTGTATCTGCCCTCCTCAGCAGACTTCCTCAGAAATAAAGCAGGGTAAAGGATTCTACAGAACGAGCCATTCTCCGTGCTCCAAACCTCAGAGTCAGAAATCCCCAAAATAAGTTAAAGGCAAATGGCACTCTAACAGAAGGGTTTCTTGAGTTACATAAAATAGGAAAGCATGATGATGAAACCAAAACAACAAATAAATACTATGGTTTGTATATCCTTTCATTGCCTTGCCAAAAAGAAAATATATCCCCTCAAAAGTCAGCTGAGTTTTATCAGCTTTGCAAAATGATGAATGAACGCCTTGTTCTTTATTATTGCTTAAGTCATTCCTGTTTATGCCAGTATTTCAAGGATTATGTTTTGATTGTTCTGAAGAGGTGAAAACACTTTCTTGCTGATGAATAAACACTGCCACTTTTAAATATTTGTATGCAAAATGTCTTTAAAGCCATTATGAAATGCTTTCCAAAAGCACTAAGAAGCTGTTTCCCGAAAAGACAGTTTTTCTCTACATTTTCTTTCATGCTAAACAGTCCAAATGAAAAGCCTTTCAGAGTTAACTAGTTTAAGCAATACCAATGTTTTAGTGTAATGAATAACTTTTTATAGAGGACAATTGCACACAGTTCAATATGCTAGTATTTCTATTTCTGTGCCCCACCAATGCCGGGATTCTAGGGTAGAATTTCTTTCTTTGAGAAAGCTGAAGCGATCAAAACCCTGATTAACCTCTGATATTCACGTGGTGCTCTTGATCTTGAGGACCGAAGCAGTAACAAAGAGTTAATGGCAGCCATATGCTCAGGGTATTGTGGGTACTGTTGACCCAAATGTGAACTCCGCAAGCCAGTGCTGCTAACTGCTGTTTGTTTCAGGTTTGGCGTGGAGATTACTGATGAAGAGTTTGAGCTGCTACTTGACAGAATCCCCCTTGATGAAGATGGAAATGTCAGATACCCCCAGTTCATGGCCAGGTTTGATTCCTGGTATGCAGCGTATGCATTTTATTTCTCATTTGTGAGTGGAATTATTTTTAATCTAAAAGGCTCACATAACATTTCCAGACTGATTCTCATCTCTTAAATGCGCTCCTTTATGACGTATTTCTTGCATGGAGTATGCTGATTACATTTAAAATTAGCTGATGTTATGGGTATATACTGTTTATAATTTAGTTGCTCTTTACATGCTAATTACATATTTTAGAAGAAAGACTTCAAAGGCATGTAACATACCTTCGTGCTTTCTTTAGGCTGGGAAATATGACAGACTTCTAAATAAAAGCTACTTATTTCCAAAAAACAGTAATAAATATACTTAGTATCTCTCTGAGAACTTGAAGCATTTACAGGCCCTATATGTAGTCTGAAGTACTTCTGAGATGGTGATAATGGTTAATAGAAGCTCCTCTCAGCCTCCAAGGCCTAGCTGTGAATTGGAGTTTGATTAAAATAAAGAAGCATTGGGCTAGATAGAGATATTTTATTATTTTCCAAAAATTAGGACTCCATTCCCAAAACTGTCATGCCAGTAGTAGGGCAGAAGCCAGTGACGTTGCTGAGGTGAGTGAAAGTCTCTTGTGGAATCTAGGACTGGAGAAAGCCGTTCTACCCATGAAATCTGGAGAAGTAAATTCCAGCACTTTTCACGCACACTTGCCTGTAACGTAAAAGTTAGACTGCTCAAACAAGAATGCAAATGTGTTTGAGTTATTTAGCAGGTAAGGGTATATCCAGTTTGCATACACACATGAAGAGTAGGTGGAAGTCTGAGTTCACTGTACTGAAACCACATGGGGTACCTTCCTGCACTTCAGGTAACAAACCAACTAAGTATTGCAAACCTGATGCGACTGCTTCTTCCTTCCTATTCCTTTAATTGCTCTTCCAGTCTTTCTTTTCCTCAGTCCTTGTCTTCCTGCTTCAGGAAGCTTTTGGGCTGATTTCAGCTGTCCACGTTTGCACACAGGGCTGTCGGATATGACACAGGATTTGTGAGATGCATATGACCTTCTGGAATGGTATCATCCAGGCAGTCTCCAAGGGTGTCTCAAATCACCCTTGAATGCATTTGGGTGGGCTCCTGTTTCTTGCATACTTTTACTGCCAAGGCCTCTCCAGTTCTTTCTTTTATAGCCCTCTGACTGGGTTGCAGCTATCCTGAATTTGTTGTGCATGAATTTCTGTGAAGTGCCTCAGCTCCAGGAGTATTTCCCTGGTTGTCCTGTGGTAAGGGTGTAAAGAGGAGACAGAGGATAAAGACCGTCTAGCAAAGCTGACCAACTTTCGAGAAACCAAAAGCATCAAAAATAAAATACACAGAGACGCACAACACTGGGCCCTACCTCCTTCCTCTTGCTGTGCGCTCAGCTGCAGTAACCCTCCTCTGTGCTTCCTGCCTTTCTTACACACACGTTGCTTCAGCTCCCATGTCCAGGTAAATTCTGAAATTAAGAGAAGCTGATGTTCCTAAAAGAGGCAAGATGCTTCTTCTCATCAGTGTCTTGTCTTTGTGCATCAATTCATGGATTAAGATGGATCTGGACACAGCATTTATTTCTGTTTCTAATAATTATTTTCTTGTGTTTGCTTATGGTTAAAGTGACATGTTTTCACTGCAAAGGAGCTGCTTGTAGCCCAGGGCGTACCACTGGCTGTCACCTCGTCTTGAGGTGTGTACAGCTACTCATAACCCTTTAGGAGAATTATCACTGAGCCCTTCTTTCAACAGTAAAAAGCTGTGCTGTGTAATATTTTTGAGGATGCCAGCCAGGTAGCAGTTAACATGCAGGCTTGCATCTGCCATTCTTACAGACCGGTAGTAAAACTGAACACCATGATTCATAAGGACATGTGGGAAGCCTAATTTGTACTAACCTAGCTCTGCCACCTTCAGGCCCTTTGCAATCCAAGGTGAGCTGGGAACACACAGGGAAATAAAAGCCTACCTCTAAGGCTGAGGTCTACCAGGGAACCACACACAACATCCAGGACTTTGCTGCTGAGTTTCAAAAGTCATTTAGAACACTGGGTCCAGCTACATTAAGCAGTAAAGGAAGGAATCTACAACAATTGGCAAGTTAAAGCTGCCTGCTCTAAATGGGAGTGCACTGGGAAGGGAGCCTGGACGCAAAGCAGACAAATGCCACAGGAAGTGTAAAAAAAAGCTTATGGGGTTATGAAAGCTCTTTTCCCCAGGTCAGCCAGGGACCTACGGACATGCCTGGCCTCCTATCTTCCCACAAATAATAATGGGACCCTAGAAGCTGAGTTACCATCTTTTGCCGGTGAGATACTAAGAGATCTCCTCTTTTCAGAACCTCTGGAATCCAAATGGTTGACTGGACAAGTTGAGTTTTGTATGGGCCAAGTCTTGCATGACTCCTGTACTTGTTGTGCTATCAAATGCCGCCAGGAATAGGCTTAGGTTAGACACATGGGCACCAGCAACATCTGGGCTTCTTTGCCAGGGAACCCTCAGACATACCAACATTGTCAAACCCAAAGGCAGACCGTATATCTGAAAAAGAGGATGAAAATTATTAGGAGAAGTGGTCTGTCTTAATTGCAGAAGAAAGAGCTGTTAGATTAGAAACTCAGAATAAGGGAGGAGGGGACTTTAGGGACTAAAGTTACAGCCTGGCTTTTATCACAGTAGAGAGAATAGAACCTGATCATTCAGTGATGAAATGCTTTCTCTGGAGTCTTTCTTTTTTAACTGATCAGTCCCATTTCCAAGTCAACCTTCAGAATTCACTAAATCTAGCAATTTCAAAGATTATTATCATGCCTACACCTGTTGTTTAGAAATAATGTGTTTACACAGAAATTGTTACACCTTCCATGGCACAATTCTGTATTTGAACGTGATCCAAACAAATAATTATGAATTCTTGCTGGGACTACTGTTGCTCAAGTCAAGTGGGAGAGAGTGTATAGGCCCCATAGCATAGCTTAGGTAATAGCTCTTTATGTGCTTTATGGTGAGAACTGGAGGCCAGATGCTTCTCTCAGATTACTTCTGTGTTAATATGGGGTAATTTAATCTACTCCAGTGCAAAACTGGAGTGTAACTGAGAACGCAATGTAGGACTGAGACATCATAATTTTCACTTTTATCACTCAGCCCTGCAGTGTCTTTCCTCCTATAAAACCACATGTTGCTTGCACGCACTGTCCCAGATACTCTGCTGTATGTGGTGGGTTGGCCCCAGCCAGCGGCCAAACTCCCACCCAGCCGCTCGCTCACTCAGTGGGATGCAGGGAGAAAGTAGGAGGAATAGGAAAGAGAAAGCTCGTGGGTTGAGCTAAAGACAGGCAGATCTCTTACCAATTTCTGTTGCGGGCAAAACAGACTTGACTTGGGGAAAATTAATGTATTACCAATTTGTATATATATACATATTTAATTACTAATTTAGGAAGAAAAAAGACAAACATTAAGACACATAGTGAAAAGACCTTTTCCCCCCCCTTTCCCAGGATCAACTTCACTCCCTCGCTCCAGACTCCTCTCCTTGTTAGCACCACTGGTCACACTCAGTCCCTTCAGCAAGGAAGCCAGCGGAGTGACGTGGAGTGGGGAGGGGGTTATGGTCAGGATGTAGTGGTTTCTCTCTGCTGTTCCTTCCATCTTGCTCTTTTCTTCTGCTCTGCCGTGGGCCTTCCATGGGCTGCTGCCCCTTCCAGGGTGGAGGGGGGCCTGTTCTGGAAGGCAGGGGGGACGCAATGTGTCCACCGTAGCTGAGTTGATTTAGATCTCCTGTAGCTCTGAGATGGTGCAAATGCCTTCTTCCTACCGTATGCAGCTGCTGCTTAATGGGTTTAGAGGACTTGACCAGAGACAGCCGCCATGCACTGCTGCAGAGAGCTATCCTTGTGAGTGCACCTGCCTACACATGGAGAGAGGGCTCCTCAGTGGACCTTTGGCATCTAGTTTGCCAGGGGAGAAATTAAGAAACCACCATTAGGATAAGTTAAGGCCATCTCTAAATCACACAGTTTGCATGAGTTTCAGCATGCCCTGGAGTCACAGCTCCAGCTTCTCCATATCAAGGATGAGTCTGGAATACTTTGTGGTTCCTTTCTGGTCTTCCCGCTGACAGCACAGCCCGTGGGAAGGAGATGCATTGATAGGCCCGTGTCCCTTGAATGGATGTACAATGTAACCGCAGTACACAGCCAGGCCGGGAGTCTGGAGCTGCTCCTGGCTGTCTCAGGTTAGACATAGTTTCAGAGTGTTTCTTGCTTCCATGGACCTTTCTTGCTCATTTTCTCTTAGGAAAGGAAAAAGCTTGCTTCTTCATTGTTTTCATACCTGTTCATCTTTAAGTAACTTCTGTGAAACAGGAAGTTAAAAGAAGCATTTAGGAAAATCTAAGATATCTCATTAAAATGGCAATGAAGATGTTTCATTTACTGAAATAACATTTTAATTGGGAATTCAGTTTACTATAAATTAAATGTATTGTTTATCTTCAAATAAGGTGTTTCTTTGGTTGGAAAGGAGCATTCTAAAACATCTAAGTCTCGCTGAAAAATGGCTCTGCATTGGCTTGTGGTGGTTTCCCCTTTCACACAGTCATCTGTCTCAGTCATCCCTCCCTCGTTATCTAGCCAGGTAAGCCTGAGACAAACCATAAAAGTACAGGGTGAGCCCATCGTTCAGCATCTGAACAGCGTGTTTGTTCCCAGTGTCATAGGTATTAACAAGAGGAGAACTTAAAGAATTGCATTGACTGGAAGCAGAAGATAGTTTGTAAGCCTGAGGGAATATAATCAGTAAGGATAATGTGGAAACTTTTGTCCATGATCGTAGATAAACCGTACAGAGGTTTAGTGTAGCAAGAACAGTAAAATCTAACTTATTTTTCTGTAATGGCATTTCATACTAGTGAGGATAGTAAGTGGATTAAGAAAGACAAAAGTTATTAAGAATCTGCTATAGATTATATTATAGGTTATATTAGACATAAGTGAGACAAGGTTTCTAAGGAAACGTATTTTGAAAACATTAGAAAAGGCTTACGTGCTCAAAGTGGCATTTACTGCTTACAGACTCCAGAAAGCAAATACATCAGTAGCTTGGCTCCTACTGCCCAGTCTGCAAGCGCTGTCTATAGCAGTAGCAGGCTGTTTACATGCACAAGATAGAAAGGAGATATTATGGCAGAATTAGGGCACTGGTTGCCTGCTTCTGACCTCTTTCCCCTCACAGTACATTCATAGAGGAAAGGTTTAGACTGGTTCCGTTTTCTTGATTTATGTTTAATAATGGTACTTTTGATTTCTTGCCTCTTACAGTGGTGCTTTGTTGTCACTGTTGCCTTGGAACAGACTCCTTCAGTTTTTGAAGGAAGATGATGCTGTGTTCATTCCTCGTACAGTACATGCAGGAATAAATTATATACGCCAATTATATAGGATAGGGTTTGAGAAGTGCTCAACATATACCCTGATGTCAGTGAAAATTCACAAACTGTATCTTTTCAGATCAAGCAGCTACATAAGAAATGCTTTTGAAAATCCTGAGTCATTTGCCTTGGCAAATCTATTTATTGCTATCCTATAAGAAGAGGAAATTAGAGTGCTAAAATATTGCGTGAGCTATTCTCCCAGGTGATAACTTCATTAGGGAACGCTGACACCAAGTCACTTGGGTGAAAGGCAGAGAACCATATAACTCTGCAGAACCGTTATTTTGCCTTGCAGATGAGCTTTTTAAAGGTTGTATGTTTTTGATGATGCTGATTGAGAAGTTACAGTGTCACCTATAGACCCCAGTGAGCTAGGCATGGTTCAAACCCACAAAGGTATCATAGTCTGTATTGCAGAGTGTATATATGTTAGCTACGCCCTTGCAGTTTGCTGTATCATTTATAGAGTTACAGTGGTAGTTATAACCTGTGCTAGATTTCAGAGACAGTTTGTGACAGCAGGCAGGCATCATTAAGATGAAGGCTGAATGTCAGCTTTCAGTGCTGCATCTGAGAAGGAGCTAAGGTGAGAGGCCAGCCACAGGTTAAAACTTAGTCCCATCCTTCCCA